>NC_132924.1:9697682-10336477 GCF_047675955.1 Chlorocebus sabaeus
CATATATTTAATTGCTTAAGTGCTGTTTTTCAAAGTGGTTGAACCATCTTACATACCTGTCAGCAGTATATGAGTATCCTGATTTCTCTAAATTCTCACCAACACTTGTTACTGTCTGACCTTGTGATTCCAGCCATCTTAATGGGTATAAAGTGGTATTTTATTATTGTTTAGATTTGCATTTTTATAACTCATGATATCAAACATTGTTTCATGTGTATATCTTCATTCGTATATTTCCTGGAAAAAATACATTCAGCTGTTTCACCTATTTCTTGAATTGAGTAACCTTTTTATTATTAAATGGTAAGAATTCTTTATATATTCTAGATGGAAAACCCTTATAAAATATATGTTTCATAAATATTTTCTATTTAGTGAGTTGTCTTCTCACTTTCTTGATGTCCTTTGAGGCACAAAATTTGTAATTCTGATGAAGTCCAATTTACCTATTTTATTCTATTGTGACTTATGATTTTGGCATCATATCTAATAATCCTTTGTGAAATCCAAAGTCTTAAAGACTGATTATGTTTTCTTCGAAAAGTTTTATACTTTTAGCTCCCACGTTTAGGTCTTTGACACATTTTTACTTAACTTTTGTATATGGTGCAATACAAGGGCCCAAACTTATTATTTTGTCTGTTGTCTATCCAGTTGGCACAGTACCACCTATTGAAAGCGTTCCTCCTTCCTTTACTGAGTAGTTTTTGGCCCCCTTATAGAAAATCAGTTGCCCACGGATGGATGAATTTACATCTAGACTCTCCATTCTATTCCATTTATCTACATGTATCCTTGTGCCAGTATCACACTGTCTTGATTACTGCTGCTTTGTAGTAAGATTTGAGATCAGGAAGTGTGAGTGTGAGTCTCTTATTTTGTTTTTCGTTTTTAGAATTGTTTTGGCTATTCTGAGTTCCTTCAATTCCATATGAATTATGGAATCAGTTTGTCAATGTTTACAAACGAGTCAGTTAGGTTTCTGATAGGGACTGTGTTGAATTTGAAGATCATTTGAGGGAGAATTGCACTGTAGCTCTCCATGCTCTGTTCAAATGAAATCGCTTCTGTTGTGAAGTAATCTATGGCTGGCTTCTCCTCTTGGGTAACATCTCTGAGCCAGAGCCCTGGAGCTGGGGAATCTCTCTGAGTGACACCTTGCTCTGGGAGCTCAGCACTTGGTGAAGAAGGTAGGAGCGATATCAAGCAGCATGAGATCATCTCAGCTTGCATAGAACTACTCCCTTATGAGACAAGAAAGGGCTGCAAGGGCCCCAGGATTCTCAGCAGTGTGGACTGGGCAGAAAAACAGTGTCCCCCTCTCCATGCACTCCCCCAGTGCTTGCCTCAGTAACTAAGGGCAGGATGAGAAACACTGAAATTCTGCTATTTCTGGGAGAAAATATCTGAAACTGTGAGGTGGTACGGGAAGCCCTGTGTGCTTGGTTGCAGCAATCCAGAACAGAGTCTCCCGTTCAGGAACTGGGAGGGGTGAGGAAAGGAGTGTTTTTGTTCAGATACCACTGATTCTACCTTTCTTACTGAATTTTCTAGATTTTCTTGAACAAATGTTTCTTATTTGCTGTCTGTTCTTAGGATTGTTTAAAGATGCTTTAAATTTTCCCCTCCCCTCCCCTCCTCTGCCCTCCCCTTCCCTTCCCTTTCCTACTCTCTTCCCCTCTCCCTTCCCTTCCCTTCCCCTCTCCCTTCCCTTCCCTTCCCCTCTCCCTTCCCTTCCCTTCCCCTCTCCCTTCCCTTCCCTTCCCCTCTCCTTTCCCTTTCCCTTTCTCTTCACCTCCCCTCTCCCTTCCCTTTCCCTCTCCCTTCCCTTTCCCTTTCTCTTCCCCTGCCCTCTCCCTTCCCTTCCCTTCCCATCTCCTTTCCCCTCTCCTCTCCCTTCCCTTCCCTTCCCCTCTCCCTTCCCCTTCCCTTCTCCCTTCCCCTCTCCTTTCCCTTCTTCCCTTCCTCCCTTCCCTTCTTTCCCTCCCTTCCTTTCCCTTTCTTTCCTCCTTTCCTTCCTTCCCTACTTCTCTCTCTCTCTTTCCTTCTTTCCTTCTCTCTCCCTTTCCTTTCCTTTTTTCTTTTCTCTTTTCTTTTCTTTTCTCTCTCTCTTTCTTTCTCTCTCTCTCTCTTTCTTTCTTTCTTTCTTTTCTTTCTCTCTTTCTTTCTTTCTCTCTTTCTTTCTTTCTTTCTTTCTTTCTTTCTTTCTTTCTTTCTTTCTTTCTTTCTTTCTTTCTTTCTTTCTTTCTTTCTTTCTTTCTTTCTTTCTTTCTTCTCTCTCTCTTTCTCTTCTCTTTCTCTTTTTACCAGATTCACTGGGGAGTGGGTCAAAAAAGCTCCTCACACTGTAATGCCAGAAGAAAATCTAAGAACTTGGGTGATTTCATTTTACAAGTGCACTCCACACTCCTGACCATGAAACGTCTTGAACATGGAGGAGACACTGAGGCAGTGGAATCTCAGGCCTTCTCACCTTTAGGGGGGTGAAGAAGCTGGGGTGGGATGGAACCAGGCCCTCCCCACAGTCCCTGAACTGCCCAGCTGGGTGCGACCATACCCACTCCAGCTAGTGTCCGTTCCAGTTTTTCCACCAGTGTAATTAGTTAGATTTTTGACTTGAACTTGTTTTTTTAAAAAAATAGATGAACAGTCCATTAAATGAAAAAGCATGTTCATTTACAGGGAAAGGTTATAAATGCACGACATGCCCAGACATAAGAAAGTTTCCAAATCTAAGTTTTATAAAGATACTTTGCAGTAGTTCATGATTCTTATAACAAGATGCTCTTGAGTCTATCATAAGTTATTTTGTCTTTCCATTTATTCATTTTCACCTGCAAAGTACTCTCAGCTTCCCCACATTATTATTGTATCATGATACCAAACTGTATAGATCATGAAGAAAAAGGAAAACTCTCTAATGAATTCCTCCAGGAACTGGATTACGAACTGTGATTTCTTAATATATTCTTTTCTGCAGAAGGACTTCTCAAGTTAAAAATAACTGAGCCTTACATTATGTTCTTATCCTCTATTCATATGAACTCAAAAATAAGTTCTATCATTTTACAGCCAAGCTAAAGAAAAAATGAGTCTGTCACCAAATATGTGGAAAAAACATTGACCTTTTAAATGACACCACCTGTGTTTCAGAAAGTGGCCAAAGATTTGAAAACTAATATTAAACTCCTTGTGGAAAATCTTCAGGCAATCAGGAAATAAATACAGAAATTACATAAAAATTACTGGAGGTAAATCATATTTTTATTAGTAGTTGCAAAATAGACTATATTTGTTATATAAAACCTGACAAGACAAAATGTTAAACTTCTACCTCTAGAATCAGAAAGATAGCAGTTTAACCTGGTTGTTTATGCAACGATTTTAGGCATTTACATAAAGGTTTATGTGAAGCGTCTTAGTCAACCACAAAGGTATATAACAATTTAAAATATGCACTCAACCAATAAACTATGTTTCAGATTCCAAAGATCTAAAGCAATTCAGAGAATGAAAGAAAATATTTGCAAATCAAATATCTGATTAGAGATTAATATTCTGAATGTATAGAGGATTCCTAAAACTCAACAGCAAAAGACCCAAAGTCGCTCAAAACTGGGAAAAGGACTTAAATGGACATTTCACCAAAGACAGTAGACAAAAAAGCACATAAAAAGATAATTAACACCACTAATCATTAGGGAAATACAAATAAAAGCCACAAGGAGATACCATTTCACACCCATTAGGAGGGCTACTATCAAAACAAATGCATGAACAAAGAGAAAATACATGTTGGTGAGAACTTGAAGAAATTGAACCCTTGTGCATTGCTAGTGGACATGCCAAATGGTACAGCTATGATGAAAAATAGCATGATGGTTCTATAAAAAGTTAAAAATGTGGTCCAGCAATTGCACTTTTGGGTATGTACCCAAACAAATGAAAGCAGGTGTTCAAAGACATATTGTACATTATGTTCATAGCAGCATTATTCACAATAGCCAAAAAATAAAAGCAGCCCAATTGTCCATCAGTGGAGGAATAAATAGGCAAAGTTACGTGTGTGTGTGTCTGTGTGTGTGTGTGTATATGTATATACACAGACATATGGATATGTCTGTTTATATAGATAAATATATGTCTATACACATGGATATATGTGTATATACATATATACATATATGTCTATGTGTATACATGCATATATGTATATATGTCTGCATGTATGCATACACATGCTTACATAGACATATGTATACATACATACATGTGTATATGTGTACATATATACATACATATGCATTTATGTCTATATTTTATTAAAATTTTGCTTAGAGTAAGCAAATATGTATATACATAATATCCTAATTTTTCTTAGTATAAATGAGCAAAATTATTTATTTGTACATTTATCATGCATATATATACATAAATTATACACGTATAAATATACATATATATTTATTATAATTTTGCTTAGAATAAGCAACATGAGGTGTATATATACACATACATATATGCATACATATATACATATATGTATACACACATACGTATATACATGAGACAAGAGAAAAGGGTCTGGAGGCAGGGAACTTAAGGCCAATTCGGGCTGAATCAAGGTAAAACACCAAGGTCTGGGTCCAGGGAATGTAAGTCCAATTACCGCAAACTTCCTAAAGTTAATCCAAAAGGAAAAACTCTGTCTCCCCACGCTGAGTAACAAAAGATCAAAGGCTACTCTTCATACAGCCTTCCCCTGCCCTCACATCTCAGAGGGAGAGGGAAAGTGCCTTGGATTGGCTGTGGGCCAAACAGGGACCATCCCTTCGTCTGCACAGGGCACCAATTCACCTCAGCCTTAAATTAGCCACAGACCAAATCCTCCATCCACATAAGAGGTAGCTGACAATAACTTCAAAGGGAGTACTTAAGACTCAGAAAACTTTCTAACTTGGACCTTGAGCTGCTTGCAGTGGTCCAATCACAGCCTGTGGAGTGCTTTCTCACTTTAATAAATCCCTGCTTTTGCTGGTTTGTTCCTGTGTTTCATTCCTCTGCTACTTTGTGCATTTTGCTCAATTCTTTCTTCAAAACACCAAGGACCAGGACAACTCATAGTCAAGACCTGGTAACATAATTATGTATATATGCATATATGTATATGTGTATATATATTTTGCTTATGCACATATATGTATGTATACATATATATGTATATATGTCTATATATATACCTAATTTTACTGATTGATTGTAAGCAAAATTATAATAAATATGTGTGTGTGTGTATACACATATGTAGCCAAAGGAAGGAAATTCTGACATATCCTATATCATGGCCAAGGCATGAAGACATTATATTAAGCTGTATCAGTCAGGGTTCTCTAGAGGGACAGAACAAATAGGATAGATAGATATGTATAAAGGAGGGTTTACTAAGTATTAACTCACACAGTCACAAGATCCCACAACAGGCCATCTGCAAGCTGAGGAGCAAGGAGAGCCAGTCCAAGTCCCAAAACTAAAGAACTTGGAGTCCATTGTTTGAGGACAGGAAGCATCCAGCAGGAGAGAAAGATGTAGGCTGGGAGACTAGGCCAGTCTAATTTGTCACATTTTTCTGCCTGTTTTATATTCACTGGCAGTTGATTAGATGGTGCTCATGCAGATTAAGGGTTGGTCTGGTCTGCCTTCCCCAGTCCACTGACTCAAATGTTAATCTCCTTTGGCAACATCCTCACAGACACACCCAGGATCAATACTTTCCATCCTTCAATCAAGTTGACACTGAGTATTAACCATCACATAAGTGAAACAAGCCAATCACAGAGGGACTTGTACTGTGTGTTTTCACTCATACAAGGTACTGAGAGTAGTCAAATTCATACACACAGGCTGGTCGCCAGGGGCTGGCATGAGGGGAGAATGGGGAGTTAGTGAGTACAGAACTTCAGTATTGCAAAGATGAAAAAGTTCCGTGGCTAGATGGTGGTAATAGTTGCTCAACAAAGTGAACATACTTAATGCCACTGAACTGTACATTTTAAAATAGTTAAAATGCTTAATTATGTGTTATAAATATTTTACCATAATTTCAAAAATAAATTTAAACTCATTGTATTGGAGATTTTAGCACATATATGTAAGTGATAACGTAGCAGACAAAACATTAAGATGTGAACAACCCAATTAAAAAATGAGACCTACTTGACACAACGTACATTGTGCCTAACAATGACTTAATATACATTTTTCTCTGGTGCATACAAATATGAAATTTGGCTCACATATTATATGGTGACATAATCTGGGTCACAAAGTATCAACACACTTAAAAGAATTGAAAACAAATATACAGTACGTTCTCTAACACAATAGTATACAGATAAAATCAGTAACATATAAATAAAAAAGCACTTTAAATCTTTTATTTGGAAGCTAAGTGATATCTTTTAAAATAATCCATGGATCATAAAGGAAATCACAAAGGAAGTTTGAAAACATTTTAAAGTTAATGATAAGGAAGTAACAACTTATCAGTTCCATAAACTAAAGGTTTTCTCAGAGGGAATTTTATAGAGTAAAAAAATCTATGATCTAACTATTGTGAGGGACGAGAATATGCCACCCCAACATGTGTTTTATTGGTTTGAGGACTGTTGAGCTTAAGGCAATAAGAGGAAATAAATGCAGGAAAGTTCTCTGCACTCTCTCTACTTGCCCAAAATCAGGACATAAAATAAAGACAAAGATCCTCTCCCTCCCCTCACTACCAGTGTGAACCAAGGGTCACCACTGTTACAAATAAATTTTTGGTGCTGCAAAGGAAATAGCAATCGAATATGAATTTTCTCGGCAAGACAGTTTTACTTTTTGCAGAAAAGGTGCTTCTCGGAAGCTTGACTGTCATGAAAGCACCATGAGCAAAGAAAGGCAGAGGTTTTTATCCCTGACGCATTGAGTCCTTATTGCTGTGTCCTGTCTCCACTGGCTAGAGCTTGACCGCACAATCTAGACTGATTCTGATTGGCTAAAAACTTAAAACTTTGCTAAATATGTAAACGCGTGATGGAGAACAAAGAAGGGATGGGTGTTGTTTGCAGAAAACCATGAGAATAATAGGCTGGGCACCGTGACTCAAGCCTGTAATCCCAGCACTTTGGGAGGCCGAGGTGGGCGAATCATGAGGTCAGGAGATCAAGAACATCCTGGCTAACACAGTTAAGCCCCATCTCTACTAAAAATACAAAATATTAGCCGGGTGTGGTGGCAGGCACCTGTGGTCCCAGCTACTCAGGAGACTGAGGCAGGAGAATGGCCTGAAACTGGGAGGCAGAGTTTGCAGTGAGCCGAGATTGTGCCACTGCACTCCAGCCTAGGCGGCACAGCAAGACTCCATCTCAAAAAAAAAAAAAAAAAGAAAAGAAAAGAAAAGAAAATAATAACATTTCTGAATAAGGAAGAGGCATAGGCTGTAAGCTGGAAAATGCCTGGGCATATTTGGACATGTCTGAGCAGGCTATAGTCCAGAACAAATAACTTGGTTAAAGTACAAGGACATAGAATGTACTTATTCCCTTACTATATTTAACTACATCGGGCTTAAAAAAGGGTTACTAGCAAAAAGCGAGGAAACTTGAAAGAAGTTAGTTTTTGGAAGAAACTATTATTTCTAACACTTATTATTTATTCTTTAACAAAAAGAGAAACTTTGAAGAGGAACATTTTACTTTTCACACCACTAAACAACCTTAGGCCTTTCTGGGTCCAGCCTTTATCTGCCACTTACTTCCCTTGTGCCAAGTTGCCACCCCTAGACTTCAAAGTCCTTTCCCTTGTTCTTATCCCTTCTCTAAACATGTCCTGTTCTTTGATAAAGATGCTACATCAGCTGTAATTAAATGCCACCTTTTTGAGCACTACTCGTTCCCGGAGTTTGTCCCAAACTTCTTTTTGTTTTTCTTTTATGAATGTCTTTTGTTACATGGGTCCATTTCAACTAAGAACTCAAGAGGGCTGAGGAAAAACATATTTTTCTTCCCCTTTAGTAACCATTTTTAAAAATTAGGAAAACATATCATGAAATTGACTCCAAAAATCACTAATGAATGAAACTACAGATTGATAGGCATAAATCTGAGAAAAATGCTAAAGTCTATTAAAGATAATAAATGTGAAAACAGGCAAATACGTTCAAAAGTTTCTTCGAATAAAAAGATAATTCCATATTTATATTTGTGCAAAGAATATAAAAAATAGCTGTCCTAAATAAATAATACAATTAATCAGACATAAAAGAAAATAACTCATTTACTATAAAGCTGATAAAATCAATTTGCAAATCTTTTATGAGGAACACTTAAAGATATCAACAAGCTTGTAGGAAAAAACTTGAAAATCAAAAGAAACACTATCTTTGTTATATATAAAGCTTCCATAGACCATAGAAAAATATTGTTGCTGAATAATCTATTAATTTAATATGATCTTGAAAAACCTTCTAGTCCTAGACAAGCTGATTTAAATGTCACATAGAATATTTACAAAAATTCTGAAAAGAACAAAGAGAGTAGCTCTACTAAATATAAATATATATATAAAGTATATATATAATCACTATATATGTGTAGGGATTGGAACAGTATGCTTTGTATAGTACTACAACAGGAGTAGACAAATCTATCAAAGGAATCATATTTTACATTTAGTAAATGTATGAGACGAACTATGTGTCCGTATTTTTTAAAAACAAGCATCTGACTTTTGTAATACTTTTCATACAGAGTGAATTCCAGAAAGCTCAAGACTCTAATTTATGTAATATATAATTAACTTCATGAGAAAAGAAAACTCGATAGAAAATACGAACAAAGAGTAAGAACATATATTCACAGAATGAGGACTATGAATGACATGTAAACATTACTCAGATGTGACTCATTATAATGAGGTCTCATTAGAATTATGAGACACATAAAATAAACTCAGTGGACTGTGCTCTCACCCACCGTACTGGGAAATGTCAAAAAGTCTAGGAACACCCTCTGTTGATCGCCGCATAGGCAGTCAATTTGACATCTTTACTTTGGGAGTACAATTTGGAACACAACCTATGAAGGGTGATTTTATAATAAAAGAACTCACTCACTATAGCTAAGAGACAATTTGCAAATTTTATCTGAAAAATGCTTAAATATACCAATAGGCACAGTGATGTCAGGAAAGAAAATTAAGGTCTCCTTTTGGGTATCAAAATTTCAAATGTACACATCATTTGCCTGCCACATAATTCCAATTGTAAGCGTTCATTTACAAACAAAAATCAAGATCACAGGCATAAAGCTTATATTTCGTCATTACGTATCATTGAAAAGGTTGGAAATATAAATATCTGTCAAATCCCTGAATTAAATTATGATCTATGCAAATGAAATAACATGCAGCCACAGGAAAAAAACGAACTTTACGTAGTCATATAAAGTGATCTCAAAGATATTTATGCAGATGAATACGCAAAGTATAGAATAGTGTGTAGGGTGATTATATGTACCTATTAGTTTAAATACTTAAAAAGACTGTCTGCACAAACACAACACTCTGTACCACTTCTTGGGAAGGGGAAAATGGAGGACAAATTATCTTGTGTTATTCTGTAGTAACAAAGAACTCCAAAAGCTCACTGCATCAACACGCAAAACCATTGCCCCTTGCACATACAACGTCCACAGTGGCTATCAGGGCAGTTTCCTCCATGGAGGCCAATTTAATCTTGTTGTTTTTCTGGCTAACTAGGAGGCCTTCTCCACAATCATGCCAGCAGAAAAAAAGGCTGGAAAACTTGACAAGAGTGTTTTGCTCCCTCAGCTTGGAAGGGATCTGCACCACATTTCATTGTCCCGAAATGGTTCCATCTGCTACTCATGTGGAGAAGGCTAGGTCCCCTGACCTCTGCATCTGCGAGGGGAAGAACAGACATCGGGCAGCACCAGCAATGTCTGCTAGGATCCTTTTGCTAATTTTTAGGTTTGACCAAGAGAATTTATTACTCTTTCAAAAGACAAGTATGTAAACATTCAGTGAAGATACGAATGAGCAGAAATGAACAAAGACTTCGATTGTACTCACATGCAGCTCTACACCCATCTATTCATAGCACTACTCATCATAATAGCAGACAATAGGATTGGGCAATCTATTCTGTCACAACTCAGGGAAGATTCCCAAAGTATTTAGAATTAAAAATTATTACATTGAATACTGACATTTTTATCAACATAATGATTTCTATCCCCATAAGACTACCGCAATTCCAGATATTATTTTATAATATGATTAACATCATAAAAGCGATATTTAAACTAATACACACAATTTAAAATAATAATATTTAAAAATAGTACCTATGTGTACTCTACTTCAAAGGGTAAACAAGAAATTAGTAACTACCAAAGAAAGATGAATTCAAAGAAGATGAAGAAGAAGTAACGCTGCTCTCTACTGTCCACATTTTGTACATTTTAAACTTTTTACTGCAAACTTACCTTAATTATTTTTAAATAAATCAATTAATTAGTAATGAAAATGTGAACTAGTCCCATTATCAGTTGAAAAAAACCCACAATCAGAAGAAAAAAAAGAAAGAAAACATAACCTAGTAAAATATGAAAATTAACACATAGAACATTTTATAATTTTTATTGCATGAAATTACATATGAGGTAAAGGATATTTGGGGAAGAAATAGAAATTATATTTATTGCAATACTTCTGATAAAAATAGAAAGTAGAGACATACTTTTTCCTGTCTAGTTAATTATTTTGAATCATTTTAATATTAAGCTTTTACCAATTGTCAAACACATTCACCTGTAAAGTATCAGTGACCATCGCTAAAGCAATTCAAATTCTAGAGACATTTTCAAATATGTTTTCAAGCCATGTAAAATGTGGTTATAATATTCCATATTGGCTTTTCTTTTAAAAGCATGTAAAATATTTTAAATCACTTTTTAAAGCATCAACTAAGAACATATTTCAAACATTTTATATATGATCACATTAAGGGATTTTTGTTAATAAAGATAGATGTATTTCATGCTTAAAAGCTTGCATATAAGTATCTGGATATGAATCCCTTTTAATATCTTCACCTAGATTACACATTCTTTTTTATCTACATGTTACTTGGGGAAGAAGAGGGCAATAATTAACTCTGGAATAATTATTTCTTTGTTTTTTCCTCCCATATCCAAAGAAGCAGATTTGTTCAACTGTGCTTTTTAAAAGAAAATTTTACCAAAGTGTCATAGACTTAAAGTATACAAATTGTAAGTGTACATTGTGACATATTTTACAAAGTGAGCCCAGCTCCAGAATATCAGTATCCATATCATGAGACAGACTGAGACTCCCTATGCCCTAAACCCTCCCTGGCGCTCACCCTTCATCTGCACTATGAGACTCTAGATGCCCTGGGTGCAGCCGCCGCCCTCCACTTCCTGCTCTAGTCATGCCCCTGGTTGCTGTCAGCACTGCCCTCTCTGTGTGTCCGCCACATCACTGGCGAGGTTTTGCCAAGGGTGGTATGAACATCACAATCCCAATGTAGATTTTTAATTCCTTTATTTCATTACTAGTTCCTCGGAAATCTGGCTGAAATCATAATTGTATCTTTCTGCCTCATATTTCACTTCACCTGTGCCTTCGTTTTATGACTCTATGCTTCTATTTCATAGAGTTAAAATCTCCTTGCATTTTCTTAAGGATGACAGCTTCCTAAAATTTTCATCTCATGCCTATAAAATTTAGATATCCTTCTAACCTGAGTCTTTAGAATAAAGTTGCTTTTGGGTTTCTATAGTGTCTTCTTTTTGGCTCCCATCTGGAGGCTGTTGCACCACTCCTTGGAAAGAGTCTATCCAGACCAGGTGATTTCCAACAGGCACACTGCTGGCTGTGCACACGTTAGTGTTTTTCTCCTCTTGCCAGACAGAGGCCTTCGTGCAAGTCTGGCATGCACAGCCTTAAATCTGTTCTCCAGATCTAACAGGCTTTCATTTACCAGAACTCTGCGGGGCTGATTCCTCCCGTCTTGACTGCCTGTTTCCCTAACACTGTAGGTTGATGTCATACACGAAAACCTGCAAGCCCTCCTGTGGGATGCTGCCAGACTTCCTCTTTCTTCTGCCGTCATTTTATTTCCAGCAAATTTACCTCCCAGTGTATAATACTATCACTGTTCTACTTCTCATCTCTTTACTTTCTGGTTTCAGGTATTCAGAGATTTGAAGTTTCTCAGCAGGAGAAATGCACTATATATATGTGTATATATAGTAATACTTATATAGTATATATTTATATACCGTATATGTGTATATATACATGTATGTCTATATAGTATAAAATATAGTATATACAGTATATAATAAATACTATATTTACTATATATGTATATAGCATATATGGTGCATTTCTACATATATACATACTGTATATGTATATATACAATGTATTTCCATACATTTATACACATATGTACAGATATGTATATGTATATATACACATATGTCTATATAATGTATAGACATATGTAATGTATATATACATATACATGTAGGTGTGTGTGTATATATACACACACACCTACGTGTGTATATATACACACACACCTTACATGTAGGTGTGTGTGTATTACACACACCTACATTTCATCTAAGAAGAAATCCTCTTAGATTCTTCAATTTCTTTGTCAATCCCAGTAATAACTAGACATGAGATAATTCATGTCTATGAGTTAGGTTTTATATTTCCTTACTTTATAGGTATTTGTTACCTATGAAAATGATAACTGGGTGTCTTGGCCAACTGTGTGAATCTGACTAGACCTGATTTTCCTCCTCATGTTCAGCCACATTTGCCAGATACTGAGAGATGCCACTGCTCTCACTCCGAAGCCTGAATCTCAAGGGGTCCAAGATGTCAGTGCTGCTGGAATTTTGGACAGGTCATTCAACTCACTCCTTTGCCGTCTCTAGAATGGGAATAGTATTTGCCACATTTACCTCAAGGCCTGTGGTCAAAATTAAACTTAACAACTCAAAAAAATACTTACGAGACTAGATAGCAATGTCAATATCCACTAAAGTTTGTTGTTTTTGTTTGCTGTGGTGAAAATTGCCTGACGTCTTCCAACACAAGGTTCTTCACTTTCCTTCCGCCCTTGAATCCCTGAATGCTCTCTTTGCATGAGTCAACCCAGAAAAACAAAAATGTTGGCCAACCTCTTCGGAACTGGCTATACACTGTGGTCACAATGTCGGTGTTCCCCCAATGGCATGCACTGAAACCTGATCCGCAGCATGATGATATTAGACGTGATCAGGCCATCAGGGCTCTGCTCTTATGAATGGGTCTCAGTGTTCTCATAAATGAGACTCTATATTACTGGCTAGCCCCTTCCACTATGTGAAGATGTAGAGAGACAGCACCATCTGTGAACTGTAGAATGAGCCCCCACAAGAGACTGAATCTGCCAGTGCCTTGATTCTGAACTTTCCAGCATCCAGAACCGTGAATGAGAAAAGTTTGCTGTTTATAAGCCATTCCGTTTATGATAAATTTGTTGTAGTAGCCCAAATGGACTAAGAGAGTTTGTGACTACATTCTGGCCAATAATATCCATGTGCATGGAAATAGTACATGAGAGTTTTTGGAATTGGCCTTAATTAGAGGAAGGTTACACCTATCTCCGTTCTTCCACCTGCTGGTTGGAATGTGAACTTAATGGCTGGAGCTCCAGTAGCCATCTTGGACCACACTTGGAGCTTTTGGATGCAGTGAAGCAGTGAGATTAAAGAGGCCTGAGACTGCTGCACTTGCATTGCACTTCAGGTCTGACAGCATATTTTCCATGAAAGAATGCAATCTTCTGTGTTTAAGCAACGTGTTATGTTGGTTTTTGGTCACATGCAGTAGCTAACCTAACAAGATATAATAATACTTTGCTTTAGGCTCTCTGGTCTTTGTACTCATGCCACAATTTTCATCTAAAGGCTGATGACTCAGTATTTTTTTAACCCCAATTCAGGCCCAGTTCGAAGCCTATGCAACCTCAACAAACTTGGCATGTTCATGTACATAAACATATACAACACTGAACTCATGATTTCCTTTTGTGTTCCCAAATCTAGTGTTGTTCCAGGTCCCCTGTCTTAGTTTATGGCATTCCATCATCTTCAAGAAGCTAGAAATCTAGGAATCCACATGAACACCACCCCTTAATTCTCTATATTCAAGCCTGTATGAAGTTTTGTTGATTTGGTATACAAAATATCCTCAACTTCTCCACAATTATTCACAAATTACCATGAATTACAACTATCATGAATTGCCCTTTAGATCTCTGATCCTTCCTGTTCATAATCCTATTCTCCACAGTGTAGTTAGTTGACATTTGTAATAATGAAATGCCTTTCCAAGGTTCACAAGGTAGACAAGTACCATTGTCCTAGGCTAACCCACCCTGCCTTCTCTGGTTCCCCACTCTTGGTCTGGCTCAGCAGGTACCCTGCTTTGCTTTACCCTCATACACCTGAACTTGCTGGCCTATTTCTCCCCAGAAAATGTCATGCTTCTTGTAGTTACGGTTGTATTGCAACTGCTCGCTTTCCCTATGGGGAATTTTTCCAGCCTATTACTGTGGAAATGTGTTGAAACACAATATAAATCAGCAACGAACATACGGGAATGAGGGGACAGGAGAGTGGGATCCATCTGCCCAGTAGAACAGAAGAGAGTCCTGAGGTTCCTGTGCTAAAGAAATGGACCAATTTATTCAGGTAGGAATATAAATGCTGGAGGGTAAATGGGATCCCCGGAGCAAAACCCTTGTGCTATTTGGTGAGGTCACACTGAAATCCATGAACAAGCCATGCCCATATTCACAGGGGTCTCAGGGAGATTTCTCAATCAAGACCCAGCACAAAACAAATCTATGTACCCAGCAGCAAAAGGACCAATAACTGTGACCTGTATAAATACATAAACAAAGACCAGCAACCACATGAGCAAATTTAGCAGATGAGAGAGAAAGACCAAATCAACAGATGATAGTGGAGATCAATAGAAAATTCAGAGAGCAGAGAGGCATTTCATGGGAGACTCGATATTATTCACCTCTGGGGCCCACAAGGCACCTGGGGAGTCAGAGAGTTGTGAGCCCAGGCTTGGATAGAATTTTGTCAGGAATGAGTAGGATTTTTTTCACAATGATATACTAAAAGTATAGTTTCCTTCTTTAGAGTTTATGAAAAATTAACATTCAAGCAGGTTTTCTATCATGGTCCATTGAATCTCAAGCCCAGTCTTTCTGTTTCAGTTATTGAGCAAAATACACACCAACACTGTTGATTCTCCTAGCCCTCAGCCATACCATTTCGTTTTGATTCCTCTACTGGAAAAAGAGATTGTGGTAAAGGGCGGGACTGACAAGACCACTTCCCTCCAGGAAGATGCAATTAGTGGACTTATAATAGGAGTTAATTGTTATCTGGTCAACCAGGGTGTACTTAGCAGTCATTGGGAAGGCAGTGCTGCTGGTGAGAGTTCACTAATTACTCCCAGGGCCATGGCTAACCACCATGCTCCATTCCACTCGCCTACATTTCTGCATTTGCTTATACTAACTTTAGCTAAAGGCCAACACTTTCCTTCCTATAATAACCAAAGTCTTATTTTAGATGCCCTGCTCCTTGCGGAGGTAGTCAGTATGAGTTACACTTTATGTTGTTTTATTTCTGCTGCCACTATGTTTCAGTTTTCCTTAAAACTTGCCTCTGTCTTAGGGAATGTAATTTATATCCTCGGCAAATAGGTACCTTAGTCTAGCAACCTGATATTTTTCCTACCGTATCCCTGAAGCTTCAGCTTTGGTAGACCCCAGTTGGAGGCCCAAGTCACAAACAAATTAAACAAATTAAACAACCAATCTCCTTCAAGAATCCTCTCTGCCTTGTCCTACTGCAATTAAGTCACTTCCATGTGAATTTTGCCACTTGCAAATACACAACAGTAGTTCCAATTTCTGCTTAGTCAGGAGTTGTTCAGTTGCAAGTAAGAGAAATCCAATTCAAGCTAGCTTATGCAAAATGAGAGTGTTGGGCTCATATAACTGAAAAGACCAAAAATGTCTAGTTTTCTGTTCCAGTGGTCCTGAGTGCTCCCCAGATGTCATCACGGGCCTGGGAGAACTGAGATCCCATCACTTGACCTTCTGCTCCTCTGTTATCTTGCCAACTTGTACTCACTCTGTGCTGGGAACAATGGCCCTGAGCAGATTCAGGTGAGGGGGTCCTTGTAGTTTATGAGGCCAGAAGGGCAGAGGCAGGATCCTCCTGCTTCTAGCTGTCATATTAGTCCTTCCAAAAGGACTCTGTTGTAGTTGGAATCACACAAACCAATTCCCCTTTATTAGTCACACTCCTGTGTGTATTGGAGTATTTGGTCCAGCCTGCTCATTTGCACTCTTTCCTAGAGTGGGACCCATCTCCACAGTGATCACATCTACCAAGTAAGAAGCATGCCCCCAGATTGTGAGGCAAGGGGCATGCATTGTGAGAATTACAGTACACGTGGGAAATGTATTTCTAGAGTTATAGGGAGATCTACATAAATAAAAACTACAAAAAAAAATTTTTAAGTGGTTCCTCTGGAGACTGGGAAAAAAAATGCAAAAGACAGATGAGGGGCTTTGCTTTATAAGTCCATCTAGTGATAGTTGAGGTATTACTATGTGCGTAGGCTACCTCAAAAACATTTAAAAGTAAAAATAATAAATGGAAGATTTGGGAGATGTATGTATTTGCAGGATCAAATAGGCATTCATATAGTGCCAATTCAAGTAAGGACATACTTTTCTATTTCCCAATGCTAAATTGGATGAATATTGGAGGAATTTAATACCTATGTAATTTAAGGTAAAATGTGAATTTGAATTTTGATTTTGGCTTTTAGCTTTACTAGGAGCAGCACATTAAAGCAAAACTCGTTGTAAACCCTGATCAAGAAAGTATGATAGTAGAAAATGATGAATCAATCTCAATTAGGATTACAGTTGTAAAAAAAAAAAAAATGACTAAATTAAAATACAAAAAAATTAAATTCAATGATATATTAAAAATAATCTGTGGATACTAAGTAGTATTTAGGTCAAAAATGCAAGGTTAATGTTATATTTAGAAATCCTTTTCTATAATACAACAAAATGACAGACATTGTACTATCTCAGAAGTCATTCAATTCTATTAAATGCTTTCCCTGATTTTTAAAAACATGGAAAAATCTTTCAAAGGCAGAACACAATGATACTTCCCTTTCAAAACAAGGAATATATACCTTCAATTATTATTTTATGGCAAGATGTTGGAGATAATAGTACTTTTAAATGTTAGTACCAATAATGATTGCTTACCTCATTATAATTTTAAATGGTTCTGGAATATATAGTCAATTAATAAGATATGAAATTAATGTAGGACATGATCATTATGAAAAGAAAGAGAAAATAATAGATTCAGATAATGCAATTTTGTCTGCAAAACCCAGAAAATTAACAAAAATGTGATAAAATTTAAATTTTAAAATATACAAACCACAAAAAAATATTTTAAGTCAGAGCTCAGTGTCTAAAATGGGTCATTTGTTAGAAATTAATTTAGAATTTTAGTACTTTTATTATAGTTCTAATTATTTTTGTTTTCTGTTCTGCATCAAAAAATCCATATAAATGCTGTAATTCAAGGCCGTTCACATACTTAATGAAGCTACCTGGGGTACTTGTTAATGGGATTTTTATTTTCTCAATAGCAGCAGCATTTGACTACATTTTCTGGACTATTTTTTTTTATAATAGCATAAGTAAAAAAGTTATTTGAGGATCTCAAGCTCAAAATCTTACATCTTTTCTAAAACTTTTATGAATATATTTTGAAATGCAAAGTCAAACACCCTATTCCCTCATATTCCTCCTCTCTTTTTCTTGGGTGTAAGATGCTGAAATTTTGCTGTTTAAATATTTCATGCACATTCATGTAATGAACAGTCTAGTTAAAACATGTTCCAGAACTGTAGACAGTCTTTTTTGCTAGTCTAATAGAAGCTAATACAGGGATACAGTTAAGTAAAGTTATAATATGCCTTCGTAAATGCAGCATTTTCAAATGATAAAATACATTTTTAAAGGTCTCCTTTTTACATGACCTGAATTGTGATATTTAGAAATTTCTAGTGTGGCCTGTATGACTTGCTCTTTAAACTGGTAAATCTGAGTTGAACAGTAATAGATATTTTAAAACTCTGACAGAAAACCTATAAGAAGCAGCATTCTGGAAACTGCAAGTGTGATAAGAAAAAACAGGCATCAAAACAGACTGCTTCAGAAAGCAGAGATTGCCATGCTGCAAAGGTTGGCTGCAGCCACCACTTGTGCAGAAATGCCAGATTGACTCCAGTGCACCTGCAAAAATGTCAAGGGGCAATTCTAGGGGGATGTTACCATCACATTTAGAACTCAGTGCTGGATTTCATGAGGAGAGAAGGGAAAAGCTATTTCCAACTGGCTGGATAAGAGAGGGGTGTGCCTGCCCTAGTGCATGTCACTCACTTGAAGGTCATGACTTTCGGTTGATGGTCAAAGAAAAAAAGGAGGTTACCCATAAAGAGAAATTATAAGCCAGTATTACCCAGGCTTGCTAAAGAAAACGACAACAGACATGATAAAGGCTTAGCAAACCTATGCAAACAGCTTCTCAATATGCACTTTCTCGTTGTGCACTGCAGGGAGAATCTACTGCCACCACCGTATGCCGAAGCTCTTGGAAAACAAACTTGCAGATTTCAGGAGAAGTAAAAGAAAAACTCTGAGCAGCTAAAGGAATATTTGAATATTCAAGTAAGCATCCACCGGCTTGCTTACTATGTGCCTGCTATTGAGCTAGGTACTGAATGTATACCAAAGAATCTGAGGACCCCTCAGCATGGCAGAAACACATCATTATTTGGAAACACAAGTTATTTCTGAAGCAATGAAGTAAAAATGCAAGATGAGCAATGGGAACAATAATTAAATCCAGAGGTGGGAAAATGAATCTGGAGCGTGGGAGGCTCTGGGAGACTTTTAGGAGAGTGTGGGTGCCTAAAAGAGGACTGCTGTGAGAATGTTTTCATGAAAAGTTTATTTGTTCGTGGGTTAACTTTATTGTTTTTAGGAATTTGTTTTAATATATTCTTTTTTGCAGTAAAATTACCAGTTGCCTGTATAAGAAAACACAGAAATGTTTAGTGATATTATATTTACATATCAAATAATATGTGTTTTGTATATTTTAGTAAACTTTTATTTTAGAACTCTTAAGGCTTACAGAAATATTACAAATATAGTACAGAAATTTCCCATGTACCCTAGATCCACTTCCCCTTATTAACATCTCACTTTGGTATGGTTCATTTGTCACAAGTAGGGAACAGCTATTAACACATTATTATTAACAAAAGTCTACACTTTATTCAGACTTCCCTTGTTTTTTCCTGATACCCTTTTTCAGTTTCAGAACCCCATCCAGGGTCCCACATCACATTCACGTCATGTCTCCTTATGCTTCTCTTAGCTGTGACAGTTTTTCAGACTTGCCTTGTTTTGATGGCCTGGACACTTTTGAGGAGGACTGGTCAGATGTCTTGTAGGATGCCCCTCTATTGGAATTTGTCTGGCTTTTTTCTCATGATTAGAATGTGGTTATGGATTCTGGTGAAAAGACAGCTGAGGTTAAATGCCATTTCCATTACATTGCATCAAAGTTATGTACTATCAGCCCTCTGTGTGACTGTGATTTCACCCTTTATCACCCCGCTGCAGCAGGGTTCCTCAGGGTTCTCCACTGTAAAGTTACTCTTTGCTTCTGCCTTTCCATTCTGCACTCTCTGCAAAGACATCACTATACACAGCCCACACCTAAGGAGTGGTAATGTGCTCCTCTGCTTGTGGGTAGAGTATCTACACACATTGTTTTGACTTCTGTGCAGGAACTTTATCTATTCTGGCCCATGCCCATTTATTTCTTGATGCAATTTTTTTTTTTTGAGATGGAGTCTCACTCTGTCGCCCAGGTTGGAGTGCAGTTGCACAATCTCGGCTCACTGCAAGCTCTGCCTCCCGGGTTCACGCCATTCTCTTGCCTCAGCCTCCCTAGTAGCTGGGACTACAGGCACCTGCCACCATGCCCGGCTAATTTTTTATATTTTTAGTAGAGATGGGGTTTCACCGTGTTAGCCAGGATGGTCTTGATCTCCTGACCTCCTGATCCGCCTGCCTCAGCCTCCCAAAGTGCTGAGATTACAGCCATGAGCCACCGCACCCGGCCACAATCTTTTATTTATTTAAGTACATATCCAATTTTAATACATTGTATTAAACTCATCATGATTTTTTTTTTTTTTTTTTTTTTTGCTCCGATTGTTTCAGCTTTGGCCATTGGGAATTCTTTCTATTGGATCCCATGTCCATTTAACACACCCCCATCATTGTGGGGGTTTGTTTTGTTTTGTTTTGTATGGATACAGATACATAGAAGAAGGTATAGATACTGCTGTAAAGTTCAATGGATTTTGACAAATTCATGTCTTATATAGCCATCATTATAATATGATAGAGAATATTTTCCCTTACATGAAAAATTCTGACTGTGTGCTTCAGCTGTTTATTTATCTACCTCCCTGCTCTAGACTTCTGAAAACCACTGATCTATTTACCATTTATTTTGCCTTTTCCAGAACGTCATATACATGGAATAATATAGTAAATTGCCTTTCTCAGAATGATGTATTTTACTTAGCAATATGCTTTTACAGTTCATTCATATCTTTGTGTAGCTTGATAACTCATCCCACCTTTGTCGCAGTGTAATATCTCACTACATTGATGTATCACAACTTGTTTATCCATTCACATCTTAGTTGTTTCCAGTTTTTGGAGATTATGAATAAAGCTGCTAGAAACATTCACACATAGGTTTTTGTGAGGACATACATTTTCAAATCAATTAGGTAAGTGCCTAGGAACACAATTGCTGAATTGTATGGTAAGACGGTATGTAGCTTTGTGAAAAGCCATCAAACTTTCTTCCAAAGTGGCTGTACCATTTTGCAGTCAGATGAGCAATGAATGAGAGTTTGTGTTGCTTCCCATCCTTGCTATTATTTGGTATTTTAGAAATCCCTACCCACTTCATTTGGCCATTCCAATAAATGTGTAGTGGTATCTCAGTGTCATTTAATTTGGATTTTCTAATGGCATATGATCTCAGGTGTACTTTCATGTCCTTATTTATCTGTATGTCTTCTTTGGTGAGGTATCTGTTCAGATCTATTGCTCACATAATAATTGTGTCGTTTTATTTCTTAACTATTGAGACTTGTGAGATCTGTGCATATGTTGGACACAAACCCTATACTAGGCAGGTGTTTTGCAAATATTTTCTCCTACATATTTATTCTCATATCACTCTGTATAACAGATATGTTATAATTTAGTGAATGGTTTCCATTAATCAATGCACAAACTTCTATCACTTGATTAACTGTAAGGCAAGCCCAGTTCAAGGTCAAACTATTGACTAAATATTTTGGCAGAAGGGAGAGGAGGAAAGAAAGAGGAAATCAACAGATATGTTGCATTTTTTAATGCCTTTGTATTATTACCCACATATCTCACCAGGCCTTCTTACAGGAGTCTGCAGGAGCCAGTAGCAGATAAAGTTGAATAGGACTCAAAGGAACCATTCTTAGCATCTAAATAAATAATTAATTGAGAATGCCCCAACCCCAAAAGGGAGTGGCTTCACCCAGATGCTACAAGATGGTGGATATGGATCCCAAGAAAACTTGACTACATGATCCGAGAACAAAGACAACACAGGAAGACCTTTGCCTATGTTCAAATTTGGAGCATAGGCCCCAAGGCTCCAAGCCTACACCACATGAGGCCTGGACTGATGGAGAAGCAAGACCTCTGTGTGTATACCTTCTGACTCTAATGGTGTGCCTGTGTCCCCTGGGTCATTCCAATATTCCCTATATATTCATGACCTAAGTTTTCCAATAATCTTTGGGGTTGGTAAGCTTCTTTTAAGATGAGTAGCTGCCAGTGGGATATAAGAAAAGGATAACTGGAAAGGCAGAGTGTGTCTTTTCTGGATTTGATTATTATACTGAGTCAATTTCCCCAATTCTGGGTAACCCAAATGTTGCAGTGATGTCCTGTCACTTACTATCTGGAAAAGATGGGCTTGATCCACATTTTATGAAATGTTAAAACTCAAAGATATCCTCACATTCCAGGAGCCTTGTCACTGAGCTCCTGCTTCTACTGAATTGAGGGTTGGATCATTTTGGCGTCCAGCACATTCATTCTTGCTTCGTACCAGCAGAGCTCAGGTGGGAAGTGAAACCCCTTTCCCTGATTTCATACAAGGAAAAAATAAACAAGCAATAAGAAGCATCACAAACACATACAAACTAAGCATTCTGGAGATGAGACATTTTTGTTGAAGGTGGCGGGACTTGGAGTGAATTTATACAACAGCAAGAAAAACAACTTAAGTATCAGACATCCTTTGCCTTTACAGTCCTTTTAACACCCAAGACCCAGGATATTTCACTGTCATATCAGCTAACGGGTAACCTCCCCAATCTCTTAATATGGAGCTGGCTTCCCATGCCTGCTCCTCTTTTCTTTGATTTTCTTTCTCCCTCTCTACCCACAACCTCCCATGGGTCCCCACCAACTCTACTAAATTTTTCATGTTCTATTATGCAGCAAAAGCTAGCTAGCATCTCTAAGATCATGCTTTCATCTCTAAATCACTCGAATAAGCTGAGCCCAACAAAAACACCTTTTATTCATTATGTCAGGAACACAAAGAACAGTAGAAACTCAAAGTTACCTCTAACTGGCTGCTTCAACAGGATCCTTCCTCCTTGGGAGGCATTTGCGGGTTTGAATATGTTTTCTTCGCAGCACACTTGTGTTGGCAGTGGCAGCTTGTGTTTAAAGTGAGTTGAGGTGCAGCTCCACTTCCTCTGTGTCTCTGTCCTCTGATGGAAGATCCTAAAGGCAATAAGCAAGAATGCTCTTTAGGAAGCTTAGGTGAGGGTGCTGTTCTCTGTTCCTCCCTGAGGGGGCACTAGATCTGTTCTTAGCACCCTATTGATTTTCCGTGATCTCCTGGGTGTCCAAAAACCCACACACTTATTTCCAAGGCAAAAATATCCTTTTGCTGTGTTCAATCTCAAACTGTTTCTTCTGGTTGCCTACTCTCATGAATGAAACCATATCCTTTTCTAATGATCCAAGAACGGCTCAAAGATTCAGGTTACTGATGACAATGTTCTGTGATTTCCAAAACACCCATATAATTACACACACACACACACACACACACACACACACTTACACATATATTTCAGTTATTTCAATGAAAGTGCTAAAGAAAGTGAGGTAAACCTGTGAGCTGAAATTGCTTTTTATTAAAAGCCAGAGGAAGTTTAAGCAACAGTGTACAGTAACAGTACAATTTTCAATCATGTAAGTTGAAGCAACTGTGGACAGTAACAGTACAATTTTTAATCATATAAATGAAGAAGTCTTTATTTTAGTTTTAAAATATTCATGGATGTATAACTTTAAACAGTGCTATGAATTTAAAATATTTATTAGATTTCTAAATTTAAATTAATACTCGGTTCCAGGATCCAAATTCTTGCACAGAGTAAGGTATAACTGCGTAATATATCACATGACAATTCAAAGAAAAGAAATGTTCTAACATCTGCTGTAGTGCTTGCTCTCAAATTACCATACAAAGAAGCTGTTACTAAAGAATATTTATGGATACGAAAACAACATAAGGCTTTCAGGATGGCCAACTTTTGCCAGAGACTCTATTTACACATATAAATCTACTATTAACACCAGCTAGGAGCAGCTAGATCCATGCAGATAAAATCTGTATCCTTTCCTGTTTCTCTTGCATAACCAGTGAGTTTGAATGTTCCTTGAGAGGAAACAACCTGTGAGATATTGTCACCTTTTCCTGTTACTGTGTACTGAAAGGTAGACTATATAGCAAGTAGTTGTAAATATTTCTATGCTTTTTATCCTAAGGTTACAGATGTGAAAAAGCAAAAATAAATTTCAAAATATATTTAAAAAGGCATAATTGAATGTTATAATCCTGTTAAAATCTTATATTTGACAGAAGGTTCACAATTTTCCAAATATAAATATCAAGAACAACTTAACTATTAACCTAACAAGTGAAACTATTGCATTAAAAGAAAATTAGGCTGGACGCGGTGGCTCATGCCTGCAACCCCAGCATTTTGGGAGGCCAAGGAAGGCTGATCACTTGAGATCAGGAGCTTGAGACTAGCCTGGACAATACGGTGAAATGCCATCTCTACTGAAACTACAAAAATTAGCTAGGCATGGTGTCGAACGCCTGTGATCCCAGCTACTCAGGAGGCTGAGGCGGGAGAATCTCGTGGACCCAGGAGAAAGGGGTTGCAGTGAGCCAAGATCGCGCCACTGCACTCCAGCCTGGGCGACAGAGTAAGACTCGGTCTCAAAATTAAAAAAAATAAAATAAAAAATAAAGAAAATTAGCACAATTACAGCACATTACAAGTGAAATTCATTGGGGGGATAAAACCGATTATGCCAGAACAAAAATTAAAATTTCTACAGAGGTAGGGAAGAAAATAAAATCATTGAAGGAAGCTGAAAAGAGTTCCCAGTTAGGAGTTTTTATAATGGCCACTTTGCTGACCACCTGTAGTAATTATGAAATACTACTGGACATGCAGCCATGTCAGTGGGAGCATCGTATAATTGTTTAGGCACATGTACTAGAGCTTGAGTACTCACTGCAAATCGTGGCTCTGACACTTACTAGCTTTCAACATTGAGCAAGCTGTACATCCTCTTGTATCCTTATTTATGTATAGGAGATAACAGTGCCCCTCACTGGAGGTTGGGGCACAGATGGGATAATGTAATGTATATAAAATAATTGTCATAATACCTGGCTCCTGGTAGCATACGCTTAAAACTGTTTTTATTTTTGTGGAAATGCAGTGTTTTGTACTTGCAATTGACATAAAATGCCTCAAGCGATTTAACAAAGGACTTTTTATTAAAAATCTAGTCATCATTTTTTCTTGTTTGGTAGTTCTCATTACCTATGAACGGCTCTTTCATTCATTCCCAGATGTTTACTGAGGGCACTTGCTAGGTTGTGTGAACACCACCAAACTGGAATATTGAATTTTTCTTAAATCAAGACACATTATGAGATTGAGTATAAAAAGGAAAAACAGGGCTGGGAGTGGTGGCTCACACCTGTAATAACAGCACTTTAGGAGGCCAACTTGGGAAGATCACGAGGTCAAGAGTTCAAGACCAGCCTGGTCAACATGGTGAACTCCCATCTGTACTAAAAATACAAAAATTAGCCAGCTGTGGTGGCATGTGCCTGTAATCCCAACTACTCAGGAGACTAAGGCAGGAGAATAACTTGAACCCGGGAGGCGGAGATTGCAGTGAGCTGAGATTGCGCCACTGTACTCCAGCCTGGGCAACAGAGCAAGACTTTGTCTCAAAAACATAAAAAAGGAAAAGCAGGTCTAATACAAGAGTTCATCCAATTGATCATGACCTAAAGAAGGTAGTTTACTCTAGCAATCTCAATCTCATTAATAAAACAATTCACATACAGAAATAGCAGTTGATTCCATGACTCAGAAACTACAAATACAATATTCCAGCTACTTCGCCTTTCAAGGATTCTTATTTTAATTTGAACCACAGTAGCACAGTATAATTTGGTTTTGTTTATCTCCTTTATATATAAATGATATTTGCTATAAATATAATATATATAATATAGATATATGTTCTTGGACCACTTCATTAAACCAAAATTCCCGTCTTAATAGTCTTGTAAGCTTCCTAATGCCCCTTCTCCACCGGAAACAGCTATCGGTTGGACATTCCTAAGGGAAAATGGCAGGAGAGTGGGACTTTCTGCTAATATGGAAATACTGTATAGAGCTCTTGGGCTGCTGCTGAAGAAGAAAGACTTGCTAAATTTCAATGGATATTCTCACCTTCTTATGAAGTTAATTGTAGAAGGAGGAAAATGACATTTTACACCGCAGAGGTTTCAACAGGAAATAGATTCCATGTGCTTGATGGTAGGCATCAGGAGATGGTCAGGACAGAATGGGGGTGAGTAGCAGCAGTGCTGGGTCGCAGGGTGAATGGAGAAAACATGATTCCTTCTTAGTGCATTTTAGATGAAGATACGTTAGAAATACTGGTAAAGTGGCCAGGCACGGTGGCTCATGCCTGTAATCCCAACACTTTGGGAGGCCGAGGCAGGCGGATCACGAGGTTAGGAGTTCAAGACCAGCCTGGTCAACATGGTGAAACCCTGTCTCTACTAAAAATACAAAAAAAAAAAAAAAAAAAAAAAATTAGCCAGGCATGGTGGCAGGCACCTGTAATCCCAATTACTCGGGAGGCTGAGGCAGGAGAATGGCTTGATCCTGGGAGGTGGAGGTTGGAGTGAGCTGAGATCACGCCACTGCACTCCAGCCTGGGCAACAGAGCGAGACTCCGTCTCAAAAAAAAAAGCATTGTTGGTAAAGTGATATCCAAAAAGACTATCTGCTTTCTGCTTATTAACATATGTACATTTGTGACAATTTCAAAAACAAATTTAAATTCTTTTAGGTGTCAAATGCAGAAAAAGCTAAAATATAAATATTCTCATTCTTCTGGTTATGTCTTTGTATCATAAAGACAAATGATTATTACTTTTAACAAAAATAGAACTACTTAGAGAAATAAGAAGCGAGCTAATAGTGATTCACGATAATTTATTTCATTTTTTAGGATTTAAAAAAATAATTTTATTAGAGACAGGGTCTTACTACATTGCCCAGGCTGGACTGGAACTTCTGGGCCTAAGTGATCCTCTTGCCTCAGCCTTCTAGGTAGCTGGGACTACAGGTGCATACCACCATGCCCAGATATTAGTTTATTTTATGGATGAAGAAAATAAAATAGAGAAAAAAAAAAGTAAACAGAGGTTGTCATAACTTGAATTTCTTTCAAATATTCATTTCATAACAAACCACTGGCACTGTCATGGAATTTGCATATTTGGTATTTTAATTTTGTTGACATTTATTGCTCAATTAATTTATACATTTGCTTATTTCTGTAATACGCACTGTGTCTTATACGCAATTGAGTTATTATATAAAAACGAATTTTTTGGTAACTATATTTGCTTTAATGTCATTGCCATTGTAGGCCCTCTATTAGATTATATCTTATGCCTTTTGCTATTTTTGAAATTCTATTTTTATTTTTACTTAAAAATATAAAGATCAGATAAATCTTGCCTAACTGAGGAATATTTAATTCATAAGTATTTAATAATAGTTATAGCAAAATAGTTAATATTTAATGCATCCCTGGTAACTATAAAGGAGGCCTGACATGATACATGCTATAGAAATTTGTACACTTCAGAATAAATTCAGACTATGTACAGTACTTGAAAACACTAAAGAATTCAAGACATCAGTAAAAGTGCTTACTTTATCATGACAAATACGTATGTCACATCATGTCATAACCTTAAAGGGTTGATGGCTATAAGGAAATATATCATTTATATCCTCTTTCTATTAGATTTGACATTTGGGAAGTGGCAAATATATCTTTCATGTGAAAACTATGATGGCAAAGATTTTCCATCATAAAACAAGTGTGAGGTTGACATTGTTATTTCTTTTGAGAAGACTAAAGCCATCTATTCATCTGGATCCAGCAAATGTTAAGATACAAACATGAAAAGCACAAAAGCCACTGACCAATTCCTGGGCAGTGATTTCCCTCTCCATTACACAGAATGGATTTGAGATGAATGTCATTGTAGCTCAGCAAGAATAACTATAAAAGAAATAATAATTAATAAAAAAAGTGACAATTATTTTTTTACAAAGACAATTCCAGGGGGGAAAAAAAACCAACTTTGAAAGAATTTTGAAGTGGCCACCACACCCCTTCAAAGAAGCATCTGAGGAAGTGCAGGACGGGAGGGATGGCTGCTGGCCAGGCACGTTCAACCTTGACCTCTGCCTTAATGGGGCCGTCTTCATTTGCCTGATGATTTCTAAATCTGGCTTGACTCTGTGTATTGGTAGCTGTCTCTGGCACCTGCCTGACACATCCTATATATGATTGAGAATTTCATTCAGAGCTTTTCTATAGGACTCTCCATTGAATAGGTCACCAAATTGAAAAGACAAGCAAGTAGAAGAAAAGCCAGGAAACCACAAAGTAAAGCAACAGAAGTCATCCAGAAACAGATCAAATTATGACTTAATAGATTTGATTAAGAAATTCTTTCATGTTCCAGCAAAATTGATCAAGCGTGCTACTTCTGTTGACTTTAATACACCACATTGGGACAGAGTTTTTGTCTAACTTTCATATTTAGCAATTGAATTTCTTTAAAAAGCTAAATGTTACAGAGAGTATACTAAGTGAAGCTACAAATTCCATACATTTACCTTGTGGTTAATTTATATGTGGATGAAGATATCAAATACAAAGTAAAATTTACCTGAAATCTCACCACCAGACAAAAGTGTTAGTAATTTTGTTATGATTACCCACACATACACACAAACAGAGGAGGACTGGAACTCACAATCAGAACCTCAATGTGCAGAATTATACATAATTTTGTAATTATGTTCAACTTTCTTATGAGCTCCTATGACTTCTCAACAGTGAAACTAGCTAATTTTCTTCAAGCTAACTTGGTCATTTCCAAATTAAATATTAGTCTTGTGCAGGTTAATTTGCCTGTTGACTAAACAGTCAATTTTTCCGATTCTCTTCTTTCTCTTTTTCTCCTTTCAGTCTTGTTTCCTGGTGCATTCTAGGGAGGCTCATTGTAAGAGAGCAAAGGGTGTGGAGCTCACACAGCCTCTGTGCGAGAATGCACACATGTTCTCAGAGGTGCTGGTACCATGGCTACAGGGTCTGTCATTCCTGTTGCTGTTGTGGCTATAAGAACCAGAGTTGAGGTTGAGAAAGTGGCTGATCAGCCGGAAGGTGGCCAGAGCATCACAGACTTGTTCTTTTGCAGAAGCAGGACAAATATAGCTGGCCACAGTTGTGGCTCTCTGCTTAACCTGCTGAGCAGGTATGGATCTCATCTGTATTCACTGGTCCAGAGTCGCATCACCAACGACTGTTCAGTTTAAGACCTTGTGATCACCAAGGCCTCATCAACCTTCAGTGTCTTAAGAATACACTTCCATTCTGTAGGTTGCCTGTTCACTCTGATGGTAGTTTCTTTTGCTGTGCAGAAGCTCTTTAGTTTAATGAGATCCCATTTGTCAATTTTGGCTTTTGCTGCTGTTGCTTTTGGTGTTTTAGACATGAAGTCTTTGCCCATGCCTATGTCCTGAATGGTACTACCTAGGTTTTCCTCTAGGATTTTTATGGTATTAGGTCTAACATTTAAGTCTGTAATCCATCTTGAATTAATTTTCGTATAAGGAGTAAGGAAAGGATCCAGTTTCAGCTTTCTACTTATGGCTAGCCAATTTTCCCAGCACCATTTATTAAATAGGGAATCCTTTCCCCATTTCTTGTTTCTCTCAGGTTTGTCAAAGCTCAGATGGCTGTAGATGTGTGGTATTATTTCTGAGGACTCTGTTCTGTTCCATTGGTCTATATCTCTGTTTTGGTACCAGTACCATGCTGTTTTGGTTACTGTAGCCTTGTAGTATAGTTTGAAGTCAGGTAGCGTGATGCCTCCAGCTTTGTTCTTTTGACTTAGGATTGTCTTGGAGATGCGGGCTCTTTTTTGGTTCCATATGAACTTTAAAGCAGTTTTTTTCCAATTCTGTGAAGAAACTCATTGGTAGCTTGATGGGGATGGCATTGAATCTATAAATTACCTTGGGCAGTATGGCCATTTTCACGATATTGATTCTTCCTATCCATGAGCATGGTATGTTCTACTCATCTGACAAAGGGCTAATATCTAGAACCTACAAAGAACTCAAACAAATTTACAAGAAAAAAACAAACAACCCCATCAAAAAGTGGGCAAAGGATATGAACAGACATTTCTCAAAAGAAGACATTCATACAGCCAACAGACACAAGAAAAAATGCTCATCATCACTGGCCATCAGAGAAATGCAAATCAAAACCACAATGAGATACCATCTCACACCAGTTAGAATGGCGATCATTCAAAAGTCAGGAAACAACAGGTGCTGGAGAGGATGTGGAGAAATAGGAACACTTTTACACTGTTGGTGGGATTGTAAACTAGTTCAACCATTATGGAAAACAGTATGGCGATTCCTCAAGGATCTAGAACTAGATGTACCATATGACCCAGCCATCCCATTACTGGGTATATACCCAAAGGATTATAAATTATGCTGCTATAAAGACACATGCACATGTATGTTTATTGCAGCACTATTCACAATAGCAAAGACTTGGAATCAACCCAAATGTCCATCAGTTACAGATTGGATTAAGAAAATGTGGCACATATACACCATGGAATACTATGCAGCCATAAAAAAGGATGAGTTTGTGTCCTTTGTAGGGACATGGATGCAGCTGGAAACCATCATTCTTAGCAAACTATCACAAGAACAGAAAACCAAACACCGCATGTTCTCACTCATAGGTGGGAACTGAACAATGAGATCACTTGGACTCGGGAAGGGGAACATCACACACCGGGGCCTATCATGGGGAGGGGGGAGGGGGGAGGGATTGCATTGGGAGTTATACCTGATGTAAATGACGAGTTGATGGGTGCAGCACACCAACATGGCACAAGTATACATATGTAACAAACCTGCACGTTATGCACATGTACCCTACAACTTAAAGTATAATAATAATAAATAAATTTAAAAAAAAAAAGAAAGAAGAAAAAAAAAAAAGAATACACTTCCTCTTGGTCCTCCCATCCCTTCCTATGTTCCACATGCTGACGTTCCACTTAACTTACGTACACATCTCATGGATTGTCATGTAATTTTCCATTTACTGCCTACATTTAACACGTCTTATGAGTTTCATCCATACTATTTATTTTTGCTTGACTTTCTTTGATGGCAGAGGTGAATTTTGTCAACTAGTTCTGCAAACATACATGATGATTAGTTTCTCAGCTAAATGTGTCTCTGATACTAGCCCACTGATATAGTTCTGAAGATTGTAAGGTTTAAAACATGTTCTCACTATTTTTAATCAGTTTTTGGAAAAATATCTGCAATCCTCTTCAAAGTTACAGTTTATGATAAATGGTGACACAATGTCAAAATATATCGAAATTGTAAATGTTGACAGCTTTACTGACTCACCTCTGAGGCCACAAGAAAAGTGTTTTCTTTATGAAGGCTGAGACAACTCATGAGCTCAAGAAATAAAAGCTACTAAATGGAGTGCATTGTCAATTCAAATGCTTTTCTTATTGAAATGTCTAAATATTTCAGCTCAAATGTTTTTACAGATATATTTGATTATTGCCTTCCAGAAAACCTATTTTTCACATATTCTCCTATTTCACAATAAAATTTACCAGAAATGTTATCTCTTTGTTTTCTGTTGGCTGATTCAGCAAATGTTTAGATTTTGTAAAATTATAGACCTCTCAAATTAATTATATTTAGCCACAAAACACAAATGATTATGAGCACTCTATCAGAAGATTTTTCCTACAGATTCCAAAGTGTTCTTTAAAAAAAAAGTTATGCTTTTCTATCACTTGTGCTATACGATTTAATTTGTTCAGTTCCTCCAGTGTCTTTTTTTTTTTTTTTTTTTTTTGAGACAAGGTTTTGCTCTGTCACCCAGACTGGGGTGCAGAGCTGTGATCATGGGCTCACTGCAGCCTCAACCTCCTAGGCTCAGGTGATCCTCCCAATTCAGCCTCACAAGTATCTGGGACTACAGTCACACATCACCATGCCTGACTAATTTTTTTTTTGTAGGGAACTCCTGGACTCAAGTGATCCACTGTCCTCATCCTCCCAAAGTGCTGAGATTACAGGTGTAGGCCACAGCACATGGCCTCCTGCTGCTTTTTTATTTCAGGTAAATTTTAGTGCTTCCTCTTTCTAGAATTTGTTTTCAATAATTACACCTTTCTGAGGCTGAAAGTATGTGGGCTTTTAGTTATTTAATAATGTTGCTACAATTTTCCCACAGAATTTAAATAGTATGAAACCAAATTTTGGAAGACTCTCATTAAATACTGTCCAATGCCATTGTAGACACCTATACATGAATAGGTAAGTCATATCTATCTATCTATTCACCTATATGACTTAATGTAATTTTCATTATGCATTTGGTAGTTGTATAGTTGAGCTATAATAAATGTGTGTGTGTAACATATTTATATCAACTGCAGGTTTGATTTTTATTGGTAGAATTGTGTAGTTGGTTTGGACACAGAATGAATTATATCTTTATAACAACCAATTCAAGTGCATTTCTGCTCCAGAGATTTTTTAATATAATAAGAAAAACATTTATTTTACGATGATTTGGATAATCAAGAAATATTTGTTTTTAAAAATATATATATATTAAACTTTTATCTGAATTTATAATTGCAATACCATTCACAATAATATTAATTATTTCACTTTAGACAGAATAAACACCAAAAAGCTTTCTTGAATCACCTGAGAAAAAAACGAAAACATTATTAGTTAGTGGACTCTCTATTTGAAGAACTGATGACACTAGTATAAAAGTTATCATTTAACTCTGATTTTTTTATAGCAGTGGAGCCTAGACAATAACAGCAACATTAATGTAGAAGAACACTGCACAGGCCCCAGCAAACATGTCTCTTATAAGAAGAACATGCTGGGGTCTTTCTCATACACCTAAGAGTGTTTAGGCATATGCAGAGGGAATGGCTGGCACCTAACTGCACACGGCTACCTCCCCCAGCCACTTGGTAAACAGCCTATAACAACCTACTGGAATTCAACAACAACAACAAAACACAGTATTTTGTTTTTTTAAAATTTACAACAAATGCTAATCTGAATAGAACCTGCAATATCAAAGGAAAACCATGATATAGAGTCACTCTAGTTTTAATACATGAGCAGATATTGTATCTGGGACCCCACGTAAAGATGCCATTTTGATAAGAACTGAAATACAAGTAATAATAATAAGAGTAGTAGTAATAATCCCACAAAGAGAGGGATTAGGGAAACCTGCCCATCTCAGCCTTGACCTTGGGTGGAGGAGGGGAAGCAATCTCGACTGGGAAGCCACACCACAACCTTATGAAAGATTGGAGCCGAAATTCACAACACTTGCATGATCTCAACAAGCAAACAAACAAAAAACAAGCAAAACAAATAAACAATTTAATGTGAAAACAGTTCCTAATTATTATTTTCCAAATGGAGCTGACAAAAAGAAATTTTCTTAGTCCATTTCTTTTGTTTGTTTGTTTGTTGTTTTTTGAGACGGAGTCTTGCTCCGTTGCCAAGGCTGGAGTGCCATCTCTCCTCCCTGCGGGCTCCGCCTCCCCCCTGGTTCACGCCATTCTCCTGCCTCAGCCTCCAGAGTAGCTGGCACTAGAGGCGCCCGCGAACGCGCCCGGCTAATTTTTTTGTGTTTTTTAGTAGAGAACGGGTTTCACTGTCTTGGCCAGGATGGTCTCTATCTCCTGACCCCATGATCTGCCTGCATTGGCCTCCCAAAGGGCTGGGATTACAGGCGTGAGCCACTGCGCCCGGCCCTTAACCCACTTCTTAAACATTTCCTACATACGAATGATACAGTTTATGAGTTCACAATTAAAATCACAGAAATTATAAATCAAGTATTGAGAGTCATCATAAACAGCAAAATCCAGCTTTTCTAGTGCCCACTGATTTTGGAATTATAAAAGATAGAATAAAATATATATTATATATATTTGTATATACACATATAAATATATTTTTGTAAATAAAAAAGAAAATGAAAACTTTAAGTAAGAGATAATAAAAGATGCCCAGGAATAATGAAAAAAATCACCAAATAAAATGTATAGAAATGGAAAATGTGACAATTGACATTGTATTCTCAGTGGACGTGTTAAACAGCAGAATACATACATATAAGAAAAATCAATGGTCAGGAATATACATCCATTGAGGAAAAATATCTGGGATGTAATATAGAGAGAGAGGAGATGAAACAGAAGGCAGAATACAAAAATATAACATCTGACTTATCAGATCTCCTGCAAAAAGGGACACAAGCATTGAAGGTAGGGGATAAAGAGATAATGACTAAACTTTTTCTAGAAGTAAATATGGAAAGAATCACCTCTGCAGATATTAAATATGTTAAAATTTATATATTTGAAACTTGGAGTAGTTGCAGGAATAGGTAGACAGACCCTTGAAACAGTATTCAAAAATAGCCTCATTCTTCTATGAAAACATAAACTATAACAGAGAAGGCTTTGCAGATCAGTGGGAACAGGATGGACCACTTCAGTAATGATGTAACAATTACTTCTCCATTCAATCAGAAACAGGTCACAAGCGTTAGACTGTCACAATTACTTAACTTCATAGGAAAAGAGAAAGTGAAAGTAGACCCATCACTAACAAAACACCTAAAAATATATTTAGAGAAATAAAAGCCAGAAAGGTAATTATACCATTATGTGTTTTACTACTAGTCTGAGAAGTGAGATAGGAAAACACATAAAGGGTTGTGTAAAGCATACCTAGAAATGGGCAAGGTGCAAATGTTCCCTTAAGGTAAGACTTCAAGATTGACAGGGCATTAGCCTAGAAGGGATGGCAGAGCAGGGTGCAGAGTCTTCCTGGGAGAGGGACGGATAAGTGCAAAGCTGTCACTGGGGAGGAGTGAAACACATACATGAACCAGGAAGTGTTTATTTTTTAAATGTTTTGTCAATTTGATAAACTATAAGAACTGAATGATTTTATTTGCACTTCACTGATTCCTAATACTTTTCATATTCCTCTGAGTGATTTACATTTCTTTTTTGATTCTTAAATATCTCCTCCTGATTCTACTCTTTTTCCAATACTTCAAGCATAAGACAAACCTTTAATATAACAGTCAGATATAAGAAGGGATGCCCTTTTTTGAGAGTTTGGAGTTGACCACTAAAGAGGTCAGGAAACTCTGCTGGCATTACTCACATCTCTAAGTGTGAAGGACCAGGAAGAGAAGGTCATTTCCAGAAACTCTAACAAACAAAGGTTTAACAAACAGATGTTTCTCTGGGTTTGAGTTTATGACATAGAAGGTGGTCACCAAACTAGAAAATTCAACTTGAAATGCCAGCTAGGTATATGAGATTTGAATGGGGCATTGAGAACTAGAAAAAGTTAAAACATGTTTTGAACTTTGATTACTAGTTTCACCAACGTTTTGTCATTGTTGTCTTCCTATTACTCTAGACTTGCTTCATTTCAAAACGTGGTAACATGTTCTAAAAGAACATTGCGTTGGGCAGTTGTATTAGTTGGTTAGGGCTGCAATTAAAAAAATACTATAAGTTGGATGGCTTAAACAACAGAAATTTATTTCTCACAATTCTAGAGGCTGAAAGCCTGAGCTCAAAATATTGGCAGAGTGGGTGTTCTCTGGATAGCCAAAATCAACAGAAGCAGTTACAAAAGAATTTGGAGTCTAAGCCCCAGATTTCATGTGGCAGGGGGTAACCCCAAGTATGCTAGTATTTGTACAGTACTTCATGTGTTTTTAGATAAGTTTTATTCTTTTATAGATTTATCTTTTTATATACTGTCATACTTTTTTTGTGTTGGTCTATGTTCTCTTCAGTAGGTACATTTCGAGTAATTCAATACTAAACTTCTCCTCTTCCAAAAACTCATCTGCTGTAGCATTAAAGAAAACACAAGTGTTTATCATGTACTTTTAGAAAAAAAATCTTGCCAGGCACCATGGCTCATGCCTGTAATTCTAGCACTTTAGGAGGACAAGGTGGGTGGATTGCTTGCCCACCCTAGGCAAGATGGCAAAACCCCATTTCTACCAAAAATGCAGAAAAATAACCAGGCCTTGTGGTGTATGCCTATGATCCCAGTCCCAGTTATCTGGTAGGCTGAGATGGGAGGATCAATTGAGCCCAAGAATTTGAGGCTGCAGTGAGCCGTGATAGCACTACTACATTCCAATCTGAGCGACAGAGCAAGACACTGTCTCAGGGGAAAGGAAGGGAAAGGAAAGGAAAGGAAAGGAAAGGAAAGGAAAGGAAAGGAAAAGAAAGGAAAGGAAAGGAAAGGAAAGGAAAGGAAAGGAAAGGAAAGGAAAGGAAAGGAAAGGAAAGGAAAGGAAAGGAAAAGGGAAAGGGAAAGGGAAAGGGAAAGGGAAAGGGAAAGGGAAGGAAGAAAGAGAGAGAGGAAGAAAAGGAAAGGAAGGAAGGAAGAAAGAAAGAGAGAGAGGAAGAAAAGGAAAGGAAGGAAGGAGGGAGGGAAGGAAGGAAGGAAGAAAGAAACAAAGAAAAAGAAGAAAAGAAAGAAAGAAAGAAAGAAAGAAAGAAAGAAAGAAAGAAAGAAAGAAAGAAAGAAAGAAAGAAAGAAAGAAAGGAAGGAAGGAAGGAAGGAAGGAAGGAAGGAAGGAAGGAAGAAGGGAGGGAGGGAGGGAGGGAGGGAGGGAGGGAAGAGAGAGAGAAAGAAAGAGAGAAAGAGGAAAGAAAGAAAAGAAAAGAAAAGAAAGAAAGAAAGAAAGAAAGAAAGAAGAAAGAAAGACAGACATAATATTATGAAGTTAGTGGATACAGTTATTATGATTATATACCTCAGAAGTTCCTGTAGATTATACATCCCTTTCTGATTCAATAGGTAATATAAATGTTTTCCATGAGTTTACTCAACAAATACATATTCAGATTCTAAACTCCATGCTAAATTTGCTTTTGAATAATTCAGCCCCTTAAATTTTTTTATATTGACAAATGTAGAGCTGCAGAACCAATTCTTAATTATTCAATTCACACTACCTTTTCCTCATTAGTTAGGGAAAAAAAGTGAAAATAACACAAATACTTCAAAAATATTTCCTTCTGCTAAGTATTATATTAGTGGATGGAAACATGGCATACACAGCTAATGGGTAAATCTGTAAAAACTCTTTTTGCTAAAGAAACTACAAAGTCAGAACAAGCAGAGAGATTAGTAACATTATCACAGGAAAGCAAAAAGCTTCCTGGCTCAAAATCTTTCACCAGCAGGAGCACAATGTGGATGACAATAGTGTAACTGTCCTCTCCAGGCCCAGTCCTTTCTGTGTAGGGTTGGAGCTGACTATCATGGCCCATTGTCCAGATACGTGCTAGAACCCCTCACCTGCCCAGGAGCATGCATCCGTTATGGACTTAGCCAGTGCAAAGTTCAGTGGTGCGGTAGCGTGCACAGGATGCTCAAGGCCGAGCATACCTGCTCCACAGCACTCTGACTCCAAGGTGCACACCAGAACAGAGGCTATAACATGGACATTGTTGACATCCCTGGAAGAGACCTTAGACCATCTAGAGTTGTTCATCTTTTACTTCCCGCCACAACTCTTGAAGAAAATGTCATGCCATTGGATGTATGTGCCCTAAGGTGTTCGTGTTAAAAATTCTCATTACTTGGTATTTATAGTTTATAATACACTGCCTCTGAAACTGGCTGCACATAAACAAGTTTTACTTCATTACCTTGTTAATTGACTAGAAGACTCATAAATTAAGACATTAAGCCATTCCTTGTTCATAACTTCAGACTGTACCTGGGAAGCACGTGGAAATGCTGAGGTCTCCCAGGTGAACCATTGCCACTTATAAATTATGTATTTTGTCACATTTCAAGATTCTATTTACAGAATCAGCAGTGCGCCCTGAAAGAGTATTTTTTAAAAAATCATAGTTTACAACATTAATCCAAGTTAATTTGTCTAGCCTGTTTTTGGCAATAACCTGATTACTGATTACTGACTATAGAGATTTCCAGTACCAATCCCCAGACATATTATTTTCTCTCTGGTATTTTCTTTTGTCTACATAAATACATCAATTTCATGGGAGCACACCATTTTTTTAAGCAGTTAATCCATTACCCAATCTTCGCTATATCAAAGTACTCCTTATAAAATAAGTATACCAACACTAATAACTCCTGACACAAAACTTATGATGTTGCATTTGAAGAAAAATGTGGTAAACTAGTTGATTAAGGAAGGTGGTATTTTACAAAATATTTTTAAAGACCTTATAGATTATATCTAATACCTATGTTTCCCATAATTTACACCTACCACCTTTTGATTGTCTGTTAAGTATGGAAAGCCTGAGTAGTTGTTATTTGTTCTAATACACCATTCAAATGCCTAAAAACTGGAAATAATAATTTGAGCCTCTTGTATAATCATGCTTTTTTCTAAATTGTAACAGAATTTATGCTCATGCTTAATGTGAACTTACTGCTATTTGTAAATAAGAAATTAATTTAGCAAATATCTTCTTAATAGTATCTAGAGTATTCCCTGTTGTCTGTAGACATAGGTGCAGTTGTCTTCTCTGTTAGTGGATCAGAAACGAACCCATCCCTCAGTGGATTGAAAGCACACCATGAGTTAGCAGAATGTAGTTCATAGTATAGACCAGCAGGAGGGCAACAGGGTGACCAGCGCAATGCTTGGAAGTATCAACCACGAAGTAGTCAGGAATGTTGACAAAGAGAGAAGAGATATATTCAGGCACTTGATGAAATACACCTTGCCTCCCAAAACAGTAAAAGAGTAACAAAGCACATGTGTCAAGGAAATTGTTCTTGCAAATATCTAAGGTGACTAGGTAAGAGGTAGCAACTCTTCTAAGATGTAGCCTTCATCTTCTCCCCCAGAACCAACGACTATATGGCAAAGATATAGTCCTGATCCCCTTCTTAGCACACTGAGTAAAATAACAGTTTTTAAAGTGTAATGGAAAACATAGTAGGTGCCATGCATTGAAAGTGAAGATTACATAGTTTTTTTTAAAATGTACTCTCTAGAGGAACATTTTATTCTTTGGCATAATTTGTCAGGCCATGAAGATTGAAAAGGTGGTGTCTCTACCATCTTAGATTCCAGGGTTTCTGTAGCATCCACTGCCTAATAATACTTGTGGCTGCAGGGTAATCAGTGAGTGCTTTAAGGTTTGATGATCACAATTTAAAGAACTTTGGTTTGTTCAGATTACAATGCATCATCTAACAGGATGAACAATCCCTGACACTCATCGCAGAAACAACTATATTTCTTTCCCTTTGACATAATTTTCAGATTACTTTCTGTTTTTAAAATTTTTGGCAGTATGTGTTGACAGAAACTTATTTGATCTTGATTCCAACAAACAACTTTTCTATGTAGAGGGACCCTATTCCTGTCAAAACCCATTTTTTTAACTTCTCTTCTAAAACACAACATTGTACTAACTTTCAAAGATAATACCCATGGGATACATGTATTGCTTCATACGATTTTGCATAATGTGTTATTCATTTATAAATATTACTCTGTCAAACTGTTAACAAATTATTCCCTTACACACATTTAGAAAATAAACTAATAAAGTTATATTTAGTGAGTGTTATGTTTTTAAAAGGAGGATTATATTGTTAGTACCATATACCTCCTTAACTTTCTGGAAACAGGGATTAGGAACACTGCATATTTGAATCCCAAAATTGTTTAGAATGAAGTTTTGCATAAGTGAAAATATCAACCCTTGTCAATAATAAAACTGTATTTGTTCATTCCATAAGTATTTTCTGAACATCTGGTATAAGGCAGGCACTCTGTTCTGGTGAAATAGCAGTGGGCAAAATAGAAAAGTTCCTTTATCCCACGGATTTTGCAATATCATGGGAAATAGGTTACACAGTTAGTAGTATTTACCATGTGCATATTTTGTGCCAAGCACAGTTTTCAAAATTCTATAAGTTACTAACATTTAATTCCCACAACAGGAATATGACATGTACTACTTTATCACCAGCTTTCGGTCAAGGGAATAGAGAGGAGGTCCATAACTTGCCCAAACTAGTGTGTTATGGAGCGTAGCTTTGTAGCTAGGCAGCTTGATTTCTGAGGTTGACTCCTGACCAACTGCTGTATTGTGTCTCTTCTTTAGAAAAACATTGCTTATTGATATCCAGGCCTGCCGGCCTATCTGAAGAATTTCCCTTGGTATGTAGTAAAGAAGGCTTTACGCGCTGAATTGTGATAGGTACAGGAGTAGACAGTGTTGGATTCTGTCTGCTGCTTATTTTAATGGCACTTAAACGGTGACAGGTATAGGCAGAGGGAAGTATTGAAATTGAAAGTACAGAACGGGCACAGTGGCTCACACCTGTAATCCCAGAACTTTGGGAGGCCAAGGCGGGTGGATCACAAGGTCAGGAGATCGAGACCATCCTGGCTAACACAGTGAAACTCCGTCTCTACTAAAAATACAAAACAATTAGCCGGGCATGATGGCGGGCACCTGTAGTCCCAGCTACTAGGGAGGCTGAGGCAGGCGAATGGTGTGAACCCAGGAGGTGGAGTTTGCAGTGAGCCAAGATTGTGCCACTGCACTCTAGCCTGGGCAACAGAGAGAGACTCCATCTCAAAAAAAAATACTAAAAATAAAATAAAATAAATTGAAAGTACACTTGCTGAACAAACAGAGTGTGAGTGGTTGATAGATGAATTGGAATGCTGAGGTGAGATCTCGTGGCAGGAAGTTAACAAGGTGTGTGAGGATGTTCCTGAGCGTTGTATGACCATGGGTACCAATCAAGCACCTTGTGCTCTGACTGCCCAGAGAAGAAGACCCTTATTGGTATGGTATTGGCATTTACTGGGGAATATAATAATTTTCTTTAAAAAACCATCAGTGATTAGACAAGGTGAAGGTCTTCAAGCAGGGACACTGGACTTACATTTTCTTTCCTAACTCACTCTTGATGGGCATGGATAGCTATTAAATTATAAAGTTTTTAAACCTTGTTCTTAACTCAATTTTCTTTTATGCAGTGCAATACTGTGCATTTTCATAATTCAGGAAGGCATCTGAGGATTGAAGAAATATAAGTTCTCTTTTCTATCTTTGTGCCCTGGAGCAATATATATACCTTCAAATTCCGTAGTAAATACCAGGCATCCAAAACCATTTGGGGAACCACAAAATTACAATTGCATCAATATGGTCCTTTATGATACTTTGGGAACAATACTAAGCCAGGAGTAATAAAAATCCCAGCAAGGAATTACTGTTGTGTAGGCATACTCTTACAGCAGAGTCTTTAACAGTGAGGATGCAGTCCCAGGTAGGTGGTAGAGGAGATCCCAGGAGCAATGTGGGGTAGATAGGACAGGGTAGTGAGTTCAGCCCTCAGAACATCAGTTTGGAGCTTAATTCTTCATTGACACAATGTCCTACCTTCAACATCTTTGGCAAATGCAGCTTTCTGCCTAGTCATTAATGAATACTCTCTTCCATTAAAATATCCACATTATTATCAAACTTCCCTATCACTTAGCAATTTATTTTTTGTCTCTGATTTCCACTTAGCTGGACATAAGCTGAGTAATGGTGTGCATTTGTCCAAAATGAAAAAGAAAACAAAATGAAGGTTTTATAATTTCTCTATTTAATTGTTTACTTGGGTTGTTTTGCACAAGACGTCACAGATGCTTCCCAGTAGGCTGTGGGTGTACCTGCTGGACATCTATCCCAGGGGCACTGAATCCATATTATAAAACTGGAGAGTAAGCAGTTAGTTCACCCCTGATGACTTAAAGCCGCCAAGGGAACTAGGAGGTAAAACTGTGTTTGCCAAACAATTTTGCCTCCATGAACTCTTAAGTCTCTGAATAGATGATCATGGTCTGTAACTTCTAATTTCATCACAGAATTGATTAACACTCACTTTGAGTGCACTGAATTATCATCTTTATAGCATGCTTCACTCAGCACCTGACTTGTTATTAGTCAGATTGTCATGAGACCTCCAAGTTCCAGAGACTAATTGCAAGGGAACATTTAATATATGAATTACCTTGTATTAATTTATTTGAATATATTACAGGTTTTAAAGTATAATTTCACAGAAATTGAATCTCAGAGTTGGCAAATGTGATAATCCTCAAATGTTTAAAGTGAGAAAATAGTGAACTTTATATTCAAGCTGGAAAAATCTTATTTTTAAAATGGTAACTGTTCACATGGACTGATAAAATAACTATAAAACAACAAAAAAGAGAATCTGAACTCAAAATATCATGGAAAAGTTGCATGAACTGCCAAGTGGGTGATGCAGAGCTCTTTCTGTGGGACTTAGTGTTTTCAATATTTGCACAAACTCAAAAGAAAGAGATTGCCTCTCTTGTTTGCCAATGCTTGACACATCCAGATGAACTCTCTCTGGAGTCTATATCCAGAATCCAAGTATCTGTCACTCCCACTGTTCAAAAGGTCCTAGCTATCCTATTCAAATTGAAACCTGTGCCCTACCCTGTACCACAAAATCTCTTTACCCATCTCTATATTTTATCTGCGCATTTATGGTCTTCCATAGTACTGTATAGTTGATGTATCTATTATAGTTATTTTTTATCATTTACTCCCTGTTAAAATGCAAGTTCCATGAAGATTAGGATTTTTGTCTTTCTTTTTAATGCATGTCTTACAGGTGCCTAGCAGTGCCTGGCATGTAATGGGTGTAGAACACAAATTTATAGAATAAATGAATGACCTAATGTTAGAAAAAAGAATATGCCCTTGCTACTCTGACTTTGCCTACTGGCTACCTGCCATGCCCATAGGCCAGTGTCATCAGCGTCACTTGGGGAATTATCAGAAATGAAGAATGTGGGATCCACACATGTTTTACTAGGTTAGGATCTGCATTTTAACATGCTTTCCAGGTGATCTGTGTATACATTAAAGTTCAAGTCGTATTGTTTGTGTCTCTTATTTCATGGATGCTAGGATGCAGCTTAAGGCAGTAATCGCAGAGGGTAGGAAATTTTATCTCTGCACATATGCCCCTGGCTTGTAGAATGTTCAGAATGGCTTGCTCTAGAAAACGGACAAGACATATGTTCAGGTGGAACACGGTTACCCACCATAAAGACCATAAACTCTGGACAAAACAAACTTTTAAATGCTTTTAGCTAGTTGGCAATGGTCTGATCATGCCTAGAAATAAATATCCAACTGACATTCAGACATTTGAAACCCCGAGAGCCTGTGGGCAGAGCCTTGTCTGCCTACTCATTAGTGGTCTCATCTGAGATCAGTACAAAAGCAGACAAGACAACCGTTTCCAATAAATGCCCACAAAGGGTACATGTGGATGTAAGGATGGAGAGAACGGACTCTAGGGACTTCAAAAGGGGGAAGGGAAGGAAGGGAGAGAAGGGTGAGGGTTAAAAAATTTTCTATTGTGTACACCATTTAATACTCGGGTGATGGGTATGTGAAGGGCATATGAACCAGAGCAATTCCATCTTAAACAGGAGCTGAGTAAAATGAGGCTGAAACCTACTGGGCTGCATTCCCAGATAGTTAAGGCATTCTAAGTCACAGGATGAGATAGGAGGTCAGCACATAAAGACCTTTCTGATAAAACAGGTTGCAGTAAAAGACCCAGCCAAAACCCACCAAAAACAAAATGCCACGAGAGTGATCTCTGGCCGTCCTCACTGCTACACTCCCATCAGTGCCATGACGGTTTACAAATGCCATGGCAACATCAGAAAGTTACTCCATATGGTCTTAAAAGGGGAGACATGAATAATCCACCACTTGTTTAGTATATCATCAAGAAATAACCATAAAAATGGGCAATCAGCAGCCCTCGGGCCTGCTCTGTCTATGGAGTAGCCATTCTTTTATTCCTTTACTTTCTTCATAAACTTACTTTCTTAATAAACTTACTTTCACTTTGCACTGTGGACTTGCCCTGAATTATTTCTTGAGAGAGATCCAAGAATCCTCTCTTGGGGTCTGGATCAGGTCCCCTTTCTGGTAACAGGTACACTAGAAGCCAATGATTACAGACATTGCAAAATGTATGTTATACACCAGGCTTTGTTCTAAGTATTTTATTGCTCTTCTGTTTCCATGTCAACACTAAGGCATTTGTTTTATAGATGATCTTGGTCCAGATGGAAGTTCTCAACAAGAGTTTGTCAACAAAAAGCGTAAAACTCTGTAAAACATTTGAGAATTATTCTGGGTCAAGTATGAGGATTATGAGACATGACACAGCTTCAGGGGGTCCTGAGAACATGTGCCCAAGGTGGTTGGGCTACAACTTGGTTTCATAAGTTTTAGAGAGACATAACACATTAATCAATACATGTAAGGTGTACACTGGTTCAGTCTGGAAAGGAGGGACAACTCAAAGTGGGGCCTTCCAGGTCATAGGTGGATTTAAAGATTTTCTGATTGGCAATTGATTGAAATAGTTAAATTATTATCTAAAGATCTGGGATCAGTAGAAAGGAATGTCTGGGTTATGATAAGGGGTAGTGAAGACCAAGGTTTTTATCGTGCAGATGAGGCCTCCAAGTGGCAGGCTTCAGGGAGAGTAGATTATTAATGTTTCTTATCAGACTTAAAAAGGTGCCAAGCTCTTAATTCATTCTCTCCTGGATCAGGGAAAGGCCCTGGAAGGGAAAGGTGGATCTCCACAGAATGCAGATTTTCCCCAGAAGAGAAAACCTTGCAGAGTCATTTCAAAATATGTCAAAAAATATATCTGGGGGTAAAATGCTTTGATTTCTTTCAGGACCTGCTCTCTGTCATGTTGGTATCTTATTGCCATGAAGACGCTGTTTGTCAGTCTTAAGATCTCAGCTGTAACATTCATGTTGGTCAGTTGTGCCTGAATTCTAAAGAGAGGATGGCATAATACACGTCCTGCTCCCCCTATTATGGCCTGAGCTTGATTTACAGGTTAACTTTGGATTGTCTTTGGCAGAAAGGAGAGGCCCATTCAGTTGGGGACCAGTTTAAGATAAGGACTGTTTCTCCCTGGTGGAATTCTACTTGTCAAATCAAGTGCTTAGAATTTTATTTTTGGTTTACAAGTTTCAACTTCTTTAGTAATAACTGGTGTCATTCTGCTCTTAGCTCTTGTCCAAGTAGTTCAACAACGTATAGGTGGATTTGTACACCAGAAGAATTGGTAAACAAATAAGGACTGAAAATGAACTCCGTAAAGCAAAATAATTACCTTTTTTTTCCTCAGCCAGAAGCTCAAGTTTTACTTTTCCACATTTCCAGAATCACACTGAATAATTAGTTAATGAGAAGTTTTTTTCTAATAGAAAGTATCAGACCATCGGCCAGGCGCGGTGGCTCACGCCTGTAATCCCAGCACTTTGGGAGGCCAAGGCAGGTGGATCATGAGATCGGCAGTTCAAGACCAGCCTGGCCAACATGACGAAACTCCGTCTCTTCTAAAAATGCAAAAATTAGCCAGGCGTGGTAGCGAGCTTCTGTAATCCCAGCTACTCAGGAGGTTGAGGCAGGAGAATTGCTTGAACCCGGGAGGTGGAAGTTGTAGTGAGCCAAGATCGTGCCACTGCAAAGTATCAGGTCATCTTGTGATAAGCATTATTGTATATCATTAAACTCTTTAGAGCATCTTTGTTTGTAAATTAGTCTTCAAAAATCTGAATATTCACTATGGTAGCACTAATGAAAAATATGTTCAAGGAAAAGAAAATGTCAGGAAATACCCAAACGTTAAAATACAATATATCATCTCTCTGTCAAGAAAAGTAGGCATCCTATATATATTTTTTTTCCATGATTTAAGGCAGGTTCTAAAATTCATTATTTCTGTTGATGAATTCTGTCCATTTCGCTAACTTATCCTGTCAACAGATCGTTCTGATTTCCATGTTACAATTTTAACATCTTCAGCCCAAGGCAAAGTAGGAAAATAGGAAGTAGGGAAATTATTTTTATACTGAGTTTTTCCTCCTTCTCTTCCTTGCTTGCCTGTCCTTAGGCACACACCCATCAAATGTTTGCTTCTTATCAAACTAGCTCAAAGAAAGCATGAAATTCAGCCTGCCAAGGTGCAGTGGTTCTGGTGTCACTGATAGGAGTGATTTGCACTTAAGCCAACTTGAAAAGTTTAAGATAAGGACTATTTTTCCCTGGTGGAATTCTAGTAGTCAAATCAAGTTGAGGTCTTTTTGGACATTTGAATACACCCCAAGTCAGGTCACCCTACATCCTAACTGGTGTACTTTGCTTCCCAAGTGTTCATACTCCCTTCAAAGATCTTTGCCTAAGATATTATAAATACCTTGCTCCTCACTAATTTTAACCTCTGAAGTTCACTTAACATTCGTTGAAGTCTAATTTGCTTAAAAGAATCAAGCTTATTAATTGTGGAATGTAAACGCTGACGACTATGCCAAGTTTTTCTAGATTCTTGAACTTTGGACATTCAAGAATGGCAATTTAAAAATCAATATGGGTTTAGGAATGTTAACCAAATTAACATTGCATTCCTGTTCACACCCTGCCTTTAATGAGTCTTTTTTATTTTCTACAAGGCTGATCATTATAATTATTTATGCCCCAATTAGTCAGATAAAGCAAATTGCTTTTGTTCTGTTAGGCTGTATGCTGGATTCAACTTGCATTAGTAATACATCTTGCACTCGGTGTTCACTTGCAAACTAAAAGGCAGCCACATTTTTTATTCTACAGTTTCCTGAAACCCTATTTACTTTTAAATTTTACTGTTTACTGTTTTTCTCAAGAAGATTTCCTCCTGGCATCAACATCCTGTGAAAAATTCAGTACTTTGAAATTCCAGATTTAGTTTCCTTTCAGGGTCTTTGGCTAATTTCCCAAGGTGGCCATGATAAACTATAAGGCCTGCAAAATGTCTAATGTGCAATCATTGTACTTCACATGCCTGAAACCTATCCACTCTAGTGGAACACTGTAAGACTTAAGGAGACTCTTTCCCTGACTTTAAAATGTTTATAATATTTAAGGAACTCTATTGTTTTCAGTCTAGGATTAAACCTTGTTACTATTAAATTTTACCCAAAATCTATACAGAGCCATGGATTTAATCAATCTTCACTGACTTGATATCTAACATACTCCAGTAATAGATTCTATTGAAATTTTAATTAGAAGTAAGAAAATGTTACCATACTTTGATGCTCAAATCTTCTTTACAACTGAACAGAAAAAAAGGGTCCTATTTTATTTTTTAATTGTGAAGTAAATGCAACATTTTCAAGACAATGACTCTTTTAATATTTAAGTCATGTTGCAGGATTCGTATGGTCACAAGCAAGACAATTTGTGGAAATAAGTAAGTGGAAATGAATCCTAAGCTATTTAACTTACAGCTTTATTAATTAAAACAAGAGTCTAATATTTAAGAATATATTCTTTAGTTAATATTCTCTCTTTAATCAATTATTGACCAAAAATAAATTTCTATTTCCTGACATTACATATAAACCTCTAAGAACAAAAGTACTGTTACTGGATAAAATGTAATTAAACTAGAGATTGTTTTGACACATTTCAAATTTGAGGAATTTAAATTGTGAAGTTTCAGTCTCATCCCTAGCTAACGCTGAAGTGACTTTCATCATAATCAAGTGCACACGCATACACACACACAGAAAATATTTGCAACCATAGATTTCAAACACTTGCTATTTATGGCGACACTACTCTAGTTCACAAAAACCTGGCCTTAGTTTTTATTTAACCCATGTCAGCTTTCTGTCTGACAATCATCACAGGAGTTTGAAAAAAGAGTTAAAAGAATCCTCATTGGACGGCACTCTGAGAGATGCTGTTGGTGTAGGGTAATAGATTAGTCAAGGTTCTCTAGAGAACCAAAACCAATAGGATATGTGTATCCAAAGAAAGAGATTTATTTTAAGCAATTGGCTTGTGTGAATACAGAGGCTGAAAAGTCCCAAATCTGCAAGCTGTTGCAGTTCTAGTATGAAGACTGACAGTCAATGACCCAGGGAAGCCCATGATAAAGTTGACGCCTGAAGGCTATCTGCTAGAGAATTCCCTCTTGCTCGGGAAACTGGTCTTTCTGTTCTATTTAGGTCCTCAACTAATTGGATGAGGGCCTCCCACATTATAGAGGGCAATCTGCTTTAACCCAGAGTTTACTGATTTAAATGTTAATCTTATCCAAAAACACTCTCCAAATTGACACATAAAATTAACCTCACAAATCCACCCATTGGCAATGGGGCACCCGGATGCATCTACTTAAACCATACTTTATCTCCAAATGAAAACAGTAACCATGTCATACCTGCACCTAAGGTGATACAGCCTTCCTGCATACAACCCAGAGAGTATGCCAAGCCTTTGGGTGATGCTCAGTCTTCTCCTTGGTATCCTATAATGGATATTGTGACATAAAGTTAACAATGCTTCACCATTATGGTATAAAGTCAGTACCTCTTATGATACATAATAGAGGGATAAAAGAGGGAAAAAGACAAAATGTTGATAGATAGATTAATACACACACAGATATATTTATAATGAAGTGAGGAGGACTCATGATAATTGCAGTCCTCATTTCTGTAACTGGTTACATGGTCAAAGCTGTTGTCTGTAACTACCATCTTCCAGTACCCATTGCTTGTTCCCTGTGCCTTCAGCAAGCTCCTCAGCTGGTCTTCGTGCCTTTTTCTTGGTTGTAGGAGAAACTAGATGCCATAAATCATTCTTTACCTTACTGGGGCTATCTTGACATACTACACACTGACAGACTCCTAGAAATTTCACTGGAGTAGAAGTCCCTTGAAATTTAATCAGATTTATTTCCCATCCACTGACATGCAAATGTCTTACAAATAAATCTAGGGTAGCTGTCATTTCTTGCTCAGTAGGTCTAATCAACTTAATGTCATCAATGTAAACGACTAGTGTGCTGCTATCGTCTGAAAGAGAAAGGCAACCAAGATCTCTGCAAACTAGACTGTGACAGAGGGCTGTAAAGCTGATATACCCCTGAGGTAGGACAGTGAGGTATATTGCTGTCCATGCCAAATGAAAGCAAACTGCTTCTCATGAGTCTTAGAAGCAAGGATGGAGAAAAGGGCTTTTTCTAGATCAATACCTGCATGTAAGATGCCAGGGTAGGTGTTAAATTGTTTAAATAATAAAATCACAGGGTACGTGTTAAATTGTTTAAATAATAAAATACAACTGCTACAATTAAAGTTCACCTTTTTGTTCAGCTTATGATAGTCCAGTACCATTTTCCAAGATCCATCTGTCTTCTGCACAGGCTAAAGAGGAGAGGGGAATGGGGATGAGGTGGAAATCATTATCCCCAACTCTTTCAAGTCCTTGATGGTGGCATTAATCTCTGCAGTCCCTACAAGAAGGCACTGCTTTCGGTTTGGTGGTTTTGGTTTGCTATATTTCAGATTGGAAGTGGTTTTAATGACTTCCACTTGGCTATTTACACCATAATAGTCCCCATTTCAAAGATCACAGAGCAACGTGGAGATTCTGCTTCTTGTTACGTATGTCTCTTCTAATTACGCATTCTGGAACTTCAGAAATAACCACAGTGTGGGTTTGGGGGCACCCTGGGCTCACTGTGAGTTGGACCCTAGCTAATAATCTGTTGGTCACCTGATCTCCGTAAGGCCCTACTGTGACTGGAGGGCCACATGATGTTTTGTATCACCTAGAATAGTGTCAGTTCAGACCCAGTGTTTTAATATAATGTTTTTATAATTAAAAAAAAAAATCATGTAAGAAACAAAGATTCCTATCTTTCCTCCCTCATTCCCTAAAAAGAGAAATTATAACTGATGTTGTATGCCTCTCAGAGAATAAAGAAAGAAGTTGCTATCAGGTTCAACCTCTCTCAGGAAATGGAGATTACACTTATTTCAGAAAAAAAATTCAAAACCATAACTTTTCTGGTTGCTAAGCAGCCTACTAAGAATGTTTAGGAATAAGAATGTGAAAAAGCAGAATACATTTATATAGATTTGTGCTTTAAAGTGACAGAGTGGTGAGACAGTAACTGTGAAGGATCTGCACAGAGGGAGCAGACGCTGCCGGGCCCTGCAGCTGCACCACAGCCTGGCAGCACGTTGCTCTCGTGGGGAAGCTCTGGAGGCAAGGATTAAGCTCAGAAATGAGCGATGGAATTCTTTTCCAACAACAAATCTCATGGATAGCACCTTGACTTCTAATCCCAAATAACATAAACTTTCTACCAATAGTAAAGTTAAACACTTTGAAATTCAGTGCATTACCGTGATTCATAGTTTTATTTCACAGAGCTGCTTTACATAACTGGTGAATAAGTCTAGTCTTTTCAAGAGACAGGAAACTGACATAGGCTTTAAAAATGTTAGTGAAAGTATCTGGGAGAAATTCTATAGCAGAGAGGCTGAGTGACTGCGGAGACTTAAGCAAACTAAGTTTTGGTGGATCCTCATTTCTCAAAAATGAAATTTTGTTTTTAAAGGGAAAACACTTCTACAGTAACCCCTGGGATTTATAATGCCTAATAGTACTATCACTAAATTATATTTAAGTTATATTTAAACCTTTCAGACTTTTGTTCCTATACTTCTAAAACCTCAAAGTTGAAATTGTCATTAAAGATCACGTGGTTCAAAGGTTCAACTTCCTTTGAATTCAGCTAATGGCATCTCTGACAATGACAAGCTGAGCAGGGAATTTGTGGTTACCAATAACCCCCTTGGGAAGAAACTGTGATCTCTTAGGAGGTGGTTCTCAACCTCTTGTGTAAATCAAGTCATCTGTGCAACACAATTAATTTACAGAGGGGCTGAATCCCCCGTAAATTGACTGAATACCCAGGAGGGGAGACTGGAGCAATTCCTTTTTTGTTGTGTTTTTTTTCCTGATAATTTTTATTTATTTAAGACATTCTACTTTTTAAAAGTAGTGTTAGGTTCACAGCAAAATTGAGAGGTAGGTATAGAGATTTCTTGGATATTCCCGGGCTCCACACATGAACAGCCCCCTCCCTTATCAACATCCCCACCAGAATGGTACATTTGTTACAGTCAGGGAACCCACAGTGACACTGCATCATCACCAGAGTCCATAGGTTTCATCAGGGTTCACTGTTGGTGCTGTACATCCTATAAGTTTGGGCAAAAGTGTCATGACACATATCCACCAAGGTGGCATCATACAGTCCTGAAAGTCCTCTGTGTTCTGCGTCTCCTTCTCTGCCTCCCTGATAATCCACAAAAGGATGCTGTACAATCTTTTTACTGTCTGCATAGTTTTTATTTTGCAGAATGTCATGCAGTCGAAACCATCCAATATGCAACCTTTTCAGATTGGTTTCTTTCGCTTTATAATATGAACTTAAGGTTCCTGCATGTCTTTTCATGGCTAGATGACCAGGTTAATTCCTTTTGATTAAACTCCATCTGTGATTCTGGTGCACACCAAAGACCAAAGACTGTGTACCACTGTGCATTGTCACAGGATTATGGTAGGCTACATAGAGCAGAAGTGTGATTGCTTTTTGTTTGTTTTGAAGAGACCAAGATTGCACTTGCACAACATAAGCTCCTCAACACTTAGACATTACAAAAGGTGTCAGAAGGACCAGACGCAACACTTCCACCACTCCTGGCCTTTCTAGTTCCATTTTCATTATCATAAAGCCAAGGGTAGGAATAAAAATAGTTTCATTTACTTTGGAAATGTGAAATGTTAAATTATTTTTCAATAATTCACTGGTGAACTCACTAAAGACTTTAGGAAGAAGGGAAATCAGAGAAATATTATTTTGTAATTAAAATAAGTTCCTTTGTTCACACAATCACTTCTTATTTAATGGTAGTTATGTGTCTGGCAGAGCTCTGTTTATCGTGGAAACTGAAGGGATGAGAACAAGAAGTTCCCTGCATATGTAGAGCCTAAGTTCCAGATAGGACGGTGGACAATGTGCAATTAAACAGGTAAATGAGCAAAATAAGTTTAGGTATTGAAAACTGCTATAAGGGATGCAACATTGTGGCAGAACTAGAGAGTGCCTGGGGATAAAGTTAAGAGTCTGTAGAAACTAGGATGGCTGGGAAGGTGTCTAAGGAGAGCTAGTAAGAAGGAGTCGGTGTGCCCTGGGAAGAGCATTTAGCAGGAACTGTAACACAATAGTGACAGCCATGAAGAGGTCGAAGACCAGACTGCAAAGCAGTAAGATGAGGTGTCTATTGGGGTCTTGGGAATTGCAATTTAGTAGACACAGATATGACTAGAAGCCAAATTGTGTTTCAAAAAGAAGAAGGGGTATAGGGATTTTTAGAAGGATGCTGAGGGTAATTACACAAGTTGTTTTGAAAGAATCATCATTGGTGGAGGTGGCTGACTTAGTACTTGAGTTCACAGTTCATTGATTGTTACTGTTGATGAGTTGCAGACCTGGAAAGATATAGCTGTTTTCTAGGATATTGCGGGTGTGGTAATTTTGCCCTGTTCAAAGGTTCAAGGCAAGTTCCTGTTTTGCCAGGTTGCAGGATGCGCAGGGAGTCCTCTTTAGAAGGGGTTCCCACTCTGTTTTAGAGCTCTGACCCAGAGTGGTGCTGTTTAGTAAATCACATTTTACAACAGAAAGAAGATGGAGTAGTTGAGATGAGTATGAAATAGGACCAGTAGTAGAAGAGGTCAGAGGGGAGGCAGGGCACAAATCATGTGTCTTTTAGGTTATTCTAAGCAAAAAGGAGATTGAATTTTATCTTTAATCATCACTCTTCTCCAAGGTAAAGACTGACTTGAAGATGGGGAAAAAATGAAATAGTACAAGTAGAAAAACCTTTTAAGAGCCTGTTTCTCAGTTCACAGGTCTTATTGATGAAGTGGGGAGGCAGCAGAAGCTGATACACCAATTTCAAACTTCAGTTACCTTGAGCTTGATTATATTGCATATGTGTTTCCCATACTGATCCATTTCCCATTTCATTATGCCACATTTACAAACTATTAAAATTAACTTTTTTGGCATATGTATCCTATCCCATCTTTTTATACTCTATACTTCTCTTACCTAACTCAATATGTATACAAAGCACTATGAGACTTAATAAATTACAGTTCCATAAATGATAAGCAAATTTAATTAAATTTCTAAAATTTACATAATCTTGAGAAAATCTTCCTGTTTTATGTCACTGTTGAGTATATGGAATAATTTATTAATATCATTTATAGTTTAGAAATTAATATGGTTTGGCTCTGTGTCCCCATCCAAATCTCACCTTGAATTGTAGCTTTTATAATCCCCACATGTTGTGGGAGAGACCTGGTGGGAGGTAATTGAATCATGGGGGCAGTTTCCCTCATGCTGTTCTCGTGATAATGAGTGAGTCTCATGAGATTTGATGGTTTTAAGTGTCTGGCATTTCCCCTTCTGGCACTCATTCTTTCTCCTGCTGCCCTGTGAAGAGGTGCCTTCAGCCATGATTGTAAGTCTCCTGAGAACTCTCCAGCTACGTTTAATTGACTATGAGTCAATTAAATTACCTAGTCTTGGGTATTTCTTTATAAATTACCTCGTTTTTGGTATTTCTCCATACCAGCGTGAGAATGGACTAATACAGTAAGTTCATACCAGAAGTATTGCTGTGCTGCTATAAAGATACTTGAAAATGTGGAAGCAACTTTGGAACTGGGTAACAGGCACAGGTTGGAACCATTTGGAGGGCTCAGAAAAAGACAGGAAAATGTGGGAATGTTTGGAACTTCCTAGAGACTTGTTGAATGGCTTTGACCAAAATGCTCATAGTGATATGGACAATAAAGTCCAGGCTGAGGTGGTCTCAGATGGAGGTGAGAAACTTCTTGGGAACTGGAGCAAAGGTGACTCTTGCTATGTTTTAGCAAAGAGACCAGTGGCATTATGCCCTGCCTTAGAGATCTGTGGAATTTTGGACTTGAGAGAGATGATTTAGGGTATCTGGTGGAAGCAATTTTTACCTGGTAAACTGTACAAGACAAAGAAGAGCATAAAAGTTTGGAAAATATTCAGACTGAAAATGAAATAGTAAAGAAAAACCCATTTTCTCCCCTATTTTCTGGAGGGAAATTTAAGCCTGCTGCAGAAATTTGCATAAGCTGAATGTTAATCACCAACACAATGGGGAAAATGTCTCCAGGCCAGTCAGAGACCTTCATGGAAGCCCCTGTCATCACAGGCCTGGAGGCCTAGAAGGAAACAATAGTTTCCTGAGCTGGGCTCAGGTCCCACCTGTTGTGTTCTGCCCAGGGACCTGGCGCCCTGCAATCCAGCCACTCTAGCCATGGCTAAAAGGGACCAAGGTACAGCTTGGGCCATGGCTTCAGAGGGTGCAAGCCCCAAGCCTTGGCAGCTACCACTTGCTGTTGAGCCTGCAGGTGCACAAAAGTCAAGAATTGAGGTTTGGGAGCCTCCCCCTAGATTTCAGAGGATATATGGAAACACCTGGATGTCCAGGCAAAAGTTTGCTGCAGGAATGGAGTCCTCATGGAGAACCTCTGCTAGGGCAGTGCAGAAGGGAAATGTGGGGTTGGAGGCCCCACACAGAGTCCCCAGTGGGGCACTGCCTAGTGGAGCCATGAAAAGGTGACCAACATCCTCCAGACCCCAGAATGGTAGATCCACTGATAGCTTGTACCATGTACCTGGAAAAGCCACAGGCACTCAATGCCAGCTCATGAAAGCAGCTGGGAAAGGGACTGTACCCTGAAAAGGCACAGGGTGGAGCTGCCCAAGGCCATGGGAGCACACCTCTTGCATCAGTGTGACCTGGATGTGAGACATGGAGTCAAAGGAGATCATTTTGGAACTTTAAGGTTTAATGAATAACTGCCTGGTTGGATTTCAGCTATGCATGGTGCCTGCAGCCTCTTTCTTTTAACCAATTTCTCCCATTTGGAATGGGTGTATTTACACAATGCCTGTATCTAGGAAGTAACTAACTTGTTTTTGATTTTACAGGCTCATAGGCAGAAGGGACTTGCCTTATCTTAGATAAGACTTCAGACTTCTACTTTTTGGTTAAATTCTGGAATGTGTTAAGACTTTGGGGGGCTGTTGGAAGGGCATGATTGTGTTTTGAAATATGAGGACATGAGATTTGGGAGGGGCTAAGGGTAGAATGATATAGTTTGGTTCTGTGTCCCCACCCAAATCTCATCTTGAATTATAGTTTCTATAATCCCTATGTGTCATGGGAGGGACATGTGGGTGGTGATTGAATCATGTGAATAGTTTCCCCCATGCTGTTCTTGTGAAAATGAGTAAGTCTCACAAGATGTGATGGTTTTATAAGTGTCTGGCATTTCCCTTGCTGGCACTCATTTTCTCTCCTGCCGCCCTGTGAAGACGTGTCTTCTTCCTTGTCTGTAGTTTTTCTGAGGCCTCCTCAGCCATACAGAACTGTGAGTCAATTAAAACTATTTCCTTTATAAATTACCCAATTTTGGGTATTTCTTCACAGCAGCATGAGAATGAACTTGTACAGTAAAAAACCCTCAAATTTCAGAAAGCAATTTGGCAAATTATTATTTAACCTAAATTTATTTTGAAATCCAAATTAGCTACTCAAATGAGTTATAAATAAAATTAATTTGACAATGTTTCAAAGTTGAGTCAGGTGATTATAATGTGATACTTCAACCATCTGAATGTGAGTTACGGAGACAGGTAAAAGAGACAGCAAGTAGAGACTGCATATTTTACCCTGTGCAAATGGTTGCTTCTCAGAACATGAAGTTTTGAGCACTCACAGAAAAGCAGTGCACTGCATAGATTACTCCCATGAGTCAAGGGAACAGCTGGGAGAAGCAATTGTATAGTAGTCTATATGTGACATTGACCACACTACTGCCTAATTTTTTTATTACCTCATTATGTGTTTTTGCTATACAATCACTCAAGCATATTACAAAGCATGTAAAAGAAAGCCTAAAAGTACAAAGAAGGAAAATACTATTATATTTTAAGCACTGAAAGAAGATATTCATTAATATTTTGAGATACTGTTTTCTGAAAATTAATTTTACCTAGCTTGATATTGATTTAGTTATTTTTCATCTTCTCCTTCCTCTCCTCCTCCTTCTTCTTCTTCTTCCTTCTTCTTCTTCTTCTTCTTCTTCTTCTTCTTCTTCTTCTTCTTCTTCTTCTTCTTCTTCTTCTTCTTCTTCTTCTTCTTCTCCTCCTCCTCCTCCCTCCTCCTCCCTCTTCATCCTTCTCCCTGCACCTCCTCCTTCTTCCTCCTCTTTCTCTTCCTCCTCCTGTTTCTCCTCCTCTTCCCTCCTCCTCATTCTTCTTTTTCTTCTTCCTCCTCCTCTTTCTCTCCTTCCTTCTTCTTCCTCCTCCTCCCTCCTCCTCCTCCCTCCTCCTCCCTCTTTCTCCTCCTGTTCTTCCCTCTATCCTTCTCCTCCCTCCACCTCCTCCTTCTTCCTCCTCCTCCTATTCCTCCTCCTCTTTCTCCTTCTCCTTCTTCTTCTTCCTCTTCCTTCTCTTTCTCCTCCTCCTCCTTCTTCGTCTTCCTTTTTCTCCTCTTTCTCCTCCTCCTTCTTCCTCCTCCTCCTCTTTCTCCTCCTCCTCCCTCCTCCTCCTTCTTCTTTTTCTTCTTCCTCCTCCTCCTCTTTCTCCCCCTCCTTCTTCTTCCTCCTTCTCCTCCTTCCTCCTCCCCCTACTTCTCCTTCTCCTTCTTTTTCTTCTCTTTCTTCTTCTTTTTCTTCTTCCTCCTCCTCCTCTTTCTCCCCCTCCTTCTTCTTCCTCCTTCTCCTCCTTCCTCCTCTCCCTACTTCTCCTTCTCCTTCTTTTACTTCTCTTTCCTCTTCTTCTTCTCTTTCTTCTTCTCTTTCTTCTTCTTCTCTTTCTTCTTCTTCTTCTCTTTCTTCTTCTCTTTCTTCTTCTTCTTCTTCTTCTTCTTCTTCTTCTTCTTCTTCTTCTTCTTCTTCTTCTTCTTCTTCTTCTTCTTCTTCTTCTTCTTCCTCCTCTTCCTCTTCTTCCTCTTCTTCCTCTTCCTCTTCCTCTCCTTCCTTTTCTTGGGGGATTGAGAAGCTTACATCATTTTATCCTTCTATACATAAAGTTGCATCTCACTTATTTTTTGTTTTATTTTGTTTTGTTTTCATCTTTGGAAAATAACAAACTCAATTTCTCTCACTGTACTGTCACAATACACTTCTGACATCGGATATGGTAGAATTTCTCCCCACTAGCAAGAAAGCAATCAATTCTGCAGCAGACATCAGCTTGGTGCCCTCTAATTCAGTTAAATTCTGACACTATCTACCTAGAGATAGAATCAGATTGCACAGACTGAAGACTCAGTCCCACAAGACAGCCCCATTTCTGCTGCCAGTCAAAAGCCTCAAGTTATTTTGCCTGTGCTTTGGACCAGCTTGTTATAGATTTCCATAATCCCCTCCTTGGGTTCAATTAATTTGCTAGAGTGGCTCACAGGACTTAGGGAAACACTTAACTTTAAAGATTTATTACAAATGATGTATTAAAGGATAAAAAAATAAACAACCAGAAGAATAGATAGATATGGCGAGGTCTGGAACGGTCCGAAGCACAGGAATATCTCCCTCTGTGGAGTTGGGGTGCACCTCCTTCTTGGTATGTTCATGTGCTCTTAACCACCTTCCTGAAAACCTCTTCATGTTCATCTACCTGCAGACTCCTTGAACTCTGCGCCTTTTTGGTTTTTATAGAAGCTTCATTACACAGGTATGACTGATGATATCAGTAGCCATTGAGGATCAACTTAACCTTTACCTTCCCTACCCTCCCTGGAGATTGGGGACAGGAATGAAAGGTCCAACCCTCAAATCTCATTGTTGGTTCCCCTGGCAACCAGTCCCCGAACTGAGGCTACCCAGGGGCCCCTACCCATCAGCCAAATCATTAGCATACAAAAGATCACTTCACTTTGGAGATTTCAAGGATATTAGGGGTTAAATGACAAGAAACACACCACATGTATATTTCACAATTATGAAAAGGTAATAATTGTTGATATGTTAAATTTCTTTGAAAATATTATTTGTATGTTTTCTAAAATAGCTCAGCCTATGTAAGCATAGAAAATTACTCAGTAATATTTTTCAACATTGGATATGTGAACTATTTCTAATTCTAGTCATTTTATGTGTGTGTATCTGTGTCTATGTGTGATTGTATGAGAAACCACCTTTGCAAAAATGATGATTGTAAGAGAAGTCTAGCATGGCTGACTCCATCTTGCCTCTAAACTCACGGGCTGGTGGTCCTCGCTTATTCCTGGGCACAGGCCAAGCTTACCAGGGGATGAATTCAGTTTGTAGTTTAACTTTAAAGCAAAGGTAATAATAGTCCCTCCCTAAAACTGACCCCCTCTTTGCTAATGAAAGGCCATGAGAGACCTTATGGGAGGGACCTGAATTCTGCTAAAATGTAGGCATAGTTTAGCTGCTGTTCTGGAGGTCACAAGATCTGTGAATTCTCTAATTCCTATGGTTGAGAACAATACTATTGTAGAACCTCAGATTCATCTTTTGAGATGTTTTCCAAACTTTAGCATTCTGATGATGGCCTAACTTCACCAGGACTTGGGACTCATGATTAAACTGGCCCTGTGGCCCCCATCTGGAGGCTCAGTGCATGAAAATTGTTTTCCACACCCCTAAGATTTCATCCCCAACCAACCAGAAGCACCCAGTCCTTAGCCCCCTGCCCTCAAAATTATCCTCAAAAAAAGCCCCTAGCCTTCACATTTTCCTGGTAACTGATTTGAACAATAATTTCAGTCCTCCACCTGGCTGCTGTGGGACAATTAAACTCTTTCTCAATACCACAGTCTCAGTGAATTGATTTTGTCTGTGCAGTGGGCAGGAAGAACCTTTCAGGTGATCACATGTGTAATTACTATTTTGTATGATATTCCAAAATTGTATTCCACACTATAGAAGGAGAAAAATCCTCCTGATAATCACATTAATAAATATAACAGGATATAGATAATAGTTAAAGTAATAAAGTCAATAACTACCAGGAAGCCAAAAGATCTTCTAATAGTATATATATATACTTATTAGTAAAATAGTATGAGAAATATCAAAAATATTAAAAAATTAAAAGAAATAATAAATACACATTTCTATTCCTCATCCAATTGAAATCTTATCTAATCAAGAAAAAATGAGAGTGTACAAAAAGTGATAAAGTACATACAAATTGTGGTTTTCATTTGGGTCAAGAAATTACCCTAGAAGATCTTTGTGAATTGACACAATGTCAGAGCCTTCCCATTTGCGAATTACCACTATAAAAGAGTCTTTCTCCCAGTGTCCATTGTCACCTCAAGACATTTTGTAAGCTCAGACTGCTAAATGTTTTAGATAACCTAGTTCGTTGTATCAGACCCCTTCCTTTTGGACCATCTATGGTTTGCAATTTATTTTGCTTTAGCCATAATTTTACTTGGCCTTGGGTTGAAGCTTTTCCCTGTCCTACAGCTCTCTTTTCTGGCTCTGGTCAGGCCTTCACGCCTCCACGCTAGGCCAGGTCAATATGTTACTCTTCACTACTCTTGCAGTGGAGATTTGGGGAGGATGACACACATAAAACACTGAAAAAATTCAATATAGAAACTTCTAAAGAGTTTCACATCCAGCATGGCAACATGAGATGATTTATAGGCCCACCGCCCAGTAGAATGGCCGAAAATTACAAATATATCTATAAAAAACAGTAACGAATAATTAGAGTCTCTGGAAATAGTCCTAAGGACACACAGCAAATAAAGAAAACACTTATTTAAGAAAATATAATTAAAACAGTTAAAGTCTGTTTCATTTTATGCATGACCTGTACTTCTACTTTCTCCTCCCAGTGTAGCATGTCTAAAATTTCACTCCAGATGGGAGCATCCAAGAGCACCCCCATAAACAGGTTACACTACCTTCCCAGGAGGGCAGAGCATCAGCATATCTCATCCATTTTTCACTTCTCTGTTGCAGAGACTAAGTAGTAGATGTGGTTGGGGCTGAGTGAGAGATGGGAATTCCTTCTTTAATCCACACATACTCATGGAAAAGAGGCTGGACCACACCCACTCATGATAAGAGGCATGGAAAAGAGTGAGTGTACTGAGAATACTGGGGCCTTGATCAGCCACACCCCAGCTTATAAGTCAAAGTTTCTACGTTGGGATAGGCAATGACTTTGTCCCTATTCCTAGGCCTAGAGCCTGAGTTTATATTTTGCACAAGGGGAAAATAGGCCAGAAAGCATAGCACCTCTCAAAAAACTAACTTTTGAAAAGAAACAAAAATGTTAATTAATAAAGTTAATATAACAACATCTATAAGTACATACTTGCTCTCCCTTCTTTTCCCAGCTTCCCCAAAAGATATATAACTATATAAACTAATAATTATAAAAATATATGTTTGGGTTTGTGACATATATAGTTGTAATATGTATTGCAATAATCCCACATGCTAAAAAGAAAAGGTGAATATAATTGTATAGGAATAACATATCCACATAAGTTGAAATTAAGATATTATCAATTTGAAGCAGATACTGAAAAGTTAAAGTGTATATGCTAAGCTCTAGTGAAACCACTAAAGAAATAAACAGCTATATGCAGTTAAAAATAATAATTAAAATCATACATTAGAAAAATACACTTAATGCAAGAGCATGCAGTAACTGAAGAAGAGAGAAACAAAAGTATCATGAGACACATAGCAAATAAAAAGTAAAATGGCAGACATAAATTTAACAATTTATATAACAATAGAAAATGAAAATGAGTAAAGCAATCCATTCAAAAGGCAAAGTCTGTCAGATTGAATAAAAGGAAAACAAAATCAAACTGCAAAATAACAAAATCCAATTATATATTTTGTCCAGAAGACATTACTTCAGATTCAAAGATACAAAGAGATTGAGAGAAAAAGAGTGGAAGAAAAATACATCACACCAACAACCATAAGAAAGCTGGAGTGGCTATATTAATATCACACAAAATAGACAAGAAAACAAAACAAAACAAAAAAATGTGACTAGATAGAGAGAGGGGCATTTTATAATAATAGAATGGCTCAATCTATCAGGAAGATATAACTAGGCATATATGCACCCAAAAACGGGTCTCCAAAATGCATAAGGGAAACTGACAGAAACAAAGCAGGAAGAGAGACACAGACAATGCAACAATAGTTGGAGACTTCAAAACCTCACTCTCAAAAATAGTTTGACAAATAGGCAGAATTTCACAAGGTGACAATATAAACCTACTAGACCTAAATCTACAAAACGCTCCACCCAACAACTGCACGATATATATTCTTCTCAAGTGCACATGGAACGTTTTTTTCTTTCTTTCTCTCTCTCTCTCTCTCTTTTTTTTTTTTTTTTTTTGAGACAGTCTTGCTCTGTCGCCCAGGCTGGAGTGCAGTGACACCATCTCAGCTCACTGCAAGCTCCGCCTCCCGGGTTCAGGCCTATTCTCCTGCCTCAGCTTCCTGAGTAGCTGGGACTATAGGTGCCCACCACTACGCTGGCTAATTTTTTGTATTTTTAGTAGAGACAAGGTTTCACCGTGTTAGCCAGGCTGGTCTCGATTTTCCGACTTCGTGATCCGCCCACCTCGGCCTCCCAAAAGTGCTGGGATTACAGGCCTGAGCCACTGCGCCCGGACGAAACTTTCTTCATGGTAGGCCATGTGCTAGACCATAAAAAAAATCTACCAGTACTTTGGGAGGCCGAGACGGGCGGATCACGAGGTCAAGAGATCGACACCATTCTGGCTAACACAGTGAAACCCCGTCTCTACTAAAAAATACAAAAAACTAGCCGGGCGAGGTGGCGGGCGCCTGTGGTCCCAGCTACTCGGGAGGCTGAGGCAGGAGAATGGTGTAAACCCGGGAGGCGGAGTTTGCACTGAACTGAGATACCGGCCACTGCACTTCAGCCTGGGCAACACAGGGAGACTCCATCTTAAAAAATAAAAAAATAAAAAATAAAAAATAATCTAAATAAATGTAAAATCATAACAAAGTTTGTTCTCGACCACAGTGGAATGAAATTATCAACCAAAAACAGAAAAAAATTGTGAAACGTAAATATGTAGACATTAAACAGTACACTCTGTATACACTGTAATAAAAAAAGAAAATTAAGAAATACTTTGAGATGAGTGAAAATGAATATACAACGTATCATAACTTCAGATGACACGATCTTATATCTTGTATATGGAAAATCCTAAGGAATGAATTAAAAAAAATTAGACTAATAAACAAGTTCAGCAAGTATGCAAGAAACAAGATTAATAACAAAAGTCAATTATATTTCTATATACCTGCAGTGAAAATTTTGAAAAGAAAAATTTTTTAAAAATTGCATTTACAATAGCATAAAAATAGGAAAATAATTAGCAATTTTCACAAAATAATCTCAAATTTATATTTTTAATAACCATAAAACATTGTTGAAAGAAATTTAAGATCTGAATAAATAGAAATACTTCTTCTATTCATGAGTCAGAAGACTCAATATTGTTAAAATGACAGTATTCCCCAAATTTATCTATAGATTCAATCTAATTTCTTTTAGGATCTGAGCTTGTTTCTTTATAGAAATTGACAAGTTGCTCCCAAAATTCCTATTAACTCAATGGATCCAGAAATGCCATGATAAGTCTTGAATCCTACTGAATCTACTTGAAGAAGTAAGATAGAGTTGAAAGATTCTCTCTTTTTGACTTTAAAACAAACCAACAGTAATGAGGCTATTGTGCTGCTGGCATTAAGTATTCCAACAGAGCAAGGGAACAGAATTGAGAGGTCAGAAGTGAACCCCTGATCTATGGTCAATAGACATTTTAAAAAGGTAACAAGACCATTAAATTGGGGGGGAGGGAAATAGTGCTTTCCACAAATGATGCTGAGACAATTGGAAAAACAGTATGAAATCAGAACCTTGCCTCATATAATATACAAAAATAACCTCAAAATCGATTGGTGGTTTAAATGCAAAAGCTCAAAGTATGAGAATTTTAGATGAATACTTAGGGATAAATCTTTGTGTACTTGGATTTGGTGATGCAATATTAGATATATGAAAAGCATAATCAAACAATACGTAAGTAAATAAATTAGGGTTCATTAAAATGAAAAACCTCTGTGCCTCAAGAACACTATCAAGAAAACAAAAAAAGTCAACCCACAGAATGGAAGAAAATATTTGTAAGTCATATGTCTGATAAGAGACTTGCATATATGTAATACATATACATAAAATATATGTATTTTATAAACACAGACATACTATATATATTTAAACTCTTTCAACTCAATAGTGAAAAGGCAAATAGGCAATTAAAAAGAAAATGGGCAAAGGGTCTGAATAAATGTTTCTCCAAAAGAATGTATCTAAATGACCAAAAACACAGAAAAAGATGCTTCATATTATTAGTCACCAAGAAAATGCAAAACCACAATGAAATACCATATCATACCCACTAGGATGGCTAGGATCATAAAGTTAGATACCTGTGAGTGTTGACGAATATGTAGAGACATTGTAAGCCTCATGAATTTCTGATAGGAATGTAAAATGTTGCAGCCATTTTGGAAAAATGTTTGACAGCTCCATGAATGGTCAAGCATAGGGTTACATTGCAATCCAGCAATTCCGTTCTTATACATGTGTCCAAGAGAAAAGAAGACACATGTCCACAAAAAAAAACTTACACATAGATATTTATAGCAGCATTATTCATAATAACCAAAAAAGTAAGAATAACCCACAGGTATATAAGCTAAAGAATGGATAAACAAAATGTGATATAACCATACAATAGAATATTATTCAGTTATATAAAGTAATGAAATATTGATCCATGTTATAACACGAATAAGCTTTAAAAACAGTGTACTAAGTAAAAGCTGTAAAATATAGATTTTATATGGTTCCATTCACATAAAATGTCCAGAACAGGGAAATCTAGAGACAGGATGCAGATTAGTAGTTACTTAAGACTAGGAAAATGGGGAAATTTGGGAAGTGATAATATATACAGATTTCTTTTTGAGATAATGAAAAATTCTAAAATTAATTTTTTGTATATTTCACAACTAATAAATTATTGGATTTTTTAAAGTTCACAACTGTGTGAACTAAAAAAAAAGTTTAATTTCACATTTTAACTGGGTAAATTTTATGGAGTGTGAATTATATATCAATAAAACTGTTACCAGAAAGAGCGAAATCTCTTAAATATGCAAAATGAATGACTATAACGGGAAAATTGAATTAAAAAGAAGGCAAAAATGGAATCACCTTTAAATCTTTGGCTTAACCATTTATTTTTCATTACCATCACTGCCTATGATTTTAACAAAGTCAAGATTGCATTTTTCATTTCTATTTGCCAAATCTGGCACAATGACTAATGCGCGGATGGAATAAACATGAGTATCAAAATCGGATGCTACAGAATGATGATTACTTAAGAGTTTATCATTTCTATCAAATTAACCTATAGCAAGCGATTGCTGGCTGTAGCTATTCTGCAGCTGCCCTAAAGGAAAGCCAATTTCTTATTCTCAATGATCTCAATAATGAGGGACAACCTTGAACGAAACTTGACTATTGCCCTTCCACCTCATTTGCTATCATAGGTTGAGTCCAACCTACCACTTCACGGGTGCCTTGCATATGATAAACACTTACTGGTATTTACTAAGTGGATGAACGAACTACCACTGAAAAGCAAATGTTAATATGCCCTTGACTCCTTCCACATGCAGGACAAGAGAGGCATCTCCGTTTTTGCTTTAATTGAGAATATAAAGATTGACACACAATGAGTAACTTAACCTTTTATTTTTTTATATTTTTTATTTTTTTGAGATGGAGTTTCACTCTTGTCACCCAGGTTGTAGTGCAGTGGCGCGATCTCGGCTCACTGCAACTTCCGCCTCCCAGGCTCAAGCGATTCTCCTGCCTCAGCCTCCGGACTAACTGGGATTACAGGCACCTGCCACCATGCCCGGCTGATTTTTAATAGAGACGGATTTTCTCCATGTTGGCCAAGCTGCTATCGGACTCCTGACCTCAGGTGATCTGCCCACCTCGGCCTCCCAAAGTGCTGGGATTATAGACGTGAGCCACCGCACGCTGCCCTTCACCCTTTAATAGAGCCATCATCCATCAAAGAGAGGCTGTGTTTCCATTTTGAATGTGATAGCCTAAAATGCCATCAGCCTTTAGAATTGTTTGATTCTTTTCATGATAGATAAGAGATTACTTTAGGATATCATTGAGCCACAGGTAGCAAGTCATTCAGGAAATGAGGCAGATTTTAGACACAGCCATCTTTTTTTTTTTTTTTTTTTTTGGCGGAGTCTCGCTCTGTCGCCAAGGCTGAAGTGCAGTGGCGTGATCTCGGCTCGCTGCAAGCTCCACCTCCCGGATTCAGGCCACTCGCCTGCCTCAGCCTCCCAAGTAGCTGGGACTACAGGCTCCCGCTCTTTTTTACAATAAGCATGGTCTCATTTTCATGGTATAGCCCGTTCTCTCTTCCCTCTTTCTCATCCTCAGTCTCTATACATTGGCCAACCATTCTGTAGTCTACCATTTAGATTTCAGTAAGAACCAATCTAATTTACTTGGTTCATTTTAAATGCCTTTGAACAGAGAAATCTTTCGTCTCTCTTCTGGATGGGATATCCTTGAGTCAGGTGCTTGAATTCATTGCAACATTCCCCTGCCATACACTATGCAAAAACATTCCTCATCCTACATGACTGGATAATGTGCTCTTGTAAAAATATTTTGGCCATAAGGGGATTGGCCATGAAAAACATTTTTACAGACATCTCATTTCATCTACTTTAAGCATAAGCTTTAAAAAATAAAAGTTACCATTATCCAGATCCCTTTACCAAAAATTGTTTAATGTTATTTTTATAGTTTTACTTTTCTTATGCACTTTCAAAACACCTCACTGTAAAGGATAACATTTCTCATAGAATCGAGTCCAAACATCTTTTGCTAGTAATGCTTTGTGTTCACACTGAGGAGTATCTCAACATTTTCATTCTCAGGGTACACTTTCTTCCTACCTGAGCCATTCTTTTGTAACACTTCTATGCAGGCCTTTGTCACCAAGGCCAACCAACACTTCAAAGATATCATTATTTCTTCTAAGAACTAGTTACAGTCTCATGGAAACTACTCATTTGCTATAAACATAGGATTTATGACAGATTTATACATAAAACATCCTTTTGTTCAGACTAATTATCAAGGTGACTGGAGGCTACAATATCAACGGGTGATTTCAGAGCCTTTCTGACTTTAGTCTGATTGATTTTAAAATTTAGAATTGGCCAGGATCCTAGAAAATTGAATAGACAAATGCTAAGAATTTAGGTGAAACCTGATAGTCAGATTCTCACTCTAATGCTGGAGTGCAGCTTCTTATCTAGCAATCACCCTCCAAATAAGAAAACAAGGTGATAGCCAAAGAGCTCGCCTGTGCAAGTCTGTTACTGAAATGTCTTGTTCTTTATTTTTCATTTGTTTAAACTTATTTAAAAAGTTATTCTGTCTCCTTAAATATGATAGTTTTCCCCAACCATCCTCCCTACAATAAACCTGTGTTTGCCAAATGGTCACACTTTGGGCCTTAATTTATATTCTCTTTATTTATCGATTGCCAATTTCCTTTTGAAAACTCATACAATAAATTCACAATTTACATGAAGATTCTCTTCAAGTGTATTTTTAATATATAACATGGGTATTTTTTATGTTCGCAAAATTATTTACATTTGTCTTTGCCTCCAAACAAGTCTTTAGTCTTAATACTCATGTTTCAGATATGTGGTGTTTGTAAGCAAAGGTGTTTTTCTTTCTTCCCTTTTAAAAAATTTTCTGAATTGACATTTCAAGGAATATGACATAGGTCGTTGGTAGTTTGTGTATGTTAGTTAAAAAAAAGTTACAGGGCTGATGGGCTGCCAGCACCCCTATGTGCTATGGTCATAGCCACACTTTCTAGATAGTGGAGACTGACAGAATTGTCCATTTAAATTGTATTAAATGGAGTTGTATTGCAATGCTCAGATGCAGAACGTTAGGGTCTATCAAACATTGAAGATGAGATGAAGACTGTGTAGGGAATTATAACGCAGAAATGGACTTCCCTGTACCCCTAATTTTATAGGATTACTCAGCATATCTATGACGAATGACCAGCAGGACTCATCAAAGTAGAGATAGATTCCAGAATCTGTTATGATGTAAAGGAGTTTAAACATGAATGGTTATGGAGCAAGTGGCCGGAACGTCAGGCCACGTTACACGTTAAGGTATCAGAAAGTTATGACATATATGAACTTAAGATGGAAAAAGCAACTTGGCAGAGTCTTCAGGCCTGGGTTTGGAATCAAATTTCTTGAGCTTATACGTTATTCTGCCAATGACTCACTGTACAAATATGTTTTCCAACGATCTCTACCTCAGTCGTCTCATCTCTACAATTTGGGTAATGGTTTTACCGATTTTACAGGGCCATTGTGAGTTACTTTATATAAAAGTCTATTAAAAATATCTGGAAAATAGTGAGAACCTAATTAAAAGTACTGATTTGTATTTTTATAGTATTCAGTTTTGATAACTGCACATCAAAAAATGGAAAAAAGGCTTTTGAAATGGTGACAAACTTTCAGGTTAAAGGTCAGGTATACACAAATAAAAATCTTTTAAACTCTCACTGAAAGATAAAAATTGGCAGTTGTATTAGAAATGAAAGGGATGAGGACGATGTGTCACAGTACAGAGAAAAATGTTCAAATAAAATGTACATCAGTTGGGAGAGATTTCAGAAAGCATGCTAGGATTAAAAGCCATCGACTGCAAATCTCAATACTCAGAATATGTGAAGTCGTAATATAGATTTTTAAAAAAAGATACTCTTTCCTGCTATCTGATTCCAACATCAAGATGTAAGGAATCAAATCTCAAGAAAGGGTGTCATTTATATAGAAGAATTAGGGAACAACAAGCAGAAAATGGGTAAAATGAAATTAGGGATGAGTGTGAGGTTGGCAGAATGAAAAGAAGCTCAAAAATCAATAACAGACGTAGAATAAAAGCAAAACTGACACTGTGGAAATGTGATTCTGTAATCTTGAAGACAACCAAAGTACTCTCCAAAAACGAAGAAGAAAGAAGGGGCAAAGCTATTAAAACAACAAAAAAAGACAGCAGGTCTTGAGAAAGGAGGACCCTGTTCCAGCCTGAAAACTGAAGGTAGCGATGAAAAAACAGTGACGGATAAAACAACAGCTGAAGAGTCACTTGAGAAAGCGTCATTCAGCTAGCTTACTGAAAATGAATGTTAATAGTAACAGAATAATTTAGCACAGCTGTGGAAAGTAAAAGTGGTAACCAAAAATCAAGAGGTGATTGGTCACTCTCAAGCATGTTAATCTTCCTCCAGAGGTGTGCTGTGGTAAAAGAGTGAAGAAAGGACATTATCTGCTAGACGTATTTGAGCTTCTTTTCATCTTTTTTTTTACAAGTCACCTAAAGGAGTCCAGGGAATGTCACCCCCAAATGTAACACCCTGGTATGCTCATTATTTGAAGTTAAAGGCCACTGGAGGCTACTAGATGCTGGAAGAGGCTTTACTCTGATATTCCTTTATCCATCTAAAGAACAGATCTGCCAAAGAGGAACACAATTGCCTTCAATTCCCTCCCTGAAATTTTGTTAATCAAAAAAGATGAGAACTCATATCACAGCAAAAGACACTGAAAATTAAACACCACACATGAAGCCCAAATGACAATGGTTGTCCCAAACCATTGTCTGTTCTATGGTCCAATTAAATTCCAAAAGAGCATCATTTACTAAGCATTGAACATTAGGCCCATTCATTCCCCCTAAAAATCATTTACTTCCATCTAATAACCACTTTTTCCCATCTCTTCTTCCTCTATGAGAAAGGATATATAGGCATCTGGACATCATTGATTATTGGGTAATCACTGTCTTGTGATTTTCCCCCTGCGCATATTAAATAAATTTGTATACCTTTTTCTCTTGTGAATCTGCCTATTTTAAGTTCACTTTTAGCAGACCTTCAAAGGATGGATGGAAAGCTTTCTCTCTTTGCCTTACAAACCACATCATTTTCATTCTGTCTTTGTATCCAATTGTTCTCTGTGGCCATCTATTTGTTGATTTGTTTTTAACATTCTTTCAAACTATTGATACATAGGGAATATGCAAGAACCTAAGGCATTTTTTTTCTCATTGTTTGGCTCATTTTTATATAGCTGATTTCTGGACCCAAATTTAACATTCTTTGCCATCTAATTTTATTTGCCTTGGCAGATTTTTTTTTTTTTCACACTGCCAGAGTCAACTTTTCTGATTCATCTAGATATCTCAGAGCTGAATGAGATTCAAGCACAGAAACACAAAAATGATGCCTGAAATAGTTATGGTGAGTTCATACAGGCTGAAGAAAATTGGATGGAATTATGTATTAAATGTTTCACAGTTGTATAGTTGGATGTTTAATAAATCAACTTTTACATGTTTTACAAAACAATACTCCAGAATTCCATGAAGAACCTGTAATTTTATTATTTAGAATATAATATATTTTATTTGACACTAACAACAAACTGTAGGGGAGGAAAAAATAATTTTCTCTCCACCCTCACAAGTTCTTAGCTAGAAATTCAGTATTAAAAGACAGATTAACAAGAGGAAAACAAACAAAAGTGTGTTAACATGTAAGTCTCAGGCCGGGCACAGTGGCTCATGCCTGTAATCCCAGCACTTTGGGAGGCTGAGGCGGGCGGATCACAAGGTCAGGAGATCGAGATCATCCTGGAGAACATGGTGAAATCCCTTCTCTACTAAAAATACAAAAAATTAGCCGGGCGTGGTGGTGGGTGCCTGTAGTCCCAGCTACTCGGGAGGCTGAGGCAGGAGAATGGCATGGACCCGGGAGGTGGAGCTTGCAGTGAGCCAAGATTGCGCCACTGCACTCCAGCCTGGACGACAGAGCGAGACTCTGTCTCAAAAAACACAAACAAACAAACAAACAAACAAACAAACAAACGTGTAAGTCTCATATATACATGAGAGATACCAAAAAAGTGAGTAACTCTTTAAGAGGTGGCTCAGAATCCCAGCTTTTATGTGGCATCTTCAACAACAACAAAAAAATAAATATTTAGATGCATGATAAGACAAAGAAAAGGACCTTGATTCTCTAGGGGTGGCAAATTGTGGAAAAGCAAACATAGGGTAGATTAAGGTCAGCTAGTAAGGTTTGTTAATAAATTCATCTGGTGTGGTCTCCAGGCCCGTATGCTCTAAAGTCATCTCTGTTGATAAACCTTTGTCCTTCCTGGTAGAAAGGGGAGAAGGGACAACTTTACTTTTGCACATTTATGCCATGCGTTTAGGCAAATCGGGGAAAGACAGAGAGCTTGTCTTATATCTACTTGTTCTCAACTGCCTTCAGCTCAAAGACATTCTCATGCTAAAGTGGCTTATTTTGGGATAGTATATTCTGCTACCCTTCAAAACAATTGATATGTAATTGTTCAAGACAAACGTATGTAACACAGTCATACACACACACATTCATATCACACAAATTAATATAAAGAACAAGATAATTTACACCATGTTTATCATCACTGAAGTGGTATAGAAAAATAAGAAGTTTTGTTTCTACTTTTCACCAGTGAAAGATTATCTTATACTATCAAATTAATGCAAGCCACCAAACTAATACAAGCACATCTTCTCTAATGAAGAGATTAGTCCTGGATTCCACTTATATTAAAGCAATATATTTCATTTCTAAAATTATTAATCAGCATAGCCTATCATGGACAAATCTCTTCTAATTATCTTCTAGAGGTGTACTTGGTAGGACTTTCTGAAAAAGAACCCCAGATTCATCATCTGGTCTGAAATTGCTTAGGCTGAAAGAAAGCTATCTTTGATAACTTTAATCACATAATTTATGCTTAACATTTTCGTAGTTGCTATGGAGACTTCAAAATCAGTTTCATGTGTTAAATATAGCATTCTTTTACTTGTACCGAATTTGCATTTTAAAGACCTAATGTCTATCACTTCTCCTCCAGTACCCTTGGTGATAGTAGCTTTTTGATGCGTTACCTGACATCTTCAATGCTGTCCACAATTTTTTTCTTCCAAAACTGATTTTAGGACTCACATAGAATAAGTTTACTGAATTACCATTAGATGGGTTTACATTTTTATTTCTTCCTTAAAAATAGTATGCTATTTACAACATTCACACAAGTATTATTAGTAACCAACTATCTAATGATTTATTTTAATTCCAATCCTGTTGTAAAAATATCATAATTATACAGGCAAAATGGTACAGTGGAAGGATGATCACACATAAAAGATGACATAGCTTCTCCCTTTCTCTCACTAATTGTATGTACTTTCAGCTATCTCTAATATCATTTCATTCACTGATAAAACGAGGATGATGTTCATTGTATCAAGTCCACAAGTTTTTGTGAGCTTCAAACTAACTGCATGAAAGCACTCCATCTAATGGAAAAGTTTTGTGTAAATGTTACCCATTATATACTTCCGGTAGATTCAGGTAGAAAGAAATGTATATTGATATTTAAACAAACAAATATGGAAGCTAAATGAGCTTCCATTTAGCTCAACAACTGAGGAACCTCTGTATTGCAAATTTGGTAAGACCTGGTTTACATTAATGTGTGATATTTCAGTTGTGCCCTCAGATAATGCGCTTCTGCGTGTAATGGTTGTATTTTATTCCACCATGCTTGTGACTTGAAGCGTGAAGACACTGGGATGTCTTGCTGTGGTTTAAAATGCCTTATATTTATGTTGTACAGAATAGGGCAATAAGACATTTTCAACCAAAGTATGTTCCCTTTAAATAAAATAATAATGAAAAGATGGTACAGCTATTTCAAAGTCACAAAGATTTGTTATTAACAGATATTAAGAAAACATCACAGATATTGCAGACTCTTCTTAACTATGATTTTACTTTCTTCTTTGACTCGTATTGGTCACTATATTTGATATTTAAAAGAAAAAAGATATGTATTTGTTGAGTAAGATTTTTCTGCAGAAGTAATTACTTGTCTTAATGATTCATCCAGATACATTGTCCTCAATTAAAGAAAAAAAAGAGGAAATTGAATTGTTGCCACTATTGAAGAATAGTACCTTTTTTAAGAGGTAGAAAGGACAGAGAATATTTTTTGCTGCACTTGTTACTGTTGTTGTTGTTGCAATAAATAGTTCATTTAGAAGCTGGGCGTGGTGGCTCATGCCTGTAATCCCAGCACTTTGAAAGGCCGAGGTGGGTGGATCACCTGCGGTCGGGAGTTCAAGATCAGCCCCACCAACATGGAGAAACCCTGTCTCTACTAAAAATAGAAAATTAGCTGGGTATGTGGTGCATGACTGTAATCCCAGCTACTCGGGAGGCCGAAGCAGGACAATCGCTTGAACCTGGGAGGCAGAGGTTGTAGTGAGCCGAGATTGTGCCATCGCACTCCAGCCTAGGCAACAAGAGTGAAACCCAGTAACAAAACAAAAACAAAAACAAAAACAAACAAACAAACAAAAAACCACATTTCTTTTGTATGGCACTTGAAGGAAAATGTAGACTCTGCTGGAATGTTTGTCCATAGGAAATAACAATCTGGGCTACGGGGGAGAGTTAGGACTAGAATAACATGTTTAAGAAATTCAGCATTTAGATGATAGCTAAAGGTCTGGGAGTATGAGCAATTGCCCAGAAATGGTGTTTATTTTAAAAAGGAAGATGTCCAAGGAAGAAACTTTGTAAACTGCTAACACTTAAGTTGGAAAGACAAAGGTGAAGTGGATATGGAGGTTTTGCCAAAAGTCAGGTCAGGAGGTAAAGTTGCTGAAGTCTAATTTAAGTTATTGGCTCACGTCTGTAATCCCAGCACTTTAGGAGGGCCGATCACTTGAGGTCAGGAATTCGAGACCATCCTGGCCAACATAGCGAAACCCCATCTCTGCTAAAAAATACAAAAATTAGCAGGGCATGGTGGCCCACACCTGTAGATCCAGCTACTCATGAGGCTGAGGCACAAGAATTACTTGAACCCAGGAGGTGAAGATTGCAGTGAGCCAGGGTTGTGCCACTGTACTCCAGCCTGGGGGACAGAGTGAGACTTTGCCTCAAAAAAAAAAAAAAAAAAAAGAAAGAAGTAAAATAAATAATAATAATAATAATAATAATACTTCAAGTTCTACTCTTTATCCTGTGTCTCAGCGTAGGGCTGCACACAGCAGAGAATGGATGTCTCTTCCTAATTCATATGCGGATTCCACAAGGGTTAGCAGCAGCTGTGTTGGGAAAAGACAAGGAGGGTTATAGGAAATGCATGGTTACAATTGTTATGCCCAGACCGTTTGTTCCCCAAAGAAGACCACCAGAGTCCAGTGTCAAAGCCAAGCGGCAAGGATCTTTACTACAAGTTCGAACCTGGTCCTTCCATTCCACAGCATACAAGAGGGCCCGAACAATGCGAGTGTTTGCTTTTTATAGCCCGAAAGTTACAGGGGAACAAAGAAATTCTTTTGGTTCCCACGCTTTCAGTAAAACCTTGAACGGCTGTCTCCTTATCGGAGACTTTCCAGGTGGTGTTTGTACTGGGCTCAGGGAGTTTGAGAGATATATGGCGATATGTGGTGGGATGGGAGGATGGGATGTGTTTGTACTAGGCTCAGGGAGTTTTGAGCCCGGGGCTGAAGAATGTGCCCAGCTCCTTTCACAATGATGGGAGACAATGAAAAAGCCACGCATTTCAGTGATTTAGAAAGACTTTTTAAGAGGGATGGTGAAAAAGCCTGCTTTATACCTAAGTGAGATACAAGACATACAAAGAAGTCTCTGAGAGATAAAGAAGGATGTTATAGATAGAAGCCTACAAATGATTCATTGTAGCCTCTGGATCGTGGTATTTTTGCTTATTCATTTATGGAGATTGAATATGATTGCCAAAGTTGATTGGGTAAGAGTCACTACTGAATAAACTGTGCTCTGAGCAAAGGTATTGCTCTGCCTGGGAAATTTAACTTTTGAATATTCAAACTTCTGTTTTTATTTACTGAGACATCAACAACAACAAAAAAAGACAAAGGAAAACTTTTGAAGGACAGTAACTGAATATGTTTTACTTAACAATATGATGATGAAAATTTGTAAATCCAAGATGACATCTTTTTTTCTCCTTGCCAAAAACTTCCTCCTGCAGGTGTTTTCTCTGATGCTCAGGCTAACAGCAAGAGCAATGGAGGATTTCCATCAGATCAGTTATGCACTGAGGTTTTGAACATTGTGTGTGGGACTTTGGCTTTAAATAACGATGATATTTCTATTTATAATAGCATCAAGATGCATGAAATAATAAAATCATTATTTTTAAATGGCTATTGCGCCATAACCATTCTTTAAAATTCATTCATACACAAAGTTAAAATGCTAGAGTTTTATTTCAAGATACAATGGAATAAGCACACAGTGTCTCTCAAAGAATGCATGAATAAAATCTGGAAGCAATGCTAGAGCAAGGTGTTTTAGGATTCAAAAGTAAATAGTATGAGGTTAATTAAAGGAAAAGACCAGAATTTAAAGTGCCACCTAAATGATCATGAGATTAACATTTTTTTCTCCTTTGCTATCCCTGGCGTAGTCTCAACACAGCCCAAAATACTGGAAGTTGGCAGAGAAGCCCTAACGTTTTGTCTCAGAGAAGGAAAGGGAAGCCCTCATGCTTAGAGAAAGGGAAAAACCCACCACCACCGCCACCCCCTCCCCCTGCTTTCTTTTCTTAATACTTTCTTCTTGGGCCATTGTCCTTAAACAATTCTGCAACAGTAGAAGTAATGGGAAACCACGAGGCTCAAAATTCTTAGGGACCTGAAGCTTCTTCTCACATCAGAAGAGCTATGGTCCCAAGCTGGAGGGAAAACCCACCCTGGTTTTTTTATCTCTCTCTGTCCTTCAGGCACTGGTTTCTGGTTGCAGGCACAGTCACAGCAATGCACAGCACAAGTAACAAAAGCCTCCCCAACTCTCTTAATGGGGAACTAAAAGGGGAAACACTGGGAACTGGGAAACACTGGGGAGATTATGGAGAAAGAACAACTCAGGAAAGCAAACCCCTAAAGTTACCTATGAACTCCTGGGCTTCCCTGTAAGCTATTTGTGCTTAGATCTAATCCTTTTCAGCATACTAGAGAATGAGACGGTACCCAAGGGCCACACTGGATACAGAGTGGCATGCACATCAGACAGTTCAAAATAATACTTGCAGGAATTGGAAAGTTGAAATCACATTGAACCCAGAGACCACAGAATGTATGTTGGAACTTGCAAACTGAACCTAATTATGTTGACTACCTACTAGGAAAAAAAAAAAAAAAAAAAAAATCTGTATTTTCCGTAGGCTTTAAACAAGATGTATAACATAGTATTAAACTAAGATACAATAAAAACTTACACAAAGAAAAAGAATTATATCAACTTACACAGGCAAAGAAATTGAATAAATGTCCAAGATAAGATGACACAGATGTTTGAATTATATCACATAGACTGAAAGCAACTATGATAAGAATGACTCAAAGTCGTCATTGGAAATAATTTTGAAACAATTCGGGAAAAAAAAAAACCCGCAGCAAAAAAACATAAAAGATATAAAGATGTGGCTGGAGGCTTAGTGGTATGAGACGGTAGTCCCAGTTTCTTGGGAGGCAGAGGTGGGAGGATCACTTGAGCCCAGGAGTTCAAGATTAGCCTGGGCAAAAAACCAAAGAAATACATAAGGATAAACCAGATGGAAAATTCAGAATTGAAAATTATAATAAGCAAGAAGAAGAGAAGAAGGACAAAAAGAAGGAGGAGGAGGAGGAGGAGTGGGCAAAGAGGAAAGGGAGAGGGAGAGGCAGGAGAGAAAGACTCCTAACTGGATGGCACAATGCCAGAATACAGACAGCAAGAAAGAGTCAGTGAAAGTAAAGGTAGATCAATAAAAATGATTAAGTATGAATTACAGACAGAAATATACTGCTAAAAATGAATAGAACCTCAAGGACTTGTGAGACAATAGCATATCATATCAGCAGAGGGTTGTGAACCCTAAGGTATCTAAGACATGTCTCAATTAATTTTGAAAGTTTATTTTGCCAAAGTTAAGGATGCACCCATGAAACAGCCTCAGGAGGTCCTGACGACATGTGCCCAAAAAGGTCAGGGTACAGTGGGCTTTTGTACATTTTAGGGAGACGTAATACATCAATCACTACATGTAAAATATACATTGATTAAATCTGGAAAGGCAGGATGACTTGAAACGGGTGTTTCCAGGTCATAAATTTAAGTTCATAGATTTAAAGATTTTGTGATTGCCAATTGGTTGAAAGAGTTAAGTTATTATCTAAAGATCTGGAATCACTAGAAAGGACTGTCTGGGTTACAATAAGGGGCTGTGGAGACCAAAGTTTTATCACGGAAATGAAACCTCCAGGTAGCAGGCTTCAGACGGGACAGACTGTAAATGTTTCTCATCAGACTTACGGCCCATGTTGATGTTAATGCTGGTCAGCTATTCCTGAATTCTGAAAAGGAGGATACTATAATGAGGCATGTCCAAGGCCCCCTTTCATCATGTCCTTAACAATTTTTTCAGGTTAATTTTGGAATACCCTTGGTGGAGAGAAGGGATGCCTTCAGACGGTTGGGGGCTTAGAATTTTATTTTGGGTTTACAGGGGTACTGACTACCACACTCTTCTCATGCTGAGGTTGCTGCAGTCGTCTGAGTACCATGAAAATTGGGCAAGAGAGTACAAAGGATCGCCAAGGGTCCAAATATATATCCTCCACTTTCCCCATTGACTAGCAATAGCAACTTCAGCAGACATTTAATTTGCAAAGAATAAGCTTAGTTTGCATGTTTTATTTTCAAATATGTCAGTTTTGCAATACAACAGTTAGGAGATTATTTTCAAGCAAGTCTCATTATGTAAAATTTCCCCACATTGTAAGGTTATAAAATTTTTTATGATAGTGTTGAAACCATCAAATGCCCACTATGCCTTGATGATGATAACCCTTTTTCTTTTTGTAAAACTGAATGAGTAAACACACAAGAGAGCTAAGTTCTTCTAGGAACCAAGGGTGAAACTGAAGGATAATAAGGAATGGAGCTAGCAGACATTTGCAGGCTGAGTGAGGGTAGAGTGGCCAGGGAGAAGACCCTGCTTGTGAGCATCTAAGGAGATCAGTGAGAACATGAGAAGTGTTTAATGGGATTTTTTCTACTTTGTTCTTTGTTTTTCGTTAAAAAGAATATATATGCCATGTGCCATCAAAACCTCATCTCAGACCCCATAAAAATTTTGGGTAGGTGGATTTTTGTAGTTAATGTTGTAAAGAACTTTGTCCTGCCTGACATAGGCACAGGAGTCAGTGCTTTGTGATCAATTCGATTTAGGGAGTAATGTAGACCCCCTGTGAGACTCTTTCAGACCATTCTCAAAGTCAAAGCTATTTTCATGACAACATTAAGACATTATTTGCCCTTTTCACCTTTATTCTCTCACAAGAATACAGTAGAGGTTTCTAAAGACTATAATGTCTTAGATCACAGCAGATTGAATTCAGAAGCAGATATGAGACTCCAGCTACCTGAATATAAGGCAAGCACTAAAGATATTAAGCACTACCACTTATCAAAGGCAAAATTACCAAAATTTAAAGATCTCAATTGACTTCACTGTGATTCTAGAGTTGGCAGTACTTTTATTCCATAAAATAGCATAAAACTTCCAATAAATAGAGTAGAGAAGGTTGGTTTTATAGACAGAAAATGCTGAAGAAAGCAGAAGCAAAGAACAAAAAGTGGATTGGTCGTTTTAAAGTTACTTCCCCTGTGAGGCAGGAACCGGGAGACTGGACAATAGAGAAATAACCGATTGGTTCGCGTCAGGTTACTTCAGGTTTAAACAGAGGGACCTTCCTTATGCTTACTGAAACTGGTCTATGTGGTTAATTATGTCACTTCTCTGATTTTTTTTATTTATGTCGCTTTTCTGATTTCTCTGTAGGTCAGATAATAACTCAGCTTTGGTCTGGTGACGTGCAGCTTTAGCATGGGTGACTCCATTTTTATTTTTATTTTTAATCTGGTCCATTGGGGCTTAGTCCAAAACTATGGTCTTCTATAATGCTTGTTCAACACACGCTTCTCACTAATTTCTTTGTTTTACCATTAAGCAATATGATTCTTATCATTTATTTCTTTGTTTTTGAAACTTTTTAATGAAAATGTTAATTATATTAACCTAAAATGGCTTATTAACGTTTTTAAAGGAATTGATTAATAAGAACTTTTAAAATATATTAGTGCTAATTTGGTTAAATGTTGATATATGCAACTCACATCAACAAAAACTCTTTTGGTTCCAAAATAATTTTAAGATAGTCCTGAGATAAAGAAGCTTGAGAATCACTAAGCTGAGGAAGAAATCTATGCTGCCAGGTTACCAGTGAAGGCAGACATGTGGATCACTGTGGTATTAACTAAAACCAGAACCACTGAGGAAAAGGAGCCATGAAAAAAAAGAGTTGGGAGGAATCTGGTGCTTCGTAGGCCTGAGCTCAGGAAGGTACTGAGCCAGTGAGACGGCTTTGGAACATATCAACACAGAGAAAAGAATTAAAACTCAGGTAACCAAACAGTGCTAAGAGCAAAACATTTAGTGTGAATCTCAAAAATCTGAGACAGGTCTCAGTTAATTTAGACAGTTTATTCTGCCAAGGTTGAGGATGCGTGCCCATGACACAGCCTCAGGAAGTCCTGACGACATATGCTCAAGGTGGTCAGCACAGTTTGGTTTTATACATTCCAGGGAGACGAGACATCAATCAACATATGTTAGATGAACACGGGTTTGGTCTGGAAAGGCGGGAACACTCGAAGCAAAGGCAGGAAGACTAGAAACGGGGAGGAGACTTCCAGGTCATAGGTAGCTAAGAGACAAATGGTTGCATTCTTTTGAGTTTCTCATTAGCCTGTCCAAAGGATGCAATCAGATATGCATCTATCTCAGAGAGCAGAGGGATGACTTTGAACAGAATGGGAGGCAGTTTGCCCTAAGCAGTTTCCAGCTTGACTTTTCCCTTTAACTTAGTGATTTTGGGGCTCCAAGATTTATTTTCCATTCACAGTAGGGTACTGAAAACAAAACCTTCCCAATATCAAATACTTTGAGCATGAGAGCAAAGGGGAACTTGTGAGGATGTGGAGAGAGATCCCATAGCGTGGAATTTTGTTATTAGTAATTATCTTTCATTACCCAGTGTCACTTTACTCAAAACAAAATCGTATTTAGACCTAATATTGCCTGTAATGGTTATATACACAGATATAGCAACAATCTCACCATGATGTGTTAAATATTGCGAGTACGTGTGTATATCTGTGTGTGTGTGTGTGTGCAAATTACTGCAGCAAATGCTTTCTATTTTTCTTACTTTATTTTTTAATCTGTTTTCATCAATTTCTTTGTGCAAGTTTCAGAACCACACAACTTTAAGGGTGGCATGTGAAATGGATTAATATTTCCATTTTAAAACAAATTATTCTCTGTATTGTTTAACTTCCGAATCCTGAAGAATGGAAATGTCATTTTGGAAGTGTCAGCAGGCAGCTCACAATTGCAGCACTTAACTTGCAATTGGTTATTCCAGACAACGGAAACAACCACACCAACCTCCACCAGCACAACAGAAACAACGCCAGTATGTGGGAACACAAATAATTTGAAGGTTTGGTTTTCAGTTTTTTACTGCAAAGTACTGCAGTCCACTGGATGGGATCCTGACTGTTTTGTGTCCCTCGGTGATATGAGGAGCACACTGCGAGGCACTGGCTAATGTTGTAATCTAATTCAGTGGTTGATGTTTATAATTTAATTCAACTTTGCTTAAGGACAGTTTTTTCAGCCTTTAATAAAAGATAATTTTCATATAAAGAGTTAAGAATTATTTCACTTTATTCTCAGAGGTCTCTTTACCTCTTATTTCCTACCCCACAATATCCATGCTGTTACATGCAGAGAGCCTTTCATTCCCGTGCTGTTTGTCCTCTTTGTGCTGATTGATATGTTAATTTAAGTGACAATTATAGAGCAGTATTTACATGCTTTACATAAGAATAGAGGAATAGAAATGTGACTGTGACACACTTGTTTGCCTTGTTTCATTTAAGAAAGGTGAAAAATTGAATATGTAAACTAGAAATTGACAAAAATAAGAGTATTTCTTGTTTACAGGATTTTTGTTCATCAATTTTACCTTATGGTTTGTGTTCATCATTCAAGACACCCTTTTTTGGGTTTGTTACCTTTTTAGTTTGTTTGAGAGGAAATTTTCTGGTGGCATAATATGTACTTTTTCCCTGCAGATGTTTTGTAAAATGTTAGGAAATGGTGTTTCATGATGATAAATCTCTTCAATTGGAGGAAGTCTTTGTCACAAAAGGAATATCCAAGAAACGTGCTGCACTGTAACACTTTACGAGGCAAAAAGCACCATAGGTAATGCCTCAGTGGAGTTATCTAGAGTTTGAAGTAACAGTTCCGTTTCCCGTCTGAGTTAATACACGATTCTGGGAAGAGTAAGAAAATAAAAGGAAGTCGTGGAGAGAGAAAGTTCAGTGACTTGATCTGCTCCCAGAAACACTGAAAAAAGCATATGCCTCATATTCTAAGATGAATGAATCAAGAAATTGCTAGAGAGTCAAAAATACTACACATTTGGAATGAATTGCAGTCATGCACAGCATAATGACGTTTCTGTCAATGACAGACCAGGTATATGACAGTGATCCCGTAAGATTATAATACTGTATTTTTACTGTACCTTTCTATATTTAGGTATGTTTAGAGACACAAATATTTGCCATTGTTTTACAGTTGCCTACAGCATTTTTAGAGACACAAATATTTGCCATTGTTTTACAGTTGCCTACAGTCTTCAGTACAGTAACCTGCTGTGCAGATTTGCAGGCGAGGAGCAATAGGCTGTACCATCTAGTTTAGGTGTGTGGTAGGCTGTACCATGTAGGTTTGTGTAAGTGCACTCTATGATGTTCACACTGTAGCAGGATGAGCCCCACAAAACCCCTCAGACACCGAGTTAAAGAAGGAAAGGCTTTATTTGGCCAGGATCATCGGCAAGACTCACGTCTCAAAAACTGAGCTCCCCGAGTGAGCAATTCCTGTCCCTTTTAAGGGCTCACAACTCTAAGGGGGTCTGCATGATCAACTGAGCAAGCAGAGGGTACGTGACAGGGGCTGCATGCACTGGTAATTAGAACTGAACAGAACAGGACAGGGATTTTCACAGTGCTTTTCTATACAATGCCTGTAATCTATAGATAACATAACCGATTAGGTCAGGGATCGATCTTTAATTACCAGGCCCAGCCCAGGGTGTGGCGCCAGGCTCTCTGCCTGTTGATTTCATTTCTGACTTTAGTTTTTACTTCTTTCTTTGGAGGCAGAAATTGGGCATAAGACAATATGAGGAGTGGTCTCCTCCCTTAACACAACAACAAAACGACCTGACGCGTGGGCTCAAAACATGTCCCCTTTGTTAAACAGCTTGGTTTTTATTTCACTTCTACTTATCATGTATTTTTAAGCCAGTTGATGATGAATGTAGCTACTCAATCATGATCTTCATATTTTGTGAGCACATTAAAATATAGATCACAATACTTTTTTAAAAAGATCAGAAGAAAGTGAATAAGTAGTGTTCTTACTTCTACTGTGTGGAAAGACTTTGTAAGATTTTTGGAACCTCTGTGGAATTTCAATTTAAATTTAGTACCATGCTTCTTAGTATGTCAATATGGAGAATCTCATCCTCATGAATAAATGTAATTCAAGGAAAAAAATAGCACAATGCTCAGTGGAAATTTAGAGAGAAAAGAGAAAAGCTACTTCTGTCTGGGAGTGCCTGCGCAAGATTGAACACCTAGTATTTGTCAGTCACTGGATAGATGCTGGGAAGTAGCATTTAAATTACTCTGCATAATTGGAATTCAGATATTTCATATTATTTTATTCAAAATTTGATTGAGAACATATTCCAATATTCTTACATTTATTTAAAAACATGATATTAATGACAGCATAATGTTAACTAAATAGATATATTTAAAAGTTATTTTTCACATTTGGAACATTGTTTTGTTTTTATTTTTGTTTTTGTTTTTGAGACGGAGTCTCTCCCTGTCTGTCGCCCAGGCTGAAATTCAGTGGTGTGATCTTATCTCACTGCAACCTCCACCTCCTGGGTTCAAGTGATTCTCCTGCCTCAGCCTCCCAAGTAGCTGAGACTACAGGAGTGCACCACCACACCCAGCTAATTTTTAGTAGAGACAGGGTTTCACCTTGTTGGCCAGGCTGGTCTAAACCTCCTGACCTCAGGTTATCCACCTGCCTCGGCTTCCTAAAGTGCTGGGATTACAGGTGTGAGCCACCACGCCCAGTCTGGAACATTAAGCCTAATAAAAATGCTATGTCATGTCCTAAAACAAAAATGAAAAAAAAAATTATTCATCTCTTATTATAGTCTTAGCAAAAATAACTTACTAGTAAAAAATGAGAATACATTAAAGTTCTTAAAATAGGTGAATAGATTACTTTCCAGAAAGGATAGACTAAATTAATCTTATATTTGTTTTATGGCACAGTACATAGTCGACTTCAGTAACCATGCCAGGTGTACTTAGAAATCATATCCGGAAGTTTTGGATATTAGTGTTCCATTTAGGTCTATTAGGGCAATTCTTTATTTTGCCCAACTTTTCTATATGGTTATTGATTGTTTTATCTGGTTGTTCTATCAGTTACTGTTCTGTTAGTTATCAGGTATTAAAACCCTTGGGAAAATTATATTACATATTTTCCTTTTTATTCTGTTAATTTTTGTTTTATTTAATTTGAGACCACATTATTATGTACCTAAAGATTTAGAATTGTAATATAGTGTTGGTTATATTAGGCCTATTGGTATATTTCCTGTTCACTTTGCAACTTAGAATCAAACCCTGGGTATTTACCAGGACTTCTTTTCCTGGATAGGTTCTGTTAAATCAAATTTAGCCTAAAGCTGTCTCCTTACATATTTTACGTTTAGCCTAAAGGTTTCTCTGTACATAGTAAACTATATCCTAAATGGAGGTGTAAACAGACTGTAACCTACTCTTGTGCCAATTACTGAATTTGGCCAAAGGGTGCCAACTGTTCAAACTATGTTCAAATAGGGCAAATGTTGAGCTGTAACCAATCTGGTTGTTGCTGTACCTCACTTCCATTTTTTTCTGTACACCATTTTCCTATTTCTGTCCACAAATCTTCTACCACGTGGCTGTGCTGGAGCCTCTCCGAGCCTACACTGGAGGCTTGCCAGATTCACCAATCATTCTTTGCTCAATTAAACTCTGTAAAATTTAATTTGGCTAAGGTTTTTCTTTTAACAGCAGCAAACTTGAGTCTTTGTTTTTCCTGTTAAGTGAATCTCTGCAAAATTCTAAGTCTCTGAGCCTCTCAGACAGCACATTCAGAGTAGTCAGCTGCTTCAAAGAGACAAGAGACTACCAATAGCAGGCATAACTATGGTCTTCCCATCTCCCCCAGATCTTGAGCCTTTCGTTCCTCACTGTCTTAGAAACTCCAAATGCATTTTCTTGTAAGGCATTTTATCCAAATTTGCTATTTGTTTTCAACACAAGGGGTCTTACAAAATAATCGAGTTTTCCATTGACAGAAGCAGAACTCTAGTTTGAATCAACTTAAAGCTCTAGGTTGAGTAATGCTGCTAATTCAATGTCTAAGTTATTATTAGGCTGAGTTCCAACATTTCACTTTTTATCATTAGTTTATATTCTCCATGAAATAAAGTAATAAATACTGAGCCAATGCCTACAGAAGATTTAACCCATAATACCCCTGAGCTATAAAACCAATAATGCTCCCATTAATCATTTAAATTCACCTCTTTTTCTTACCCATGTAGAATTATGTCATAAGTTTGTGTGATAGGGAGAAATCTTTATTATTATGGAAATATTCATAGATTTATATTTTCTTCCCATTCCCTGGCTGTTCTTCAGGATGGCATGTTGGGTGAGGCCTCCCTTATCTGTGTAAGCTTATAGGGAATGTCTCATATCTACTTGTATTGGGTGCAGATTGAATCTCTTCCTGATGGATGATCACTGAGATGTTATTGCTCCTGTCTCTCTAGACAAAGTGATGTGTTTTCATTTATCACTGGAGTCTGAGGTTCCTGGCATCTACCCTAGTGCCAAAGTTTCTGGACCTTGCTTCCAGAAGTCAGTAAGTTTATCCAAGCTTTCAGTATCTCTGTAACCTTTCAGAAAGGTTCTCAGAGAACCTAGTACTCTTGGATGCACTGTGATGCAATCTAAGAATGCTTTCAATCCAGGTTCCTGCATCTAGCTTAGCTCCCAGTCTTCACTTTGCCAAGGATGTTCTAGACAGTAGCATTGCAATAATGCAAGACTTTTTCAGGGATTGCATGTGTGAACTGGACACAACTTCCTGCCTTCATCTTTCCTGCCAGCCTAATTAACACGTTACCACCACTGAAGACTTGAGCCCAAGGAAGAGAGTTTAGAATACTTTCTTTGACCACACAATTTCCTTTATGTCCTTGCTATTGGAAGTGTGGTCGGGGGTGGGTGCGGGGAGGGCAGCAATTTCCAAACCACAGGCAAATTAATAAGGAATGTAGAATCTTGACGCATAATCTAGAGCTACTAATCAGGAAGTAAATTCTAAAAAGGCCAAGAGTATAGACATCTTAGAATTGAGAAATATTGCCCAAACTCATATGCTCCATTATCTCCAAACTTGGTTATTGTCATTACTGAGACCAATTTTTCAACTCTTTCGTCTTAAAAGAACCTCTCTGAATTTATTGTCTTATCGCAGATCAAAAAAAATCTATTCAGAGTATCAGAACTTGAGGAACAATGCCTCTCTTTGCATTTCTGCTATGAGATCTGCATCCATCAGGGTTTGACCAGAAACAGAGAATCAGAAGGAGATATATATTAAGTGATTTATTACAAGAAACTGGCGAAGCAGCTTCCAAATCTTTAGAGCAGACTGTCAGTAAGAGTAGGCTAAAGCTGCTGTCCACAGACAGAATTCCTTCTCTCAGAAAAGCATCAACCCTGCTTTTAAGGTTCTCAACTTAATGAATCAGGCTCACCATGTTATGTAGTCTCCCTTACTGTAAGTCAACTGATTATGGACTATAACTTCAATTGTTATACCCAGACCGTTTGTTCCCCAAAGAAGACCACCAGAGTCCAGAGTCAAAGCCAAGTAGCAAGATCTTTACCACAAGTTCGAACTTGGTCCCTCCATTTTACAGCATACAAGAGGGCCCCGAACAATGCGAGTGTTTGCTTTTTATAGCCCGATGTAAACAGGATATGTAAAGTTACAGGGAACAAGGTAGTTCTCTCGGTTACTGCATTACAATTGGTTAACATTATACATTTAGCATTCCTTATCAGAGATCTCCCAGGTGATGCTTTTCTGAAGTTTGAAAGAAATCTGGAGGAATGTGTTTGTGCTGGGCTCAGGAAGTTGGGAGATATATGGGGGATGGGCCTCATTCCTTTCATTCCCCCCTTCTTTTCAGGTAACTCTAGAGCCAATCTTGGGTCTTATAAGTCTGACTCTGTTTCAGCATTTATAGGTTGGTATTGGGCTCTGAGGACCATGAGCTGAACAGTGTCAAACCTTTCTCTGACAAACTGCAAAATTCTGTTAACAACACAAGGTCCTACAGTTAGCAGAAATAGTAGACTTAGCAGGGGTCCAAGGAAGGGTGCTAACAGAGAAAACATAGAGGAATTCCACCATTGGTCTGCAGCTGAATCAAACTGCTGTGTTTTTACTTTAGTGCTTAACTTGCGTAACTGTTGGACCCAGTCTTCCTCAAGCCCTGATTCATTTATGTAGAAACAACAGTCTTCTTTCAGAAACATACATGTACCACCTTTTTCCGCAGTGAGTAGGTCTAGGGCCCTCCGATTCTGCAAGGTTACCTGAGCTAAGGACGTGAGCTGCCGCTGAAGGAAGGCAAGGCACTCAGCTGACTCCTCCATAGCAACGGCAAATTGTTGGTACAACTTGTTGCTTTCTATGAGGGTGTGACCTAGGGCTCCCCCACGCCATCCCGGCCGCAATGAGGGATGCGGTGAGGGAGATTCCTGCAATGAGGGGGAGAAATATGGCTCGTGCAGGTCTCGGTCTAGGGACTGGGTGAATAGCAGTACTAGTCCAGTTACCGGTGTACCCTAGGAACTTGCCAGCAGTTAGTAGAGTTAACCGGGGAGCTAATGTGACAGGAAGACACAGTAGGTTGGTAACAGAGGGACTAGATAGGTCCTTAGATAATGTCCCATTACACCAGAAGAATATGCCCGGCGGAGCCCTTAGGGTGATATTAGGGGGCACTGCAGTGATGTTGCAGAGGCTGGAATTGGTTCCTGAGAAGCAGTAGGGAAACTTCTCCTGACTGGGGTTTAGGTATAGGGTCACGTTTAGGATAGGGGCATATGAGAGGTTTCGGAGGTTGTTAGCTTGGGCAGAGGTAGAGGATCCCCATGGCAGAGGGACAGCGGTTAGCGGTGGACGCCCTAGAGTGGCACACAGAAAGCAGCCAGACAGGCTGTGAAGTCCTGTAAGGTTAGCAAGCTCTAGTCCTTCTTGTAATAATTTTAACTAGGAGAAAGGACGTAAGTCTTATGTTAGTCTGTTTTCCTGTCATTGGATATTCCCGTGGACCAGGGGCAGTACTTGCACTAGGCCTCGCCACAGATAGAGGTGACTGCTAGGCCATGTGGAGGAGGGGGAGTAGTATACAGCCCCATGTTGAGGTGTGGTCCAGCGGGAGTTCCAGGGGTCTCTAACTATCTATGTATATGAAAAGTCTCCATCCCGTCTATGATGGAAGGGCCACTTAGGGTCCAACTGTTTTTCCTCTCTCCAATAACGGGACCTATGGATGTTACAATAGTTATAAGGACAGCCGGCATTTTGGTGCCACCAATAGTGTTTACAATTGTATTCAGTCTGATCAAACTCAAAACATATTATTGGTGTCACTGGTTTGGCTATTTGAAAGCCAGTAAAATTTAGTAAGATTGGGCTATTGCACCCTGAGGAGGGGCAATCAGCACTGGCCAATAATTTTCCAGGCTTATGAGGTTGTCCAGGGTGGGTTCGGTTTTCATAAAGCCAGAATCTCCAGACAAAGGGATTAGATGCTGGTTTGGTGTTTTCCCCAGCGGCCACTAGGGCAGCTAACGTTAGGGCTAGACTACCTAACTGCATGTTTGCAGTGAGCTATGTTGCCGGCGCAGGGTGAGTTTTAAGGGGTTATTCTTAGCTCTGTCCTCAGTCCACGTGGCCGGTGCTTCAGGGATTGGTCCCAGAAGGTCGGAGGTTGGGTCCACTGGCTTGACGTGGGTTGGATCCACGACGCGATGCCTTCTACCTTTAGGGTGGTGGGTGTGGTCAGGAGTACCTGGAGTGGTTCCTTCCACCTGGGTTCTAGGGTCTCTTGTCGGTGTCGCTTAACCAGGACCCAGTCTCCTGGCTGGTATAGATGGGGTGTCGGTGGGGGGCCGGTCTCATATAGTTCCTTCAGCTTGGGCCAGATTTCTTGATGAATTTTCTGCAAGGCTTGTAGGGAAAATAAGAATTCAGAGACATTTTCTGTTTCAGACTTAAGCAGATCATCTTTTAGGTTGGGAACCAGGGGTGGAGGTCTGCCATACATGATTTCGTAAGGGGTAAGGCCCAGTCTGTAAGGGGTATTACAGGCCCGGAACAGAGCGTAGGGGAGAAGGACCACCCAATTAGCGCCAGTCTCCATGGTCAATTTAGTTAAGGTCTCTTTTAAGGTCCGATTCATCCTTTCTACCTGTCCTGAACTCTGGGGCCTGTAAGTGCAATGTAGTTTCCAATTTGCCCCAAGGATGGAAGCCAAATCCTGACTTACCTTAGCGACAAAGGTGGGCCCATTATCCGACCCTATCTGGATGGGGAAGCCATACCTGGGAAGGATATCTTCCAGAATTTTCTTTGCTACGACCTGAGCAGTTTCTCTTTTGGTTGGGAATGCTTCAGTCCACCCTGAAAAAGTATCTACAAAGACAAGTAAGTACCGATACCCATACTTTCCTGGCTTTATTTCAGTAAAATCTACTTCCCAGTAGATACCAGGCCTGGTTCCCCTGAGCCTTGTTCCCGCTGCAGTCTGGGATTGGTGGTAGGCGTTGTTAAGCTGGCAGACTTTGCAACTTGCCACAATGCTGCTGGCCTTCTCGGCTGTATGTCTGAATTTGAGCTTAGAGCGTCTGATCAGGTCTGTCATCTGCCGAGCACCCAGGTGGGTGGTTCGGTGGATGTGTTCTAACACTTGTTGTCCTAATTTTTCTGGTAGGATGGTTTGGTCATTAGTATCAGTCCACCACCCATTCTGGATCTGTTTCAGGGGAAGTTTGTCAATCCACTGGAGATCTTGTTCTGAATAATCAGGGGAATATGGCAAGTCCCGGGGGCCCGGGTCAGGGAGCTGGAGTGCAAGGAGTTGGCTGGGAGCCTTTGCCACATTTCTTGCAGTTTGGTCTGCCAGAAAGTTGCCTTGAGCAGTTGGAGTGGTTGGTTTCTGATGCCCTGGGCAATGCACAATGGCTAACTTTTCTGGCTTCCATAGCGCTGTTAACAGGGCTAGGATCTCTTGCTTGTTTTTTTATCTCTTTTCCTTTAGCCATTAGTAACCCTCGCTCCCTGTAAATGGCCCCATGTATGTGCGCCGTAGCAAAAGCATATCGACTGTCTGTATATACTGTCAGCTTTTTCCCTGCCCCTAAGGTGAGAGCTTGGGTGAGCGCTATCAGTTCGGCCTTCTGGGCCGATGTCCCCGGGGGCAGGGGTTCTGCCCAGATTACCTCAGTCTCTGAAGTCACTGCTGCTCCAGCGTACCTCTGGCCTTGATGCATGAAGCTGCTCCCATCAGTGAACAAGACGAGGTCAGCGTCAGGGAGTGGGCGGTCCTGCAGGTCCTCTCGAACTCCGTGCACCTGAGCTAGTATCTCGGTGCAATCATGGAGTGGCGCGTCCAGGTCTGGGTTGGGCAGCAGCAAGGCAGGGTTTAAGGTCGTTGGGGGCAGGAAGGTTATCCTGATGGGATTTAGTAGTAGTCCTTGGTAGTGGGTGAGCCGGACGTTACTTATCCATCGATTAGGTGGCTGTTTGAGTACACCTTCGATGGCATGTGGGGTAACGACCCACAATTCTTGACCCATGACAAGTTTATCAGCATCTTGTACCATCAGAGCCGTGGCCACAATCATTCGGAGACAAGGGGGCCACCCGGCAGCCACTGGGTCTAACTTCTTTGACAGGTAGGCAACCGGCCTCCGCCAGGGGCCTAAGTTCTGAGTTATTACCGCTTTGGTGACACCCTTACTCTCACCCATGTATAAGTGGAAGGGCTTGGTGACATCAGGTAGTCCCAGTGCAGGCGCAGAGAGTAGGGTGGTTTTGATCTGTTGGAAAGCCGACTCGGCTTCATTTGTCTAATTAAATGACTGCTGCCCCCCGTGTGTTGCCTGATACAAGGGTTTAGCCAGTTCTGCGAACCCAGGTATCCGTAGTCTACAAAATCCCGCCGACCCCAGGAATTCCCTCACTTGTCGGGCGGATTGTGGCCTGGGGATCTGCAGAACAGTCTGCTTCCAAGAGTCTGTTAACCAGCGCTGCCCTCCTTTTAGCAGGTACCCCAGATATGTTACTTCTGGCTTACAGATTTGAGCTTTCTATGCCGAGGCTCGGTAGCCTAGATTTCCCAGAGCTTGTAAGAGACTTTTGGTCCCTTGAATATAAGCTTCTTGGGTCTCAGTAGCAATCAGGAGGTCATCAACATACTGAAGTAAAGTTATTTCAGGGTGTTTACGTCAGTACTCACCCAGGTCTTCATGGAGGGCCTCATCGAACATGGTAGGAGAGTTTCTGAATCCCTGCGGCAGCCTGGTCCATGTCAGTTGGCCACTTATGCCCCTTCCAGGGTTATTCCACTTGAAGGCGAAGAGCTTTTGGCTCTGAGGGGCTAAAGGCAAACTGAAGAAAACGTCTTTCAAATTTAAAACAGTGTCCTGATTTACGAAAGACATTACAACAGCTGCCTGACTTCCTGGAGCCTCTGGGTCTATGGGGGTGTACTGTCTAAAAGTTTCCATTAATCTTTCTAAGTAGGTAGCTGGGCTCTCTGTCTTTCCCTGCAGAACAGAGTATACTTTAGCCAAATTAGTGGGCTTGCGAGCAGCTGCCCGGAGACCCGCCATTAGAGTCTGGCGATAAAGGCGTAGCCGTCCCCTACCTTCTGCCATGTTGTAGTCCCACGCCTGCCTGGTCAGAGGAAAAGTCGCATTTATGAGGTCGGGGTTGGCAGTCGGTTGACCGTGGTCCCCCGGGACCAGATTTCTAGCTTCTACCTGTATTCTCTCTCGCTCCTCCGTTGTGAACAAGATTCGGAGGAGCTGCTGACAATCATCCCAAGTGGGCTGGTGGGTGAACATGACAGTATCCAGTAAAGCCATTAAATCTTTGAGGTTGTCTGAAAACCGAGCACTCTGGGTCTTCCAGTTATACAGATCACTGGTAGAGAATGGCCAGTACTGGAGCCTGGGGATTCCTGTGTCATCTGGGGGTCCTATTTCCCGAAGGGGTAGAGTCACTGTGGAGTCAGGTGGCTGGGGGGGGGGCTAGCCCATGAAGTGCGCCCTCGCGTCCGCCCCGCCGGCCCTTCAGAGTTACTTTCACTCTCAGCGGGTCCGTGTGTGCTGGCCGCCTCCCGTCCGCCTGCTCCCTCCCGCGGCTCAGCCCGGGGGGCGGGGACCTGTGGCCCGGAGGGGTACAGAGGGGGTTCTGTGAACAGTGGGTCCCCGCTATCAGGTAAAACAGGATGGGGGGGGCAATTGGTTGCTTAGATTTTAGCAGCCGAGCAACCAGTGCCTTACAAGGTTCAGGGGCTAATTGGAAAGGTGACAGCCAAGGAGGTGGGTTCTAAACTAGGTCCTGCCATATGAGGATATATGGGATTTGATCCAAGTGGCCCACACGCCCAGGTAGGAAAATCTTGGACTTTACTCTAGTGATGACAGCAAGTTGGAGTCCCTTTGGGTGGCCACCCCACATCAAAGGCAGGCCATTCGGAGCGGCACAGAGTAATTAGCTTTTCCTTCCTAATCTCTATACTAAGATCATGGCCCCTCGCTCTTACTTCCTTGAAATTACTTGTAAGGAGAGATAGAGGAGTGCTCTGGGTATTACCCATCCTGTAATAATTTGTAGTCTCTTCCTGTAAAGGAAGGTGGGTTAGAATCCCTGTAGAGGAAATCTGACTGATATCTAGTTGCAAGGGCGCCCCGGCAGCCCGGGTCAGAGACAGCTGCTGCCCAGATCTCAAACGCGCTCCAGAGGCCCAGATCGCGAGCGCACCCGGCAGCCCGGGTCAGAGACAGCTGCTGCCCAGATCGCAAACGCGCTCCTGCGGCCCAGATCGCGAGTGCGCACTGGTAGCCCCAGTCAGAGTTAGCTGCTCGGATCGCGATGGCGCTCTGGCGGCCCAGATCGCGAGCGTGCACCGGTAGCCCAGGTCAGAGTTAGCTGCTCGGATCGCGATGGCGCTCTGGCGGCCCAGATCACGAGCGTGCACCGGTAGCCCAGGTCAGAGTTAGCTGCTCGGATCGCGATGGCACTCCGGCGGCCCAGATCACGAGCGTGCACCGGTAGCCCGGGTCAGAGTTAGCTGCTCGGATCGCGATCGCGCTCCAGCGGCCCAGATCGCGAGCGCGCACCGGTAGCCCGGGTCAGGGTTAGCTGCTCAGATCGCCACCGTGCTCCGGCAGCCCAGGTCGCAATTTAGATCAGACGAGAGCCAGGGGACATCTCCCACTGGTCTTCGCTGGCTGTCCTATAGCACGTCCGCCAGGACGGCGCCAGCTCCAGTTTCAGACCTCGTGAGTCACAGATTCAGATTCAGATTCAGAACAGACACAGACAGACAAACAGAGACCAGCCAGCTCACCTATCAGTAGATCGATCCTAGTAGATCCGTTGACCAGGGGTCTGGTGGGCTTGGGGGAATCCCAGACGAGCCCCCAGATGTTAAACCCAGACCGTTTGTTCCCCAAAGAAGACCACCAGAGTCCAGAGTCAAAGCCAAGTGGCAAGGATCTTTACTACAAGTTCGAACTTGGTCCCTCCATTTTACAGCATACAAGAGGGCCCCAAACAATGCGAGTGCTTGCTTTTTATAGCCCGATGTAAACAGGATATGTAAAGTTACAGGGAACAAGGTAGTTCTCTCGGTTACTGCATTACAATTGGTTAACATTATACATTTAGCATTCCTTATTGGAGATCTCCCAGGTGATGTTTTTCTGAAGTTTGAAAGAAATCTGGAGGAATGTGTTTGTGCTGGGCTCAGGAAGTTGGGAGATATATGGGGGATGTGCCTCATTCCTTTCACAATCACATCTATAAAATGTCTTCAAGACAAAACCTGCATTAGTGACTGATTAAATAACTGGTGACTGTAGCGTGGTCACACTGAAACATCAAAAGACCATCACAGAATCTCTCTTTTCAGGGACAAATGGATGCCTCTGCAGAAATTGGGGTGAAAGTAGAAGTCAGGCCAAAAAATGCAAAAAGTTACCATAGGTTAACACTGTAAAAACATAGTGTTCATAAAAAAAGAATTCAGCTACTTTTAAACAAGTGAATAAGGGGAGAGAGAGAGAGGTCAACAATGAGCAAGGACAGGATCTATTAACTTAAATATTAAGGATCCTAATGTTCACTGCAATGTTCTCTAATGCTTAGCAACAGCTGTCAGGTTCAGACTGTAAAGGGATGACTTAAGTTCTGCAGTTGCGGCTATTGGAGGCTATTTCTTTTAGGAAAGGTAACTGATTTCCCGGGTCTTCCATATTACTGGGATCACATGCTGCTTCATCCCATGTAGGCCAGTTAATGTGTCTTAATCACTTACACATTTAGAGAGGTAAAGGAGCGTGTGTGTGTGTGTGTGTGTGTGTGAGAGAGAGAGAGAGAGAGAGCGAGAGACACAGAGAGAGAGAGAGAGAAGTGAGGGGAACCTATTTTCAAGGAGTTGGAATTTGTGTACATGGGTTTTTAGCTCTTTCAGTACCTACGACGTATTTGTGTTATCTTATGTTTGCGTGTTAATGATTTTTAGTTTACTACTTTCATACTTCCATCCCTCTTTCATATCCAAAATTTTCTTCTGAGAACACTCACTTATATCCAAGTTTATAGGCATAAATTTCCCTATGATATTCCAAAAGGTTAATGTTAAATATTAATATTTAATGATACACTTCTTATATTGTTTGGTAATCAATAGCAAAACCTGTAAAACAGAAGACAACAGCAGAAATCCCACTGAGAATTTGTAGCACAAATGCAGGAAAAAAACCAATCTACATATATGTAAAGGCTGTGATGGCAGAAAAAATTTCCATATACAATGTACACAATGAAATATGCAAATTATATGGCACAGATATATAAAAATTAAAACAATGCATGTAAAAAAATTTAAATATACAACATGGGGAACATTTCTGAAGATTGCACATTAGAAGTTTGGGGACATGATGGGAAGTTTACTTGAACTTGAAGAGAAGTACTAATATTTATTGAGTTGTTTCCATGTACATGAGCTCAGATTATGCCCTTATAGCACACTGTATCTTAGCATCAATTGACAGAAATTCAGCCTCAGAGAAATCAACAGATGTAACTGAAAATGAGGGCAGACCCGAAATTCCCAGCCAGGTCTACCTGCGCCTGTATCTCAGACATTCCCATCCTCATCCATCCCTCCTTTCTCCCAAGGAGCATTAGAAGAGAGTAATTGGCCGGGTGCAGTGGCTCATGGCTCTAATCCCAGCACTTTGGGAGGCTGAGACGGGTGGATCACTAGGTCAGGAGTTCGAGACCAGCCTGGCCAATATGGTGAAACCCCGTCTTTACTAAAAGTACAAAAATTAGCTGGGCATGGTGGCGCATGCCTATAGTCCCAGCTACTTGGGAGGCTGAGGCAGGAGAATTGCTTGAACCTGAGAGGCAGAGGTTGTAGTGAGCTGAGATGTTGCCATTGAACTCCAGCCTGGGTGGCAGAGTGAGATTGTCTCAAAAGAAAAAAAAAAAAAAAGAAGAATATAGAGTGTCAGGCTCAAAACAACTACCCAGAAACAGCAAATCCTTTTTACTCCTTGAGCATTCTTTAAAATATCTGTGAATTTTACGCTCTCCATTATGCATTTATGTTTTATAATAAAAATATGAGATTTTCTTTTTTATTTATTTTTATTTTTAAATTTTATTTGGCCTGTGGGATTGGTAAGGTGGCGCAGGGCAGGAGTGAGTCCCATTCGAGGCCAGGTGACGGTGGAAGTGGGAAGGGCTGCCTGGGAGCCCAGCCCTGAAGATTCCAGTTGAGTTGGTAACTTCGAGGATTAAGTGACAAGGACCTGCCTGGGCAAAATGTAAGATTTTCAATGAGCATGTAAAGGTGGAAGGCTTGGCCTTATAATGGAGCGCCACCTCAGAGACAGTTATTTTCCTGCAATTTGACTTCAGGGGTCCACCTTCTATTGCCCTCTCAAGCAAGAGGCAGAAATAAATAATGCTGTAAAGAAAAACAACATAATTGAAGAACTGTACTTAAAGGATTGGAAGATATGTCTTTGTAATGGCTAGGAATTCAGTTATTCTTCAGCCATGCATCTCATACCAGGATTAATTTAATCATGTATTCTTTATCTTATTCCCTTTAGGCTGCTAGAGCAAAATGCCGTTGACAGGGTGGCTTATAAATAGCAGAAATCTATTCCAGTTCTGGAGGTTTGAATCCACGATCGAGGCATGGGCAGATTCAGGGTCCTGGTGAAGGCCTGTTTCCTGGTCTGTAATGGCACTTCTGGTTGTGTCCTCACATGGTGATGTAGGTTGGGGACTAAGCTCCAGAGGTGGGGACTCAGACACTGGACCAGACTGAGGACTAGCTAAAACAGGGCTGAGGCGGAAGCAGCTTTCCATAAGTCACACCCATCAGTGTGCCATGTCAGTTTACCTACCATTGCCATGGCAACACCCAGGAATTACCACCCGTTTTCATGATAACAGCTTGATGATCCAAAAGTTATTACCCTTTCCCTAGAAATTTCTGCATAAACCAATCCTTAATCTGCATGCAATTAAAAGTTGGTATAAATATGACTACACAATGGCCCTGAGCTGCTACTCTTTGCCTACAGAGTAGCTCTCATCAGCAGAAGCAGTCACAGAGCTGTAATACTGCTGCTTCAATAAAGCTGTTTTCTTTTACCTCTGGCTTGCCCTTGAATTCTTTATTGGGCAGAGCCAAGAAACTTTGCAGGCTAAGCCCGACTTTGGGGTTCACCTGTCTGGCATCAGTACAAAGGGCAAACAAGCTCTCTCAGGCCTCTTTTACAAGGGTACAAATCCCCTTCATGAGTACTGAGCCCTCATAACCCAATTACATCCTAAAGACCACACTGTTTAATATTATTGCATTGAGAATTAGGTTTCAACATACGAATTTTGGGCAGGTACAAGCACTCAGACCATAGCAGATAAGTAGGAATGCAAACTCAGTCCAGACCCAAAGCAAGAGCAGGGGAGGGTAATGAAACACTAGTCCATGCAATCAGACTATTTCAGAGAGAGACTCAAAAGACTCACGTGTAAACTAATAATCCTTTGGATGGTCAAGATGGAAAACAAAGATACAAAGTGTTTTTAGAAACACTAGTTGAGAAGTGTGTTCCAAAGTGTAGTAACATGCATAGTCTGGACATAACAAATACATCAGGAAGCATGTTGTCTATTGTGTGGGGAGGAGCAGCCAGTGTGGATTTCCTGAAAGGAGCCCATTACTCTCCATCCAAATCCCATCACCCTTTATTCTTTCATAGGATTACGTCAGGACTACATTTCTAAGCCTCCCTTGCTCAGAGTAGATACATCTCCCCAGGAACAAAGGGAAAAATATTCCCCTTCCATAAGTGCTTTTTCTTGCTTCCTTACTCCTTCTCCCTTTCTCCCCACCGGAATAGTGAAGTCAAGAGGGCCCTTTTTTTGAAACAGAGTCTCACTCTGCCACCCAGCCTGGAGCGCAGTGGTGCAATCTCAGCTCACTGTAACCTCTGCCCCTTGGGTTCAACTGATTCTCCTGCCTCAGCCTCCCAAGTAGCCAGGATTACAGGCACCTGCCACCACACCCAGCTAATTTTTGTATTTTTAGCAGGGACGGGGTTTCACCATGTTGGCCAGGCTGGTCTCGAACTTCTGACCTCAGGTGATCCACCTACCACAGCCTCCCAAAGTGCTGGGATTACAGACATGAGCCACCGCACCTGACTGGCTCTGGAATCTTTTGCTGGAGATTGCTGGGCTGCTCCGTCTTTGGGTTCCTGAATGGTTTGCATGGAGAAGTACAAGCCAAACCCCATCTGCCTTGCCCCGACCTACCTGGATAGTTACATGGGATACAAACAAGTGTATATACTACATTTGAGCCACTGTATTCTGTGATCTGTTTCATTTCAGCCTTTTAACCTACCCAACTAATATAAAAAAAAAGTACACAAAATGTTGGGGAAGGAAAGATTTTTAAGAAATAAGGACAGAAAGAAATCCTCAGAATTAAAAATAGCAATAAAATTGTGACTTGTGAGCACCTAATAAGTCCCAGAAACATTTTCATATACTATCTTCTGTTCCAGAAAAAAGAGCTGCCAGAAGGAGCTTCTATTTTGCCCATTTCCTCAATAAGAAAAGTGAGACTCTGGGATTTGACTAACTTTGAGTTAAGAAATCTTGCTTGATATAATTCAACTCCAAGTATGACTTCAAAAATACATGCTTTTCCCACACACCATATTGACATCTTCCATAAACACCTGTGAGAAAAAAAGACAAAGTTGCACTCAGCTTTTGCCACAGAGAATCCACACCTTGTTTGTTCTGAAGAATCTGGATCATTCAGAGTGGGAAAGTTAATGGAGGTTAAAGCATACACACAATGCTTGAGAGAGTGACTCTTATCTTGGATGGTTTTAATCGTTAATAATGTTATTTTTCCTGGTTTTACATTAGAGAAATACTGAGGTTTCTTTCAATTGAGAGAAAAAGCATAGGTCCTAAAGCAAAGCCTTAGAGGCACTTACTAACTTGCTAGTTTTGTAGCAGAACACTTCATCTGCAACTCTAATAGCTTCGTGCTTACAACAATCCTTTATGAAAGGTAAATAAGTTTCAACACTTGAAGATACCAACTCTATATAATTTCAACAGTGAAAGGAAGCTCTGAGGTCATGTGACCCAGCCCCGTCATTTTACAATGCCAAAGAAGACTCCCAGAAATGGGAAGGAACTTACCCAATGATATGAAACTGGCTAAGGTAAAAGCAAGAGCACCCATTCCTAATTTTCCTTCAGAGACATTTCCTTCCTGCAATTGATGATTCCATAGGAATCAATCACAAATGGTGCTTTAGAGAGAGGGAGCTAGGTCAAGGTGAACTGCATAACATAACCAGGAAACTGTATTTTCTAATAAAAATATTTTTTTCTAAAAAAATTAAAAATTTTTTTTGGTTGAAAAGAAAATCATTCTCACCTTCCTAGAAAGTGTTTTTAAATCCCTCCCTTCCCCAACCAGCCTCCACCCACAAATGTGGCTGATGGGTTTATCCATACTTTTCTCAGGACATTAAATTAGGAATGAAGGTACCTCCTGATGTCAGTATGAGAAAAAGAGAAAGAGATAGGCAAACAGAGAGATAGAGAGATAGGGAAACAGAGAGAGACAGAAAAAGAGAGACAGAGATGGAGACAGTGACAGAGAGAAAATGACTTAGTTGCCTTTGTTAAATTCAGAGACCACCTAGGAACACAGGTTGATGAGGGACTGGAGAGTCATTTGTTTACATGATTACAAAAAGTCTCATTTCAAACAAAGCTGAATAGATAGGATGCTATCTAGAATTATACTTTAATTACAAATGTCAGAGAAAAAGCTTTTAATATTTTATCATTGGGTGTAATTGCATTGCATTTGGGGGAAGAAATATAGTATTTAAAAGGTTCTGTTTATTTCTGTATTTTTTAAACTTATTAATGAGTATTGAATTTCATCAAATATTTTTCTAAATTTATTGTTTATCACAGGTTTTTTAAAAATTTGGACAATATGTAAAATTAAATCAATTGAGTTGTTTAAAAAATATTTTGCCAATCTTAAATTCTGGGGAAAAAAAAAGAAACCAAGATGGTAATGATGAATTATATAATACTTTCTATTTTATTATATTCAATTTCCTCATATTTTTCTTAGGAAATTTTGCCTTTCTATTCATGACAAACATTGTCATATAGTTTTCTTTTATTATATTGTATTTTCCAAGATTTGGTATCAATGGTATGCTGACCTCAAAAAATTAGTTGGGAAATATTCTCCATTTTAAATTTTGTAGATTTCTTTATATTTTTCTTCCTTACATTTGTTCTTTCTCATAATCTTTTCCTTAAATAACTGGAATTTGCTAGTGGTGCATTCTGAGTCTATAACTTGCTTTATAAAAAGTTTATAATTAAAAATAAATTTTGTATGGATATAGGACTATCAAGTTTGTGGTTTGGGGGGTTGTTCCTTTGTTTCTGTATATGTTCCAGTAGATTTTTTTGCCCATAAATTTGGGCTTGTCACATAAATAAATACATTTGCCATTTCTTACCATAAAAGTATTCACATATCTCATATTATGTATTTTTTAGCATCAGTACTATAATCAATTTCATCTACTTTATTAATATCCAGAAGCTTCTCTGTTTTAAAATATTCTTTCTAAATATCAATTTTTATACAGAACACTAGAGAAACACTTTTGACTTTAATTTCTTTACTTTATGCTTCTATTCCATTAATTTATTGTATTATGTTTGCATTGTTTTATACTTACATTATTTGGAGTTAATCTGATACATGGATGCTTACTTAATTCATTAATTTCAAACTTTTCTCCAATATGTAAGCTGACATGTATCAATTTGGCCAAAATTTCTATACACAGGCAATTGCTCTTCCTCAGTTACTGAGTGAGGTTTGATATTTTTTTCACTATGAATTTAGATTTTATTATTTATCATTGAAATCCATGGCTTTGCTGTTGTTACATACATTTTGAAGCCAGATTATATAGGCAAAATAAAAAATGTTAGCTATTGCATTTCAATAGAAACTACCATTATTATCAAATATCTCATTTCCAGAAATGCACATCATTTTTGAAAGCTCACTTCATCTTATTAGTACAGTTATTTTAACTTTATACTTGTTTGTGTTTGTGTGGTATAACAATTTTCCTCTTTTTATTTTCAACTGTTCTGTGTCTTTGTATTTTAACCAGATTTCTTTAAAATAGTACATCATTAATATTGTGACAATGATTGCTTTTTATGGGAAGTATTTAGTTCATTTATGTTTAATGTAACTACTGATATATTAGAATTTAAATTTTCATCTCCAATGTTCTATGGGTTTTTTTAACTCCTGTCTTGCTCAGTTGGGGACAAATTATTTGTGTTAGTCATTATTTTGCTTCCCCAATAATTTCCTTGTTTCTTCTTTTACTATTATTAAAGATTTTTTTTTAAAAAAAGAATTTTTAGATTCACAACAAAATTGAAAGGAAGGTACAAAAATGTCCCATAAAACCCCTGCCTCCACACATGCGCAGCCTTCCTCATTATCAGCATCCTCGACCAGAGTGGTACACTTGTCACAGCTGATGAACCTGCACAGATGCATCATTATTACCCAGTGTTTATAGTTTACATTAGGGTTCATTCTTGATATTGCTCATTCTATGGGTTTAGACAAACTTATGATAACAGGTATCCACTGTTATAGTATCCTGCAAAATTGTTTTACAGCCCTAAAAATCTTCACGCTCTGCCCATTCATCCCTCCCTTCCTCCCTCTAATTACTGACGGTCATTGATCTTTTTAGTGTCCCCATAGTTTTGCCTATTCTAGAATGCTTGGAATTGTAAAGTAGGCAGCCATTTCAGGTTGACTTCTGATAATAGTTTGGATATTTGTCCCCGTCCAAATCTCATGTTGAATTGTCATCCCAAGTGCTGGAGGTGGGGCATAGTGGCAGGCGTTTGGATCATGGGGACATATCTCTCATGTCTTAGTCCTGTTTTCCTGATAGTGAGTGGGTTCTCTCAAGATCCAGTCATTTAAAAGTGTGTGGCATCTTCCCTGCTCAGCTCTCGCTATCTTGCTCCTGCTTTGTCCATGGGACGTGCCTGCTCCCACTGTGCCCTCCACCAAGATGGGAATCTTTCCGATGCCTCCCAGAAACAGATGCTGCTATGCTTCCTGTACAGCCTACAGAACACTGAGCCAATTAAATCTCTTTTCTTATAAATTACCCAGTCTCAGGTATTTCTTTACAGCAATGCAAGAATGGCCTAACACAGCTTCTTTCACTTAGTAATATGCATTTAAATTTCTTCCATGTATTTTAATGGCTTGGTGGCTCATTTCTTTTTAGCACTGAATAATATTCCATTGTCTGGATGTACCAGTTTATTTAACTTGGTTGCTTCCAAGTTTGGGCAGTTATGCATAAAGCTGCTATAAACATCCATGTGCAGATTTTTATTTGTACATAACTTTTCAACTCCTTTGGGGAAATAATGAGTGCAATGCTGGATCCTATGGTAAGAGGATGTTTAGTTTTGTAAGAAACTGCCAAACTTTCTTTCAAAGTGATTGTACCACTTCGCATTCCCACCAGGAATGACTTAGAGTTCTGCTTGCTCCATATCTTACTCATCAGCATTTGGTGTCATCAGAGTTCTCAATTGGGGCCATTCTAATAGGCATGTAGTGGTATCTCACTGTTTTAATTTTCATTTCTCTGACGACACAGGATATGGAGCATGTTTTCATACGCTTATTTGCCATCTGTCTATCTTCTTTAGTGAGGTTTCTGTTAAGGTCTTTGCCCCATTTTTTCATCAAGGTTTTAAGTGTTCTTCTGTTGAGTTTTAAGTATTCTTTGTGCATTTTGGAGAACAGTCATTTATCAGATGTGTCTTTTGCAATATTTTCTCCCAGTCTGTGACTTGTCATTTTATTCTCTTTTCAATGTCTTTTGTAGAGCAGAAATGTTTAATTTTAATGAAGTCCAGTGTATCAAATCTTCCTTTCAACAACATAGACTATGTTTTTGTTGTTTTATCTAAAAACTTAGCACCATACCAAAGGTTTGACCTCATTGTCTCCTTTGCTATTTCTAGTTTTATAGTTTTACATTTTACATTTAGGTCTGTGATGCAATTTGAGTTCATTTTTGTGAAGGGCATAAAGTCTGTATCTATACTTTTTTTTTTTTTGCATGAGAATGTCTAGTTGTTACATCACTATTTGTTGAAAAGACTATCTTTGCTCTATTGCATTGCCTTCACTCTTTTCTTAAAGCCAGTTGATTATATTTATCTGGGTCTATTTCTGGGCTCTGTATTCGGTTCCACTGGTCTGTTTGTCTATTCTTTCACCATTACCACAGTGTTTTGGTTACTGTAGCTTTACTGTAAGTCTTGAAGTCTAATAGTGTAACTTTGTTATTTCCCATGAATACTGCATGTTTGCATTTCTTGAGGATCTATTACTGGTGTCTATTTTTCTCTTAATTTTGTTTCTTGGCAAGCCTAAGAATTTTTCTTTTGAATAATGGAAGTTCAGGATGGTATTTATCTTCCTCTAATAAAGTTGTGTTGTTGCTTCCTGCAGGAAGTTGTTATATGGCAAGATCAGTTAAAATCAGTCAGTTACTGAGCTAATCTAAAGATGGGTTCTATTTTTTTTTTTTTTTTTTTTTTTTGGAGACAGAGTCTCGCTCTGTCGCCCAGGCTGGAGTGCAGTGGCCGGATCTCAGCTCACTGCAAGCTCCGCCTCCCGGGTTCATGCCATTCTCCTGCCTTAGCTTCCTGAGTAGCTGGGACTACAGGCGCCCGCCACTAAGTCCGGCTAGTTTTTTGTATTTTTTAGTAGAGACGGGGTTTCACCGTGTTAGCCAGGATGGTCTCGCTCTCCTGACCTTGTGCTCCGCCCGTCTCGGCTTCCCAAAGTGCTAGGATTACAGGCTTGAGCCACCGCGCCCGGCTGATGGGTTCCATTTTTAAGGGAATAGATCTACATTTGGTTTTCATTTTTCCTACTGTGAGGTCCTTCTGGGGTACACTGTGTCTAACTAGAGCTTCTACCAGACCTCTCCTCTCTGTTTATCCCTAGAATTTAATTTTTTGTTTCCCAAGAGACTGGTGAATTCTAAGTGTTTCTCTCTCTTAGAATTGCTTTGTGATAGTCCTTTAAGCCTTGTTATCTCCTTCTAACCAACCATATATACAGTGAGGGGAAAATTATGGGATATTGGATTTACCTCAATACATTCTCTTTCTCTTCTGGATTTTGGCAAACTCATGCTGCTGCGTTGGTGAAACTCAAATTTTTGTGTATTTTTTTTAGCCACTTTTGTAGTGGTTTTCAGAAGGAAGGTTGGGCTGATTTTAACAGTATTCACATTACCAAAAGATACTGGATCAGTGCAAAATGAACTGTATTTTAAGGTCACCTAATTATCTTGTGAGTAACATAATTATACTGAATTTGTGAGTTTGTTAAAAGGTGGCATTATTTGGCTACATGTACACAGTTTAAATAAAAGGCAAAAGACTTTCACTTTTGGAAAGTGGGAAAATCTCAAGAAAGTATTACTTCCCCCACAAGAATAAAAGCAAGTGAGATATTCTCCAAAAATACCATACTTTGAACCTAGCAAAGAGCTCAGGCTTCAAGGTTATCTCAAGAATTAAAAGCCAAGGGTGATAAGCTCTTTCAAGGAAAGAAGCTACTGAAAATGATTTAAAAATCTTGGCAACAAGAAAAAGAGAAATCAGCCATATATGTGGATAAAAAGAATCAAGTTCTAATTTTTAAAGGTGCATATGGACTGACCTAAGAGTTCAGGGTCTCTAGACATGAAGGGAGGCTACAGGATCTCTGACATAAAGGGTGTTTGTCTGCATCCAACTGCTCTTTCTCTAGACCTTCCTGAATGTAGGTCAGAAAGACTGTAGGCAGAGCAGGGCTGAAGGACTCTCCTCTGTGGAGCAGGCCTGCCTGAACCTATCAATCACAGTCAGCTGAATTCCCTATCTGATAGTTTTCACATTCCCCCTGGTCTGTCTGGTTCTGATGATTGTTTTGTCTCTGCACACTGCTCTTTCTATGCCTCATAATTTTTTTGTTGACAACCACTCACATTTTACAGTATTTAAATAAATACTTGTTATATTTTAAGATAAGCATGCATTTCCTTCTGTTGGCCCTTTGCTCTCTGGGTTTGCTAATCTACTCAGGAATTAGGCTGAGTTTAAAGTTCATTGTTGCTATGGTTACCCTCAGGGCGCCAGAGCTTCAAGTCTCTCTTGGGATAATAAGTATTTCTAGTCTGGGAAAACTTGCCATAGAGGTCCTCACAGTATTTATGCTGGGCTGGGCTTTGGGTCATCTCTGAGCTGCTCTGCAGAGAGAATCTGTTTTTGCTGTTCTTCCAGATATATTTTATTGTGGATTTTACTCAGTGTTGGTATGTGTGGCCATTGGGGTGGAATGGGAACATTTCCTGGTGCTCTAAGCCTCAGTCACAGGCAGGCATTGTCAACCTGGGTGTCCAAGTCCAGACTTAATAAGTACTTCTGCTCCTTTGTGATGTTGGGTTAGCACTTATTCCTACCCCTCCTTTTCCTCTCTTTCAGTTACAATGCGTTTCCACTATGTCCTCGGCCAGTGTTCTCGTATATTTTTGTTCCCCTTCCTCCTACATATCATGGCCTTTGTTCTCCATGGTGGGATGGGGAGATGAGTCTGGGTGGAATTCTTGCAATGAGGTCTTCTACCCTCTCCCAGGTAGCACCTGGGAACAGCTTCCCCAGGATTCTCCCCAGTCTTCTCTGTGAACATCTGGTGCAGTCAAACCCACTTGGAGAAAATCCTGCAATAGGAAACGAACCTCCCTATATCAGTGGGCAGCAGGGACTTCATACTTTCCTTCTAGTTGTCACTAAACAGAGCAAATTGCTAAAGATTTCTGGCTGAATCTTCCCATGGCTGATATGGTTTTGATGAGGTCTGCCCAGGTATGCAAATGCTCAGGTCCTGTTTCTCTCTCCAGGCCTCTGTGTCTCCGAATTTCAGGTTATCTGTTTGCTCTGTGGCATAGGTTTCTGAGAAGTCCAAGAAATGTGAATGATTTGCAGTGTTCAGTGTTCAGTTTTTTGCTTGTTGTAATGGTGGAGGTGACAAAGATTCTCTCCTAGACTAAACTCTAGCCAGGCTCCTCAGTCCCCATTCTTGAATAGCCTCCGCCTTGGCCTTCAAAGACCTAAATGTTTTAAGCACTAAGTTGGTTTCTAATAGCTCAAGGCCATATCCCTGGGATGATGCTTGCCCCCTTAAATTGCCTGCCCGAGAAACTCAAGGCTGCCAATAGCATTTACTGTTTGCTCCAGCCAACACCTAAAGATAAGACCCCTTGTCTCCCAGCCTCTGTGGGAGGCCAGGGGCCTCATTTTCATAAGCACCAGGAAACAAACCCAGATGAATTTCACAGGGACCAACCCTTCCTTTTGCTTTCTGTAATTTTCATTTTCCCCACTTGCCCCTCATCTTATCCCCATTCTTCCTTTAAACACCCATCACCCCTGAACGAATCCTAGCGTTCAGCTCATGCTGCTCTTTTCCCCACTGCAGTAGCACATTACTGATGAAATCCAGCTTTGCCACTTAGTGTCTGGTCTTATCTTTAACAGGAGCAACAGCCTTTCCAGCTCTCCCTATCTCTGAGCTGAAACTGAAAGTTTATATTGCACCACAGATTTATTTGTGCTTAAATGCAGTGCTTTTCCTGTTTGGTGGTTTATCCTATATTCCAATTCAAACATTCTTTACTATCCACTCGATGACAGTAGCAAAGGATGCTCAATAAATTAAATGTGTCGACAGTATAGCCCCAAGATATAAGAGGTGTGATTTCTGAGTGTCTAACTGACCCATCAAATAATAAGCAATTGCAAATGGGTAACGCTTTGAGTGACTTCAGCTTATTCTGTGCTGTCAGTCTTCCTAATAATATCCCCACAGTAGAAGCTGAAAGTCATTCCTAAACTTACCTAATATCATTCATTTTCTAACTAATACAGAAAAGGGAAACTTTATGCTTCTTGAACACAAAAGAAAATGACTTTTATTTTATTTCCCAGATCCATCAAATTCAGCTTTCCAATCCAGTGCAGAAGAGTTATATCTCTCTGCATATTTACTGAGAGCCTAAATCTTAGACTTGTGTTTTTCACATCTGAGTGGCTCTCAAAAGAGTAGTGGTTGATGAAGTAAAATGCCACATTCAGTGACTGGCAAATATAAAGCAAAATGCTTTCAGGGAAGTCAACTGAAATGCCTGCATTACTGACATGATCACTCTGAGGTTGGAAAACTAAAGTTAATCAAAGTACAGTGGAGGGTGGTCTGCCGTGCACTTTGTTTTATTTTATCTGAGTGGAGCCTGGCCTGTGCAGTTACAATAAAGTATTGTGTTCCTTTCATTATAAATTCCAATTTACATGCATTTATAACGTAGCTCTGAGAGTTCAAGATGGGCTCCAATTTCCCAAGCGGCATCAGCCCAGGAGCAAGATTTAAAATGGCTTGTCTTTGTTACGGAATTCAACAAAGGGCAAGAATGAAATGGAAGTTTTCTTAACCGCGTGCCTTTTTTTCCTGATAAAATACATGTGATATTGAATGCAGCATTGCAAGTCATTTCTGTGTATTGCGTGCGGCAGGGCCCTTGAATATCATGTTAAAATAAAAGCTCGTATAATAATAAAACTCAGAATAGCCTCAAACCATCAATAGCAAAAACCTTACTTTCCTCTAAATCCAATAGCATAATAGCTTATGAAAAATTAAGATAAAGTGACATATAAATTGCATATTGTAGCTTCTTAAAAATCTATGTATAGCTATTAAAGAAAAATAATATGAACACATTCTTAGAGTAAAACACCAAGCTTGAATAAAGATTGTTTAATTCTAAGAGCAGTATTATTCTTCCATGAACTGAACCACAGCTATCTAAATTTGTGGTGCCCTACTTGCAAAGGGAATTAATCTGTGCTGAAGAGGCACAGATAACCGGACTCTGACCATGTTGGTAATTAGAAAATATAATGATCAAATCAGCAAAGAAAAATAAAGTCAACCAAATCTATTTCTTATGCTGAATTCCACATAATTACTTTAAAGGCCATGATAAAAAATACTAACTAATGTGAGTTCATAATAACTCTTTTAGGAATAGATTTCATATACAAAATCACTTAAAATATTATAAATTTCTCCTCTATTGATCTCAGTTATGAGAAACCAACACTTACACATCTGTTTGACATCTTCGTGTCTGCCTTTCAAAAATATACGTTGAATGAATGTCCAAACTAACCAACATCATCCAGCTGTTTTGGCTGCTGGATTGTTGGTAATACAAAGAACACTTTTAATTGCTGTTACACACTCATTTATGTTGAAGCACATTGTTACTTTCCTTTTCATCATCTCTTATTTACTCAGATATCTAAAATATATTTTAGAAGAATCATGCTGGTTATTTTTTAGCCCTGACGAAAACACAGATACACCTAGTTTTATTGTGCTTCAGTTTATTGCACTTCCCAAATACTGTATCTTTTTTACAAATCGAAGGTTTCTGGCAACCCTGTGTTGAGCAAGTCTATTGGTGCCATTTTTCCAACAGCATGTCCTCACATCATGTCTCTGTATCACATTTCAGCAACTCTCATGGTATTTCAAATGTTTTTATGATTGTTATATCTGCTATGGGGATCTGTGATCAGTGATTCTTGATGTTAACATTGAAATCGTTTTGGGCACCACGACTGTGCCCATATGAGAGGGTGAGCATAATTGATGCGCTGTGTGTTCTGATCGCTCCATTGACTGGTTGATCCTCTGTCTCTCTCCCTCCCCTCGGGGCTCCCTAATCCCTGAGACACAATATTGAAATTAGGCCAATAAATAATTCTACAATGACTTCTAAGTGTTCAAGGGAAAGGAAGAGTCACAAGTTTCTCATTTTATTTATTTATTTATTTATTATTATTATTATTATTTTTTTTTTTTGGTGAGACCGAGATTTACTCTTGTTGCCCAGGCTGGAGTACAATGGCACATTCTCGGCTCACTGCATCCTCCGCCTCACAGGTTCAAGTGATTCTCCTGCCTCAGCCTCCTGAGTAGCTAGGATTAGAGGCATGTGGCACCATGCCTGGCTAATTTTGTATTTTTAGTAGAGACAGGGTTTCACCATGTTGCCCAGGCTGATCTCGAACTCCTGACCTAAGGTGGTCCACCTGTCTCTAACTTCCAAGGTGCTGGGATTACAGACGTGAGCCACTGCGCCCAACCAAGTATCTCATTTTAAATCAAAAGCCAGAAATTGTTAAGCTTAGCGAGGAAAGAGTGTCTAGTCAATCACTGCAGCAAACTTCACTGTTGTCTTATTTTAAACAACTGCCAGAGCTACTCCAGCCTTTAGCAACCACCATCCTGATTGGTCAGCAGCCATTGACATCGGAGCAAGACTCTCCACCAGCAAAAAGATTACAACTCAGTGAAAGTTTAGATGATCGTTAACATTTTTTAACAATAAATTACTTTAAAATTAAGATGTGATTTTCATAGACAGAGAATAATATAGTGTAATAGAGTACAAGATAGTGTGCACTGGAAAGTCAAAACATTTGTGCCACTCATTTTATAGCAATATTCCTTTTATTGCTGCTCTCTGGAACCAAACCTACAATATCTCTGAGCTAGGCCTGCATATAATTTTTAATCCCAGAAAAAAAATCACTTATTTCATTTTGGAATTCAGACTCACTTATTGTACATGGATTAATTTTTTTAACAATTGATGGAGAAATGAAATTCTGAAAAATATCAATCTGTATCAAGGCGGTATTTTCCTATAAAACCAAAATACAGAATTCAGTTATGAGAAAATAAAGCAAAGAGAGATTTAAAAACCCACATCTGTTCCTGGACACAGTCAGTGAGTTTAGCAGTGTTGTATATTCACACTCATTACATCAGCAAATGAATAAATGCAGAAATAACATCCGATTCTGTGTATGTAGGTAGCTGGATCGTCATTGTTCATCTTCTAATTCTGAGTGGTATCTGTTAACACAGCAGCAGACTATGTCTTTTTCAAATGTTGAAAAGACAGTTTTACTGCTTGGAATTACGTTACATTTCTACTATGCATAGTCTTTTCAAAACATCAAGCAGCAATATTACTGCTTGGAGAGTAATCGCCTACAGCATTGGAAATATTTTGGAAAATGGACAGAAGAGCGTCGCTTTTCCTGAAGCAGGACATAGCAGGGAGACACCCCAGCGGTGATTGTGAAGCACTTTGGCACCGTCACGGGCGTGGCAGAATGAATCAGGGTAGAGCCCTGCACGGCCTGAAAACACCATTTCTAACAATTTCACAACGAGTGGGCGTCCGTCCTCCCGGGGCCTTGGTTCCAGGGTTGTTCCTATGGCATTCTTCAAGCAGGCGGGAGTCCTGCCGCAGGAGAGGCTGCCCTGCCCTCAGCTCTCTCCCAGTAAAAGAAGAGACAGAGGTGATGGTCCTAGAGGCGCCCCTTCCCCAGTATGGGGCTTAGCAGAGGGCGGGCCCAGCAGGTCTGAGAGGATTCAAAGGGACTGACAGGTACGCACAGCTGGGCTTCCGAACGCCTCCCGCTTTCCAAAAAGGCCTTTCACGGAGCCCCCCACCTTTTTCCAACAAGGCCCCCTACTGCATCAGGGCTCTTCCCGAATGACACGGCCACGTAGATGTTCCCTGGTCCTTACCCTGCGATTGTGCAGACCCTCAGTGAAGGGGCCCCTCTCAGGGGAAGCTGGTCAGGGTACTTGCTGACCTACCGCGGTCATCGGGCCTCACCTGTGGTGTGAGCAGACAACCGCAGAAGCCGGTTACTGCTCTACAGGCCGCCTTGCCCTGTTCTCATCTGCACCACCCGGGTGTGCTCCCGTCCCACAGACACGATGCAAGGCAGCTAATAATCCTAACTACCATATCTCTTGAAACTCTTTTTTATGTGTTACTAAAAGTTTTTTCCCTGAGTGCAGGGTCACACACCTGTAATCCCAGCACTTTGGGAGGTTGAGGCAGACAGATCACTTGAGGTCAGGAGTTGGAGACCAGCCTGGGCAACATGATGAAACCCCATTTCTACTAAAAATAGAGAACTTTGCCGGGCGCAGTGGCTCACGCCTGTAATCCCAGAACTTTGGGAGGCCAACATGGATGGATCACTTAAGACTGAGGTCGAGACCAGCCTAGGCTACAGAGCAAGACCTTGCCTCTACAAAAAAATAAAAATTAAAACAAACAAACAAGTAGCCAGGCGAAGCTGAGGCAGGAGGATCACTTGAACCGTGGCGGTTGAAGCTGCAGAGAGCTGTAATGGTGCCACTGCACTCCAGCCTGGGCACAGAGTGGGACAATCTCTTAAAAATAAAAAATAAGAATTATTTTTAATTATTATATTTCAAGTTCTAGGGTACATGTGCACAATGTGCAGGTGTGTTACATATGTACACATGTGCCATGTTGGTGTGCTGCCCCCATTAGCTCGTCATTTACATCATTTACATGAGGTATATATTCTAATGCTATCCCTCCCCACTTCCTCCACCCCACATCAGCCCCTGGTGTGTCATGTTCCCCTTCCTGTGTCCAAGTGTCCTCATCGTTCAATTCCCACCTGTGAGTGAGAACATACGGTATTTGGTTTTCTGTTCTTGTGATAGTTTGTGGAGAATGATGGCTTCCAGCTGCATCCATGTCCCTACAAAGGACATGAACTTATCCTTTTTTATGGCTGCATAGTATTCCATGGTGTATAGGTGCCAGATTTTCTTCATCCAGTCTGTCACTGATGGACATTTGGGTTGGTTCCAAGTCTTTGTTATTGTGAGTAGTGCCGCAATAAACATACGTGTGCATGTGTCTTTATAGCAGCATAATTTATAATCCTTTGGGTATATACCCAGTAATGGGATGGCTGGTTTAAATGGTATTTCTACCTCTAGATCCTTGTGGAATCCCACACTGTCTTCCACAATGGTTGAACAAGTTTACAGTCCCACCAACAGTGTAAAAGTGTTCCTATTTCTCCACATCCTCTCCAGCACCTATAGTTTCCTGATTTTTTAATGATCACCATTCTAACTGGTGTGAGATGGTATCTCATTGTGGTTTTGATTTGCATTTCTCTGATGGCAAGTGATGATGAGCATTTTTTCATATGTCTGTTGGCTGCATAAATGTCTTCTTTTGAGAAGTGCCTGTTCATATCCTTTGCCCACTTTTTGATGGGGTTGTTTTTTTCTTGTAAATTTGTTTGAGTTCTTTGTAGATTCTGGATATTAGCCCTTTGTCAGATGAGTAGATTGCAAAAATTTTCTCCCATTCTGTAGGTTGCCTGTTCACTCTGATGGTAGTGTCTTTTGCTGTGCAAAAGCTCTTTAGTTTAATTAGATCTCATTTGTCAATTTTGCCTTTTGTTGCCATTGCTTTTGATGTTTTAGACATGAAGTCCTTGCCCATGCCTATGTCCTGAATGGTATTACCTAGGTTTTCTTCTAGGGTTTTTATGGATTTAGGTCTAACATTTAAGTTGCTAATCCATCTCGAATTAATTTTTGAATAAGGTGTAAGGAAGGGATTCAGTTACAGCTGGCTACTTATGGCTAGTCATTTTTCCCAGCACCATTTATTAAATAGGGAATCCTTTCCCTATTTCTTGTTTGTGTCAGGATTGTCAAAGATCAGATGGTTGTAGATGTGTGGTATTATTTCTGAGGGCTCTGTTCTGTTCCATTGGTCTATATCTCTGTTTTGCTACCTGTACCATGCTGTTTTGGTTACTGTAGCCTTGTAGTATACTTTGAAGTCAGGTAGCGTGATGCCTCCAGCTTTGTTCTCTTGGCTTAGGATTGTCTTGGCAATGTGGGCTCTTCTTTAGTTCCATATGAACGGTAAAGTAGTTTTTTCCAATTCTGTAAAGAAAGTCATTGGTAGCTTAATGGGGATGGCATTGAATCTATAAATTACCTTGGGTAGTATGACCATTTTCACGATATTGATTCTTCCTATCCATGAGCATGGAATGTTCTTCCATTTGTTTGTGTCCTCTTTTATTTCATTGAGCAGTGGTTTGTAGTTCTCCTTGAAGAGGTCCTTCACATCCCTTGTAAGTTTGATTCCTAGGTATTTTATTCTCTTTGAAGCTATTGTGAATGGGAGTTCACTCATTATTTGGCTCTCTGTTTGTCTGTTATTAGTGTATAAGAATGCTTGTGATTTTTGCACATTGATTTTGTATCCTGAGACTTTCCTGAAGTTGTTTATCAGCTTAAGGAGATTTTGGGCTGAGACAGTGGGGTTTTCTAAATATACAGTCACGTCATCTGCAAACAGGGACAATTTGACTTCCTCTTTTCCTAATTGAATACTCTTTATTTCTTTTTCCTCCCTGATTGCCCTAGCCAGAACTTCCAACACTATGTTGAATAGGAGTGATGAGAGAGCACATCCCTGTCTTGTGCCAGTTTTCAAAGGGAATACTTCCAGTTTTTGCCCATTTAGTATGATATTGGTGGTGGGTTTGTCATAAATAGCTCTTATTATTTTGAGATACATGCCATCAATACCGACTTTATTGAGAGTTTTTAGCATGAAGGGCTGTTGAATTTTGTCAAAGACCTTGTCTGCATCTATTGAAATAATCACATGATTTTTGTCTTTGGTTCTGCTTATATGCTGGATTACATTTATTGATTTGCATATGTTGAACCAGCCTTGCATCCCAGGGATGAAGCCCACTTGATCATGGTGGATAAACTTTTTGATTTGCTGCAGGATTTGGTTTGCCAGTATTTTATCGAGGATTTTTGTATCAGTGTTCATCAGGGATATGGGTCTAAAATTCTTTTTTGTTGTTGTTGTGTCTCTGCCAGGCTTTGGTATCAGGATGATGTTGGCCTCATAAAATGAGTTAGGGAGGATTCCCTCTTTTTCTATTGATTGGAATAGTATGGGAAGGAATGGTACCAGCTCCTCCTTGTACAGCTGGTAGAATTTGGCTATGAATCCATTTGGTCCTGGAATTTTTTTTGGTTGGTAGGCTATTAATTGTTGCCTCAATTTCAGAGCCTGCTATTGGTCTATTCAGGCATTCAACTTCTTTCTGGTTTAGTCTTGGGAGAGTGTAAGTGTCCAGGAAATTATCCATTTCTTCTAGGTTTTCTAGTTTACTTGTGTAGAGGTTTTTATAGTATTCTCTGATGGTAGTTTGTATTTCTGTGGAGTCGGTGGTGATATCCCCTTTATCATTTTTTATTGCATCTATTTGATGCTTCTCTCTTTTCTTCTTTATTAGTCTTGCTAGCAGTCTGTCAATTTTGTTGATCTCTTCGAAAAATCAGCTCCTGAATTCATTGATTTTTTGAAGGGTTTTTTGTGTCTCTATCACCTTCAATTCTGCTCTGATCTTAGTTATTTCTTGCCTTCTGCTAGCTTTTGAATGTGTTTGCTCTTGCTTCTCTAGTTCTTTTAATTGTGATGTTCGGGTGTCAATTTTTGATCTTTCCTGCTTTCTCTTGTGGGCATTTAGTGATACAAATTTCCCTCTACAGACTGCTTTAAATGTGTCCCAGAGATTCTGGTTATGTTGTATCTTTTTCCTCATCAGTTTCAAAGAACATCTGTATTTCTGCCTTCATTTCGTTATATACCCAGTGGTCATTCAGGAGCAGGTTGTTCAGTTTCCATGCAGTTGTGCAGTTTTGAGTGAGTTTCTTAATCCTGAGTTCTAGTTTGATTGTACTGTGGTCTGAGAGACAGTTTGTTATAATTTCTGTTCTTTTACATTTGCTGAGGAGTGCTTTACTTCCAACTATGTGGTCAATTTTGGAATAAGTGCGATGTGGTGCTAAGAAGAATGTATATTCTGTCAATTTGGGGTGCAGAGTTCTGTAGATGTCTATTAGGTCCTCTTGCTGCAGAGCTGAGTTCAATTCCTGGATATCCTTGTTAACTTTCTGTCTCGTTGATCTGTCTAATGTTGACAGTGGGGTGTTAAAGTCTCCCATTTTTATTGTGTGGGAGTCTAAGTCTCTTTGGCTTGCTTTATGAATCTGGGTGCTCTTGTATTGTGTGCATATATATTTAGGATAGTTAGCTCTTCTTGTTGAATTGATCCCTTTACCATTATGTAATGGCCTTCTTTGCCTCTTTTGATCTTTGTTGGTTTAAAGTCTGTTTTATCAGAGACTAGGATTGCAATCCCTGCTTTTTTTGTTTTCCATTTGCTTGGTAGATTTTCCTCCATCCCTTTATTTTGAGACTATGTGTGTCTCTGCATGTGAGATGGGTCTCCTGAATACAGCACACTGATGGGTCTTGACTCTTTTTCCAATTTACCAGTCTGTGTCTTTTAATTGGGACATTTAGCCCATTTACATTTAAGGTTAATATTGTTATGTGTGAATATGATCTTGTCATTATGATGTTAGCTGGTTATTTTGCTTGTTAGTTGATGCGGTTTCTTCCTAGCATAGATGACCTTTACATTTTGGCATGTTTTTGCAGTGTCTCATACCGGTTGTTCCTTTCCATGTTTAGTGCTTCCTTCAGGAGATCTTGTAGGGCAGGCCTGGTGGTGACAAACTCTCTAAGCATTTGCTTGTCTGTAAAGGATTTTATTTCTCCTTCACTGATGAAACTTAGTTTGGCTAGATATGAAATTTTGGGTTGAAAATTCATTTCTTTAAGAATGCTGAATATTGGCCCCCACTCTCTTCTGGCTTGGAGAGCTTCTGCCAAGAGATCTGCTGTTAGTCTGATGGGCTTCCCTTTGTTGGTAACCCGACCTTTCTCTCTGGCTGCCCTTAACATTTTTTCCTTCATTTCAACTTTGTTGAATCTGACAATTATGTATCTTGGAGTTGCTCTTCTTTGTGGCATTCTCTGTATTTCCTGAATTTGAATGTTGGCCTGCCTTGCTAGATTGGGGAAGTTCTCCTGGATAACATCCTGCAGAATGTTTTCCAACTTGGTTCCATTCTCCCCATCACTTTCAGGTACACCAATCAGATGTAGATTTGGTCTTTTCACATAGTCCCATATTTCTTGGATGCTTTGTTCATTTCTTTTTACCATTTTTTCTCTAAACTTCTCTTCTCACTTCATGTCATTCATTTGATCTTCAATCACTGATACCCTTTCTTCCAGTTGATTGAATCTCTTACTGAAGCTTGTGAATTTGTCACGTAGTTCTCATGCCATGGTTTTCAGCTCTATCAGGTCATTTGAGGATGTCTCTACATCAGTTATTCTAGTTAGCCTTTTTCTAACCTTTTTCAAAGTTTTTAGCTTCTTTGTGATGGGTTCAAACTTCCTCCTTTAGCTCGGAGAAGTTTGATCATCTGAAGCCTTCTTCTCTCCACTCGTCAAAGTCATTCTATGTCTAGCTTTGTTCCATTGCTGGCAAGGAGCTGTGTTCCTTTGGAGGGGCAGAGGCCCTCTGATTTTTAGAATTTTCAGCTTTTCTGCTCTGTTTTTTCCCCATATTTGTGGTTTTATCTGCCTTTGGTCTTTGGTGATGGTGACCTACAGATGGAGTTTTGGTGTGGATGTCCTTTCTGTTTGTTAGTTTTCCTTCTAACAGTCAGGACCCTCAGCTGCAGATCTGTTGGAGTTTGCTGGAGGTCCGCTCCAGACCCTGTTTGCCAGAGTATCAGCAGTGGAGGCTGCAGAAGAGTGAATATTGCTGAACAGCCAATGTTGCTGCATGATCATTCCTCTGGAAGCTTTGTCTCAGAGGTGTACCCGGCCATGTGAGGTGTCAGTCTGCCCCTACTGGGGGAGTGCCTCCCAGTTAGGCTACTCGAGGGTCAGGGACCCACTTGAGCAGGCAGTCTGTCCATTCTCAGATCTCAAGCTCTGTGCTGGGAGAATCACTACTCTCTTCAAAGCTGTCAGACAGGAACATTTAAATCTGCAGAGGTTTCTGCTGCCTTTTATTTGGCTATGCCCTGTCCCTAGAGGTGGAGTCTACAGAGGTAGTCAGGCCTCCTTGAGTTGTGGTGGGCTCCACCCAGTTCGAGCTTCTGAGACACTTTGTTTACCTACTCAAGCCTGAGCAATTGTGGGAGCTCCTCCCCCAGGTTTGCTGCCGCCTTGCAGTTAGATCTCAGACTGCTGTGCTAGCAATGAGGGAGGCTCCGTGGGTGTGGGACCCTCCGATCCAGGTGCAGGATATAATCTCCTGGTGTGCCGTTTGCTAAGAACCTTGGAAAAGCGCAGTTTTTAGGGTGGAAGGGACTCAATTTTCCAGGTGCTGTGTGTCATGGTTTCCCTTGGATAGGAAAGGGAATTCCTTTACCCCTTGCACTTCCTGGGTGAGGTGATGCCTCACTCTGCTTCAGCTCTCTCGGTGGGCTGCACCCACTGTCCTGCCTCCACTGTCTGACAAACCCCAGTGAGATGAACCCAGTACCACAGTTGGAAATGCAGAAATCACCGATCTTCTGTGTCGCTCACGCTGGGAGCTGTATCCTGGAGCTGTTCCTATTTGGCCATCTTGGAATCTGCCTCAAGAATTCCTTTAAATACAGTTTACAGGCCAGGAGTGGTGGTTCATGCTTGCAATCCCAGCACTTTGGGAGGCTGAGGTGGGCAGATCACAAAGTCCAAGATCAAGACCATCCTGGCTAACACAGTGAGACCCTGTCTCTACTAAAATTACAAAAAAATTAGCTGGACATGGTGGCATTTGTCTGTAGTCCCAGCTACTTGGAAGGCTGAGGCAGGATAATTGCTTGAACCCAGGAGGTGGAGGTTGCAGTGAGCCAAGATCCCACCACTGCACTCCAGCCTGGGTGACAGAGCAAGACTCCATCTCAAAACAAAAACATAAACAAAATTTACACTATGTTGTAAAAAAACAGAACCTGACTAAGCAAGGGGGGGTAATTTTGTATCTGTACACCTAGACCCAGGGTATTTAGCGAGGTGATTAACAAAGAAAGCCTTCCTAATTACCATTATCTTTATTCCCTGAGACAATGCTTCTTTTGTATCAAAACTCACTGCATGCATAAGAACAATGACTTCACTCTTTTGAATCTTAGTTTTTTGTTTGAAAACTGAGATTCATAATTCTTTGTTTATGTTTCACTGCTTTTGGAAAAATAAATAAAATCTTTTAAGAGTTGATATAGTGCCTGGCATAGAATAGTAACCTGATGAATGTTACATACATTCACCTTTTTTGTGACTTTTTCTTACATAATATTTGTTAATTTGTTAATCAAGAAATCTCTGGTGATTTAAACTTAAAGATGTTTTAAATGGATATTGTCCATAATGAAAATATGTTTCTTGACATTTTTATCTACCTACAGACATGCTTCATCCAATTGGCATCAAAAGCACAGAGGAATTCTGAGATCTGGCAAGATTTTACACAATTTAAATGTTTAATACATTATTTTTTAAAAAGTGGGACTCTTCATTTTGTATTTATTCTCACTTTTCACTGATGCCCAAACATATTCCTTTGGCACATAATGGTAATTCACTTCCATTAATCTTAGCAGATTTAGAAGCTCCAGCTCTTGCCATAGTTATGTTTCCATTCAGCTGGGAACTGCATTATAACAGTGTTTAAAAGCTTCATTTTTAATCAACTCTGCCAGACTGCTCAAGTGCTCTTAAGACTTTATTTTCTCAAAGTCAAAATGCACAGTCTTCCAAGGATATAATGAGACCAACTGTCAAAAGATAATTTTCCTGATTTAGACCATGGTCCTCCTGACCCAACTTTATTTATTTATTTTTTTATTATACTTTAAGTTCTAGGGTACATGTACATAATGTGCAGGTTTGTTACATATGTATACATGTGCCGTGTTGGTGTGCTGCACCCATTAACTCATCATTTACATTAGGTATATCTCCTAATCCTCCCCCCCACACACACACAGTGGGACCCGGTGTGTGATGATCCCCTTCCTGTGTCCAGGTGATCTCATTATTCAATTCCCACCTATGAGTGAGAACATGCGGTATTTGGTTTTCTGTTCTTGTGATAGTTTGTGGAGAATGATGGTTTCCAGCTGCATCCATGTCCCTACAAAGGACACGAACTCATCCTTTTTTATGGCTGCATAGTATTCCATGGTGTATAGGTGCCAGATTTTCTTCATCCAGTCTGTCACTGATGGATGTTTGGGTTGATTCCAAGTCTTTGCTATTGTGAGTAGTGCCACAATAAACATATGTGTGCATGTGTCTTTATAGCAGCATGACATATAATCCTTTGGGTATACCCCCTGTAGTGGGATGGCTGGGTCAAATGGGTCAGGATCTAGTTCTAGATCCTTGAGGAATCGCCACACTGTTTTCCACAATGGTTGAACGAGTTTACAGTCCCACCAACAGTGTAAAAGTGTTCCTATTTCTCCACATCCTCTCCAACACCTATAGTTTTCTGATTTTTTAATGATCGCCATTCTAACTGGTGTGAGATGGTATCTCATTGTGGTTTTGATTTGCATTTCTCTGATCGCCAGTGATGACGAGCATTTTTTCATGTGTCTGTTGGTTGTATGCATGTCTTCTTTTGAGAAGTGTCTATTCATATCCTTTGCCCACTTTTTGATGGGGTTGTTTGTTTTTTACTTGTAAATTTGATTGAGTTCTTTATAGGTTCTGGATATCAGCCCTTTGTCAGATGAGTAGATTGCAAAAATTTTCTCCCATTCTGTAGGTTGCCTGTTCACTCTGATGGTAGTTTCTTTTGCTGTGCAGAAGCTCTTTAGTTTAATTAGATCCTATTTGTCAATTTTGGGTTTTGTTGCCATTGCTTTTGATGTTTTAGACATGAAGTCCTTGCCCATGCCTATGTCCTGAATGGTATTACCTAGGTTTTCTTCTAGGGTTTTTATGGTTTTAGGTCTAACATTTAAGTCTCTAATCCATCTTGAATTAATTTTCATATAAGGAGTAAGGAAAGGATCCAGTTTCGGCTTTCTACTTATGGCTAGTCATTTTTCCCAGCACCATTTATTAAATAGGGAATCCTTTCCCTATTTCTTGTTTGTGTCAGGTTTGTCAAAGATCAGACGGCTGTAGATATGTGGTATTATTTCTGAGGGCTCTGTTCTGTTCCATTGGTCTATGTCTCTGTTTTGGTACCAGTATCATGCTGTTTTGGTTACTGTAGCCTTGTAGTATATTTTGAAGTCAGGTACCATGATGCCTCCAGCTTTATTCTTTTGGCTTAGTATTGTCTTGGCAATGTGGGGTCTTTTTTGGTCCTGTATGAACTTTAAAACAGTTTTTTCCAATCCTGTGAAGAAAGTTATTGACAGCTTAATGGGGATGGCACTGAATCTATAAATTACCTTGGGCAGTATGGCCATTTTCACAATAATGATTATTCCTATCCATGAGCATGGTATGTCCTTCCATTTGTTTGTGTCCTCTTTTATTTCATTGAGCAGTGGTTTGTAGTTCTCCTTGAAGAGGTCCTTCACATCCCTTGTAAGTTGGAGTCCTAGGTATTTTATTCTCTTTGAAACTGTTGTGAATGGGAGTTCATTCATGATTTGGCTCTCTGTCTGTCTGTTACTGGTGTATAAGAATTCTTGTGATTTTTGCACATTGATTTTGTATCCTGAGTCTTTGCTAAAGTTGTTTGTCAGTTTAAGGAGATTTTGGGCTGAGACAATGGGATTTTCCAAATATACAATCATGTCATCTGCAAACAGGGACAATTTGACTTCCTCTTTTCCTAATTGAATACTCTTTATTTTTTTCTCTTGCCTGATTGCCCTAGCCAGAACTTTCAACACTTTGTTGAACAGGAGTGGTGAGAGAGCACATCCCTGTCTTGTGCCAGTTTTCAAAGGGAATACTTCCAGTTTTTGCCCATTCAGTATGATATTGGCGGTGGGTTTCTCATAAATAGCTCTTATTATTTTGAGACACATTCCAGCAATACCGAATTTATTGAGACTTCTTAGCATGAAAGGCTGTTGAATTTTGTCAAAGACCTTTTCTGCATCTATTGAGATAATCATGTGGTCTTTGTCTTTGGTTCTGTTTATATGCTGGATACGCAAATCAATAAACCTGACCCAACTTTAAATCTCAAGACTTTACTGTGGATGTTTTTATTGTGGATGTTGTTCAAAGCATTGATGTAAATGCTGAAAATGAATACAAAGGGCATTATGGCCTTATTTGCATAGAGCTCAGTGTCAGAAAACACTTTGTAGAATACTAAGTTTTTACAAACAACTTGGCTGACAGCAAAACCATAATTTAAAACTTTAAAGCCTCCCTTTCCTTATTTTATAAAGCAGGATCAATAATACTTTCTCCTGAGAATGAGAGTGTGACAAACACCTGGCAAGGTACGTAAGGAACTCAATATACTTCACTGGCAAGTATTCATTCTTGTCCATTCTTGATTTCCCTAGATTTCCTTTTTCTAGAAGCATGCTGAGCCATACTTACCCTCTGGACTGAGGCCTGCATGCTAGTGGGAGATGGCATCTGAAGGCCTTTATCTGGGGACTGTACTTCCCTTCCTCTTCAGTCTGCTCCAGACTCAGATGTCTCTCACTTTTATAAGCCAAAAATCAAATAAAAGTCCCCCAAGTGACTGAATGGATCCCCTCTCAATGAATGAGATTCGAAAGAAACCCGTGACACTAGTTCAGGTCATGACAGGAAGGGTGGGGTGGGGGTCAAACATACCTCACTGTGCCCTCTCTCTTATGAAGTTCAGGTACAAGTGACCAGCATTCAGATTAAAACAGAGATCCTAAGACTGACAGAACAGACTCTCTGTAACGATAAGATACCAGCTCCAACCTGACTCAGATATAAACATCACATGACAGGTTACAGGCCTAAAAGAAATAAAAGTATTTTACTCCAAAGTATATTTCTTTGACATATTTTGGAATGGCCATGAAAACCGTCTCTTATAGGGAAAATTTACATTCCGTAGAGAATTCTCTACCCTTTCCAGGTATTTCCCTGACCTAGAAGAGAAAACTAAGAGTCTGACACATTTTAAGGTCTGATAAGACATTTACCATCTATTCTTTCTGAAGCCTACAACCTGGAGGCCTTCTCTACATGACAAGTACCTTGGTTTTCATGACCACCCCCGTATCCATCTTAAACCCAAGCATTTCTCTGTTGATTTCAACTCTTTAGGCAAAGCTTAGCTCTTTCAACCAAGTGCCAATCAGTAAATCTTTGGATCCATCTATGACTTGTAAGCCCAACCCCTGCTTTGACATGTCCAGCCTTTCCAAGCTGGACCAATATGTACCTTCCATGTATGGATTTATGTCTTTGCTTGTAACTTCTTTTCTCCTAAATTGTATAAAACCAAGCTGTAATGCAACCACCTTGGGCACATGTTCTCAGGGTCTCTTGAGGCTGTGTCATGGGTCATGGTCCTCACATTTGTTTTAGAATAAACCTCTTCAAATATTTTACAGAGTTTATTTTTTCATCAACACTCTTTTATATTTGATGATTTTACATTTACAATTCTGTCTGATCTTGGAAATATACCATGGGTTATCAGACTATAATACTAAAAACATAAGAAAACAGCATATTTTCTACTGAAGGAAGCTATACTGTTGTTTATTTCACATATTGTTCCAGATGTTCAACCTTTTCTTCTTAGTATTTAAGAAAGGTGTTCTTAGGAAAAGATTTTTGGCAAAAATATTCTGCTCTTCTTTCAGAGCTTATATTGCTATCTATATCTATCTTTTTCTTTTTCTATTTATCTATCTATTATCTATCTATCTTTTATAGACAGAGAAAAGAGAACAAATGTGTAAAGTTAAGTAAATGTACAAACCAGTATGTATTCATATTATTCATGGGTTCCATATTCCCACATACATAACTAATTTATAAATCCTTAATTTTGCATGCCTTTTAATCACAATTTGCAACTATGTTTTTAGTTTTTTATCTTACATTTTATCATTGATTGCAAACTAGAGTTCATTCTAAATTTCTTCATGTATCCGGTGAAATATTTTTATCTTTGAAAATATACACTAATTGTATGAAAACTGCATTTCTTGTTCTTGTATCAACACTTCAGCTACTCATATTCAACTATATGTGAAATAAGGCAAATCTGACTAAGTATTTAAATAATTGATGAAGATGAAATTGTTCCTGAAACGAATATGTTCTCTGTATGTCAAGTGTGTCTAAGCAGCATTCCTCAGTATTTCTCTGTCTTTTGAAGTTTGAAAATTCTGAATTAGTTTTACAAAGGCAGCTTATGAGGTAGCGACCCCATGTCTCAGTGCACTCAGAACAGCATTACTTTCTTGATCCACGAATGGATCTTCCTTGTTTTCTTCAAAGTCTGAAAAATAATTACACATTGACATATTATTTGTGTTCACACCTCCTTCCTCAAAATGACGTTTTCAAAAGCAAACTGAATTCACAAGAGGTATGAACTGGAAAACATCCAGGTACATTTAGGCAAATTCTATAGAAAAGTGCCTGACAGACACGTAAAGTTCCTATTGGGAGAAGTAGAATATGAATATGGGAAGATAAATTAAGGATATAGTTGGAAGCCTTACATTCCATGTTATGAAGTATATAGCTTAGTTTTTAGAAGTAGAGTGATGTTACTATACATTAACAGTTTAATATGTTGAGCCGTTCTTGAGAGCTAAATATTTCAAATGTTTATTTCACTTAATAGGAAAATTATAATTAAAGTTTTGCTTCAGTAGGTTATAAAGGAAGTGAAGAATGAGATATAATTAAGAAGTGCAAAGGTTAGGCCTAGATAGCTGAAGAGGAATACTTGGCTGCAAGGTCCCTGCCGTATGGTTTTAATGTTCTAGTGTCCCCCCAAAATTCATATGTCAGGACCTAATACCTAATATGAGAGTATTAAGATATGGAGCCCTTGTGAAGTGATAATTCATAAGGGCTGCACTCTCATGGATGGGATTAAAGCCCTTGTAAAGGAAGCTCAAGCACACATCGTTACCCCCTTCTGCCATATGAGGATGCAGAAAGAGGGTACCATCTATGAAGCAGAGGTACCTCACTGGACACTGAATTTCCTGGTGCCTTGATCTTGAACTTCCCAGCCTCCAGTACTGAAAATAATAAATTTCTGTTGTTTATAAATTGCCTAGGCTAAGGCATTTTGTTATAGCAGCCCAAATGGACAATATATCTACCATAATGCTAAATTAAAAGGGAATGACAATGCATGTTATAATCTAAAGAGATAAATCTACTTTTTGGCTAGGCGTGGTGGCTCACACCTGTAATCCTAGCACAGGAGGATCACCTGAGGCCAGGAGTTCAAGACCAGCCTGGGCAATACTGCAAGATCCTGTCTCTAATTTATAAAAAAAGAAATGACTTTTTATTAGAAGAACAAGGAATGTACCATCGACTCTGAACAACTGAGTTATATATACAAAGGCCAACATTTATTTGAGCTTCAGGACGAACTAGAATCTGGACTTCTAATTCTCACTGGTGCTTTCTTTCTTTTTCTTTTTCTTTCCTTTCTTTTTTTTTTTTTTTTTGTATTCTGGTTTAATTCTTGTTTCTTGCTGAGGAGGATTTCTTTACCATAACGTTCAGAATATGTTCCTCAACCATTCCTGTATTTTTCATCTTATGGCTTCAAGCACTAGACATACAAGCTTCCTCTCCTGGCTCACTTCCAAAACTCCCAGAGCCAGAGATGGGTTTTCAGTGTCACATGAAGTTAGTGTGACATGGATGCTCTGATTAACACTAAATACATATTTAAGAAGTGGGAGATGAACATGTAAGAAAAAGGTTTATATTGACATATATCTCCACCACAAGCAATCATGGGCATGGTAAGTCCAGACACACATTGTACGATTCATTTAAGAAATATTTACTGGTCGGGCACAGCGACTCACGCCAGTAGTCCCAGCACTTTGGGAGGCCGAGGCAGGCAGATCATCTGAGGTCAGGAGCTCGGGATCAGTCTGGCCAATATGGTGATACCCCATCTCTACTAAAAATACAAAAATTAGCCGGGTGTGGTGGTGGGAGCCTATAATCCCTGCTACTTGGGAGGCTGAGGCAGAATTACTTGAACCCAGGAAGTGGAGATTGCAGTGAGCCGAGATTGCACCATTGCACTCCAGCCTGGGTGACAGAGTAAGACTCCATTTAAAAAAAAAAAAGAAAGAAAGAAAGAAAGAAATATTTACTGAGTGACTATTATGTCACGTACTATGATAGGTAATGGGTATACCACACTACATAAAACAGAATCCCTGGCACAGCATATATTATATTTAAAAATAACACTGGATTATGTCTATACTTAATTTTTAGGGCTGTGAGCATTAAATAAGTTTATATATTTAAGGCATTTTAAGTGCCTGCCACAGTAAATACACCTCATGTGATAGATATTAGTGTAGGCATTAATATCAAATGGCCAAATGTTCAGCAAAAGAAATTTCTCTCTCCTATGAGCCTGGAGAGATTCTGAGAGATCTCAAGTGGCTTCAGCCTGTACTACCAAGGCAATCATTTCTAATCAACAATCTTTTAGTTACCAGGGAAGGAAAATTGAATCAAGTCATTTTATTTTAAAAGGTGAAATTGTCTACCCATTTAACACATTGTGGGATGTTTTATGTATTGGTAGGAATCTTTGTTTATAATAAACGGAAATGCACTTCAGAGAACTTGAGCGATGTGGGTACTTGGGAGACATGGGGTTCTTATAACTAAGAAAAAGGGCCGCTGAAGAATAAGAATTCAGAAAGACCCAGAGCAGAACATAAAATCTGGGTAGCCAAGATGGTGGGCAGGTTCTTGAGGGACTGGCATGCATCAGATTGAGTCAACCTGGCCCCTGTTGCTGCTGGTGTCTCAGCCTGAGGTGCAGGCCTCTAAAGGGAGGAATAGGGTTCGCACAGCACCCCATCTATGTGCCTCCCTGGTGACCAGGGCCCCTCAGTGGAATCGGTTCCCAAGAATATGTTGAGTAGCTGGGGCAAAAGTAGGAAATTTTATACTTTCTAGAAAAAGGGAAAATGATTTTGGAGCAAGAAAGTGAGAAATAGCTAGTATAACATATGAAGACTTGATGTCTGAGATTTCTGAAAGTCCTGTAGATTGTATAAGAAAGAATATACTATAATAACATCTAATTCTTTTTTCAAGCATATTCTAAATAATGCCATTCTGCAATATTCCTAAACCACAATTATTGGTGGTTAATATTTTTACTTTTTATTTTTAAGAGCTGTCCTTTTAGAAAAACAAAAATCACTAAATTATAACCTAAATGTTTTATCTCTGCTACCTATGTCTCTAAGGACACAATCTGAATGACTCTTAAACAGAATGAAGATCTGGGTGAATAATTTATATGTGGAAATAAAAGCAAAATCATTTTTCACAGTGCAATCTATATTAAACGTATCTTATTATTGGTAAGACACACCAATTGTCACTACTCCGTATGAAAACAGGTTTTAGATCCTTTTATAATATCTCTTACTATGAGGCTGTCATTTTTCAAAACAAAACCAAAGAAAATGGGAAAAAAAGTTTATTTTCACTTGCAAACTTCAAGTGCAGTCCAGATCCTGAAGTTGGTTAAGTGTGTTTTCCCTTCTATCACCTAGAATATGTTCCCTCAATAACCATTAGCAGATGTTACCTAGTATTCACACTTAGCAGTTCTTCTGAAAAATGATGGTTTTAGTGTTTTCCATTTCACTGGAATTCCCATTATATATCTGCAAGAAAATGTAAACTCCTGTGTCATGATAGATGACTCAGTCAATCAACATTAAGCACTTATGCACTCAGAAAAGAAACTGAGTTTGTACTTGGGTAGAGATGGAAGGACTTGCCAGCCCAGTGAGTAATCATCAAATCCATCTCTGTCTCCCTAACACCAGGACTCAGAAAGGAGATATTGACCCATAACTTTTCCCACTCCAGACACAGACAAAGGTGGTTTCAAGATGGGATGTGCATACCCAAGTTTTCACTTTTCTTCTTTTTGTATTCAGTTGAATAACACATACTGTGTCCCTTATCGCAATAGCAAAACAGCATTTAAAGAGTACACAGATCCCCAGGCATGAGCAAAGTTAGCCTTTAAGGTGCCATAAAATATATATGGCTCCAGACATTTAAAGTGTCCCTGGGGTAAGAAAAAATGCAGAGCAGGATTAAAACCATTCACTGAATCCTGAACATTTCTCTCCTGTCTACATGCCATTGCTCTGTCAGGGTTTCACACCCCACAGTTCTGCTCCAGTTCCTGGGTCCTGAGCTCAAGTCAGAAAGGTCAAAATTACAGAGGAAACTTATATGATGCAGAATAAATACAGTAGTTGATCAATAAAATTTATTGAGAATCTACTCTGCCAGACTGTAATAAAAGAAGGAGCTACGACCTTCTTACAGTTAATGGGCCAACAGGAAAGACAAGCTGAAAACTATACAATGGCAAACTGTAATGCAACAATAAATAACGTAGACTTCTGTTTACATATCCTATCTCCAGGGCATACACAAGGACAATCATCTGGTGCAATAGAGGGATAACTTTACCCTGTTGGAAGCAATGAGACATTGTGTCACAGAGGAGCTGAGATTTAAGGATGGTCAGAAATTAACTAGGTGAGCTAGTTTGAGAAAAAGAATTCTGGCGAGTGGGAAGTGCATGCCTGGGGTTAGGAATACAGAAGACAACAATGAACATAAAGCCTTTGTAGAAAAAACAAAAACAAAAGCTGGCCTCAGTGTGCATCTGTGTTATAAGCCAAAGAAGCACGTAAACCAAGAACACTGATGAAATCAATGTGATTGGAAATCTAGGAAGATAAAAGTCCAGACTCAGTGCAAGCAGAAACAAGGTAAGGTACAGGTACCATAAATTTTGAACTGGGAAGATAGGCTTTTGTATCTGGAATTTTAGTAACTGCAGGCTTTTCATATGAGATACCCAATCAAGCAGAGGAATGACTAAAAAGGCACACCTGAACTTTATGTCCTCTGCCAGTTACCATGTTAATCTTTTCCATCTGTATCTAAGCCCTTGGCAAGACAATCTTTAGTAACTGCATCAATGATATCAACCCAATGTATTCTTCATTTTATTTTGACAGAATAAGAATATGCAAGAATGCAAAGCCAATTGGAAAGAAGATGGCTAAGAGGTAGGTGGCTTAGGGGTTACTAAGTAGCTGGATCAGTTTTGGTTGCTGCTTCAGATCTGTTCTCCTTTTCCCACCCAGCTCTGTAGCCCCAGGCTGAATTGTATCCCCAAATCAACAGAATACTTTCCTTTTGGCTTTTGCTTAGGTTCAGCCTAAAAGTATCATAAGCAGAAAGGAGAAAGATTGAGGTCCAGGTTTCCATTCTTCTTTCTCCATCCGTGATGGGTTACCTCAGGCTGGGTTATTTGACCAAAAGTTATTGATTCTACCAAGAGATTCTCTTAAATACCCCTGTGCTACCTCTTTCTTCTTCTCTCTTTGCTGGTAACTACTGTCTCCCCCCAGCTTCTAGGCTTGGGCTGGTGATGGTGTGTAGTGCCCTGCTCCTTCCAGTCCTGGGAAGGCAATGCTTTGTGTTCCTTCTCCCTTGAGAACTACTTTATAAATAGATCCCTGATTTTCCCCAAATCATCCAAACTGAGCATGCCATTTGTTATCTTGTCAGGACCCTGACTGGTTGGTCATTGGTACCAGGAGTGGTGTGAGGAAAAAGGCTCTTAGAGCATTCTGTGATTGAGTTCATCCCCACTGGAGATATGCAGGGTAGCCACCTGGTTGGATGGGGGTGGGGCACAGATATCCTGTCCTGCAGTAGAGTCTTGCTTGGGATGGAGAGCAGGAGAGGACCACGGCCTGCAGAGATGAAGCGCCTGAGGTCATCAGTCACTTTGGAATGCAAAGTGATTTGGAAGGCAGGGCCTCAGCTGGTATTTTGATGGCTCTATGATGCAAGGAACTGAGAAATGTAAAACTGTTGAACATTTGACGGATAATACACCGGAAAAATTAATAACCTTCCATGACAGATTTGAAAGAGTTCCTCATCCCCTTCAGTTTGAGGACAGACGTAGGTGAAGACCAAGCTGAGGGCCTGATGTAAAGGTTGTTTACACTGGGAAAATAGCACTAGTGGGCCTAGGGTGAGGGATAGGAACATATAAGCAGATACCTAAGAGTCTGAGAAATTCAAATTTTGGTCTCCCTGGGGAAGCAGTCCTCTGCATAAGTGAATTCCAGCTGTCTTTTCTGGGCACTTGCTTACAGGAAGCTTCTGAAGACCCTGAGCTACCACCACTGTTGCTTTGAGGCCCACGGTGAGATTTAGATCCCTTCATAAGTCAGGGAGGAAAACGTAAGACCTTCTGTAGGAGGAGCTCACCCACACTCCAAAAAAGCTTATGGTCCTGTATAGATTCTGTATAGATTCAGCAGTCTGCAGAGTAGAGATGGTAGCAAGTCCTAAAAGAACTATGACAATAGCAGACCAGATGGGACTCGATTAATGAAAATGAGCACATTCCTTTTGGATTTAAGGTTCAACGTGTTAAATGAAGCCCATGATGGTGGCACTGACTTTCTGTGCTTGCGGAACTGAAACCCAGATGCAATACTTTCATAAAAGAAGTAGGCTGACAAGCGGAGCACGCTAGAGAAGCCTCAGCTTGTCAGCCTACTTCTTTTATGAAAGGAGTCAAAGTTTCTGGAGTGTTAGCAACCAGGTTCTTTTCTGCCTGCATGCAACAAGCCAATCAGTGTGGCCACTAGTTTTTGAAAAAGAGAAAAGATTTTATTCACAAGGCTGCCATGTGAGGAGATGCAAGAACAAATCTGAAATCCGCCTCCCTGAAAATAGGGTTTTGGGGTAGTAAGGGATAAACAGCCATTCTAAAGTGTGGGCAAAGATGATTGGTGGGTAGGAAAGACGAGATAATCGGGGTTTCTGTGCAAGTGTAATCAAGCTGCATGGTTTGTCACAGGATTCAGCTGCATGAAATAGTGGCATAAGCATGACCTGAGGGTGGCATTTTTAGCCCTCTGAGGTTAAAAGTCACTCTTCAAGCACCCCAGCAGGCCCAGGTAAAGGTTGGTGGCCTCAAGCATCTTAAACTGGACAAGAGCTGCCCCCTAGTTCCTGAGAAATAACTTTGAGCAACTGTTACTATAGTGACCCACAGTCAGGTATCTATAAGGAGGGTAATGGAATTTTAGGATCAACTGGAAGTAGGCAATTAAAAGCAAGCAAGGCATATTAGTTTTGGTGGCTTAATCAGGTGAGCTTTCAGTTTCAGGAGAAAGCATTGTTTAAAAGGATTCGGTGCAAACTCTCACCCCTCTGGTAATCACAATCTTCAGGAGGGCCCCAAAGGCACTCCTCCCTTCTTTGATGCAATAATGCTTTAGTGAGGAGTGTACCAGCATTCTTAAAAAGGTCTTGTTTGCCGAGCAGGGTGGCTCATGCCTATAATCCCAGCACTTTGGGAGGCCGAGGTGGGTGGATCACGAGGTCAGGAGATCGAGACCATCCTGGCTACCATGGTGAAACCCCATCTCTATTAAAAATACAAAAAAAAAAAAAAAAAAAAAAAAAAAATTAACCAGCCTGGTGGCAGGCGCCTGTAGTCCCAACTACTCAGGAGGCTGAGGCAGGAGAATGGCGTAAATCAGGAAGGCAAAGCTTGCAGTGAGCTGAGATCACACCACTGCACTCCAGCTTGGGCAACAGAGTGAGACTCTGTCTCAAAAAAAAAAAAAAGAGGTTTTGTCCAGGGTTTTTATGGTTTGGGATTTACATTTGGGTCTTTAATCTATCTTGAGTTAATTTTTGTATAAGGTTTAAGGAAGGGGTCCCGTTTCTGTTTTCTGCATATGGCTAGCCAGTTTTCCCAGCAACATTTATTAAATAGGGAATCCTTTCCCCATTGCATTCAGGACATAGACATGGATGGGCAAAGACTTCGTGACGAAAATACCAAAAGCAATTGCAGCGAAAGCCAAAATTGACAAATGGGATCTAATTAAGCTAAAGAACTTCTGTACAGCAAAAGAAACTACCATCAGAGTGAACAGGCAGCTTACAGAATGGGAGAAAAGTTTTGCAGTCTGCCCATCTGACAAAGGTCTAATATCCAGAATCTACAAGGAACTTAAACAAATTTACAAGAAAAAAAAACAAACAACCCCGTCAAAAAGTGGGCAAAGGATATGAACAGAGACTTCTCAAAAGAAGACATTTATATGGCCAGCAAGCACATGAAAAACAGCTCATCATCACTGATCATTAGAGAAATGCAAATCAAAACCACAATGAGATACCATCTCATGCCAGTCAGAATGGTGATCATTAAAATGTCAATAAACAATAGATGCTGGTGAGGCTGTGGAGAAATAGGAACACTTTTATGTTGTTGGTGGGAATTTAAATTAGTTCAGCCACTGTGGAAGACAGTGTGGCGATTCTTCAAGAATCAAGAACCAGAAATATGATTTGATCAACAATCCCATTACTGGGTATATACCCAAAGGAATATAAATCATTCTACTATAAAGACACATGCACATGTATGTTTATTGCAGCACTATTTACAATAGCAAAGACGTAGAACCAACCCAATGTCCATCAATGATAGACTGGATAAAGAAAGTACATAGCCACCATGGAATACTATGCAGCCATAAAAAAGAACGACATTATGTCCTTTGCAGGGTCATGGATGAAGCTGGAAGCCATCATCCTCAACAAGCTAACACAAGAACAGAAAACCAAATAGCACATATTTTCACTCATAAGTGGGAGTTAAACAATGAGAACATATGGACACAGGGAGGAGAACAACACACACTGGGGCCTGTCGGGGGTTGTGGGGGCAGGGGAAGGGAGAGCATTAGGACAAATACCTAATGCATGTGGGGTTTAAAACCTACATGACAGGTGCAGCAAACAACTATGTCACATGTATACCTATGTAACAAACCTGCACGTTCTTCACATATATCCTGGAACTTGAAGTAAAATTTTAAAGAGTTGTTGTCATACATAGCTGTGAATGAGGGATTAATGCTGAGAATGCTGAAAGTGGAGTTAGATTCTATAGTTGTGAAGTAGGTTCACTGTTCACAGATTACCAATCTGTAATTTCTACCACTTGCCTGCATTCAATGAGACAGAACACTCACACAACCAGTTAAGGAAGTCACTTAATTACTCATATATAGGAAGCAAGAAATAAAACAATCTTAGAATTTACGGCAAGTCAGTTCTTCAACACTCATAAAAATGCAGGGTGAATGGAGTATTGTCTGACATGCCCCATGTCACACTGTAAGTGACCCTGAATGCATTCTACTCTAGGTTTTTATACACGGAAGTCCCTTGATTTCAATGGGCTAAAGCACTGCAAGACACAATTTTCTTGACGGAGTAGGAATGGATCTCAGTCTGTTCTGAACAGATCCTCCTTCTCAGGCTGTTTCATGCTCAGCACATTTTATCATTGTTCTAAGAACTGCAAGTGGGAAAGACTGACTTATATGAACATTAGTTGACTATCTGATGTTCTGGCTTCTCATTTGCTTTAGCCAATAAGAGGTCAAGCAGAAGATTGGAGGGAGGTGGGAGGCTGACCTATTGAAGCCTTTGGTCTTCTTCTACGTGTGTGACTCTGAGCTGCCTGCACTTCTCAGCCAGGGTTAAAGCTTCTGTTAGGCACTCCTCTGCACACATCTCTGTCATTCCAGGCTCTGGCATCTGCTCCTTCCAATCCCTTCTGGTCTCCTGTGCAGCAGTATCCCTACAATACTTCACTATTTATTTTGGTTTCTCCATATCTTGCATACCCCTTTAGCCCCTTAATTAAACCCTCCTCAAATTACCCAGTTTAAATGTAATGTCTGTTCTGTTTGGTTTTTCAGTATCTATGATTGCAACAAAGAAATAAGCAAGCCAATTCCTAACTTCCCAGCAGGGAAATCTACAAAGCATTGATGTATAGAACAGAGTCCTCAAAGATCCAGGAATTGGCAGGAGCACTTACCAGTGGGATTAGTACTGATGGGGTGGGGATGAAAAAGTAAGTTACACTGAGTATAAATGGCTTGAAAGGACTTTAAATGCTAATACCCTCCTCCAGTTCCTTTTAGCTAAGCAACCTGCCAACCCCTTGCCAACCCTAAATTTTTGATTCCTCAATGGAACAGAAGGTCTCTGGGCTGAAAAAAAAAGCTGGCACAATTGAAAGTGCTGATACCATGACCAAAAAGAGGAGTCCTGGGAATTTTCCTCAACTGAATCCTTAATAAAGAGCCCCCTTACACCTCTTTCTCCATCCTACCTAAGCATGCTGATCATCAATTCTTTATCTTTGAATCAAATGCTGTAACAATTTTTCTCTGGGTAATCTAACCATCTGAAGGGCAAAGAATACAAAATAGAAATGAGGGTTCGCCAACAAATAGCCCATGCTTACGTTTTCACAGTAAAGCTCAGGTTGCACAAACTGCACATACAGGATCTGAGCTGACAGTCACTGTTTTGTTGCTCTCCAGTATAAATTATGAGCAGTGAGACAATGATTTTCAGATATTGGAGAAAAATGCCTAACAGAAAAAGCAGACAGAAAAATACTAAATTGGAGCATTCTTGGCAGAGAGAAAAATACCTCAACTCTGTCATTAGTATCTTCAGAAATATAAATTATATGGCATCTACAAAACAGAAACAGGAGCTTTCAGACAACGTAAAGGAGCCCATGGAAATTAAAAACATAACAGCAGAAATAAACACCTAAATAAAGGATTTGGAAGATAAAGTGAATATAACTCCAAGGAAGTAGAGAAGAAAAGATAAAAAGATGGAAATTATAATAAAATAATTGCCCAGGAAGTTCAAACTCTGAATAATGGAGAATCTGGAATGAGAGAGTTTTTTTTTTAATGTTACAGATGATGCAGATATTATTAATAAATTAGTTCAAGAGAATTTTCATTTATAGTAAAAAAAAAATCCCTAAGTATGCGTACATTGGAAGAAATGAATCCAGAGCAAAGTACATCATTAGGAAATTTCAAAGTACTTATGACCAAGAGAAGATTCTACAAGGTTTTAGAGTTTAGAGAGAGAGACAGAAAGGCAGAGAGAGAGAGAAAGAGAGAGAGAGAATATGTAAACATGTGAAGAGCAACCTTGGAAATTCAAGGACAGTAGCATTCTCCTGACAATTCTGAAAGGATGTAATATTCAACCTCATATTACATACCCAGGCAAATTAAAGAGTTAAAGGGTATGATGGTAGAATAAAAATATTTTTAGATACTTAAAGTCTCAGAAGATAATTGCAAAGGATTGCACCACTTCTGAAGAAGGTACAAAAGGATGTACTGACTGCATAAGAGAGTGAGTCAGGGAAATGAATATACAGGATCCAGGAGGCAGGCTATCCAGTGCAGGAGGGAGCCAGAGCTCTCTCCGTGGGGCCTCTAAGAGGATAGTAGCTGGGCCCAGGATCAGTGGGACTGGAAAGAAAGAAGGTCAAGAAATGTCGTCAAGATGCCATTGGATTACTTTTTAACATTTAGAGTGAAGTAGATTATCACAGGTAGCAATTGTACCTCAGGTCAAAAAACTGAATATTGCCACCATCCAGAAGCCTCCTCATGTCCCTTCATAATCACTGCTGATGTTTCTTCTCAGAATATAGACCACATCCTACCTTTTAACACTATAAATTAGTTTCCTCTCTATTTGATGATTACTTAAATGGGATTATAAATTCATATCCTCTTTTGGCTTCGCTTGTTCAATATTACATTGTGTGTGGTTATTGCACATTCATTTTCATTGCTTTTTCATTACTCAATTGCATGAATGTGTACTAATTTGTTTATCCATTCTACTGTTGGTGAACATTTGGGTTGCTTCTTGCTTTGTGCTATTACAAATAATGCTGCTACCAGTGATTTTGCACATGTCTTGGTGCATATGTGCTTGCATTTCTTTTGGATATATATCTAGGCTGTAGGGTAAGCTTATGTTTAACTTTCATAGACAATTTTATATTGTTTCCGAAAGTGACTATAACAAATTGTGCTCCTACCACTAGTGTACAGGAATTCCTTTCGCTACATATTTTCACCAACATAAATATTTGTAGTAGTTTTAATTTTAGTTATTCTGTGGTGTATACAGGGGTTTCCTATTGTGTTTCTACTCAGCTACTAAGTGGCATAACCAATAGACAATATCAAGGATACAGGACTGAAAATGTGATCTCTATTCTAAAGCTTGATGTACTAATTACACTAATCCTGTAAAACTGGCAAAGTAAAATTTTTAAATTTCCACTGAAACAGTATAATTAAACAGCAAATGTATTGTCAAGTATTCATTTATTTCCTCTAAATTTCTACTGCCTAGGGATAGTTTATGCAAACAGTGACCTACCTGCAAGAAACATTATTTTTTAGGAAAGAGATAATTCAATGCAAAAAGAAAGAAGAAAGAAAGGAGGAGTGGGAAAGGAAGAAAATGAAAGAGAAGGAAGGAAGGAAAAAAGAAAGAAAGAAAGAAAGAAAGAAAGAAAGAAAGAAAGAAAGAAAGAAAGAAAGAAAGAAAGAAAGAAAGAAAGAGGGAAAGAAAGAAAGAAAGAAAGAAAGAAAGAAAGAAAGAAAGAAAGGAAGGAAGGAAGGAAGGAAGGAAGGAAGGAAGGAAGGAGAGAAAGAAAGAAAGAGAGAGACAGAAAGAAAGGAGAAAGAAAGAAGAAAGAAAGAAAAGGAAGAAAGAAAGAAGAGAGAAAGGAAGAAAGAAAGAAGAAAGAAAGAAAGAAGAAACAGAAAGAAAGAAAGAAAGAAAGAAAGAAAGAAAGAAAGAAAGAAAGAAAGAAAGAAAGAAAGAAAGAAAGAAAGAAAAAGAAAGAGAAAGGAAGGAAGGAGAGAGACAGAGAGAGAGAGAGATAGAAAGAAAGGAGAAAGAAAGAAAAAACAGAAAGAAAGAGACAGAAAGAAGAAAGAAGAAAGAAAGAGACAGAAAGAGAGAAAGAAAGAAGAGACAGAAAGAGACAGAAAGAAGAAGAAAGAAAGAAAGAAAGAAAGAAAGAAAGAAAGAAAGAAAGAAAGAAAGAAAGAAAGAAAGAAAGAAAGAAAGAAAGAAAGAAAAGAAAGGAAGGGAGGGAGGGAGGGAGGGAGGAAGGGAAGGAAGGAGAGAGAGACAGAAAGAAAAGAAAGAAAGAAAGAAAAGAAAGAAAGAAAGAAGGAAAGAAAAAGAGAAAGAAAGAGAAGGCAAGCAAGCAAGCAAGCAAGCAGGCAGGCCAGGCGTGGTGGCTCATGCCTGTATTCCCAGCACTTTGGGGCACCAAAGTGGGTAGATCACAAGGTCAGGAGATCGAGACCACCCTGGCTAACACAGTGAAACCTCGTCTCTACTAAAAATACAAATAATTGGCCAGGCGTGGTGGCGGGTACCTGTAGTCCCAGCTACTCGGGAGGCTGAGGCAGGAGAATGGCGTGAACCTGGGAGGCGGAGCTTACAGTGAGCCGAGATTGTGCCACTGCACTCCAGCATGGGTGACAGAGTGAGACTCCATTAAAAAAAAAAAAGAAAGAAAGAGAAGGAGAGAGACAGAAAGAAAGCAGAAAGGAAGGAAGGAAGGAAGGAAGGAAGAAAGGAAGGAAGGAAGGAAGGAAGGAAAGAAGGGAGGAAGGGAGGGAAAGAGAAAGAAAAAATGAGCTGCTTCTTTTTATTGTTAACATGGTTACCCCGCCCTTTATTTTTAACAACTAAATTTTCCTGAACAAAATAATGATATCAAGAAAATTATTTAAATTTTGTCAATATAATTAGAGCTTTAAATAGATGAATCCTAGAGAAAATAAAGTATACCTGTGTATATAGCTTTGTAAGATAATATACATCTATATTAGTCAGTTCTCCAGAAAAATGGAACCAACAGAATCTCCGTCCCTCTATGTACTGATCTAATTGAAAGACTTATTATGAGGAATTAGTTCCCATGATTATGAAGGCAAAGAAGTCCCACAGTTCGCTGTCTGCAAGCTGGAAACCCAGGAAAGCCAGTAGTACAGTTCCAGTCCAAGCCTGAAGGTCTGAGAACCAGGGGAGACAATGGTGTCAGCCCCAGTTGATGTGTCAAAGACCCATGTCCCAGCTCAGCCAGTCAGACAGAGGAGTTTCCTTCTTAGGCAGTCTTTTCCTTCTATTCAGGCCTTCAACCAAGTGGATTAGGCCCACCCACATTGGCAAGGGCAATCTGCTTCACTTGGTCTACTCAATTAAATGTTAGTTTCATCCAGAAACACCCTCACAGAAACTACAAGTTTTAACCAAGTATCTGAGCACTCCATAGCCCTGCCAAGTGGACACATGAAACGAACCATTGCAGTATACAAATGTGGCTAAAGATCATGAGGTTACCTGATGAGTAGACATCTTCTTCCTTTCATAGAGTTCTAATCCCACATTTCTCTGTGGTTGGTGTATCATGGTCGTCTTCTGCGTGGTATTTGTGCTCCCATTCACTATCCTGTGGTGCGTGCAGAACCGTGCATGTGTATATGGTTTTTTTTCATTTTTAAGATATAACAAAATTGCCAAAAAAAATTGTGATATTTTAAATAAGACATCAGAAATCAAAACGAAATTCCAAATAAGTAGAAAATTATAATAGAAAATGTTAATTTAAGTATCTAACCAACACAGAGAAATGGAAAAGATTCGATTTGATATACTCATCATTCCTCTAGAAAAACATAACAATACTTTGATGTAAATAATTCTATATAAAAGAAAATAGTTTTAAATCAATTATTTCCTAAGAAAATTACTGATAATGTATGAACAGGTAAACTCGGTAAAAACTTATAGTAATAAAAATTATATATTTTATGTAAATATTGAGATATCTATGTAAATATTTTATGTAAATATTGAGATGATATATTTTTATGTAAATATTGACATATCTAGTAAATATTGAGATAAGAGATTGTGTTGCTGTAAGAATTGCTGACAATCAAATGTGGTCATAATCTTATTTAACACTACGTTGACAAAGACATTTTGTCATGCTCTCTTCTCTAAGTGCCCCTAGAGTGAGTCTGAAATCCCTGCTTCGGTAAAAATGCATTGGAATTAATTACACATTTTACTTATTTATCCACACAGGCATCACTGTGGTTTATGAGGAGAGAAAGAAGAAAAAGAGAGAAAACATGGTAACTGGTTCTTAAACTTCTCAAGTCTCTACAATAGAGATAGTATAGTTATATGTTCCATGAGAAAATATCTTTCAAAAAACACATCCTACAACTAATGAATATTTAGTAAATAACTGAAAAACACAAGTTATCATATTGTAATGAAGTCTTTCCCAAATTGACATAAAAATTAACATAGTTTTTAAACAAATGAATAAGTGCCAGAAGCATAGAACCATTATAAAACTCAGTAAACTATTCTCATATTCATCCCTGACATATGCTAAAAATGGTTTTGTTTAGCGTTTTTTAAATAGTGTGAATAAAATATGTCATATACTTGTTGTGCATCTTTAAATTTTTGGCCAGTGTATACAGGAACACATGCACACACACACATAGAGAGAGAGAACCATCTGCATCTATGAAGGGACCAGGGGAACCCTGAGGTGCAGCTTAGCTGTCAAATGCAGTGGGTGGTGTGGGCTCTTCCTCCAATCTGGTTCAGCAGAACTGCATTTCTGTTCTCACATGCAGCGTTTAATGGGTTTCTATGTACTAGATATTTGGGGAAAACCAACTTTTGAGATATTATCTAACTGTTCATTGGGCAGGTCTAAATTAGTAGGCCAGTGGTGAATATTTTGACATGAATAGGCCAGAGGTAGGTCAAGAAATTTCAGTAAATAATTGTCAAATCTCATCGTCATCATTATGCCATTGTTGTGTGGTTATTGTCATCATTATTAATTGTAAAGAAATATTACTTTCTTCTATGGTACTCTGAAAAATACCTGCTACTGTTAATTTATTACCCCAGAAATGGCCCACACAGGACAGAGGTCCAGAGCTTTCTTTCATCTCTCTGTTGCTTTCCATTGTCACAGCAGGAAAATTACTGATAACCCTTAATTTGTAGTAGGAAAAGTAATGCCAGCATTGACTCTATGGTAAGGAGGCCACGTTCTGGGAGGAGAAACAAACCTTTTAAACATTTTCTTTTTTGAAACATTTTCCCAAATAAAATCATATGCTATTTTTAGGCTTAATTTGGTTCGCTCACACTGAAGGGCCCCTGTTGTTAATTCTGAAGTAATACAGCTTTCCCATGGGCTCATGCCTGGAATTTGAGCTGCATGTTGTGACCTGGAGGTATGCAGGTCATGGCCATCAGCCCAGGGGAAGGGACGCAGCACCTTTGGCAGCAGGCGACTCATGGTTACTGTCTTGTTGCCTAATATGTTTTAACGTCAAATACATTGCACTAGAAGAAAGTGAATAAAATGCAACCACACTGAATTAGGAAACTTCATAAAATGAGTACCCATCAAATTACCCCCAAAACCTTAGACACCCCCATTGTGTAACTTCCCCATCACAGCCCTGGTCACCACATAGGTAACCACTCTTTTGAATTTTATGATAATCTCTTACTTTTCTTTTCTTTTTAAAGTAATTTATCACCTGCATGTGTTTCCCTTAACGACACATCTGGGTTTTTTTTTCCTGTCTTTGCATCCTACAATAATTTGAATCATATTCTATCTGTTCTTTTATTTCTTTTTCCACATGAAATTATAACTGCTAGAACCATCCATATTCATGTACATGTTTATGGTTCCTTCTAGTATTTGATGGTATGCATGTACAACGATGTATGTTTCCTTTCTTCTTTTGATGGACATTCGTTTTTGTTTCTTCCTTCTTTTTGACCATCATGACCATCTCTGCACATATATCTGAAGCACGCATTAACGGATTACCTTAGGGCATCTCTCCAAGAGTAAAATCAGTAGATAACGTCCTTTGTATTCAACGTTCATGGATTCTGACAAATTATATTCCAGTTGGCAGGTGCCAATTAATACTCCTCTTTGTAGCATGTGGAAGTTTCTGTGACTTCACTCTCATTGTTTAGTGTTTCCTGACATTTAAATTTTGACCATCACATCATATTGAACTGGACCTCACTGTAGTTTTAAATTACGATTCTCTTGATACTAAAATGTTATGAAGGTGCCTTTAAACAGCCTCAAATCCTAAAGTTCCTAAACTACGTTATATTCTGGAATTGTTATTATTTTGGCCTAATTAAGTCTATAATCATTCTGAAGTTGATTGTATGCTGTAGAAGTCCAATGTCATTTTCTAATACACTAATACTGTTCATCTACCATTTGTTGAAAGGGCCGTTCTTTCCCTACTGCTCGACCATGCTCATCGTACACCAATTGTATGAGCTTCCTTAAATGACGAAAATTACATTAAAACTATATGGCAAGGTGTTCAACATCATAGTTATCATGGGAATGGGAAGGAAAACTACGATAAGCGGCCTTAATAGGAGCACAAGATGACTGAAATTAAAAAGGCTAACAATAATAAGCGTTTCAAGGATATGGAGTAACCAGAACTTAACTACACGACTATAGAGAACAAAATAAATCTAATGACATAGACAACTCCTTGGAAGAATCTTATAAATTTAAAAATATTTTGTTGTGGCCTGGGACCCATAGTTGCAGAATCTGAGGTGTGGATTAAGTTTTGGTTCACCTAAAGAGGATATAATTCTCCTATTTCTTTAGTGGATCTTTTGCATTTTAGCTCAGTAATGATTTCTGCATTTGCCTGCTATTAGGCCTAAGCACTATCTCAAGTTTGGGGCCAGTTCATATAATTCTGCTTTGATTATTGCTGAACACATATTCTGTGCATATATGCCTGGTTTTATTCGTAAAGGTAAAATTTCTGAGCCATAGTGTATGTGTAAGATTAGGTACAGATATATGCACTTCTTAAGATTTTCTCAAATGCCCCTTCCTATTTCTATGACTTGGAGAGCACCTCAATAGTGCCATGTTCTTCCTCTATATTGAACTTTTGTTCCGGAGATAAAAGTACTTTGATTATTACTTCTGTGTCTTTTGAATAAAATAAATTTGCTCCCAATATGTCATTCTTTTTTATATGTTGCTGGACTTATTTTGCTAATTTTAAGTCATGAATCTACATTTACGAATGAGATTAGTCTCTAATCTATAGTCCTCATAATGCCCTTGCCAGTTTTGTAAATCAAAGTCATGCTGAATTCTAAATTGATCCAAAGTGCTTCCAGGTTTCTTATTCTCTGGAAGAATTGGTAAATATTAGTGCTGTTCTTTCTTAAATGCTTACTATGCTTTATCATTGGACTTATTTTGGCTTGGCATTTCTTTGAGGAAGGTTTTAAAATAAGATTCAATTTCTTTAACAGATATAAGCTACTCAGATTTTCTTTCTTTTGTTTCAGTTTTGGTAAATTGTATTTTTCTACAAAGTTATATATTTCGTATAATTTTCAATTTTATATGTATAAATTTACCTGTAAAATCTCTTCTTCTCATTTAAATATCTATAGTATGTTGTGGTATTACTTTTCATTCCTGATATTGGTCATATTTATCTTCATAAATGCTGTTTTTTATCTTTTCCAGAGGTAATTAGTCAACATTGCTTGAATCAATTATTAAATGATATGTAAAAAATAATTATTTTTCTATTCTTTCCATTATTCTACTCTTATTGGCTGGCATTTTGGGACATGAAGATAAAATATTCTCTTATTCTTGCTTTCTGAAACAACAAAATATTCTGTGCCCACATTGTATTTTTTTTTCCTGCCTGAAATGTGTAATCAGGTATTTCTTTAAAAAGCCTCATTTCTTTTTGAAAGGAAATATATTTATACCCTAATATCTGGCTGTTCTCATTGCTAATTGACCATCATTGCTTCTCAATATTCTTAGTAGATAGAGCTACAAAATACATTTAAAATTCATGTTTTCATGACACCTTAAATCTAAACCTAACACTATTCTATTTTCCCACATATTCTCTCATTCATTATTTGTTTTATTTGTTTTTCCTTTCTCTTATAATGAAAATACTGGTTACAAAAAAAAAAAAAAATCCATAATTTTACTCCTTTGCTCTATTTTATAATAAATACAAAATGGATTCAGAATTACGTTACTCTAAAAAATTAGAAACCTATCATGTAAGTGGCAATATTTTTGTAGGGTTTTTTTTCTATTTTAGAATTTCTCTGCATGTATTTGGTGGGTTTCTTTTAGCCATATCATCTTTAGAATAAATTTTACTAGTTTTAGAAAGGAAAGTTTTCAGTTTTTATAGCATTAGACTATATTGTAAATGAATGGAGACATATTTCCAATATGGTCAGAGTGAAACAGAACAGAGCAGGGAGTTTCACAATGTTCTTCCATACCATGTCTGGAATCTATGGATAACATCAGTTGCGAAGTCACGAGTTGATTTTTAACTACTAGGTGTAGGCCAGGCAGGCCCAGGCCTGGTTTCAGGTGTGGTTTTGGGTGTGGTGCCTGGTGCTGGGCTGCCTGCCTTTGGTTTCACTTATTTCCTTATTTCTTCTTAAAACAGGTACTAAGTATAAAACAATATAAAACAATATGAGAGAGTTTCTCTCTTCCCTCATTTCCCCTCTTTGAGACTTTCATTCATTTTATTAGTGGGAATTCTCACTTTTATTTTCACTACTTATGTCTTCCTGTACAATAGATTGATAGTGATTCATATATTATGCTTGTACTGAAGCATTCTGGTGAACTAAGGTAGCGTCAAAGCTTTTCAACATTTGGAGAAGTACAGGGAGCAAACAAGGGAGCAGAAAGCAGGTTCTTATTACTATTATTACTCCTATTATAAGAGTTTTAAATCCTCTCATTGCTGGGAACCAATTTCTAAACATGGCTCCTGGATTAAATCCACGCCACACTTGCACGGATACATGTGCCAGTTTTCTTGTATCTTTAACTACTTGCCCCTGATCATCTATGTGTAGACAACAATTAGTAAGGTTAAATTTTGCACAAACTCCCCTTTTAGCTGCTAACAAGTAGTCGAGAGCTAATCTATTTTGATAGACAGCATTTCTCATCTGAGTCTTTTGCTGGGCAAGAATAGTCAAGGCTTGACCAGTTTTATTAGTAACAATTTCTTTTTTTTTAAAATTGTACATTAAGTTCTAGGGTACATGTGCACAACGTGCAGGTTTGTTACATATGTATACTTGTGCCATGTTGGTGTGCTGCACCCATCAACTTGTCAGCACCCATCAACTCATCATGTACATCAGGTATAACTCCCAATGCCATCCCTCTCCCCTCCCTGCTCCCCATAATAGGCCCCCATGTGTGATGTTCCCTTTCCCATGTCCAAGTGATCTCATTGTTCAATTACCACCTATGAGTGAGAACATGTGGTGTTTGGTTTTCTGTTCTTGCGAAAGTTTGCTGAGAACGATGGTGTTGAGCTGCATCCATGTCCCTACAAAGGACATCAACTCATCCTTTTTTTATGGCTGCATAGTATTCAATGGTGTATATATGCCACATTTTCCTAATCCAGTCTGTCACTAATGGATATTTGGGTTGGTTCCAAGTCTTTGCTATTGTGAATAGTGCCACAATAAACATACGTGTGCATGTGTCTTTATAGTAGCATGATTTATAATCCTTTGGGTATATACCTAGTAATGAGATGGCTGGGTCCTATGGTATTTCTAGTTCTAGATCCTTGAGGAATCGCCATACTGTTTTGCACAATGTTTGAACCAGTTTACAATCCCACCAACAGTGTAAAAGTGTTCCTATTTCTCCACATCCTTTCCAGCACCTGTTATTTCCTGACTTTTTAATGATTGCCATTCTAACTGGTGTGAGATGGTATCTCATTGTGGTTTCAATTTGCATTTCTCTGATGGCCCGTGATGACGAGCATTTTTTCATGTGTCTGTTGGCTGTATGAATGTCTTCTTTTGAGAAATGTCTGTTCATATCCTTTGCCCACTTTTTGATGGGGTTGTCTGTTTTTTTCTCATAATTTTGCTTGGGTTCTTTGTAGGTTCTGGATATTAGCCCTTTGTCAGATGAGTAGATTGCAAAAATTTTCTCCCATTCTCTAGGTTGCCTGTTCACTCTGATGGTAGCTTCTTTTGCTGTGCAGAAGCTCTTTAGTTTAATTAGATCTCATTTGTCAATTTTGGCTTTTGTTGCCATCGCTTTTGGTGTTTTAGACCTGAAGTCCTTGCCCATGCCTATGTCCTGAATGGTATTACCTAGGTTTTCTTCTAGGGTTTTTATGGTATTAGGTCTAACATTTAAGTCTGTAATCCATCTTGAATTAATTTTCATATAAGGAGTAAAGAAAGGATCCAGTTTCAGCTTTCTACTTATGACTAGCCAATTTTCCCAGCACCATTTATTAAATAGGGAATCTTTCCCTATTTCTTGTTTTTCCCAGTTTTGTCAAAGATCAGATGGCTGTAGATGTGTGGTATTATTTCTAAGGGCTCTGTTCTGTTCCATTGGTCTATATCTCTGTTTTGGTACCAGTACCATGCTGTTTTGGTTACTGTAGCCTTGTAGTATAGTTTGAAGTCAGGTAGCGTGATGCCTCCAGCTTTGTTCTTTTGACTTAGGATTGTCTTGGCAATGTGGGGTCTTTTTTGGTTCCATATGAACTTGAAAGCAGTTTTTTCCAATTCTGTGAAGAAACTCATTGGTAGCTTAATGGGGATGGCATTGAATCTATAAATTCCCTTGGGTAGTATGGCCATTTTCACGATATTGATTCTTCCTATCCAAGAGCATGGTATGTTCTTCCATTTGTTTGTGTCCTCTTTTATTTCACTGAGCAGTGGCTTGTAGTTCTCCTTGAAGAGGTCCTTTACATCCCTTGTAAGTTGGATTCCTACGTATTTTATTCTCTTTGAAGCAATTGTGAATGGAAGTTCATTCGTGATTTGGCTTTCAGTTTGTCTGTTACTGGTGTATAAGAATTCTTGTGATTTTTGCACATTGATTTTGTATCCTGAGATTTGCTGAAGTTGCTTATCAGCTTAAGGAGATTTTGGGTTGAGATGATGGGGTTTTCTAAATATACAATCATGTCATCTGCAAACAGGGACAATTTGACTTCTTTTCAGAACTGAATACCCTTGATTTCTTTCTCTTGCCTGACTGCCCTAGCCAGAAATTCCAACATTATGTTGAATAGGAGTGGTGAGAGAGGGCATCCCTGTCTTGTGCTAGTTTTCAAAGGGAATGCTTCCAGTTTTTTCCAATTCATTATGATATTGGCTGTGGGTTTGTCATAAATAACTCTTATTATTTTGAGATACTTTCCATCAATACCGAATTTATTGAGAGTTTTTAGCATGAAGGGCTGTTGAATTTTGTCAAAGGCCTTTTCTGCATCTATTGAGATAATCATGTGGTTTTTGTCTTTGGTTCTGTTTATATGCTGGATTACATTTATTGATTTGCATATGTTGAACCAGCCTTGCATCCCAGGGATGAAACCCACTTGATCATAGTGTATAAGCTTTTGGATGTGCTGCTGGATTTGGTTTGCCAGTATTTTACTGAGGATTTTTGCATCAATGTTCATCAGGGATATTGCTCTAAAATTCTCTTTTTTTGTTGTGTCTCTGCCAGGCTTTGGTATGAGGATGATGTTGGCCTCATAAAATGGGTTAGGGAGGATTCCCTCTTTTTCTATTGATTGGAATAGTTTCAGAAGGAATGGTACCAGCTCCTTCTTGTACCTCTGGTAGAATTCGGCTGTGAACCCATCTGGTCCTGGACTTTTCTTTGTTGGTAGGCTATTAATTATTGCCTCAATTTCAGAGCCTTGTTTTAGTCTATTCAGGGATTCAACTTCTTCCTGGTTTAGTCTTGGGAGAGTGTAAGGGTCCAGGAAATTTTCCATTTCTTCTAGGTTTTCTAGTTTATTGGCATAGAAGTGTTTATAGTATTCTCTGGTGGTAGTTTGTATTTCTGTGGGGTTGGTGGTGATATCCCCTTTATTATTTTTTATTGCGTCTATTTGATTCTTCTCTCTTTTCTTCTTTATTAGTCTTGCTGGTGGTCTATCAATTTTGTTGATCTTTTCAAAAAATCAGCTCCTGGATTCATTGATTTTTTGGAATGTTTTTTTGTGTCTCCATTTCCTTCATTTCTGCTCTGATCTTAGTTATTTCTTGCCTTCTGCTAGCTTTTGAATGTGTTTGCTCTTGCTTCTCTAGTTCTTTTAATTGTAATGTTCGGGTGTCAATTTTAGATCTTTCCTGCTTTCTCTTGTGGGCATTTAGTGTTATAAATTTCCTTCTACACACTGCTTTAAATGTGTCCCAGAGATTCTGGTATGTTGTATCTTTGTTCTCATTGGTTTCAAAGAACATCTTTATTTCTACCTTCATATCATTATGTACCCAGTAGTCATTCAGGAGCAGGTTGTTCAGTTTCCACGTAGTTGAGTGGTTTTGATTGAGTTTCTTAGTCCTGAGTTCTAGTTTGTTTGTACTGTGGTCTGAGAGACAGTTTGTTATAATTTCTGTTCTTTTACATTTGCTGAGGAGTGATTTACTTCCAACTATGTGGTCAATTTTGGAATAAGTGGGATGTGGTGCTGAGAAGAATGTATATTCTGTTGATTTTGGGTGGAGAGTTCTGTAGATATGTATTAGGTCTGCTTGGTGCAGAGTTGAGTTCAATTCCTGTATATCCTTGTTAACTTTGTGTCTCGTTGATCTGTCTAATGCTGACAGTGGGGTGTTAAAGTCTCCCATTATTATTGTATGGGAGTCTAAGTCTCTTTATAAGTCTCTAAGGACTTGCTTTATGAATCTGGGTGCTCCTGTATTGGGTGCATATATATTTAGGATAGTTAGCTCTTCTTGTTGAATTGATCCCTTTACCATTATGTAATGGCCTTCTTTGTCTCTTTTGATCTTTGTTGGTTTAAAGTCTGTTTTATCAGAGACTAGGATTGCAACACCTGCTTTCTTTGTTCTCCATTTGCTTGGTAGATCTTCTTCCATCCCTTTATTTTGAGACTATGTGTGTCTCTGCATGTGAGATGGGTCTCCTCAATACAGCACACTGATGGGTCTTGACTCTTTATCCAATTTACCAGTCTGTGTCTTTTAATTGGGACATTTAACCCATTTACATTTAAGGTTAATATTGTTATGTGTGAATATGATCCTGTCATTATGATGTTAGCCGTTTATTTTGCTTGTTAGTTGATGCAGTTTCTTCCTAGCATTGATGGTCTTTACACTTTGGCATATTTTTGCAGTGTCTGGTACCGGTTGTTCCTTTCCATGTTTAGTGCTTCCTTCAGGAGATCTTGTAGGGCAGGCCTGGTGGTGACAAAATCCCTAAGCGTTTGCTTGTCTGTAAAGGACTTTATTTCTCCTTCACTGATGAAACTTAGTTTGGCTGGATATGAAATTCTGGGTTGAAAATTCTTTTCTTTAAGAATGTTGAATATTGGCCCCCACTCTCTTCTGGCTTGTAGAGTTTCTGCCGAGAGATCTGCCGTTAGTCTAATGGACTTCCCTTTGTGTGTAACCCGACCTTTCTCTCTGGCTGCACTTAACATTTTTTCCTTCATTTCAACTTTGGTGAATCTGACAATTATGTGTCTTGGAGTTGCTCTTCTCGAGGAGTATCTCTGTGGCGTTCTTCATATTTCCTGTATTTGAATGTTGGCCTGCCTTACTAGGTTGGGGAAGTTCTCCTGGATGATATCCTGAAGAGTGTTTTCCAACTTGGTTCCATTTTCCCCGTCACTTTCAGGCACCCCAATCAGACGTAGATTTGGTCTTTTCACATAATCCCATATTTCTTGGAGGTTTGTTCATTTCTTTTCCCTTTTTTTCCTCTAGACTTCTCTTCTTGCTTCCTTTCATTCATTTGATCTTCAATCATTGATACGCTTTCTTCCAGTTGATCGAGTGGGTTACTGAAGCTTGTGCATTTGTCACGTATTTCTCATGTCATGGTTTTTATCTCTGTCAGTTCTTTTATGGCCTTCTCTGCATTGATTATTCTAGTTATCCATTCTTCCATTCTTCTTTAAGATTTTATTTTCTTTGCACTGGTTATGTAGTTCCTCTTTTAGCTCTGAGAAGTTTGATCTACTGAAGCCTTCTCCTCTCACTTCGCCAAAGTTATTCTCCGTCCAGCTTTGATCTGTTGCTGGTGATGAGCTGCATTCCTTTGGAGGGGGAGATGGGCTCTGATTTTTTGAATTTCCAGCTTTTCTGCCTTGCTTTTTTCCCATCTTTGTGGTTTTAGCTACCTTTGGTCTTTGATGATGGTGACATACTGATGGGGTTTTGGTGTGGGTGTCCTTTCTGTTTGTTAGTTTTCCTTCTAACAGTCAGGACCCACAGCTGTAGGTCTGTTGGAGATTGCTTGAGGTCCACTCCAGACCCTGTTTGCCTGGGTATCAGCAGCAGAGGCTGCAGAAGATAGAATATTGTTGAACAGTAAGGGCTGCTGTGTGATTCTTGCTCTGGAAGCTTCATCTCAGGGGTGTACCCTGCCGTGTGAGGTGTGAGGTGTTGGTCTGCACTTACTGGGGGATGTCTCCCAGTTAGGCTACTCAGAGGTCAGGGACCCACTTGAACAGGCAGTCTGTCCGTTCTCAGATCTCAATCTCCATGCTGGGAGATCCACTGCTCTCTTCAAAGCTGTCAGACAGGGTCATTAACATCTGCAGAAGTTTCTGCTGCTTTTTGTTAACTATGCCCTGTCACCAGAGGTGGACTCTACAGAGACAGGCAAGCCTCCTTGAGCTGCGGTGGGCTCCACCCCGTTCGAGCTTCCCTGCAGCTTTGTTTACCTACTTAAGCCTCAGCAATGGCGGCCACCCATCCCCCAGCCTCACTGCCGCCTTGCAGTTAGATTTCAGTCTGCTGTGCTAGCAATGAGGGAGGCTTCGTGGGCGTGGTACCCTCCAATCCAGGTGTGGGATATAATCTCCTGGTGTGCCGTTTGCTAAGACCCTTGGTAAAGTGCAGTATTAGGGTGGGAGTTACCCAATTTTCCAGGTGTTGTGTGTCTCAGTTTCCCTTGGCTAGGAAAAGGGATTCCCTTCCCCCTTGTGCTTCCCAGGTGAGGCGATGCCTCACCCTGCTTCAGCTCTCACTGGTCAGGCTGCACCAGCTGACCAGCACCGATTGTCCAACACTCCCCAGTGAGATGAACCCGGTACCTCAGTTGAAAATGCAGAAATCACCCGTCTTCTGTGTTGCTCACGCCTATTCAGTCATCTTGCTCCCCACCCATTAGTAATAATTTCTAAAACAGCTTGTAACCATGTGATCTGGTTGAGCATGTAGATGGGGGTCCAATATCCCCACAGGCCATCTTGTGCCCAAGTGGCAAGTCCATAATATTGTATAATTTTTTCCAGGGGGCCATTCATTATCTTTCCAATTACCTATGGCTGTGCTTTGTTTTTTGCAAGAAGCATAAACAGGGAAGACCAGGAGTTTGCCAGTTTTTATGGGCAGTAAGAAGAAAGATGGTTTAATGGTGCCAATTATACAACTACCTGTCCACTGATCATGCAGCTTAGCAAAGTAGGCTCTATGTCCACATATCCAGTATAACCCAGTGGGGGCAGTCCAGTCTTGGCGGAATTCTGGGTGGGCCCAAACAGTCTGCAACTTTGGAAATTTACTGAATGGATTTCTTTCTGTGTAACTGGAATTCTACCATGTAACTCTTTTTGAGGTACCATTATACAGTTTTTGCCCAAGACAACTAAGCCATCCTACAGGATGAGTGAATCCTTTTCCTTCTCTAGCTATGCAATACTGTCTAATAATTCAGGCTTTTAGAACCCAAAAATTGTCAGGGTGGTTCTTTTGGGCTGGGAATTCATCAGAAACTAGGTCTGTAGGAGCTAACTCTCGGGATTCCCACAGCCATTGATCTCCTGTTACAGTTCCTCCACAAACATGACATGAAGTGACTTTTAGAGACTGGGCTACATGTTCAGCTAATTGCAAACACAAATTTCTAGATTTTCCTGGAATCTCAGATACTGGCACATTTAGTTCATCATAGAAAGTCTGAAATACTGGTTCTGAAGAGCATCTTCAAACCTCCCCTTTTGTTAGGATGCTTACTCTAGGATCTGGTCCTTTTCTATCAATGCCTAATAATACATATTCTCCTTTATTTTATTTTGGGTCTGAGGGGTTTGTGATTGCCAATTCTGAAGGGTTGCAGCTCACACTTCTGCAGGAGGGACTGCCTTTTCCTTCCCAGAGCCAAACAGGATCTTTTTTATCTTCTTTCCAAGTAGCCCAAATGACACAAGACCAGTATTGACACCTCTCACATAAATATGATTATTGAGAGATATACTTATTTTCTGCTGTGTAACTTTTTTCGCAATCCAGATAACTGCATCCTATTCCTTGCTGATTGCTATTAATAGCAGCACAAGCACCAAATTTTAAGCTTTCATGTTTGGGGATCCCTCTTTGTTCTGTTCTAGCTATAATTTTACTTGTGCCACCTAGAAAAGGACCAGTCCTTAGTCTTACTTCAAAGACTATGATCATCGGAGGTTTGGAAGGGTCATAGCACACATTGAGCTGGTCACTTCCTGGATTACATACTTTGTACTGAGTGTTATTATACAAACAGGTTCCTTTTGGAGTTCCCAGGTATTCATAATAACTATAAAATAAAAAGATTGTCTTAACTTGTTGTCCTACCTCAGTGACCTGATGTATGCACTTAAGGCAGTCCTCTGTGTGGGAAGAAGCAGTGGAAGCTTTTACCACACAAGTCCATGTTATAAGGAAAATAAGTCCGACGATGATCTTCCTCATGCTTTGGCCATGTGTAGACCAGTCAGCTTCCAGGCGTGACTGGAGCAGGGCTTGTTGTCTTCCTCAGGGTCACTTTGCAGGGATTGTCCAGGCTTGGTTTGGCCTCCCAGGTCTCAGGTGCTGCAGGCTTCACACCGCTGTGGTGAATCCAGGCTGGGATTCCTTCTACCTTTACAACTGTAGGAGAGGTCAGGATAACGGTCTGGAGTCCCCTACACTGTGGCCGCAAAGGAGCCACATTCTAGTCCTTGATCCACACATGGTCACCTGGAGAAAAAGGGTAAACTGGGGAGAATAAGCTGACTGGGCACCTATCATTTACCCAAATTGAGATTGTATGGGTAATTTTCCCCAAGGCTTGTAGCCTCTTTGTAATTCAATTTCACCTAACTCTTGGGTAGTACCTGAAAGTCCTCACAGTATAGGAGAAGGCCTATGATGCAGAATTTCATAGGGGTAGTATCCTGTTTTCTTAGAGGGGGTACACCTAATATTTAGCAATACTGTAAGAAGGACTTGTATCCATTTTAATCCTGTTTCCTGACATACTTTCCCTAAACTATTTTTGATAGTTCGATTCATTTGCTCCACCTTTCCAGAACTCTGAGGTTGGTAGGTGGTATGTAACTTCCATGTGATTCCTAATACCTTTGCTGTCTTTTGTACCAAGTCAGCCACAAATGCCGGCCCGTTATCTGAGCCAATTCATACAGGTAGTCCAAACCTAGGGATGAGATCTGGAAGAAGCACGTGGGCTACTTCACGAGCTTTTTCAGTTCGTGTTGGATAAGCCTCCACCCACCCAGAGTAAGCACACACTAGAACCAGTAAATACTTGTTACCTCCGCATTTAAGCATCTCTGTGAAGTCCACTTGAAGATCTTCAAAGGGAGCTTCTCCTTAGGCTTGTATACCGGGAGGCACAGAGGGGCCTTGCTTTGCATTGTGCTGTGGACAGTTAATGCATCGCTGCGCTACTGTTTTAGCAAGAACTGGCAAGTGTGAGATGTAGAAATACCAGCCTAACAACTTTTCAAGCAATTCTTGGCCTAAATGGGTAGTTTCACGTATAGCCAGCACGACTGTGGCTCCTAGCAGCTGTGGCACAGCTATTTTTTCATCTGGTAACTTTATCCATCCTTCCTTTACTGTCTGTCCTCTCTCTGCCTGAAGAAAATCTTTTTCCTCTTTAGGATAAGTAGGTACCAGATCAAGCATTTGAGGGAGTAGTGGGGCTGTGACTGATGCCCGGTGAGGAGTAGATGTTGCTTTTCCTGCCTCTGTGTCTGCTCGGGAGTTTCCTTGGCTCACCAAGGTGGAAACTCACTGGTGTCCCCTGCAATGCATGACTGCCACTTTCTGGGGCTTCCACACTGCTTCTAATAACTGCAGAATTTCTTGTTGATGTTTTATGTCCTTTCTCCCAGAATTTAACAGGCCTTTTTCTTTATATAATACTTCATGTACTTGAAGGGTTGGAAAGGCATATCAAGAATCAGTATAGATGTTTACAGTCTTACCTTCACTGAGTTCCAGAGCCCGAGTTAAAGCAATGAGTTCTGCTTTTTGGGCTGAAGTGCCCTGAGACAATGGTTTACCTTCAATAACATCATCCAAGTTTACTACCACGTATCCTGCGCACCTTTCTCCTCGCGAGTTGATGAAGCTGCTCCCATCCATGTGTAATTCCCAGTATACTGATGCCCATGGCTGGTCTCAAAGATCGGGTCTGCTAGAATAGACTGAGTCCAACAACTCTACACAGTTATGTTCAACAGGGCTATCGGATACTGGGAGCAAGGTGGCAGGATTTAAAGAGTTACAGACTTCAGTGGTTATGCGGGGGTTTTCACATAACAAGCCTTGGTACTTAGTTAATCTAGCATTTGTTAGCCAATAGTGTCCTTTGGTATTCATCAGAGTTACTACAGCATGGGGGACTTTTATATTTAAGTTTTGTCCAAGGGTTAGCTTATCTGCTTCTTGTGCCAACAAGGTCATTGCCACCGAGGCTCTTAAAAACGGAGGCCAGCCTTTAGAAACCCCATCAAGTTCTTTTGAGAGGTAGGCCACTGGTCTTGGCCAGGGCCCCACAGTGTATTAAAACTCCTACTGCCATGTTTTCTCTTTCTGACACATGGAGCGTGAAGGGTTTTGTCAAATCTGGTAGTCCTAGAGCTGGGGCTGACATAAGTTTTTCTTTTAACTTACAAAAGTTTTGCTGTTATAGAGGCCCCCATTTAAAGGGCTCTCGGTTGCCCCCCTTTGTAACCCAGTGCGATGGTTTGGCTAGCACCACAAAGTTTGGAATCCATGTTCTGCAAAACCCCATAGCTCCTAAAAATTCCCTTACTTGCCTTCTGGTTTTAGGATCCAGTAGGCTGCAGATGACCTGCTTTCTTTTGGACCCTAGGCTGCACTCTCCTTTTCGAATAGTAAAACCCAGGTAGCAAACCTGCTGTCTGCAGATCTGAGCTTTCTTCTTGGACACCTTATACCCACAGTCCTCCAGGTGCTGAAGCAGGGCATCCGTCCCTTGTGCACACCCAACAGCCATGGAGTGTCCTAGCAGAAGGTCATCCACATACTGGAGCAAGATGCAGCCTAGGTCTTTAGCAGAAAACTTCTGGAAGTCTCGAGCCAATGCCTCCCCAAAGATGGTGGGGGAATTTTTCAACCCTTGGGGAAGCCAAGTCCAAGTGTACTGAGTCCTGACACCTGACCCCGGATCTTCCCACTGAAAGGCAAACAGTTTTTGGCTCTCAGGAGCTATTCTGATGCTAAAGAAGGCATCTTTCAAGTCCAGGCAAGTAAACCAGCCGTCCTCAACTGGCAGCAATCCTAACAGTGTGTAAGGGTTAGGAACTGTTGGGTGCAGAGTCACTGTAGCTTGGTTTACCAACCATAAGTCCTATATGGGTCAATAGTCTTTGGTCCCTGGTTTGGGGACAGGTAGGAGGTGGGTGTTCCATGGAGACTGGCAAGGAACTATATAATTCCAAAGGCTTTTAAGCATCTAAGATGAGCCTGTATTCCTTTAAGGGCCTCCCTGGGAACTGGATACTGCCTTTGTCTGATTGGCTAGGCCCCAGGCTTGACTTCTGTGAGTATGGGGGCTTGATTGATTGCCAGCCCCAGAGGATTGTCCTCTGCCCATACTCGGGGCCATCGTTTAGCTAGGGGTGGTTTTGTTTCCTGACCTGACTAGGTTAGAAAACGTCTCAGTTTTTCTTCCCGGGGAACTGTAAGGGCCATGATGACTCCTGTTTCCGGTAACTTCAGCTGTAAAGAGCCCTGTTTTGTAAAGGAAATGGTGGTTTTCAGTTTGCTAAGCAAGTGTTTTCCCAACAAAGACAAGGAGCAGTCAGGCATATACAGAAAATGATGAGTCACTTTATGTCCTCCCACTGAGCAAGTCCGTGGTAGGCAGAAAGCCTGCTTGGTAGAGACTCCTGTTTCTCCAGTTATATCAATGGTCTTTTTAGATAAGGGGGCCACCGGGATGGTTACTATTGAGTGTTCAGCTTTGGTATTGACCACAAACTTAATGTCCTTGCCCCCTATTGTCATCCTGACCATGGGCTCCTTGTGGGCATTTGAGCCTAGTCCGCTTCAGTCTAGTAGTCCTTTGGCCAGATTGAACAAAGTCCCTTCATCTTTGTCTGAGGTCTTTTGCTCTGCATAACCCTGCTTCTCCTTTAGTTGGGGACATTTATCTTTCCAATGTCCTATTTCTTTACAGCACATTGGTTACACTGCAGACATGAGCAATTGGACTGGGCATTCCTCTTGGAACCTCCTTTTGTCTGCCCTTTTGGGGGATTCCTCTAATTGCCACAGTGAGCAAATCCACATTTCACCTGGCCTGGCGTTCGCCGTCCTTACGGCTTTCTCGGTGGCTTGTTGCATCTCTATTTACAAATACTTGATTAGCTATCTGCAGTAACTGCGAGATAGTCATTCCTGCAAACACAGTCTGTTTTTGCAGTTTTCTCTGGATATCTTCTGCACTTCGACTAACTAAGGCCATGTTAATCATATGCTGATTTGCAGGACTATCCGAATCAAAAGGAATGTACATACGATAGGCCTCACACAATCTTTTATAGAACTGGGCTGGGCTTTCCTCCTTTCCTTGGATGACTTCAGAAAGTTTATTTACATTGGTGACCTTTTGAGCCCCTTTTTTCAGACCTTCAATTAATGTCTCTCGGTACTGTCTTAGTCTCTCCATATCTGGTCCTTCATTTCAATCCCATTGTGGATCTGTTCCTGGCAGCTGAATTCTTATGTATTCCTGGGGATTTTGGTAATCGGCTGGGAAGTGCTTCTCTAGCCATTTAGTTGTTGCCTGGAGCACCCAATCTGGATAACTGTTTTGAGCAAGTCAATTAGAGCTTGAGGCTTTTCAGTGTAAGATGGAGTGTTATTTTTCCAATTGAGGAGATCAGCAGAGGTGAAAGGGTGATGATACACAAAGGCACGTATTTCCACCATATGTCTGTCCCCATCCCAGTATATCGCTGCTTTCTCAGGGGCATTTGGATTCCAGTCTTAGGCCATAAGCAGGCTGCTAAGAGAGGAGTTTCTCCTGTGGCTTTACTTCCCTTCTTGTCTACTCTGGGTAGTCTAGGGCCTGTGGGCTCAGGATAATGGGGCGCCTCTGCTTGATAAGGGGGGGCACTGTTGGTGCCGTCTCTTGCCATGAGGCTCTGGGTCAGACAGAACTTTAGGTGCTGACTTCCCTCAGTGGGCGGAGTGAGAACCTTCCTTAATTAACTGTCCCTTTGCTACTAGGACTGCTGCTGTCTGTCCCCTTAACCTCTATGGGGGATCTAAAACTAGCTGTAACCAGGAATCTGTATATGGGAATTAATCTGGGTGTCCTGGCTTGCCAGTTACTTTGTGCCATACCTTTGAAACTAGAGACTTGTCTAGGCTTCCTTCTGATGGTCAACCTACATCTAATGCTGGCCAGTCTATTTCTTTCTTTTTCTTTCTTTTTTTTTTTTTTTTTGTATTATAGGGTAGTTGTGAGAATTTAATCAGTTAACAAATAAATAGTAGAATGAACAAATTGCCATTCTTTTTCCTCTCCTGTCCCAATATCTGATCATTCCTTTTTTTAATTATTTATTATACTTTAAGTTCTAGGGTACATGTGCATTGTGCGTAACGTGCAGGTTTCTTACATATGTATACTTGTGCCATGTTGCTGTGCTGCACCCATCAACTCATCAGCACCCATCAACTCGTCATGTACATCAGGTATAACTCCCAATGCAATCCCTCCCCCCTCCCCCCTCCCCGTGATAGGCCCTGGTGTGTGATGTTCCCCTTCCCGAGTCCAAGTGATCTCATTGTTCAGTTCCCACCTATGAGTGAGAACATGTGGTGTTTGGTTTTCTGTTCTTGCGATAGTTTGCTGAGAGTGATGGTTTCCAGCTGCATCCATGTCCCTACAAAGGACACAAATTCAAAGTTCTAAGTTTTCCTGAAGTCATAGTGATTCCTTAGTCTCCTTTGAATCCTTTCTTGAAATTCTTTAACATAGTCCCTAATGGGGTGGACTTAATTTGTGTCTGACCCATGTTTTCTCAAGACAAAATATCATGCTTACACCACACACTCACCACAAAACAAAGAATGGGTAAAGAGGGCACACACACACCTTTACAGTTTGTACCAAACTAAAAGTGAAACCAAAACTAGAGTATCCAGAAATTCAAGCCAAGTCAGAACTAAAACCAAAGTATCACGCAATTCAAGTCAAGTCAAAACCAGAACAAAAGTGCCAATGCAGGCATGCAGTGTGTGATCAGGCCACGCTTCCACTCAGATGGAGTGGGCAAGTTCTAAAGACTAGTCTTACCAAGTTTCAGATGTCTGGACTGCAAGTGCCAGTTCCTTCCTGGTGTTCAGACACTGTGTTAATCCTCCGTGGGGGCCTGCTACACGCTGCTCTGGTGAGGCATTCCACCAGGACAATTGCCTACCCAGGAGCGCTCTTTGGATCATGTCACTCAGGCTGGCTGGAGTCTCCCACAGGGATGCTCCACAAGGCAGGCTTAAGTCACCTAAGGGGCAGCCTTGGCCGTCCATTAGTCACCTCACTTCCTGGCCAGGGAACCAAGAAATGTAGCAGGATGAGCCACAAACAAAATCCCTCAGACACCAAGTTGTAAAAGGAAAGGCTTTATTCAGCTGGGAGCATCGGCAAGCTACTGCCTTAAAATCCAAGCTCCCTGAGTGCACAATTTCTGTCCCTTTTAAGGGCTCACAACACTAAAGATTTCACATGAAAGGATCATGATTGATTGAATAATCTAGGGGGTACGTGACAGGGGCTTCATGCACCAGTAGTCAGAGTGAAAGAGAACAGAGCAGGGAGTTTCACAATGTTCTTCCATACAATGTCTGGAATCTATGGATAACATCGGTTGTTAAGTCATGAGTTGATTTTTAACTACTAGGTTTAGGCCAGGCAGGTCCAGACCTGGTTTCAGGTGTGGTTTTGGATCTGGTGCCTGGTGCTGGGCTGTCTGCCTTTGGTTTCACTTCCTTATTTCTTCTTAAAACAGGTACCAAGTATAAAATAATATAAAACAATATGAGAAGGTCTCTCTCTTCCCTTACTATCATATATCCTAGAAATAAAGTATGTAGCTGTTCATAGACTAGGAAAAAATATATTTTTCTCTACTTTTCATAGTTTTACTTGAAATGGACCCTGCAACAATAGATAAACACAAGAAAAATAAATGAAAGTTTCATACATATACATTTCATGTACATATGGAAAATACTTTGAGAAATGAGGAAATCTCAAAAAGGTGGCTTTGATTTCAAGCTTAAATTCTGTTTTCCACTGTAACAAGGAAGGATGTTTAGGGTGAGCAATAAAGGGGAGGTGACCAGAAAAAGCATGGCAAATGAGGGTAAAGTTTTTATGCTGATGTAAGTCTGTGCTTTCTCCATTGACAAGGAAATCTATTTACAGGCATCCTTCTCTCCCTGGTACAGAGAGACACTCTCACAAAAGGAGATCTCCTTTAGAGATGTAAATTGCCCTTACAAAATGGTATCTTCTGCTTTGTTTTCAGAGCTTCTCCTGTGTCTGCAGTTTCTCAAAATAATCAGCTCAAAATAATCCCTATGCGAAAGAGGCATGATTTTGTGTGGCATTCTTGTCTCCATACATCAATTCTTTTTTTTTCTTTGTGCGAGGGAAGATACTTTAATGTTTTCTTTATAGGTTTTTCATATTTCCTGCTGTAATTTCTGCTCCCAGCATATTTTAGAGATTTTGTTGTTGTTGTTTCCATAATAAAAGACACTTTTTATTACTTTATTTCACCTTAGATTTTTATTTTGATCATATAAAATCTGTTGATTTTTTATTAATTTTAAAAAATTGTTCAAGGAATTTTTACCAATGAATTTCTAGTTTTTTTCTAGTTATTTTACTAGCAAATACAAAAATTTAAAAATTTAATTCAAATTTTTATAACACTAATTGTTTTCCTCATATCTTAATATAGTAGCTAAATTTTTCAAAATACTGGTACCTCATAATGGAATTTTTGCTTTAAAAAAATGGAGCAAAAAAGCCTATAACATTTTCCCATTAAGTAAGCTGCTGGATTTGAGACAGGTATATTAACACATTTTATATGTTAAAGAGTTACCGTTCAACTTCCATTTTAATTGATGCTTCAGACATTAAAAAGCATTTTTTTTTTTTTTTTTTTTTTTTTTTTTTTTGAGACAGAGTCTCGCTGTGTCTTCCAGACTGGAGTGCAGTGGTGCGATCTCAGTTCACTGCAAGCTCCGCCTCCTGGATTCACGCCATTCTCCTGCCTCAGCCTCCCGAGTAGCTGGGACTACAGGCACCTGCCACCACGCCTGGCTAATTTTTTTTTTTTTTTTTTTTTGTATTTTTAGTAGAGACGGGATTTCACCATGTTAGCCAGGATGGTCTCGATCTCCTGACCTTGTGATCCACCTGCCTCGGCCTCCCAAAGTGCTGGGATTACAGGTGTGAGTCATCCATGCCCGGCCAACATTAATAAGCATTTAAAGATTTAAAGGCTTTTTCAAGTTCTATAGAGATAACTGTCAGGCCTCTGAGCCCAAGCTAAGCCATCATATCCCCTGTGACCTGCACGTACACATCCAGATGGCCTGTTTCTGCCTTAACTGATGACATTCCACCACAAAATAAGTGAAAATGGCCAGTCCCTGCCTTAACTGATGACATTACCTTGTGAAATTCCTTCTCCTGGCTCATCCTGGCTCAAAAACTCCCCCACTAAGCACTTTGTGACTCCCCAAACCTGCCTTCCCAAGAACAACCCCCTTTGACTGTGATTTTCCATTACCTACCCAAATCTTTAAAAATGGCCCCACCCCTATCTCCCTTCACTGACTCTCTTTTTGGACTCAGCCCGCCTGCACCCAGGTGAAATAAACAGCCTTGTTGCTCACAGCCTGTTTGGTGGTCTCTTCACACGGATGTGAGTGAAATTTTGGTGCCGTGACTTGGATCTGGGGACCTCCCTTGTGAGATCAATCCCCTGTCCTCCTGCTCTTTGCTCCATGAGAAAGATCCACCTACGACCTCTGGTCCTCAGACCAACCAGCCCAAGGAACATCTCACCAATTTTAAATCGGGTAAGCAGCCTCTCTACTCTCTCCTCCAACCTCTCTCACTATCCCTCAACCTCTCTCACTATCCCTCAGCCTCTTTTTCCTTTCAATCTTGGTGCCGCACTTCAATCTCTCCCTTCTCTTAATTTCAGTTCCTTTCCTTTTCTAGTAGAGATGAAGGAGACGTGTTTTATCCGTGAACCCAAAACTCTGGCACCAGTCACGGACCCGGGAACACGGTCTTTCCTTGGTGTTTAAATGCGTGGGGATGCCTTCATGATTATTCACCCACGTTTCAGAGGTGTCTGACTATGCGAGGACACCTGCCTTGGTCCTTCACCTTTAGTGGCAAGTACCGCTTTTCTGGGGGGCAAGAACTCCCTGACCCCTTCTCTCCATGTCTCTACCCCTCTCCATTTTCCTGGAGGGCAAGAACCCCCGACCCCTTCTCTCCATGTCTCTACCCTCTCTTTACACCAGACTTGCCTCCTTCACTATAGGCAACCTTCCACTCTCCATTCCTCCCTCTTCTCCCTTAGCCTGTGTTCTCAAAAACTTAAAACCTCTTCAACTCACACCTGACCTAAAACCTAAGCACCTTATTTTCTTCTGCAATGCACTTAGACCCAATACAAGCTCAACAGTGGTTCCAAATAGCCAGAAAATGGTACTTTTGATTTTTTCCCCCCTACAAGATCTAAATAATTCTTGTCATAAAATAGGCAAACAGCCTGAGGTGACTGACGTCCAGTCATTCTTTTACACATCCGTCCCTCCCTAGCCTCTGTTCCCATTGCAATTCGTCCCAAATCTTCCCTCTTTCCCTCCCATCTGTCCACTCAGTCCCAACGCCAAGCGTCGCTGAGTCTTTCTAATCTTCCTTTTCTACAGACCCATCTGACATCTCCCCTCATCTCTAGGCTGCTCCTCACCAGGCTGAGCTGGGTCCCAATTTTTCCTCAGCCTTCACTCACCCACCCTATAATCCTTTTATCACCTCCCCTCCTGACACCCAGTCTGGCTTACAGTTTTATTCCATGACTAGCCCTCCCCCACCTGCCCAGAAATTTCCTCTTAAAAAGGTGACTGGAGCTAAAGACACAGTCAAGGTTAATGCTTTCTTTTTCTTTATCTGACCTCTCCCAAATCAGTTAGCCTTTAGGCTCTTTTTCATCAAATATGAAAAACCCAGCCCAGTTCATGGCTCTTTTGGCAGCAACCCTGAGATGCTTTACAGTCCTAGACCCTAAAAGGTCAAAAGGCTGTCTTATTCTCAATATACATTTTATTACCCAATCCGCTCCCGACATTAAATAAAACTCCAAAAAGTAAATTCCAGCCCTGAAACCCCACAACAGGACTTAATTAACCTTGCCTTCAAGGTGTATAATAATAGACTAAAGGCAGTCAAGTAGCAACATATTTCTGAGTTGCAATTCCTTGTCTCCACTGTGAGACAAACCCCAGCCACATCTCCAGCACACAAGAACTTCCAAATGCCTGAACCGCAGTGGCCAGGGGTTTCTCCAGGACTGCCTCCCGCAGGAACTTGCTTCAAGTGCTGGAAATCTGGCCACTGGGCCAAGGAATGTCCACAGCCCAGGATTCCTCCTAAGCCATGTCCTATCTGTGCAGGACCCCACGAAAAACAGACTGTTCAACTCGCCCAGCAACCACTCCTAGAGCCCCTGGAACTCTGGCCCAAGGCTCTCTGACTGACTCTTTCCGAGATCTTCTTGGCTTAGTGGCTGAAGACTGACACTGCCTGATCACCTCGGAAGCCTACAGGATCATCTCAGACCCTTTGGGTCACTCTCACAGTGGAGGGTAAATCTGTCCCCTTCTTAATCAATATGGAGGCTATCCACTCCACATTACCTTCTTTTCAAGGGCCTGTTTCCCTTGCCTCCATAACTGTTGTAGGTATTGATGGCCAGGCTTCTAAACCTCTTAAAACTCCCCAACTCTGGTGCCAACTTAGACAATACTCTTTTAAGCACTCCTTTTTAGTTATCCCCACCTGCCCAGTTCACTTATTAGGCCGAGATATTTTAACTAAATTATCTACTTCCCTGACTATTCCTGGCTATAGCCACACCTCATTGCTGTTCAAAGCCTCCTTCACATCCTCCCCTTGTATCTCCCCACCTTAACCCACAAGTATAGGATACCTCTACTCCCTCCTTAGTGACCGACCATGTACCACTTACCATCCCATTAAAACCTAATCACCCTTACCCCACTCAACGCCAATATCCCATCCCATAGCATGCTTTAAAAGGATTAAAGCCTGTTATCACTCACCTGCTACAGCATGGCCTTTTAAAGCCTATAAACTCCCCTTACAATTCCCCCATTTTACCTGTCCTAAAACCAGACAAGCGTTACAGGTTAGTTCAGGGTCTGCGCCTTATCAATCAAACTGTTTTGCCTATCCACCCCGTGGTGCCAAACCCATATCCTCTCCTATCCTCAGTACCTCCCTCCACAACCCATTATTCTGTTCTGGATCTCAAACATACTTTCTTTACTATTCCTTTGCACCCTTCATCCCAGCCTCTCTTCGCTTTCACTTGGACTGACCCTGACACCCATCAGGTTCAGCAAATTACCTGGGCTGTACTGCCACAAGGCTTCACAGGCAACCCCCATTACTTCAGTCAAGCCCAAATTTCTTCCTCATCTTTTACCTATCTTGGCATAATTCTCATAAAAATACACATGCTCTCCCTGCTGATTGTGTCTGGCTAATCTCCCAAACCCCAATTCCTTCTACAAAACAACAACTCCTTTCCCTCCTAGGCATGCTTAGTGAGGTCAGAATTCTCACACAAGAGCTGGGACCATGCCCTGTGGCCTTTCTGCCCAAACAACTTAACCTTACTGTTTTAGCCTAGCCCTTATGTCTGCGTGAGGCAGCTGCTGCTGCTTTAATACTTTTAGAGGCCCTAAAAATCACAAACTGTGCTCAACTCACTCTCTACCATTCTCATAACTTCCAAAATCTATTTTCTTCCTCTCACCATTGCTCAGGACAACACTTATGCTGATAAGGTGGCTAGACAAGCAGCTAGGATTCCAATTTCTGTCCCTCACAGCCAGTTTTTCTCCTTCTCATCTGGCCACTCCCACCTCCTCCCCCGCTGAAACTTCCACCTATCAATCTCTTCCCACACAAGGCAAATGGTTCTTGGACCAAGGAAAATATCTCCTCCCAGCCTGATAGGCCCATTCTATTCTGTCGTCATTTCATAACCTCTTCCATGTAGGTTACAAGCGGCTAGCCTACCTCTTAGAACCTCTCATTTCCTTTCCATCATGGAAATCTATCCTCAAGGAAATCACTTCTCAGTGTTCCATCTGCTATTCTACTACTCCTCAGGAATTTCTCAGGCCCCCTCCCTTCCCTATACATCAAGCTTGGGGATTTGCCCCTGCCCAGGACTGGTGAATTGACTTTACTCACATGCCCCAAGTCAGAAAACTAAAATACCTCTTGGTCTGGGTAGACCCCTTCACTGGATGGGTAGAGGCCTTTCCCACAGGTTCTGAGAAGGCCACTGCAGTCATTTCTTCCCTTCTGTCAGACATAATTCCTTGATTTGGCCTTCCCACCTCTATACAGTCTGATAGCAGACCAACCTTTATTAGTCAAATCACCCAAACAGTTTTTCAGGCTCTTGGTATTCAGTGAAACCTTTATATTCCTTACCATCCTCAGTCTTCAGGAAAGGTAAAACAGAGTAATAGTCTTTTAAAAACACACCTTACCAAGCTTAGCCACCAACTTAAAAAGGACGAACAATACTTTTACCACTTGCCCTTCTCGGAATTTGGGCCTGTCCTTGGGATGCTACAGGGTACAGCCTATTTGAGCTTCTGTATGGACCCTCCTTTTTAATAGGCCCCAGTCTCATTCCAGACACCAGACAAACTTGGAACATGCCCCCAAAAACTTGTCATCCCTACTATCTTCTGTCTAGGCATACTCTTATTCACCATTCTCAACTACTCATAAATGCCCTGCTCTTGTTTACACTGCCGGTTTACACTGTTTCTCCAAGCCATCACAGCTGATATCTCCTGGTGCTATCCCCAAACTGCCACTCTTAACTTCCTCTTAAAGTAAATAATCTTTGCTGGCAGTGCTATGCTGAACCTCCTTGGGCACTCTCTAATTAGATGTCCTGGGTCCTTACAATTCTTAGTCCTTTAATACCTGTTTTTCTCCTTCTCTTATTCCGTTTAGTTTTTCAATTCATACAAAACCGTATCCAGGCCATCACCAACAATTCTATATGACAAATATTCCTTCTAACAACCCCACAATATCACCCCTGACCACAAAATCTTCCTTCAGCTTCATCTCTCCCACTCTAAGTTCCCACACCGCCCCTAATCCCACTCAAAGCAATCCTGAGAAACATCGCCCATTATCTCTCCATACCACCCCCAAAAATGTTCACTGCCCAAACACTTTACCACTATTTCATTTTATTTTTCTTATTAAAATAAGAAGACAGGAATGTCAGGCCTCTTAGCCCAAGCTAAGCCATCATATCCCCTGTGACCTGCATGTATACATCCAGATGGCCTGTTCCTGCCTTAACTGATGACATTCCACCACAAAAGAAGTGAAAATGGCTGGTCCCTGCCTTAATTGATGACATTACTTTGTAAAATTCCTCCTTCTGGATCATCCTGGCTCAAAAAGCTCCCCCAATGAGCACCTTGTGACTCCCACCCCTGCCTGAAAGAGAAAAATCCCCTTTGACTGTAATTTTCCTTTACCTACCCAAATCCTATAAAATGGCCCCACCCCTGTCTCCCTTCACTGACTCTCTTTTCGGACTCAGCCCGCCTGCACCCAGGTGAAATAAACAGCCTTGTTGCTCACACAAAGCCTGTTTGGTGGTCTCTTCACACGGATACAAGTGAAAATAACTGTATTATTTTGTCTTAGATGAATTAATATGATGAATTATAATAATAGCTTCCTAATATTGAGCACATTCTACATTCCTAAATTCCTCTTCATATTGGTGTATTTTTTAATGCTATTGGATTATGTTGGCAAATATTTTCTTTTTTTTTTTTTTTTTTTTTTGAGACGGAGTCTTGCTCTGTCGCCCAGGCTGGAGTGCAGTGGCCGGATCTCAGCTCACTGCAAGCTCCGCCTCCTGGGTTTACGCCATTCTCCTGCCTCAGCCTCCCGAGTAGCTGGGACTACAGGCGCCCACCATCTCACCCGGCTAGTTTTTTTTTTTGTATTTTTTTTTTAGTAGAGACGGGGTTTCACCGTGTTAGCCAGGATGGTCTCGATCTCCTGACCTCGTGATCCGCCTGTCTCGGCCTCCCAAAGTGCTGGGATTACAGGCTTGAGCCACCGCGCCCGGCCGGCAAATATTTTCTTTAGGAATTTCACATTACTATAAAAAGGCATGATTTATATGAAAATTTATTTTTCTGCTATCCTTACCAGATTAGAATGTGAATATTTTACTTGTGTATGACAAGTTGAGTTTTCTTCATTTCTTGATCTCTGAAACACTTTGTGTATTATTAGAACTATCTGTCTTAGAAAAGTTTGTAAAATTCTTGTGTAAAAAATCTGGGCCTACTTATTTTCATGTGGATGTTCTTGAATAATGTTCTCAATTTTTTTTTTTTTTCATAGAAAATGTCTTTTCTAAGTGGAGTCAATTATAGCATACTAAAATTTTTAAGAAATTGTCAATTTTACCTGTTTCCAAATTTATTTTCAAAGAATTACTAAAATTAAGCTAATATTTTAGAAACATTTTTCATTTTGAATAATTATTTTCTACTTATTGTGACAACATCTGAATATTTATGATTTTCCATTTTTGCTTCCTTATGTATTAGTTTATCTATGTTGCTGAAAATTTAAGAATCAATGTTATGATTTGTTTTGTAGTTCTGCCAATTTTTCATTCTCTTCCTCATTCATTTTTGATTTTGCATTTATTATTTTCTTCTTTGTTTTACTTTACTCTTTTGCTCTCTGTCCTTTTTGAATTAGGCATTTTCTTCCTCTTATTCTTTCATTTATATTTCTGTATCTAAGTTTATAAATTTTCTTCAGAAGCTGTCTTATTTTTATCTCAAAGAGTCTAACATGTAGTATGTTACTGTTGTTTTAAGAAATCTGGGTCAGAAGAGGTGGCTCACGCCTGTAATCGCAGCACTTTGGGAGGCCGAGGCGGGCGGATCATGAGGTCAGGAGATTGAGACTATCCTGACCAACACGGTGAAACGCTGTCTCTACTATAAATATAAAAAAATTTAGCCGGGCATGGTGGTGGGCACCTACAGTCACAGCTACTAGGGAGACTGAGGCAGGAGAATGGCTTGAACCCAGGAGCAGAGGTTGCAGTGAGTGTAGATCGTGCCACTGCACTCCAGCCTGGAGGACAGAGTGAGAAACTCCGTCTCAAAAAAAAAAAAAAAAGAAAAAAGAAATCTGGAAGTTTAAATTTTATATATCTTTAGAACTAAAAGTTGATTAATAGAGTTAGAAAATCTTAAAATATCTGGTATTTTTTCTTGATTTTATTACTTTCTTGTTTTACAGAATGTGATAACTATTTTTTTCCTACTCCCATGGAATTTGATGAGATTTCCTGCATAAAAATTGACTATCAAAAATTTTTGTGTGTTCTATTAAAATCTCAAAGTATTATTTTGAAAACAATGGTGGATTTACTATTATTGGAATACAAAGATCTTTCACACATATACACACAACATGACTCTTCCAGATTTTTATTGTTTATGTCTTTTATATATTAGTTATTTATTGGCTTGTGTTATCTTGCCATAATTTCAATTAAAAGCTAACTGTAGTGTTTTCATTTTTGCATCATCCATCTTTCTGCTTTATAAAATGCATGTTGTGTTGTGTGATGCATAGACATTCATAAATACTTTATCTTAATGTGAAATGTGGCCTTTCAATAGCAGAATATTCTTTGGATTCTTTAATGTTCTGGCTTCCTTTTCTGATATCAGGATTACATCAAATGCTTTCCATTTGTTTGCATAAACTTCTATAGTGTTGTCCATCTTAATTCAGTTTTTCTCAATTTGTGTTAGGTGTGTCTTTCGTAAATAACATCAAATTTGGTTTTGAGCCAATTTTAATATTTTTTTGCTTATGAGTTAAGCAAATTAACATTTATAAATTTAACTGATATAATTAACATCAATTGTATCATAATATGTTAGGTCCCTAAATATATTGTGTAGTGCATTATATTTATTTTAATTTTTCCTTTATATGGTTTGCTTTGTTTGATTTTCACTTGTAATTTTTTTTTTTTTTTTTTTTTTTTTTTTTTGGTGTATATGAAACTATAGGAAAAGCATTCCCTCAGCCCTCTGAAGGTTCACAGAAAATGAACTGGCAAAAGGCAGATTAGTAGGAGGAAAATTCATACAGAATTTCATTGATGTGCATGGAGAAGATCACAGTAGAGTGAAACCCAAAAACTCAGTGTGGTCCAGATGGTTGTACATGCTTCCTCATAGAAGAAGGGCATATAGGGTGTGTAGAAGTAAATAATTGTCAGGAGAAATGAATGAGCCCAAAGAACAAGGACTCGGGACAAAGTTGTTTGAGGTCTGAGGGAGGTGGTGGGAAAGTGAGGGGGGAAACTTCACTGTGAACAAAGGCAGTCTTATTATGCAGATAAAGCCTCCCAGATAGTCTCTCAAGCTGCCCTCAGAACAACAGATGAAAAAATTCTGGGTATGGGGAGGACTCCCTGTTTCTTCTCTTTTCCGGTGGGTAATCTTTTCTGGTTATTTATTGAGATTTCTAAGAAAGAAATTTTAAGATAATTGAGTTACTTTTGGAAATAAAGATTTTAGTCAGATAAGGACAAGGGACTCTGGTGCTTCAGGAATGAAAGAGGATCAGAGAGACTGGGGCAGAAGGTCACAGAGAGACTTCGGTTCTGAGTCTTATTTCTGAGGCCTTTCACTTTTCTTTAAATTCACAGCACCCAGCATATCAAAATGCCATATTTTGGGGTATTGTTTTCTGTGTCCTGATAAAGCTTCATGTTTTTATTCAAGTAGAAGCCTTTAATAACACCATTGATAATGTCCTGAGCCCTTCTTTTAGTTTCTACTTTTTGTTTAATCATCTTCAAATATTTTCTTTGAGTGTTATCTGTCCATGTCATAAATTAATAAGCTTATACAACATTTTTCTCTCTCACTCTTTTCCTCCAATTTTAAGTTGTTATTTCTACTTAACCAAATCATCTATCATTTATATACTACTTTTCCCCCTTAGAGATACTTTTTTTAAGTCTTAGATTTACAGTTGAACTTAGTCAATACTTACTGCCAGCCGCCTCTCAGTCATCTCTTGGTGGATGAAGCATGTTTTTATTATTCTTTAGGAATTTCTTTTGAAAACATTTTCCTGGTATTAGGGAAATGCAAATTAAAACCACAGTGAAATACCCCATTACTCATATATTAGAATTGATTTTTAAAACACTGAAACTACTGAACTCTGGCAAATGGGACTGCAAAATGGTACAGCTGCCTTGGAAGAATGTTCGGCAGTTTCTTAGAAAATGAAACAAGCACTTACTACAAAACCCAGCAATCACAGTCCGAGCCATTTACACAAAAGAAATGAAAACCAACATTAAGAGACAATTACATGTCTTGGCCATCTTTTGGCATTTGATTTCCATGTCAAGTTATAATGTTTTTGTTAATTTTAATAAATTTAAATCAGTCTAGAGATAAGTAATTTCTTTATATTACTGAACCTTCATTAAAAGATGTGACCTTTTAAAAAAATGTTGTTCTGCTTATTAGTATCATATAGATACTCAATTTACACATATTTTTACCTTGTATACCACAAACTTAGCAAAACTGGCAATATCTTATAACACACAGAGAGAAGGCTTTTGAGTTTTCTGTGTACATAGGTATGTAATCTGTAAAACTAGATTAATCAGAGCAGGGATTGATTTGTCTGGAAGCTGTGTTTCCAACCCTTTGAGGAAAGGTCTATTTCAAATAATCCTTACCCTTCTGTGGCCTCAACTTAATGTTGTATGATAATTCCAGGGCATCTATCCCTCCTTTTTGAGAACAATTTTTGTCTCATTAGCCTTACAAGGGTGTTAACATCTGCACTCAGTTTGTCAGCTTCTCAAAGCCTCCACTGAAAGTAGAAGCCAAAAAGAAACACTAGAATTGTCATACATTTCTATAAGAAATATGGTTTCAAGTGCTAGGCTCATCTTCCTGGTTTTCCATTTCTTTAGTATTTTAAGCATTTTTTTAGCCTTCAATTAAATTTGTATTACCAATTATAAGTAATCAAACGTATGTTACCAGATGGGATGCAACGAAAAGATCACAGCATCCCATATGTAATGTTCTTGCTAAGTTCCAATATGAATCAAATCATGAGAAATAAAAATGAAAAATGGGAAACATTCTGCAAAACGACTGGCCTGTAATCTTCACAAGTGTCATGGTGAGGCAATCACTTATATATATTTGAAGTGATCAATGATATTCTTGCTCTATCATGGCTGAATGTAATGGTAAGATAGAGATTACAGTTTCTAAAATCACACCATCCTGTGCATCCCGGAGAAATCCTTTAAATTCATTTTATGATGAGCCCTCTGGAAATATCTGGGAGGCACAGGAAAATTAATTTATTAATGATAACTTGTCAAATGACTTTTTATATAAATACATTCATAAGGCAGAAAATGAAAGAGATGATACGATAATATTTTTTATACATTTCGTCAGTAGTTTATTAGAAGCAGGATGCCATGAGAACTGTTAGCTTTTGCACAAGTTTCTGACCTGAGAATCAATTAATCAGAGACTGTCCATCTAACTATTCCCCAATGAGAGTCATCTGATCACACACACAGGCTTGAGGCATACCCTAAATGATTTCTTGCTTTGTGTCAGAGTGGGATCCAATATCTGGCTAACCATTCAAACATTAAAAATTCTGAAGTACACAGCAGGCAATTCCCAAGAATTAACTATTTCGATACAACTTTTATTTCGAAATAAAGAAAATGTGGCACATATACATCATGGAATGCTATGCAGCCATAAAAAAGAATGAGTTCATGTCCTTTGCAGAGACCTGGAGGAAGCTGGAAACCGTCATTCTCAGCACACTAACACAGGAACAGAAAACCAAACACTGCATATTCTCACTCATAAGTGGGAATTGAACAATGAGAATATATGGACACAGGGAGGGGAATATCACACACTGGGACCTGTCAGGGAGTTGGGGGCAAAGGGAGGGATAGCATTAGGAGAAATACCTAACATAGATGACGGGTTGATGGGTGCAGCAAACCACCATGGCACATGTATACCTATGTAATAAACCTGTATGTTCTGCACATGTGTCCCAGAACTTAAAGTATAATTAAAAAAAATAAATATTTGTCTTTACAAAATGAGATCTTTCAGAAATTGCATATTCACCAACCCACTCCTCGTCCCCTGTCCCAGAAAAGTGTTTTTTTTTTTGTTTTTTTTTTGTTTTTTTTTTGAGACGGAGTCTCGCTCTGGAATGCAGTGGCGCGATCTCAGCTCACTGCAAGCTCTGCCTCCCGGGTTCACGCCATTCTCCTGTCTCAGCCTCCGGAGTAGCTGGGACTAGAGGCGCCTGCCACCTCGCCCGGCTAATTGTTTTTTGTTTGTTTGTTTGTTTGTTTGTTTTTAGTAGAGACGGGGTTTCACTGTGTTAGCCAGGATGGTCTCTATCTCCAGACCTCGTGATCTGCCCTCCTCGGCCTCCCAAAGTGCTGGGATTAAAGACGTGAGCCACCGCGCCCGGCCGGAAAAGTTATTTTCGTGGTAAAACAAAAAGAGAGAGAGAGAATATATAATGGTAGTAGGAAAAAAAAAAAAAAAAAACTGTCAATCTAGCATCCAAATCCATCACAAATATATTTCCAGAATAAGGATAGAAGAAAAAAAAAATTAAGACCAAAAAAATAATAAGAAAAAATGTGTGACCCACACATCTGGTCTAAGGGATATAGTAAAGGCGTTTTTTTGGCAGAAGAAACATAATCTTAATGAAACATTCAAGAAGTGGAAAGGAACAAAAAGAAACAAAAAACCATAAACATTTGGAGCCCTATTGGCCTTTAACGTTGGTCTCTAACTTCCTGTTGCAGTGTTCATACCAGGATTCTTCTTGGCAGCTTCCCCTGAAATACTCAGAAACATTATGACGTATTTTCTCATTTCTTCCATGTGAGAAAATCCTCATTTAGATTTATTCTGAGCCTTGAGAACTGTCACAATCTGTATTTTCTTAAGACATAGTGGTATTCTATTAAAATTATCAGCATCGCCAATGATACAGTTGTCTTTAGCACTGAGGTCATTCCTCTTCAAACTGCTGCTGTGAGGTCAGACACGATTGATTTTCCTATTTTACAGAATATTGTTAAAAATTTGTCAAATGATTTGAGGGTTTCCCAGGCCTATCTGTAGTGTCTGAGGCACAGTTAGCATTAGAAAATATAGGAACTGAAATTCTAACCTGCTGTCAGCTGGAGGAAATTTTGTCAGAGCACTGTCTAATTAAAAAAATGCGCATCTCTAATACTTACTTATCAACCCTATTTCATGTCAAATACTGATTTGTTGGCATTGGACACTCACTTATTCTGAAATTTGACAGAATGCTTCCGTTTCAAATGTGTAGCCAATGGCAGAAATATGCTAATTTCTACTTGTTTCTTCCACATGGACTTTTTCTTTATCATATACATGACTTAATTGTGTCAATGTGAAGTTTTTCTCTACCTAAAAGTAGAATAAGTTATAGTGTTTAAAGTGAAATTTGACATTTCAAAAAATAACATTTCTGTTATTTTGGCCCATCCTAGTGCTTAATTATCTTACTGTGCCCCTTAGAGGTAGATGAGAAATAATAAGAAAAAGAAATTATTTCCATTCGACAGAGTTTTAATTTTATTCCTCCAAGGTGCATTTTCTGCTTTTAACAAAAAGACTGAGGTTTTTACCATCTATGCCTTAAACATAGACATCAACTTTCCAAATATCACCTAAAGTGGTCTGTGTGGTTGTATTAGTTCCTCATCAAAAAATAACGATTTCTCACAGTAAAAATGATGATATAAACTGATGTTATCCTTTTAGCTTTGCTAAATGTAACTTCATTTATCACTAAAAATACAAGGTCCAAGCTAGGTTTAATGTCTGTGCCATGTCTCAACCAAAGGGTTGATTATTATAAATGTATAATAGACAAAGTTCTGTTTTCCCACTTCGTCTAGGGAAGTCATTTCTGTCAGACACAGGTTTAGGTACTTTTAAAATAATGACACCCTTTGTCTCATACAGAGGCTTCAAGTTCTGTTAGAGTGATTGCAGGAAGCCATATAGAAGAGAAATAAATACAGATTATTGCACTTACAAAGGAGAATCCAGTACAGAGGGTCATATTTGCAAACTGAATAAAAATATACCAATTTTCAGATTTAATGAAAAATTTAAAATACGCTATGGCCTGTGTTTTACACGACACTCGTGTAAGGTTCATAGAATCACCCCTCAGGGCCTTAAACCCTCAGGTTCCCATGTAGCAGGGGAATCTTGACTCTTCACACATGTTTCTTCAGTATCTCCTAATAATGCAAGCTTGGGAGGACCGTATGTTCAGGCTTCATAATTATTTAGAGTGCTTTAGCTCTCAAGAGCCTATGTAACTGGGTATTTTTCCCAATTACAATCATAGAATAATCTGTACTCTGTTCTGGATTTTTTGATATACATAGTATAATATATGTGTTTATGGGATACATACTTCTCCTCAACATTAGCTAATATCTCAGTTATGAAACTAATATCTATAGAGGGTTAGAGGCTTGCTTAAAAGCTGCACAGTCCATTCAACAACCTTGCCTGTTCACATTCTAGACCTTATTCAAAACTCAAGAGAAGAATGCCTATGTGGATTTGTTTGTTGTTTTTGTAGGGGTTTTTTGCTTCTTTTATGCAGTACTTTTACTGAGTTGGGGTTTGGCATCATGCCCTCAACTTCCGTAGAACAGGTAAGAAACACATAACACCATAAAACGTATTTATTTTGGGGATGCTGTTTTGGTTGTTATCTACTATGTCACACTGTGCCTCTTTATGAGGACTCAAGGGAGTAATTTCCTTCAAATTTCTGTGTCCCTTTCCTGAGAAAATGGTTTGTTCTTCTCTTGGGGACATATTTTATTTGCTCTTCCATCTATACCAATTATATAAGGCCTTATGACATTCTTCACCTTATTATCCTTTACCATGAATTTCTGTCAATTTCTTAGTCTCATAGCAAACTGTAGTTATTTTTGTAAATTATATCATCCCCTTTTTTTCAACATTTTGTTATGAAGATAAAGAAATAAAATACACTATCACCCTCATCATGTTGTTGGAATGAATAAGCTCTGAAGAGTTTACTGAACACATCTTGCTGGTGAGGCTACCATAATTAAAACCCAATTTAGATGATTAAAAATAGCCTCTGATTCCACTTCTGCCTAGGAAAGGGGAAAGAGTAGCTACAATATTAGCACCTTTTTAGTTGCCCGATATCCTGCAAATCATAACATACTCTGAAGCTAGCAGAGAGCAGGCAATCGAGCAGCCTAAAATCCAAGGAGAGGAAGGATCACGGTGTGAAAAACTGGAGACACAGTGCGGGAGTGAGGAATGGTTGCCATATATATGGGTGAAAAGAAAGCAGCTAACATTTGAAAGAGTTGTTGAAGACTGTCTGTTTGCTAGAATGACAGTTAAGAAACTCCAGGGAACCCAGACACAAAGGGAGCTCACGGGCATTCACAGGCTCTTTTCCATTGGTCCTCAGCTGGATGATTACAAGAAGAATAGGGGCAGAGGTGGGGTCCAGAGAAAGTCTTCTGCAAGGATCAGTCACCGTTGTTGGAAATGTATGACACCCTCCCTATTCCGGCTGCCCTTTCTCATATAGAGCAAACCAACAAATTAAGCACTGAGCGGAGAAGAGACAAATTTGTCTTGTAAACATCCATCACTGATGGGAGATGGCAAAATGGAAAGTCCTCCCACCCTTAGAGAAGGAACAGAAATACTGTGATCCAGCACCTATACCAGTACCATTTGAGCTTTCATACCAGTAAGGGAGAAGCAGGAAACTCTCTCCCACAAAAGACCAGCCCCAAATATTTGGCAATGCCTGTTTACCACAGAGAAGAGGGGGAGAAATGAAGAAGAAGACTCACCTTCAAGGAGCAGTCACACTAAAAGTAACAAAACCTGCAGGTGGGCTAAGACAATCCAGAATCCCCCTGCCTTTCACTATGATGCTATTGAGCAGTGACTAAAAGTCAGCAGCAGATGTATCATTTCCAGTCTGACATGTAAAGAATTTGGAGATTGTCACTCCCATCCTCACAACAAGAAAAGCCAAAAGTTGAACAAGCAGAAAATCATCATCTCTTATATCCTTCAGAGAACTGAGGTCACAGGAAAAACATCTGCTCTCAGTATTGGGGAAACAGGTGAACACAGAGAACCACACTTACCAGAAACAGAAGTTCCTGAACAGAAGCAGACTGCTGGCACCTGTCAGAACACTTAGACTGCAATTCATGAATTTCTGCAGACTCAGTGTGGAGGAGCTTGAGAATTATAAAGTCTGTTTGAGCAATCAAGGCGTACTTCAATAGGTGAATAGATGAACAAACTGTGGGATGTCCATACAAGGGAGTAGTACCAGCAATGAAAAGAAATCAGCTACTAAGCTATGAAAAGACATAGAAGAATCTTAAAAGCATATTGCTAAGCAAAAGAAGCAAATGCAAAAAGACTATATACAGTGTGATTCCAAATATATGACATTCTAGAAAAGGCAAAACTATGGAGACAGTAAAAATGTCAGCAGTTGCCAAGCATCTGGAGGGAGGGAGGGAAGGATGACTAGGAGGAGCATAGAGGATTCTTAGAACAGGGCAACTGTTATCAACCTGTAGTGCCAGAGATCTGTCACTATACATTCGTTAAAACCCACAGAAAGTACCACACAGAGAATAAACTAATGTATCAATATTTGCCCATCCATTGTAACAAATAAACAGAACTGATTCTAATAATAGAGAAACTGTGTGTAGTTGTAGTGTGTGTATGTGGAGCATGTGTGTGTGTGCACATACACATTAGAGTATATGGGAACTCTCTATGCTTTCTGTTCAATTTTTTGTAGACCTAAAACTTCTCTGAAAAATAAAGTTTATTTCATAAAAAGAAAAAAAGTAACAACAGTCTACTTCTGGGATCAGGGAAAGAGTTGAGTGCCTTCCTTGTCATAAGCATATAAACAAGCTAAAAGGTGAAACTGTAAGAAGTTCTTAAAACCCCTCTGGTCCCGAAGCCCTCACTCTACTAACAGATCCTAAACCCATCTCAAAAACTGCCGACATACACGCACACACACACGCACACACACACACAGAGGCACACACTACTGTTTTGAACAGAAGAACGATGTGGCCATTTCCTAGTAAAACTACTGTGTGCACCTTTCCTATCAGCGTGGTGCCTGGCATTCAGAGTCAAACACTAAAACACACACACACAAAAAGAAAACAATGCAAGCAAAAACATTCCATTGTCAAGAGAAAAGGTAATCCAAACAACCAGATTCAAAGATCACCCAGAAATAAATATCTAGTAATAACATTAGAAAACACGCATTGAAATGGGGAATTTGAACAGATATTTAAAAACTATAAAAATCATATAATGGAAGTACTAGAAATAAAAGTAGTGTCAGAAGAATTCCTTTTATGAGATTATTAGTAGACACAAAATAGTTGAGGAAAAAATAAGTAAAATTGAAAATAGGACAATAGAAATTACCCAAAGTGAAACACAAAAAGAAAAGTGGGAATTTTTTTAAAAGATGCACTTAAGGGTGGTGGACGATAAAAAATAGGCCACTATATTTTGAATACCAGAGGGAAGAAAGAGGGAAGCCATAGCAGAGACAATGATTGAGAATTTTCAGAAATAATGATGAAATCAAATCACAGATCCAATAATTTCAGAGAACCCCAAGGAACCCCTTTTTACCAAGGAGGTAAAAAGCCTAAATATGTAATATTCAAAGAGCTACAATGCAAAGATAAAGAGAAATGTTTGAAGACAGAGAAAAAAGACACATTATATATAGAACAAAGTTAAGGAATATATCATACATCTAATAAAAAATTATATAAAGCAAAAACAGCAGAGCAGCGTTTTGACAGTACCGAAAACAAAATCTGAAACCCTGGAATTCTATGTTCTGTGAAAATATTTTTCAAAAATGAAGGTAAAATAACATATTTCCCCTGAAAATATCTAAGAGTATTCGTTGCCTGGAGATCCGAACTTAAAGAAATATTAAAGGAATTTCTTTAGTTACAAGAAACAATACCAGACATAAAAATTTAGATTTATACAAAGGAATGAATAGCTTCAAATGGCGAACAGAATGTAATTTTAAAGTGCATTTTTTTAATTTTTCACTTATTTAAAAGATAATTAACATTTAGTAAAGAACGGTAACAATGTCTTGAGTAGTTTATAAGATATATTTTAACACATATGACAGCACTGGCACAAAGTTTGGGAGGGAGTAATTGAAAGGGCACTATTATGAAGTTCTTATACATACAGTATAAGTATTTTGAAATTGGATGGTGATAAATTAAAGATTTATATTGTAAGCCCTAAGGTAAGACTAAAAAAAAAAATGGAAAAAAGATTTGTAGCTAATAAGCTGTAATAGAGAAACAATTGAATCATAAAAAAAAAATCCAAAAGCAGGCAGAAAAAAAGAGAACAGAATTGATAAAAACAAAACAAAATGAAAAAGCAGCAAGATGGTAAATTTAAGTATAATCATATCAATAATTATCTTAAATATAAATGATATAAGCTCACCCATTAAATGACAGATTTTTTATATTAAGTATAAAAGAAAGACCAAACTATACACAATTATAAGACATTTTCTCTAAAATGTTAAAAGTCTTAAAAGCTGTATCATTGAAAAGGTTATGCTAACACTAACCAAAAAAAAGGTGAAGTGGCTGGACTTTAGAACATGAAATACACCAATGATAGTAAATATCCATCATGATAAAAGGACTAATTTATCAAGAAGACCTAACAATCTTAAATGTATAACACATAACAATAGGGCTTGTATTTCAAAATACATGAAATACAAAATTATAGAACTGAAAAGCTAAGTAGGCCAATCCATAGTTAAAGTCAGAGATTTCAACACCTCTTTCTTGTAATCAGCAGAAAAACTTGATAGATAATTATTGAGAATAACAGAAATGTGAATAACACTATCAACTAACGCTCTTCTCAATGACAGTGGGATATACATTGTTTTCATGAACATTCACCAAGATCGATCTCAACTTAAAAAATAAAACTTTAAAAACTGTAAACTTGTATATTCCTAGAGAATGTTTTCCTATAGAATATTTTTCTGACCACAGTGAAGTTACACCAGTAACAGAAACTATATCTGGAAAATATTCAAATACTTGGAAGTTAAAAAACACACTTCTAAATAACCCATCCCTTAATCATTCTAATGTTCAAAAAGCAAATAAAATGAAGGCTTTTTCATTCTGCTATACCATGGAATAGGCTAAGCCTTTTGTACACAGAAAAAAAAACCCATCATTTTTGTAGGTGTTCCCATGACAGATGGTTTAGCTCTCTTAGTCATAGAACGTATGAATAGTTCGAGAAAAGAAGGTTAGCATTCTTCTCTCTTCTGGATGAAATTGTGTCTTGTTGTGTTTTGTTTTAGTTCACCATGAGGTGTAGTTTTGCTTACGGACAAGATCAGTTCTAAGAAAATGCTGAATGTGTCTTTGCAATGAATAGATCCAGCTGAGCAAGATAACTTTAAATGTGATTATACTTTCCTGGTTGGAAATGCTGCGAAAATATCATGCAACAAAGAGTGATTCCAAGATATTAGAAGTAGGTGTTTTTTTTTTATTCACTCAGAATTTTTAATTTTAAGAGCATATTCAAATTGCATTTTAGACCCTTTTCCAAAAGCTGCAATCCACCCCCTTACGTTGTATCATTACAGAGTGTATTTTATAAACATGTGCATTGATAACAAATGTCTTGAAATTACAAGTATCTGCTAAGGTACATTTAGCTTTGTTTGATGTCTCTTTTCTTTTTTTTTTTTTTTAATTATACTTTAAGTTCTAGGGTAGATGTGCACAACGTGCAGGTGTGTTGCATATGTATACATGTGCCATGTTGGTGTGCTGCACCCATTAACTCGTCATTTGCATTAGGCATATCTCCTAATGCTATCCCTCCCCTCTCCCCCCTCCCCACAATAGGCCCCAGTGTGTGATGTTCCCCTTCCTGTGTCCAAGTGATCTCATTGTGTGGTATTTGGTTTTCTGTTCTTGTGATAGTTTGCTGAGAATGATGGTTTCCAGCTGTCCCTACAAACGACACAAACTCATCCTTTTTTATTGCTGCATAGTATTCCATGACATATATGTGCCACATTTTCTTAATCCAGTCTGTCACAGATGGACATTTGGGTTGATTCCAAGTCTTTGCTATTGTGAATAGTGCCTCAGTAAACATATGTGTGCATGTGTCTTTATAGCAGCATGATTTGTAATCCTTTGGGTGTATACCCAGTAATAGGATGGCTGGGTCAAATGGTATTTCTAGTTCTAGATCCTTGAGGAATCACCACACTGTCTTCCACAATGGTTGAACTAGTTTACAGTCCCACCAACAGTGTAAAAGTGTTCATATTTCTCCACATCCTCTCCAGCATCTGTTGTTTCCTGACTTTTTAATGATTTCTTGCTGTCTTTAATGAGGGCAAAATTATACAAAGTTCATGAGTCAATGACCAAATCACCAACATAAACTAACTTTATTTTCAAGTATGAATTGTTTGAAGATATTGGTATTACAAACTTAATATGCTTTTAAGTTTATTGTTGAATCTTTCACCTGGTTGTTTCATTAAAAATGTGAATGTGCCTGTAAACCCAGCACTTTGGGAGGCCAAGACGGGCAGATCACAAGGTCAGGAGATCAAGACCACCCTGTCTAACACGATGAAACCCCGTCTCTACTAAAAAAATACAAAAAACTAGCCGGGTGAGGTGGCAGGTGCCTGTAGTCCCAGCTACTTGGGAGGCTGAGGCAGGAGAATGGCGTAAACCTGGGAGGCAGAGCTTGCAGTGAGCTGGGATCCGGCCACTGCACTCCAGCCTGGGCGACAGAGCGAGACTCCATCTCAAAAAAAAAAAAATTGTGAGCATTACAAATTTTATCACTGTACTAACTACTTATTATTATAACACATCCAGATTCAAGCAAAAGAGAATCTCCACTCTAAAAATAAGTGCTTTTATAGTTCATCGTCTAGAATCAAGAGCCAAAATGTTAGCAGTCCAGAAAAAATGGTGCATAGTACCAAAGCAACATCACGTTATAATTAAGTTAGTAATTGTTCAATAATTCTTAGAGTATTACTATATTAAAGTATAGTTTCTCCATATATTTTTAAAGGACATGTCTACTAAGACAGTTATTCTTCATAAGAATAGTGTCTACATTCAATGAGCTCATTCCATTTCAACATTGAGAAAACATGCCAAACACCTTATGTGTCTAATTATGCAGGTTGTGTCTTGGTTCAAAGTAAATAAATAGTATGTTTTTTATTTCTTTTCTTTTCTTTCAGATAGAGTCTTGCTCTGTCACCCAGGCTGGGGTGCAGTGGCACGATCTCTGCTCACTGCCAGGTTCAAGCAATTCTCATGCCTAAGTCTCCTGAGTAGCTGGGAACACAGGTGGGCACCATCATGCCCAGTTAATGTTTTTGTATTTTTAGTAGAGATGGGTTTTCATCATGTTGCCCAGGCTGGTCTCGAATTCCTGGGATCAAGTGATCTGCCCGTCTTGGCCTCCCAAAGTGCTGGGATTACAGGCGTGAGCCTCCGCGCCCAGCTGAGAGCATGCATTTTAAAGAAAAATATTTACAGGGTGTATTTTTTAAACTTGAAAATGTATTTGTGTATCAAAGTATTGAATTTTCAATGTAATGAGAATATTTAATAAATAAAACAATTGAGAAAACCATAGGGAAAAATATGTTTATTTGTGTTCCACAATGAGAATTAACAAAATTTTTATTTTCTTCTTCTGTGTGCATGTGTGGTGTTTGCATAACTGAGATTTTAAAAAATCTTTACTTACTTAGAGTATTCTATAAAACAACATAGTTTTTTCTTGTATCATCACATAGGACAGAGAAGAATCACATTAAAATATAGTCTCCAGGTTTATTAAGGGGGGCTGCAATTAAGCATTTAATAATTATAATTTGGGAATACATTTGGGCTTAAATTACTTGTGCTACAGTAAGTAAAATAATAAAAGTACTACAGTAAGAAATACCTTTGCATATCAATTCATTTGGCATTTTTAATCACTAGCAAGAATTCCTAAAAGTGAGATTATCAGTTAAATATGAAAGAAGATCTTTAAGGATCTTGATACATGTTGCTAATTTTTAAGATACTGCATATTTAGCTGTTTTTTTTTCCCACCAGTGTGGGAATGCTTATATCATGCAACCTTGTCATAATTTATTATTTTTATTTAAAATACATTTTATAATCCAAAGTTATTTCTAATTGTTTTCTGAATGCACATTTTATTATTCATGGAAATATTTTGGTATTTTTCTATTTACAGCTTTTTGATTCTTATCCTTTACTCAATATCAAATCATAGTTTTAACATGTTTCTTACCAAATTGAAAGAATTTTAAACATGAGGAATATTAAGTATGTTATATTTGGTATATTAATGTGTTAATGTCTTATATTTGCAACAAATGCTATTTTTATTATTTTGTTCATTTTTCTGAATGTAAAAGTAAGTTATATTTACTCCAAAACATTAAGCATATACAAATCCATAATTTTACCAACCCCAAAATTGCTAATATTTTATGTATATCCATAATTATATGTACCTTAATCTATTACTGTCTTTATTACTAGAAATATATTACCATAATTATATATAATTATTCTCATTAAAGCTTTATTTTTATTAATGATTTGCCATATAATTACTTTAATAACTATCAAATACTCTAAAATATGGAACGGTTTCACTATTTCACCAATCTCATACTTTTGAAAGGTTAATGATTTCCACAAATATCATATTGAAAAGAATATCTTGGTGGCTACATTTTTTGTGTTCTTTCTTTGCTTTTTCCTTAGGATTCAATCCTATAAGTAAAATTTTGGCTTGAAGAATATATAATCTAGCAAATTTATTGACTCAGTATTACTATTTTGCTTTAAGGAAATTGCAACTATTTATATATACTCACTGGCACTCTGAGATATTCTGCTTTATGATTACTATTATATATGTGTATACACATACACTTATACACACACATGTATAGACACATTTGCATGTATGTGCACACACATACATGTGTTTATGCACATACACATATATGCAAAACAATGGCAATTAGATTAAAACGCTTAGGCATTTATTGTTTAAATTATTACATCATTCTTTTTTTTAGATTGCATCTCACTGTGTTGCCCAGGCTGGAGTGCAGAGTAGCTGAGATTATAGACATGCACCGCCATGCCCGACTAATTTCTGTATGTTTGTATAGACAGGGTTTTGCCATGTTGGCCAGGTTGGTCATGAACTCCTGGCCTCAGGTGATCGCCCAACTCGGCCTCCCAAAGTGCTGGCATGACAGGCATGAGTCAACGCACCAGGCCATCAAATACTTCTTAATATTATGAGGGGATCAACTATTTCCCTACCTTATAAAACATAATTTTCCCATGGTTTTACTTCTTTTGGTAATTTTGTATTTTTAGACATCAAATTCATGATTTTTTTTTTCTGTAGTTGAAGGTTTTAAAAGGTATTTCCTGAAATTAAGTTCTAATAGTGACTTACACATTACTTTATTTGTGCTGTAAATTTATTATTTCACAACAATTGAGGATTTTCTTTTGTTAAAAACTGAATAGAAATTTAATTTATATAGAGCCTGTGTACATAATTGTGTCAACCATAAGCAGATAGCCTGATGGGCTATCACATATTTAACACCTGAGCAGCCAGCACTGACATCAAGAAAGGAATTGTGATCAAACACTGGAAGCCCCACGTGTCTCTCTCCAATCATTTCTCACCCCTCCCAAAATGGCAGCCACCATCCTCATGTATAACATCATAAGGTAAGTTTGCTTCTTTTTAAAATTTGTAGTAAAGGCATCATACAGTATGTTTTCAGCCAGAATTCTCTGGATTATTTTGCTCAATATCATATTTGTGATAATCCTTTTCAACCATGTTGATACAGATACTCAGGGTTGTTTGCAATTTTTGGCAATAAAAAACAGTTTTGTAGGAACATCCTAGTATGTCGTTGGATGAACACAAGCTGGAATTCTGTGGTTTATATAACTAAGGCTGAATTTCTGTCGCATAGAGCAGGCTTATGTTCTGCTTTACTAAATAATATTGGACAATTTATCAAAGTGAATGTCTCAAATTATATCCCCTCCAGCAACATATGAGCACCCCAGTTGTTCCACATCTTTTCTGGTGAGTGGTTGTTTTGTCCTCTATTTCATTTGCATGTTGGTGTGTTTTAGGACTATTTCATTATGATTTCAATACGTACTTCCCAGTTAACTAGTGAAGTTCAGCAACATCACATGCACATATTGGTGACTGGGATACCCTCCTCTACAAAGTGATTTTTTGGTCTCTTTTTCCACTTTTTTTTCCTTGTTTTGTTAAAATTTTTTCTTTAAGTTCTGGGATACATGTGCACAATGTGCAGGTTTGTTACATGGGTATACATGTGCCATGGTGGTTTGCTGCACCTATCAACCCGTCATCTACATTTTAAGTCCCACATGCATTAGGTGTTTGTCCTAATGCTCTCCCTCCCCTTTTCTCCCACCCTCAGACAGGCCCCAGTATATGATGTTCCTTCCCTGTGTCCATATGTTCTCATTGTTCAACTCCCACTTATGAATGAGAACATGTGATATTTGGTTTTCTGTTCCTGTGTTAGTTTGCTGAGGATGATGGTTTCCTGTTTCATCCATGTCCTTGCAAAGGGCCTGAACTCATTGTTTTTTATGGCTGCATAGTATTCCATGGTGTATATGTGCCACATTTTCTTTATCCAGTCAATAATTGATGGATATTTGGGTTAGTTCCAAGTCTTGTGCATTTGTCTTTATAGTAGAATGATTTATAATTATTAGCAGCCCCATCAAAAAGAGGGCAAAGGGTATGAACAGACACTTTTTTCAAAAGAAGACATTTATGCAGCCAACAAACATATAAAAAAAAAAAAAAGCTCATCATCACTGGTCATTAGAGAAATGCAAATCAAAACCACAATGAGATACCATCTCATGCCAGTTAGAATGGTGATCATTAAAAAGTCAGGAAACAACAGATGTAGGCAAGAATGTGGAGAAATAGGAACGCTTTTACACTGTTGGTGGGAGTATAAATTAGTTTAATCATTGTAGAAGACAGTATGGTGATTCCTCAAGGATCTAGAACTAGAAATACCATTTTCCCACTTTTTAAATTGGGCTAATGGACTTTTAAAAATTGATTTGCAGCCATACTTTCTATACCTCATATATTTTGGATACTAGTACTTTTCAGGTATATGTATTACAAATATCTCCTCTGGCTCTGTTTCATACTCTGTTAGTGGTGTACATTATCCAAAGGGCTGAATGGCCAAAAAAGATTCATACAGATCAGACATCTCACCTAACACCTAACAAAAATCACTTAATGGTTTCCTGGATTCAAGTAAAAAGCACATGCAGCTGTAGCAACCCTCTCTAACAGAGGCTCACTGCCTTTTCCCAATTGCCCCTTTTATTTTTAAAGGCACATTTTATTGTGCATTTTTATAGAACCAATGAACTAGTTCTGGTTATTCTAACAAAAGAGCACTAACAATTTGTGTGGTGCACACTAGCTCAGAGGAAGCAAGGAGACAGGAGAGTTGACATGACTACGTCCACCCACATGTAATTCTTAGATCCACAAATTTAGGTTTCTTTACAACAACACTCTAGACCAAGAAGTATATCTTGCTAAAATATTTTGGGTTAAGATTCCCCCTGGTTATCCTGCTGCTAAGAAATAACCGTTGTCGTGTTTATAAAGAAATCTGAGGGAAGTCAATACTGCCTCAGGTATCCTTGTGGGAATAGTAAGTGCTTAAGGGGTCTGCCCTTACCTTTTTCATCCCCCCAGGTATCTTTCGCTGAACAGAAGTTCCTAATTTTGAGGCAATTCAACTTACTATTTTCTTTCGATCAACATATTTGTGTTCTTGTTTCAGAAACATTTTGCTACCATAAGTTCAGGAAAATGTTCTTCTATGTTTTCTTATTACAATCGTACTATTTTACAAGCCACAATACACCTAAAATTGGTTTTTGTTTATATTGTGAGCTAAGGGTTAAGGTTCATTTTTTCATATTCAATGAACTCAACTTTCAATGAAAATATCTTCTTTCCCCACTTACTGTAACTTCACGGATGCCTTTGTCATAATTACAGTATATGAATGCTCTTCTCTTTTTTACTGCTGTGGGTGGGTTTATGTTTACAACATTATCCTAATTACTGTAGTCTAGAAACAAGTCCTGATATCTGCTACAGTAAACCTCTGTCTTTGTTTTTCTTTTCCAAGTTTCCTCAGCCATCTTGAGCATTAGAAACTTCATATATATTTTACAGTTCACACACACACACACACACACACACGGGTTTTTATTGGAACTGTGTTGATTCTTTAAATCTATCTGGGTAAAACTGACATTTTTGAAATACTAAGTTTTCCAAACTATAATTATGGTATATGTTGTTCTTTTTATATTTCCTACTATTGTGTTGTGTGTTGTTTTTACTTGCCATTTTTATTATGCAAGACTTTCACATATTTTATCAGATTTGTCCTTAGATATTTGCTCTTTTCAATGTTATTTTAAATGGTAATTTTCAGTTTCATTTCTATTTAATGGTAACGAGAATATAAAAATAAAATGGATTTTGGCACATTGACTTTAAATCCAGCCATCTTGCTAAATTTACTCATTAATTCTAATATGTATTCATCAGATTCTATACGTTCACAATCATGTCATGCACTAATAATTTTGCTTTCTTATGCAAAGATTAAGTCATTTGTTTACTTTAACCCTTTGTGGTCACTAAAACATCTAGTGCAATGTTTTGTGTAAGTGGTGATGGTTCCTCTGTTAGGTAAAATTTGCCTTGGATCTCATATTCCTACACATCGTGTAAGTAAGCTATTAATTGCCCTTTTGTTCTAGACTAGGTATTCAAGTATATTTAAATAGTGAACAGCCATAAAATCTAGAGATCGTATTGCTCCAGAGGTGTGTTTGCTCTCTAGTCTAATAAAGATAATGCCTCCCTCCAAGACAAGGGGGAAGTTTGCTTTCAACCACTGCAAAATATTCAAGTTCCCTAATCTTAGGGCTACTCAGCTGTGATCTACACCTGCATCATGCACAGCATCAACCTGGGCTGCTGCATCATCCTATGGGACTTAGAGGACAAAGGGAATGAATACATCCAAGATGATCACAGTGCTTGCCACGCTGAGAGAATCTGTCCTTGTCTGACACTCTTGTTTGTTCCTTTTCTGTTAGTATCCATGAAAGAGCAAAACACTTCTGTGAGCTTTTTAAGTAGGGTAATATCTCAAATTCTTCACAGTTTTTGACAGTTGCTTCCAGATTTCCTTTTTAAAACACGGATTATTTGTTTGTTCCCAAGTTTCCAAGTGTTTGGAAATTTTCCCAATCTCAAAATAATTGATGTCTAATTCAGTTATATTGTGATTAGGAAACAATCTGTATGATCTCAATTATTTTAAATTTGTTGAAGTTTGTTTTATGGCTCACAATATAGTGTAACTTGGCTTATGTTTTGTGAACTCTTGAAAAGAAAGTGTATTTTACTATTATTGGGTGGAGTGTCTTATAAGTGTCAATTAGATACTCTTGTTGAGATAATGTCATTGAGTTCTTATGCATATTTGGTAATTTCTTTTTGTTTGTTTGTTTGTTTGTGTTTGAGATGGAGTCTTGCTCTGTTCCCCAGCCTGGAGGGCAATGGCGCGATCTGGGCTCACTGCAAGCTCCGCCTCCTGGGTTCACGCCATTCTCCTGCCTCAGCCTCCTGAGTAGCTGGGACTACAGGCGCCCGCCACCATGTCCAGCCAGTTATTTTGTATTTTTAGTAGAGACGGGGTTTCACCATGTTAGCCAGGATGGTCTCGATCTCCTGACCTTGTGATCCACCTGCCTCAGCCTCCCAAAGTGCTGGGCTTACAGGCGTGAGCCACAGCGTCCGGCAATATTTGGTAATTTCTTTCCAGTTGTTTTATCAACGATTGGGGGAAAGTTGTCAAAGTTTTCAACAATGACTGTGGATGTGTCGTTTCTCCTTGCAATTTTATCAGATTTTGCTTTGTGTGTTTTAAGCCCTGTTCTTAGTCACATGCACGTTTAGGATTATTAAGTCTTTTTGATGAATCAGACATTTATATAATTTGATCCCTATTTATATATTTTTTATATAATTGACCCATTATATAATATCTCTCTCTACTAATGGTAATTTTATTTGCTTTGGACATCTCTGCTGTACTTGGTATTATTATTATTACCCTTGCTTTATTTTGGTTAATGCTTGCATAATACACGTTTCCATCGTTTTACTTTCAGTCTGCATATAGCATTGTATTTGAGGTGAATTTCTTATAGGTAGCATATAGTTAGGTCATGATTTATAATCCAGTGCAATTAATGTCTTTCAATTGGTACATTTAGGCCATTTACATTTTACAATCTTTGTTATCATAATATCAGTAGTCACTGATAGATAAGGGCTTATGTCTGCCATTTACTTCTTTATTTTCTGTTTTTCCTATCTGCTTTTTATTTTTTCTGCTTTTATCCTCCTTAGTTAGTTGCTTAAAACTTTTTTTAGAATTTAATTTTGATTTAGGAATAGTGTTTCTCAGTGTATCTCTTTATGCAGGTTTTTTAGTGATGGCTCTAGCTATTTCATTATACATACATAACTTACCACAGTCTACACGTGTTAAAATTTTAAATTTTTTTTTTTAATAATTTTTTATAGAGATAAGGATCTCACTATGTTGCCCAGGCTGGCCTCAAGTGGTCCTCCCACCTCAGTCTCCCAAAGGATACTTTATACATTTGAGTGAATACAGAAATCATCCCTCATTTTGCACCCCCTTAGTTTCCCCAGTTTACAATGGAATTCTCTCACATTTTTACACACATATTATGTGGCATATTTCATATATCAGAGGTTATAACTTTTGCTGCAATATCACACATTATTTAGAAAACTCAAGAGGAAAAGGAGAGAGTCTATTAGATTAGTTTATCCAACCACATTCTTTCTTTGTCCGGACGTTCTAGGGTTACTTGTTTTATCATTTTCTTTCTGTTTTGAGAACTTCCTTTAGCCATTCTAGTAAACTAAGTCTGCTGGTGAGAAATTCTCTTATCCACTTTTTACCTGAGTATGTCTTGATTTTTCCCTTCATTTCTGAAGGCTATTTTTAGTGGATATAGGATACTGAGTTGACCATGCTTTTCTCTCAGCACTTGAAAAATATTGTGCAACTTCCCTCTGGCTTCTGTGGTTTCTAATGGGAATTCTGCTGTCATTCTAATTATTTGTTATTCACAATGTATGGTGTTTTTTTGTCTTTCTCTCACTGCTCTCAAAAAAATGTTTTTGTCTTTGGTTTCCAGAAGATTAAATATTATATATCATTTCATAGTTTTCCTTGCTTCTTGAATTATGTCTTTTACCAAATTTTGAAAAATTTCAGCCACTATTTTTCTAAGTACTTTTTCAGCTCCACATTCTTTCTCTTATTCTTTCTTCACTAGAATGTAACAAATGTTAAATATGTTTTATAGTTATGTAGTTTCCTGATGCTCTGTTCATCATTTTATTCCAGTTTGTTTTCTCTCTGCCATTCGGACTGGATTTTTTCCATTGTTTTATTTTCAGGTTTACAGATTCTTTCCTTTACATCTAAATTTTGTTTTGAGTTTATCTATATATTTTTATTTATTATATTTTTAAGTTCTAAAGGTTCTGATGGGTTCTTCCCTATAGTTTTGGTTGTTGTTGAGCTTTCTGTCTTAACTGGTGTTGTCCATTTTTTTCATTTATTACAAGCATGTTTGTATTAATTTGTTGAATTATTTTGTAATGGCTAATATAAAATGTTAGAATTATCTGATATAATTATCTGATATAATATCTTCCTGTTTCTTGGTATGATGAATGATTTTTTCAAGTTAAAACCTGGGGATTGGGATATTATGGTAGGAAATTCTGGACCTTGTTTAAGCCATCAGTTTTAGCTGGCTTCCTCTGATACCACTCCACCAGGAGAATGAGGAGTGATGCCACTTCATTACTGCCAGAGGTAGTGAGTGCATCACAATGGTTTCCTTTTGGCCTCCACTGACATCAAAGTGGGGGTATCGTTTCTCCTGGGAAGTGGTTAAAATCCGACTATTTACCCTATAGACTCCTCTGACATCATCCCAGGAAAAAAGAACTGTATTACAATGCCCACTTAAGATAGCAAAGATTTACAGGGGATCCTATAATTCTATCCTTGCCAAATCATAACAATCTGGCAATTACCTACATTTGGACATGTTTATTATTTTTGTTATGTTTTTGTTTTCTATCTGACTTCCTGCTTTTTTCCCCTCCCTTTGTGCCCTTTCTTTGGTTAATCAAGTGTGTTGTGTAATTGAATTCTCTCTCTTATGTTGCTAGTTATACATTATTTTGTTTTAAGGTATACTTTAGAGATCAGACAATTCACTCTCGATATGTTATAGTCTAATAAAAATACTTTTTCTATGTCACCTAAACAAATATCTTTATTTCACTTTTATTTTTGAAATATTTTTTCTGGGTATAGAGTTATGGGTTGGCAGATAAATTCTTTCAACCCTTTAAAGATGCCATTCCATTGTCTTTGGCTTTGGTTTTGTTGTTCTATTTCTTGGTAAGAAATATAGCATAGGATTTCCTTCCATTATAGGTGGTGCGCCTTTATTTCTCTGGATATTTTCATGATTTTCTTTTGGTCTTTTGTTTTTCACCAATATTACTATGATGCGTCCAAGGTAATTTTCTCTTTTTTTTTTTTTTGAGGCGGAGTGTAGCTCTGTCGCCCAGGCTGGAGTGCAGTGGCCGGATCTCAGCTCACTGCAAGCTCCGCCTCCCGGGTTCACGCCATTCTCCGGCCTCAGCCTCCCGAGTAGCTGGGACTACAGGCGCCCGCCACCTCGCCCGGCTGGTTTTTTGTATTTTTTAGTAGAGACGGGGTTTCACCGTGTGAACCAGGATGGTCTCGATCTCCTGACCTCGTGATCCGCCCGTCTCGGCCTCCCAAAGTGCTGGGATTACAGGCTTGAGCCACCGCGCCCGGCCCCAAGGTAATTTTCTATGTAATTATCCTTTTTAGTATGAAGACATTCTTTTCCTCATAGTTAAAGGTCTTCCAAGATTTTTGTAAAATTCTCAATTATTACCATTTTAAATATTATTCTGCTTCATTTTTTCTCATTTCCATTTGGGTCTCCAATTAAGTTAACTTTAGAAACTTATTACAAATTCCACATAGCTTTAATTGTTTTTCTGTATATTCTATTTTTAGTAATTCATTTGAGTTAGACTATTTTCTATGGACCTTTATACCACTTCATACAAACTGCCTTTTAGTGTATTCCACATTCTACCTAAATAATCTAATGATTCTTTAATTTCAAATACGTTATCAGTCTTGGAATTTTCATTTGATCATTTTGATTATATAGATTTCCCAATTATGCATAAAGTACTTCATTTAATCTATTTTTCACAGATTTTTGCCTGATTTCTTGAATCTATTAATCATAGTTTCTATTAAAAATTTTTTCCCAAGAGGGGCACACCCAAGATGGCTGAATAGGAACAGCTCCAGCCTCCAGCTTCTGGCGTGAGCAACACAGAAGATGGGTGATTTCTGCTTTTTCAGCTGAGGTACCGGGCTCATCTCACGGGGGCGTGTCAGACAGTTGGCGCTGGTCCGCTGGTGCAGCCCGACCAGTGAGAGCAGAAGGAGGTCGAGACAGCACCTCACCTGGGAAGCACAAGGGGGAAGGGAATTCCTTTTCCTAGCCAAAGGAAATTGAGACACACAACACCTGGAAAATCAGGTAACTCCCACCCTAATACTGCACTTTACCAGGGGTCTTAGTAAATGGCACACCAGGAGATTATATCCCACACCTGGCAAAGAGGGTCCCACACCCACAGAGCCTCCCTCATTGCTAGCACAGCAGCCTGAGATCTAACTGCAAGGTGGTAGAGAGACTGGGGGAGGAGCGCCCGCCATTATGGAGGTTTAAGTAGGTAAATAAAGCTGCTGGGAAGCTAGAATTTGGTGGAACCCATCACAGCACAAGGAGGTCGGCCTGCCTCCTCCTCCTCTGGAGACAGGGCACAGCTAAACAAAAAGCAGCAGAAACCTCAGCAGAGGTTAAATGCCCCTGTCTGAACAGCTTTGAAGAGAGCAGTGGATCTCCCAGCACGGTGGTTGAGATCTGAGAATGGACAGACTGCCTGACTGCCTGCTCAAGTGGGTCCCTGACCCCTGAGTAGCCTAAATGGGAGACATCCCCCACTAGGTGCAGACTGACACCTGACACCTCACATGGCAGGGTACAACCCTGAAACGAAGCTTCCAGAGCAAGAATCAGACAGCAACACTTACTGTTCAGCAATATTCTATCTTCTGCAGTCTCTGCTGCTGATACCCAGGCAAACAGGGTCTGGAGTGGATCTCATGCAAACTCTAACAGACCTACAGCTATGGGTCCTGACCGTTAGAAGGAAAACTAACAAACAGAAAGGACACCCGCATGAAAACCCCATCAGTACGTCACCATCATCAGAGACCAAAGGCAGATAAAACCACAAAGATGGGAGGATAAGCAGTGCAGAAAAGCTGGAAATTCAAAAAATCAGAGTGCATCTCCCCCTCCAAAAGAATGCAGCTCATCGCCAGCAAAAGAACAAAGCTGGACAGAGAATGACTTGGACGAGTCAAGAGAAGAAGGCTTCAGTCAATCAAACTTCTCAGAGCTAAAGGAGGAAATACGTAACCAGTGCAAAGAAACTAAAAACCTTGAAAAAAGATTTGATGAATGGCTAATTAGAAGAATCAATGTAGAGAAGTCCTTAAAAGAACTGATAGAGATGAAAACCATAACACGAGAACTATGTGACAAATGTACAAGCTTCAGTAACTGAATAGATCAACTGGAAGAAAGAGCATCAGCGATTGAAGATCAAATAAATGAAATGAACTGAGAAGAGATGTGTAGAGAAAAAAGAGTAAAAAGAAATGAACAAAGCCTCCAAGAAATATGGGATTATGTGAAAAGACCAAATCTACGTCTGATTCGTGTGCCTGAAAGTGATGGGGAAAATGGAACCAAGTTGGAAAACACTCTGCAGGATATCATCCAGGAGAACTTCCAAACCCAGTAAGGCAGGCCAACATTCAAATTCAGGAAATACAGAGAAAGCCACAAAGATACTCCTCGAGAAGAGCAACTCTAAGACACATAATTGTCAGATTCAACAAAGTTGAAATGAAGGAAAAAATGTTAAGGGCAGCCAGAGAGAAAGGTCGGGTTACCCACAAAGGGAAGTTCATCAGACTAACAGCAGATCTCTCGGCAGAAACTCTCCAAGCCAGAAGAGAGTGGGGGCCAATATTCAACATTCTTAAAGAAAAGAATTTTCAACCCAGAATTTCATATCCAGCCAAACTAAGTTTCATCAGTGAAGGAGAATAAAATCCTTTACAGACAAGCAAATGCTTAGAGATTTTGTCACCACCAGGCCTGCCCTACAAGAGATCCTGAAGGAAGCACTAAGCATGGAAAGGAACAACCGGTACCAGCCATTGCAAAAACATGCCAAAATGTAAAGACCATCGATGCTAGGAAGAAACTGCATCAACTAACGAGCAAAATAACCAGCTATTATCACAATGACAGGATCAAGTTCACACATAACAATATTAACCTTAAATGTAAATAGACTAAATGGTCCAATTAAAAGGTACAGACTGGCAAATTGGAAAAAGAGTCAAGACCCATCAGTTTGCTGTATCCAGGAAGCACATCTCACATCCAGAGACACACAAAGGCTCAAAATAAAGGGGTGGAAGAAGATCTACCAAGCAAATGGAAAACAAAGAAAAGCAGGGGTTGCAATCCTAGTCTCTGATAAAACAGACTTTAAACCATCAAAGATCAAAAGAGACAAAGAAGGCCATTACATAATGGTAAAGGAATCAATTCAACAAGAAGAGCTAACTATCCTAAATATATATGCACACAATACAAGAGCACCCAGATTCATAAAGCAAGTCCTTAGAGACATACAAAGAGACTTAGACTCCCATAAAATAATAAGGGGAGACTTTAACACCCCACTGTCAACATTAGACAGATCAAGGAGACAGAAAGTTAACAAGGATATCCAGGAATTGAACTCAACTCTGCACCAAGGGGACCTAATAGACATCTACAGAACTCTCCACCCCAAATCAAAAGAATTTACATTCTTCTCAGCACCACATCACACTTATTCCAAAATTGACCACATAGTTGGAAGTAAAGCACACCTTAGCAAATGTAAAAGAACGGCAATTATAACATACTGTCTCTCAGACCACAGTGCAATCAAACTAGAACTAAGGACTAAGAAAATCAAAACTGCTCATCTACATGGAAATTGAACAACTTGTTCCTGAATGACTACTGGGTACATAATGAGATGAAGGCAGAAATAAAGATGTTCTTTGAAACCAATGAGAACAAAGATACAACATACCAGAATCTCTGGGACACATTTAAAGCAGTGTGTAGAGGAAAATTTATAGCACTAAATGCCCACAAGAGAAAGCAAGAAAGATCAAAAATTGACACCCTAACATCACAATTATAAGAACAAGAGAAGCAAGAGCAAACACATTCAAAAGCTAGCAGAAGGCAAGAAATAACTAAGATCAGAGCAGAACTGAAGGAGATAAAGACACAAAAAACCCTCCAAAAAATCAATGAATCCAGGAGCTGGTTTTTTGAAAAGATCAACAAAACTGATAGACAGCTAGCAAGACTAATAAAGAAGAAAAGAGAGAAGCATCAAATAGAAGTGATAAAAAATGATAAAGGGGATATCACCACTGACCCCACAGAGATACAAACTACCATCAGAGAATACTATAAACACCTCTATACAAATAAACTAGAAAACCTAGAAGAAATGGATAATTTCCTGGACGCTTACACTCTCCGAAGACTAAACCAGGAAGAAGTTGAATCCCTGAACAGACCAATAGCGGGCTCTGAAATTGAGGCAATAATTAATAGCCTACCAACCAAAAAGGTCCAGCATCAGACGGATTCACAGCCAAACTCGACCAGAGGTACAAGGAGGAGTGAGTACCATTCCTTCTGAAACTATTCCAATCAATAGAAAAAGAGGGAATCCTCCCTAACTCATTTTATCAGGCCAATATCATACTGATACCAAAGCCTGACAGAGATACAACAAAAAAAGAGAATTTTAGACCAATATCTCTGATGAACATCAATGCAAATATCCTCAATAAAATACTGGCAAACCGAATCCATATGCACATCAAAAATCTTGTCCAACATGATCAAGTGGGCTTCATCCCTGGGATGCAAGGCTGGTTCAACATACACAAATCAATAAACATAATCCAGCATATAAACAGAACCAAAGACAAAAACCACATGATTATCTCAATAGATGCAGACAAGGCCTTTGACAAAATTCAACAGCCCTTCTTGCTAAAAACTCTCAATAAATTCGGTATTGATGGAATGTATCTCAAAATAATAAGAGTTATTTATGACAAACTCACAGCCAATATCATACTGAATGGGGAAAAAGTGGAAGCATTTCCTTTGAAAACTGGCACAAGACAGGGATGCCCTCTCTCACCACTCCTATTCAACATAGTGTTGGAAGTTCTGGCTAGGGCAATCAGGCAAGAGAAAGAAATCAAGAGTATTCAGTTAGGAAAAGAAGAAATCAAATTGTCCCTGTTTGCAGATGACATGATTGTATATTTAGAAAACCCCATCATCTCAGCCCAAAATCTCCTTAAGCTGATAAGCAGCTTCAGCAGTCTCAGGATACAAAATCAATGTGAAAAAATCACAAGCATTCTTATACACCAGTAACAGACAGAAAGCCAAATCAGGAATGAACTTCCATTCACAATTGCTTCAAAGAGAATAAAATACCTAGGAATCCAACTTAAAAGGATGTAAAGGACCTCTTCAAGGAGAACTACAAACCACTGCTCAATGAAATAAAAGAGGACACAAACAAATGGAAGAACATTCCATGCTCATGGATAGGAAGAATCAATATCGTGAAAATGGCCATATGCCCAAGGTAATTTATAGATTCAATGCCATCCCCATCAAGTTACCAATGACTTTCTTCACAGAATTGGAAAAAACTGCTTTAAAGTTCATGTGGAACCAAAAAAGACCCTGCATTGCCAAGACAATCCTAAGCCAAAAGAACAAAGCTGGAGGCATCATGCTACCTGACTTCAAAGTATACTACAAGGCTACAGTAAACAAAACTGCATGGTACTGGTACCGGAACAGAGATATAGACCAATGGAACAGAACAGAGCCCTCAGAAATAATACCACACATCTACAGCCATCTCATCTTTGACAAACCTGACAAAAACAAGAAATGGGGAAAGCATTCCCTATTTAATAAATGGTGCTGGGAAAATTGGCTAGCCATAAGTGGAAAGCTGAAACTGGATCCTTTCTTTACTCCTTATATGAAAATTAATTCAAGATGGATTAGAAACTTAAATGTTAGGATTAAAACCACAAAAACCCTAGAAGAAAACTTAGGTAATATCATTCAGGACATAGGCATGGGCAAGGGCTTCATGTCTAAAACACCAAAAGCCATGGCAACAAAAGCCAAAATCGACAAATGGGATCAATTAAACTAAAGAGCTCTGCACAGCAAAAGAAACTACCATTGGAGTGAACAGGCAGCTACAGAATGGGAGAAAATTTTGCAATCTACTCATCTGACAAAGGACTAATATCCAGAACCTATAAAGAACTCAGTCAAATTTACAAGAAAAAAACAAACAACCCCATCAAAAAGTGGGCAAAGGATATGAACAGACACTTCCCAAAAGAAGACATTCATGCAGCCAATAGACACATGAAAAAATGCTCATCATCACTCACCATCTGAGAAATGAAAATCAAAACCACAATGAGATACCATCTCACACCAGTTAGAATGGCAATCATTAAAAAATCAGGAAACAACAGGCACTGGAGAGGATGTGGGGAAATGGGAACACTTTTACACTGTTGGTGGGACTGTAAACTAGTTCAACCATTGTGGAAAACAGTGTGGCGATTCCTCAAGGTTCTAGAACTAGAAATACCATTTGACCCAGCCATTCCATTACTGGGGATATACCTAAAGGATTAGAAGTCATGCTGCTATAAAGACACATGCACACATATATTTATTGCAGCACTATTCACAATAGCAAAGACTTGGAATCAACCCAAATGTCCATCAGTGATAGACTGGATTAAGAAAATATGGCACATGTACACCATGGAATACTATGCAGCCATAAAAAAGGATGAGTTCGTGTCCTTTGTAGGGACATGGATGCAGCTAGAAACCATCATTCTCAGCAAACTATTGCAAGAACAGCAAACCAAATACCGCATGTTCTCACTTATAGGTGGGAATTGAACAATGAGATCACCTGGACACAGGAAGGGGAACATCACACACTGGGTCCTATTGTGGGGAGCGGGGAGAGGGGAGGGATAGCATTAAGAGATATACCTAATGCAAATGACGAGTTAATGGGTGCCGCACACCAACATGGAACATGTATACATATGTAACAAACCTGCACGTTGTGCACATGTACCCTAGAACTTAAAATATAATAATAAAAAAAAATTTCCCAGTTAAAGCCAATTTCTGGAACAGTTGCAAAAGTGTTGCTATGGGTTTTTTTTTCCTTTGCTCTTGGAAATAAAGTTTTATCATAGGTTTATGGTATTTTTTCATTAAATGCCAGACAAAGCACGTAAAAAATAGAGACTGCACTGATGAAATTATTTTTCTCTAGCAAGGGTTCATTCACTCTTCCCTTCCTGGTGAGAAATAATCATATCTCTTTATCTTGATATAATGAGACTGGGCTAAATCACGGCAAGATTGCCACCCTAATGTGTCTACTCTCGCCCTGTGGAGTTTTTAGCCGACAGCCTTTCATAGTCTGTATCCCCTTGTCCTTCACTGTCATGACTTAATCACTATTTTCAGTCTCACCCTCAAAGATCTGTGATCTTCTTTCCAGTAGCTTTCTGTGTAGGTTATTAATCTCAAACTCCATGCAGTTTTGGTACTCAGCAAATGTCCTGAAGATGAAATGAATTGGCCAAATGTTTCAAGCCTCCCTTCCCCATTGCTGGTCTCAACTCATGCAGTTTTATTCTTGCCAAACATTAACAAACGCCCACATGCAAAATGAGCTGTCAAAGACCCACTCACATTCAGAGGTGCTTGAGTCTAGATTCTAAGGCCCTGGAGTTCTCATTGCTTTGGCAATTCTTCAGTGACTTCATACACATTGTTTCTCTATTTAACTTGCTCTACTAATTTTGGTAAGCATGAATATTTGCCTGCTAATAGATAGTCCAACCAATTTGAAGGTAAAGTTAATGGTTTAAATGTAAACCTATTAGTTGGGTCAAATGTATTTGGGTATACAGTAAGCACTTTTTTCTTTTCCAAAGAGTTAACTAATTAATCTCTACAATATCATTTACTAAATAATGATTTTCCTATTGCTGTAAAGTATATTCTTTTTTACATTAAAATTAAACATAAAGTTGTAATGGTTTCTATCAATATATACCTTCTTCAGAGCCACACTTAAAATAAAACTGTGACACGTTAAAATACGTATATATATTTGACTGGCAAATCTCCATTATTACTTTCAATTTTCATCATTTTTGTGGGTAGTCCCATGTAGTTATTATTTTAGGTAAATAAATATTGAACCTAGTGTTTTTTTTTTTAAATCAAAGAAGAAAAAATATTGGAGTTTTGAATAAAACAATAAAATTAAAACTCCTTTGTATTCAATCAATGTTTTTACTACCTTAAAACTTCTTATTCAAGGACTGGTACATATCTCTCTATAATTTTTAATAATTTTTACAATGTGGTTTTACTTATTTCTTTATATGTTTATGAACTGATATTTTATAATGAATGTTGTAAGTGAGATGATTCTTTAAGAATAATTTACAATAACGTCTGAAGTAACTGTTTTATTGGTTTTGTCATCGGGTATGTTATGAAACTCTTACATTAGAAATAATACATTTTTTTCTTTTAAGTGTAAAAACCATCATGTACAGCTCAACAATTTATTGAAACATAAACTCTGTCAAATTAAAGAAATAGGACATTACCAGCACTCCCAAGGCTATCCTGTCCCTCACCTAAAGGTAATCACTATTCTAATATTTGCAATGAGTACTCTGTTGCATTTTTATTGTATTATCACCTAACTGTACATATAAAAAGTATTCTAGTTTTTGTGAATTTTGCACACTCATAATGTTATTTTTTGACACTCTTCTTTGGTCAAAATTCCATTTGAGATCCATTTATGCTGTTTTTGATAGCTGTAGCTTGTGAATATTTTCTGTTCTCTAGAATATCGTTGTATTTGTAATTTATTTATTCACTCTCTTGCTAATGGATATTTTTATTATTTCCATTTTTAGTGGTTATATGAATAATGCTGCATTGAATGTTTCTGTATATATTCTTTAGTAGTGTGCCTTGCCCTTGAGTAATAACCCAGATGGGAAAATTTGGGGACATTATTTTAATATTTAATACATAATATTAAACTTTTTGCAAAGTGACATTATTGATTTATATGCACACCAGTACAGGAGATGTCCTGTTGATCCACATTTTGACAAATATTTTTAAAATTATACTTTATGGGTGAGTGCAGTGATATCACATTGCTATTTTTATAGAAATTTCCCTCATTGGAAAGATGCTTCATATTTTCTCGTGATTGTCACCATTTAAATGCTCCAATTTGGAAATTTTGGTCCAGGCGTGTTCCTGACTATTCTGTCTGACCTGTGACTTTTCTTCTTAATTTGTAGAAGTTTTCTCTACATATTAGTAGTATGACTCTTTTTTAGATTACGTGTTGCAACTATTTTATAACATCCTGCAGTTTCCCTTTTCATAATCTGTATGGTGTCCCTAAGATCTGAAATGATATCTTCTCTTTCATTCCTTGTTTATTTGCCTCCATCTCTTTTTGTCTCCTGGTTAGTTTATTTTTATATCAATTTTATTGATCTTTCCAAGAAACTAGTTTTGGTTTCAATGCTTTTTTCCATTTTTTTGGCTCTCTATATTATTAACTTTTGTACTTCTTTTTTGTTTATTTATATTTTCTACTTTCCTTATGTATAAACTTAAGTAATTGATTGGAGACTTTTCATCTTCCTAATACAAAAATTCAGCACTTTGGGAGGCCAAGACAGGCGGCTCACCTGAGGTCAGGAGTTCGAGACCAGCCTGGCCAACATGGTGAAACCCCACCTCTACTAAAAATACAAAAATTAGCCCAGCATGGTAGCGCATGCCTGTAATCCCAGCTACTTGGAAGGTTGAGGCAGGAGAATTGTTTGAACCTGGGAAGCAGAGGTTGCAGTGAGACAAGATTGTGCCACTGCACTCCAGCCTGGGTGACAGAGTGAGACTTCATCTAAAAAAAAAAGATAAAGATTTAATGCTATCATTTTTGCTCTAAGCAGTACTTTAAGTGGAGTTCACAAATTTTAACATTTTATTTTATTTATTTAAAATATTAAAATATCTTTTATAATTTTTAACCCATAGGTTATTTTAAAGGAGGCTTATAAATATCCTAATATTTAGAGGGTTTCCCAAATGTCTTTCTGTTATTGATTCCTTATGTATTTTCCCTGCAGTTCAAAAACATACTTCATATTATTTTAATCCTCACATATTTATTGAGAATTATTTCATGGGGAGAATATAGTCTACATATTTGTAAGTGTTCTCCAGAGAAGCAGAAACAACAGGATATCTAATGATGTAGATGAAAAGATCTACTATGGTTATTGGCTCACATGATTGTGGAGGCTGACAGTCCCATAATCTGCCATCTGCAGACGGGATGGCCAGGAAAGCTATTGGTACAACTCAGCCTGTGTCAAAAGGCCAAAGGCCTGAGACCCGTAGAATGGAGGTGGAGGTGGAATGGGGGCAGATGTGAGGGGCTGACAGGCACTGGTATAAGTCCCAGAGCCCAAAGGTAGGAAAACCAGGAGCTCTGATGTCTGAGGGCAGGAGAATATGGATTCCCCAGGTCAAGAAGAAGAAGCAATTCAGTTGTCCTCTGCCTTTTTGTTCTGTTCTGGCCCATAATGGACTGGATCATGCCAGCGCATGTTGGTGAGAGCCAACTTCTTTACTCAGTCTACTGATTCAAATGCTAATCTCTTCCAAAAATATCCTTACAGATAGAGCAAGAAATATTATTTTATCAGCTGTTGGGGCATCCCTAAACTGAATCAAATCAACACATAAAATTAATCATCACAGTCTACCCTTATGAACATTCCAGCTGCACATTCCATGAATGCTTTATGTTCACTTGAAAAGTGCACTTGTTTTCCAATATTGTTAGGCAGATTATTATATAAAAGTCAATTAGGGTAAGGTTGTTAAATTTTTGGTACCCTAAAGCTTTTTCTCCTAGTTCCATCAATTAATATGAGAGCCATTTATGATCATTAGACTCCTGTTATCATTACGGAATGTCATTCTTTGTCCTTGCAACTATCCCTTGCCTTGAAGTCTACATTGTCCTATGGAACACAGCTGTTCCTGTTTTCTTAAGATCGGTTTTCATAGAAGATATCTCTTTTTCATCCTTTTCGGTTTAACCCATTTGTACCTATATATTTAGAAAGTGACTCCTGTAGATGGAATGAATATAATTCAATCTTGATTGTTTGAGCCAGTCTGATGATCTATAATTTAATTTGAGTGGTTAGAAAATTCTAACCATATTTAACGTATCCATCAATGTGACTGAGTTTAAAATTTATCATCATGTTTCTTATTCCTTATTTTCTCTTCACCTATCTTCCTTTAAACTAACATGTATTAAAATGATTCAATTTTAATTCATCTTTGGCTTGTCAAACTTGTACCTGTTTATCTCATTTGTGTGTGTCTGTACGTGTGTGTGTGTATGTGTGTGAGAAAAACAGAGAGAGAGAAAGAAAGAAAGAGAGGGGGAGAGAGAGAGATCACTCTAGTATTCTCATCCATCTTTAATGTATCATAATCAAAGATCAAATAATATTACACCACCTCAGAACAGTATGCGAGCCACAGTGTACTTTCACCTCCCTCCCTTCATCCCTTGAACTACTGGTATCACATAAGAATGTCTATACATGTTGGGAATAGACCCCCGAATCTGGCCATAAACTGGCCCCAAAACTGGCCATAAACAAAATCTCTGCAGCACTGTGACATGTTTGTGATGGCCGTGATGCCCACGCTGGAAGGTTGTGGGTTTACTGGAATGAGGGCAAGGAACACCTGGCCCATCCAGGGTGGAAAACCACTTAAAGGTGTTCTTAAACCACAAACAACAGCATGAGCAATCTGTGCCTTAAGGACATACTCCTGCTGCAGATAACTAGCCAGAGCCCATCCCTTCGTTTCCCATAAGGAATACTTTTAGTTAACCTATAATCTATAGAAACAATGCTTATCACCGGCTTGCTGTCAATAAATAGGTGGGTAAATCTCTGTTTGAGGCTCTCAGTTCTGAAGGGTTTGAGACCCCTGATTTCCCACTCCACATCTCTGTATTTCTGTGTGTGTGCCTTCAGTTCCTCTAGCGCTGCTGGGTTAGGGTCTCCCAGATCGAGCTGGTCTCGGCAATACACCTCTGCATGTATTTATTATGTATGTACATGTAATAAACAAGTCAAAACATTGTGGTAATTTTTGCATCAAATAGTTATCTTTAAAAGAGTTTTAAACATGCTAAAATATTTTATATTTATCAATACATTCACCATTTCAAGTACTCTTCATTTATTTTTGTAGATTCAAGTTCCCATCCAGTGCTATTCTTTTTCTTCCCGAAAGGGTTGTTATGATGTGTTGTATAGTGCTTAGTGCTAGTTTCCTGACAATTAGTTTTTTTTAATTTTGTTCATCAGAAGTCTTTATTTTGCCTTTGCTTTTATAGACATTTTTTTTCTGGGTATATAAGTCTAAGACTTTTTTTCAGAATTTTAAAGATATTTTTCTATTGCCTTATTATTTTGTAGTTTTTGATGAGAAATCTATTGCCACTCCTAGTTTTGCTTATGTGTATGTAATAGGATTTTTTCTCTTTGGATGATAAGATTTTTCTCTTTATCTCTGATTTTTGGTGATGTGATTATTAATATATGCCTTCATGTGGTCCTCTTTATGTTTATTCTGTTTGGGGTGTTTTGAAATTTTGGGGATCTGTGACGTCATCATTTGTATTAATTTGGAAAACTATACCCATTATTTTATCAAATATTTGTTATACATCCCTTTTGTTTTCTTCTTGGACTTAGATTTCACATGTTTTAGAGCTTGATGTTTTCCACAGGCAATTCACACTCTGGTCATTTTTCTTAATCTTATTACTCCCTATGCCTCATTTTATTATCGTTTCTTTTGTGATATCTGTTATTTTCAGAACCTTCTCTGGCAATCTCTACTAGACTACTGTTAATCTTATCCAGTATATATTTTTCAGATTATTTTCTCTAAAGGTTATATAAGATTTTTTTTCTTGAAACAAGTTCTCTCTCTGTCACTTAGGCTGGAGTGCAGTGGTATAGTCATAGCTCCTTGTAACCTCAACCTCCCAGGATCAAGTGATCCTCTCACCTCTAATAATTTCTGGTACTTATGTATTATCATAATTTTTCATAAATTAGTTTTAAATACTTCACAAATAATGCAAGACCCTTACAGCAATACCTGCTCATTTACCACCACTAGGTCTTTGTGCTCTGGGATCAGACATACTACTTCTACATATGTTATAAACTCCATAGTGCGTGGTCCTTAAATTGTCTTAAAGTGGTTAGTTTTCTTGCAGTGTATTTAAGAAGCATGAAAATAAGACTGGCCTCATGTTTACAATATTCACTTTGTCTCATGTTTACAATATTTACCACTCTTCCTTCACTTATGTAGATCCAAATTTTCCTCTGTTATTTTTCTTCAATCTGAAGAAACTTTAAAATTTTTCTGTAATGAAAATCTGCTGGATAAACACATATATTTTTGTGTATCTAAAACTTCTCTATTTAATTTTCATTTTTGAAGGATATGTTCTCTGTATATGGAGAAATTCTGCTTGTATAGTGTTTTGTTTTCTTCATTTTAAAGATGTTCCCCCACTGTTTTCCGACTTGCATTGTTTTCAATGTGAAATTAATGAATTTGTTTTAAATTGTTGCTTCTCTGTGGTAATTGTTTTGTGTTTTACCATAGTAAAGTCCAAGCATGGTTTTGGTTGCCTTTATTCTGATTGGGATTTAACGTTTCAGTTCTGTGCAATACTTTTCTCAAGTGAGGAAACAAAATTCAACTTTTTTATTTTAATATTTTTCCCTCTAGCGTTTCTTTTCTTCTCTCCTCTCCTTCTGGGTCTCAAATTGTACATATCTTTGATACTAACATTGCCGTAAGATCACCACTAGCTTGTTCATTGTTTCACTGTTTTTTCCTCATGGTCATGTTTACTAATCTTCTTATCTATACTTTCCAATATGTTGTTAATCCTACTGGATGAATTTTTCACATATTCTGTTTTTCAGTTCTGCAATTTCAATGTTGTTTTTTGTAGTTTTAATTTCTCTATTGACATCCTACTCTCTTTATGTCCGTCTAATGCTTTATTTCCTTAGGTACGAATGTAGTATGTACTTAAAAATAATTCTGTACTAATTTCAATAGCTCTGTCATTTTTTGGTCTCTTTCTATTGCTGTTTTCCTGGCTATATAATGTATTGGCCTCACATTTTTGGTACAATGTTTTAAAGAATTGAGTTTTTTGTTATGTACCTTTAAAAGCTATTGGTTGTTTTGTTTTTCTTTTTTTCCTTAGACGGTAGTTAAATTCTGCTAGCCTTTTTGAGACTGTTTTTAGGCTTTGGCAGCAGAGGTTTAAAGAAGTAATTACTCAGTGTAATACCCAGATGCCTTGACTGTGTCCAGTTTCTGCTCTGGGTATTTGAAGCTTCTCTCTTGCTCTACAGTTTCCTCTCTTCAATATTTTCATCCATCTCATGGATCCCCAGTGGCTGTGCTCTTCCAAATTAAAACACATTCTTTTTCCTGTGCAACCAAATACACAGCCAGAAACTTTAGGGTGACGGCAAAAACCTGGAACTCTCTTGCTGGGCAGCTCTTTCTTCATGGCTCATCTGCACAAATACCAGCTGCCCCAGTCTCGCAGGTCTCTCAGCTCCACCCCCTCATCCTCAGGGGATTGTTTCACTCTGCGTAGCACTGCCTCTCTTTCTGCACTCGGCCTGCAGGCAAAAGCCACCTAGATATCTTGCTTGTTTCCCATTTGTCAGGGGTCACACTATCCAATATCTGAAAAGAATTACAGTGCATAATCTTTCCAGGTGCATAGGTGTTGAAACAGATGGATGGTTAGTCTGGTGACAGATACTCCATTATGGCCAGAATCAGATATATTACTCATTAGTTTTTAATAGCAACCTTATTTACGTTGGGCTCTAAAAACAAAGCATGAATGAATGATCCCTTTTCTTCTATTCTTTGGAAGAACTAATGTAATACTACTATTATTTCATGAAAAGATTTAATAAGATTCATCGTTGAAACAAGTTTGAAATTTTCTCTTAGGTACTTTCATAATACAAAATCCAATTTCTTTAATAGCTGAAAGACTTAAGTCTTTTTTTAGTAAAAAAAAATTACGGGAGCTCTAAAAAAAATGGTTTCTATGAAAGAAAGAATGTTTAACTTCGAACTTCCACAAATACTAATAGTCACTGCTTCAAAGTATATTATATTGTAAAGTAAATATTCTGCTTTCAGACAACTTATCATTTGTCTGTGGAAGGAAGGAGACCCAGACAAGCAAGGACTAAATAAGTATAACACCCACGTATTCTTTCTAAAAAAGTACTTGAAATATTTCAGCAGCTTGAGAGATGAATGAACCTTCCAAGTGAGTACTTTTATAAAAAAGAGATAAAGAATGAATACAGGCAAAGCTTTAACAAAATTGGACATTAAGAAACAAGCTACATGCGAGGTTAAAAAAAGAATTATAAAATGACGTGATAGACTTAGGACATATTTATCCTCATTTATTATTTTATAATTATTGCATGTAGATCAAAGATTTAATCTTACATTAAATATAAGTGTTGATGGGGCATGTTTAAAACAATGTGGTATTAAAGTTAAACCACAAACATAGGTAACAACTCTTCCAGCTGCAAATGGCATAAATTCAACTCAAACCAACTGAAGTGAAAAGACACTGCATGTTAAACACAGTTGATGGGAGGCTGTTGGCTTGGACCAACCACCTGCATTAGGCCCCAGCAGACCAGACCAAGCCAGAATGGAGGGACTTGTGCTATGCACCACGTAATTAAACTAAACTTTGAAACAGGCCAGTTTTCTCAAAAACAAAATTCCAGTCAACCTGAGCCAGCACAATAAGGAAGTCACTTCTATTTAATCCTACAAGAAAATAACTTTGAAATGACCAGTCCACCTCTTATTCTCTGTGTCTGCTTTCCTTAAGCCCTTTTCTGTCCATAAAGCCAGATTCCCTGGCTCAGCTCACTGGAACATTCATGCCATTTAATAGAATATATAAAATATACATAGCTAACTGCCTAATGATAGACATTTGGATATTTCTGTTTGTGTGTGGGTGGGTGTGAGGGGGGATGTGTGGGTGTTGAGGAGCATAAGAAGGATGAAGAGAGAGTTCCCCGTGTGTTTAAGTTTAGGTCTAAAACTATGTCAAAAGCAGAATATATCAAAGCACATCCTAAACCTTCTGAAATGTTTAACTCTTTGGCCGTTTTGTTAGGCCCAAGTATCTTCTATAATAACAAAAAAGTTGAAAAATCTGGACTGTTTGAATTTAGAAAGAAAATGTGAGGCTTTGTAAATATTGTCATTTTGAAAATATGAGGTCTTTTTTCTCCCTCATGTTGGATGTCATGGTTTTTAGGAGTTTTACCCACTGGGATGAACCTAGACAAAGAAGGAGACACAGGATATTAAGCAGTAAAGTTGGATTATGCTAAAGAGTGAGTTATGAAGGTAAATCACAACAAAGGTTGAAATGATGGGTTGTCAGCCTAGGTTAGGAGTACTTCATGATAGACTTGGAATGCTTGATTAAAGAAATTAAACTTCTATTTTAGTTAGTGAAGAACAAAGAGGACTATAGCATTTCCAAATCTCTTCTTTAGGCAGCGAATAGTTGAAATAAGTCAAGTCTGCTTTAAAATATTACATGCAGACATAAGGGTAGAAGCTTTTATTATTTAGGTTTAATGCACACTGCTCTCCAGTTTTTCTTTGCAGGGAAATACTTCAATGTCTTGTTTCCTTCAGTTCTGTACAATTAATTCTGGAATGTTCAGCCAAATTCTAAAAGTAAAAATATCTGTAAATATAGCCTATGTTCTAAATCTCAACTTCAGGTAGAAAATAACATTCTTTTACAACTTTCAGGACATGTATCTCATAGTGTTATATATCCTCTTGATCCTGCAGATAAAGTGGACATTTTATATTTCTTGCAAGTAAATTGTAAATAAATAGTACAAACTAACAGTATACCTTGAAGCTGTGACTCGGTTAAATGACCTTGTATAACAACATTAACTTAAATGTCTTATAAATTTAAACTGTTTCTTTTTTTTTTGGCTTTATAGCAGGATTACTGTAAACAATTTCTATACAGACCTTGAGCATTGTGGCTGATTTATACTTACTGTGTTTTATGCAGTGTGACTCCTCCATAGGTTACATTCTCACTTCTTAGGAAACTCACTTTACTGCAAGGCTTCTGTTCATTATTGCACCATATGTACTATAAAGTAGAAAAAAGCTCTTTTAGATGTTGGCCAGTGATTTTTTTTCACTTGACTTCTAAGACATAAAATCACCTTATGACTGAGCTGGTGCTGTAATTGACATGTTTGGCTTAAAGCTGTGAGAACTGGAGAAAAGTCGCAGGCACTAATTATGCTTAGTGCAATCATTCCTCCTCCTTTTTGTCTATTTGTAAAATCTATTACAAAATCACCTTTTCCTATTTATATGTTAAAATTATCTTGAGTATATCTTAGTATGAACATCTTGTATCAAATAAGAATATTCTATACATTAAACAAATTGAACAAGTTGAGAAACTGAATAATAAACATGTTTGAATACTTAGGGAAATAAACTCTGAGTTTAGATACTTTTCAGAAGAGAAAGAGCCACTGCACGGACAAAATATATTTGTTTCTCCAAGGACAAAGCATATATCTGAACTTTAGCTGGCTCTACCCGCCCCACGGAGGTGATGAGACGGGTTCATGAGTCAAGAGGATCTGTTTATTGAAAAAGGCTGATAGAAAAATCTTCCGTGATAAAGTTCAAGGGAACAGATTTAGAAGAAACAGACAGAAATAACAAAACAAGTATTTTGCCTCAATATGCGGATTTTTAAAATAAGAACTACTTAACCATATTTTTTTATGTAATGAAGGAAATTTTCTGTCATTTTTTAGTCTTCAAGACAGTTTGTCAAATATTGTAGAATGAATTTCTGATATAGAAGAAAAGCAAAGCCTGTCTTTTGTATGAAGAGTACAGAATCAAATCAACCTGAAAGATACAGTTTGCATCACTATATGCTCTTAATTGAATGCTAACTGAATGTTGAATGTGTTCTTAATTGAATGTTGTGACCTCATTGTTATGCTGCAGTTCATTTACCAATTCCTGCTAGAATTTATTTGGTTTTTACAGCCATTTCAAAACTTCATTACTCTCCTTGTACCCACCCTTGGCTTTCATTCATCGGCAGATGACCTTGTCTACCAATTCATTAAGAATACTGAAATTGATAAGTGAGAACCACATAAATTTATCTCTTATGCGATGTGATGATGACTCAATCTTTATTATTAGCATTATTTAGTGTAAGTGGCACCTTCTGCTGGCGTTATTAATTATGCTATTATTTCCAAATAGTCTCTGTTTTTGTAGAAAGCCAGGAGTGAATAACTCTGCCCTGGGAACAAGAAACTATTTCCCAGCAGACTAAAGCGCATTCCCCGGACCTAAACTTGCCTATTCCTCTTTCGACATATTATGACTATGAGGCAGAGATGTTATATTAATGTACCAGAATTCTCTTTTTGGTTAGCTCGTTTTTAAAAATTTGTGAGTCTTCTTCAGGAAATTGCTGGAAAGTATAAAGAATGAGGTACTGATCAAAGAATTTACCAGCGTGGCTCAAAATCCCATCACACTAACCTAGTGATTGGGTGAAAAGCAGACTAGGAGCCAGGCATACCTCAGACTAACAACATATAATCTGCCTTGAACAAACTCTAGCTAGGATACTCAGAATCTGCTCCCCAAGTAGGCCTTGACCTTGGCTTAAAAAGACTTGAACTAGGGCCGGGTGCGGTGGCTCACGCCTGTAATTCCAACACTTTGGGAGGCCGAGGCGGGCAGATCAAGTGAGGTCAGGAATTGGAGACTAGCCTGGCCAACATGGCAAACCCTGTCTCTACTAAAAATAGAAAAAATTAGCCGGGCGTGGTAGCGGGTACCTGTAATCCCAGCTACTTGAGAGCTGATAATGGAGAATCACTTGAACCTGGGAGGCAGAGGTTGCAGTGAGCCGAGATTGTGCCACTGTACTCCAGCCTGGGCCACAGACCGAGACTCCGCCTCAGACAAAAAAAAAAAAGAAAAAGAAAAAGACTTGAACTAACATTGTCACAGTTTTTGTGAACTCAAGGTTGCATCCCTAGAATGACCCCGGTACCCCTAAGGTGCCTGCCTGAGAAAACTCCAGGCTGCCCAAAGTGGTTACTGTTTGCTTCAGCCAACAGCTAAAGATGGGGCCCTTGTTCACTAGTGTGTATGGAAGGGCAGGAGTCTAACTTTGACAAGGACTATTTAGCAAGCCCAGAAGACTTTTATGTCGACAACCTACCCTTCCTGCCTTTTGTAATTTTCACTTTCCGGACTCCACTGACCCCCCTTGACTCCCTCCCCATTCCCTCCTTGTCTCTTTAAGCATTCAGTCACCTCTGAATAAATTAAAGTTGAGTTCAGTTCATGCTAGACATTTTCCTACTGTAATAGTTGTTACAGATTAAAATATGTCCTTCCCACTTTAAATTGTGTCCGTCTTTGTTTATCTTTGATGCCAATCTAACAAATTCTTGCTCGAGGAAGAATGTGGCACAATAGAAATATAACAATAAGGAAGATTTGTCCAGGATTTTCCTCTCCGACAGGTGGATATTCACATTTGTCAGAGGTCCACATCGAACTTGCGTCACTGGGATTTGCTGAAAAACATAAAGTGAAGAGTTAAAATTAAAACAAGCATATAGCGTTTCTGATACATTGAAGATAATCAGGAATACAACAGAAAAACTGAAAATAGATATTGAAATATACATTATAATTGCAAATTGGCAGAGATCAAATTAACATTTGAATCTTTATTATCAAAATTAATAGTTTACATTTCTCTATGAAAAGATAGAGGCAGATTTAGGAAGTGAAAAAGTAATAGAAAGTGAATAAAAAATATACAATTGAGTGATAAAGAACCTTAGATTCACCTTTAATAACATATGGCAATACAAATTTTAGAGGGATTGTATAGTTAAATGTTTACAAAATAATTAGGAAGCTATCATATTTTATGAACTCTAATATCTGTGTATTTTAACTTTTTTTTTTGTTTTTTTTTTGACACAGAGTCTCACTCTGTCACCCAGATTAGAGTGCTGTGGTGCTATCTCAGCTCACTGCAGCTTCCGCCTCCGGGGTTCAAGCGATTCTCCTGACTCAGCCTCCTGAGTAACTAGGATTATAGGCGCACACCACCATGCCCGGCTAATTTTTGTGTTTTTAGTAGAGACGGGGTTTCACCATGTTGGCCAGGCTGGTCTCAAACTCCTGGCCTCAAGTGATCCGTCCCCCTTGACCTCCCAAAGTGCTGAGATTACAGGCGTGAGCCACTGCGCCCGGCTATTCCATCATTTTAATATCATTGAAATAGTGATTCATCTTTCAGTGAATAGCATGTAATAGTATTATTATTTTTTAGGAGTGCATAAAATAATTGTGTATTTTATAAACAAAATACCTTAATTTTGATGAAGCATGGTATATATAAAAGAAGGTAATTACTTATCTGATCTTGGGTGAGAGGAGGGTTTCTGAGTAATGTGGAAATTACTCTAAAATCATAATAGCTAAGCCAGTCTCCATAAAGAAAGATTGCACTGGATAAAAATGCAAACTATAATATTAAAAGTTAAACAACAAAGTGAGAAAAACCTTGCAATGTAAGTGACATATAATAGGTTACTACATGTTGGTTTTCATTTTATATCATTTCATACTCAGAGAAAAGTTTGAAGGCTAACGTAAAAAATTCCAGTATAACCTTCACACAGATTCTTGAAATGTTTACATTTTCCTGTATTTGCTTTAGTCTTATCTCTTTCTATAGAAAGCTAGATATATAGGCAGATAGATGATGATAGAGGACAGATAGATATACAGTGTATGTATTATACATATATAACTTTTGAGAATAAATTACTTAGATGATATCTTTTGATCAACAAATGATTCGGTATCTATTTTCTAAAAGCAAGGACATTCTCTTACATAATCACAGTGCAATAATAAAAAATTAAAAAATTAACATTGATACAAAACTATTAAATTATTATTAACACTAATTATTCAAATAATTTTCTCTTTTTTTTTTTCTTTTTTTGAGACAGAGTCTCGCTCTGTTGCCCAGGATGGAGTGCAATGGCTTAATCTCGGCTCACTGCAAGCTCCGCCTCCTAGGTTCATGCCATTCTCCTGACTCAGCCTCCAGAGTAGCTAGGACTACAGGTGCCCGCCACCATGCCCAGCTAATTTTATGTAATTTTAGTAGAGATGTTAGCCAGGTTGGTCTCGATCTCCTGACCTCATGATCCGCCCACCTCGGCCTCCCAAAGTGTTGGGATTGCAGGCGTGAGCAGCCACACCTGGCAAATAATTTTCTTTTATAGGACAAAAATCCAAGAGTATGAGTTGCATTCACTTATTGTTTTTCTTTCCTTTAATCTGGAATATTACTTTTACTTTATTTTTAATGATCTTGACTTTTTAATGACACAGGAAAGTTATTTTTTCAAATGTTATTAAATTTGAATTTGTCTAGTGTTTCTTCAGTATTAAATAAACATCATTTATTCTTGTCAGAAATACCCTAGAATTGGTTCTATGTTTTTTTCATTACCTCATATCAAAAGGCACAGAATATCAATTTATCCCAATACTGGTGATGTCAACTACTTGAATAAATTTGTGCCTGCCATATTCCTACACTGTAAAATTACTATATTTTATTTTGCAATATAGAAATATCCTTTGTGTAGATATTTTGAAGATATGTAAACATACATCCTGTCAATCATCAAATCTTCTCCCACTAGTTTTAGCAACCACTGCCATTCCTTGCCTGAAACAACTACTACTACAATGGTTACTGTTCGTAATTTCCTAATTCTATGAATCTTCCTGTGAATATTAGTTAGGATGCCAATGTAAGAAAACGTCCCCATCATTTGTTTATTTTTCTCTTACCTACCTTTTCTTCTTCTTCTTTTTTTTCTTTTTTTTTTGAGTCTCACTCTGTCACCAGGCTAGAGTGTAGTGGCACCATCTCTGCTCACTCCAACCCCTGTCTCCCGGGTTCAGGTGATTATCTGGCCTCAGCCTCCCAAGTAGCTGGAATTATAGGCACACCCCACCACACCTGGCTCATTTTTGTATTTTCAGTAGAGACAAGTTTTCACCATGTTGGCCAGGGTGGCCTCATTCTCTTGACTTCATGATCTGTCTGCCTCGGCCTCCCAAAGTGCTGGGATTACAGGCATGAGCCACCATGCCCGGCCTTATTTTTCTACTTACCTTCTTATTTTCTGATAGAAGTGTGGACTCCTGGATTCTTATGTTGTTTAACAGGTAATACCCAATTAAAATTATTTGATTTTGATATGCAAATTGCCCCAACATTGTCCAGTGGGAGCCCCTTAAACCCCTCTTTCGGATGGGGCATGTGTGGAAGGGTGTTGGGGGAGTGTGTATTGTCGTGTTCCTTTATTCCCTAAGCATCTCCCTTACTTTCTGGCACAAAAAGATGTTGCACACTCATCCTCTACTTCATTACCCCAGTGCTGGCACCAGCCATCTTTCTAAAGAACCGTGGTTTCTTTGGGTGAAGATGAGCATTTAGTTTGCTAATTGTTACTAGGATGTCATTCTCCTAGGCTTTCTTAGAGGACAGAGCTAAAAAATATATATATTCACTTAGAGAGATGGAGATAGTTTAGATAGATATAGATAGTTATAGCCATGTATATTCACACATAGACATATCATTAAAACTAGATGGCATTATATATATGCATATCCATTGATCTATATAAATATATCTGTACCTATATATGACAATATATATTTGCCTATATATATTTAACTATACATAAATCTATATCCATATCTACTTATCTATTTATATAAAACTGTGAGTTCTTGGTGCCTTTGACTTTATCATAACATTACAGGATTCATTTTAGCCTTTCCTTATTTATAACTTTCACCTTTGACAGTGAGAAATCTGTTTCCCATAATACACAATACATTTACTTCTTATTTGTTCAGTATTAGAATTCACGAATAGTAATTTTAGATTTGCCATTTTTCTCTTTGTTTTAGACTGAGAATATAGAATCCCAATACTGTGTACAAATGTTGCTTGGATTAGTTGTTGCTTCTCCCCCAGTGTGGTTAATGTTGTCTGTTTAAAATAAAGTAAGTATATTTGTTTCTGTTTTAGGTTGGTATTTTTCCCCATCCCTGTTGATTGTGCATGTGTATGTGTGTGTGTGTGTGTGCATGTAATATGAAACATTAATATGTCTCCAAATGTCAACTACTCAAGAAAGACTACTCAGAGAAGTGACTCACATTACACTCTTTCTAGTCTGCCATTTTTCTTCCCATTCCAACCAATCATTGTAGACATTTCCAAATATTAAAAAATGAGACATAGAAATTATATTCTGTATATAAAATTGTATCCTATTTATCATTGTAAATAATGTCTTAGTTCAGGTTCTCCAGAAGCATGGCTTGAGTTAAGGGCATTGTCCACACTAGTTATTCAGGATGTGTTCCAGGAAGGCTAGAGGGAGTAGGGCAGAGATGAGGACAAAGTCAAGTAGATGTGGGTTTCGGAGGAAGTGATATTCTGAGTGTCTGCAGCTGAATCACTGCAGTTGTCCAAGGGTGGTTCTCTGAAGGTTTCAGGTTCAGTTGGTTAGGAATTAAGAAACCAGAAGGGGAAGCCCTGGTACCCTGACCAGGGAAGAGGAATTAGATGAAGCAAGAAATCCTCTGCTCCGACATGGCTACCAAAATGCAGTCACTGAGCTTAACTGAAGAGTTAGCCAAACAAAAATAGGAAGACAAGGATGAGGATATTGACAGAGCCATGAATTAGACTAACGTGCCTGCAATCCACACTCACATATTTGTGACATCAGAGCCTCAAGTTTGTCTCTAACCTTTCTAGAAACAGATAAAGAAATAAATTTAGCATCTCAATTAAGGATGACCATAAATTAAAATATAGGCAAATATAGAAGAACTAAAGCTCCTCTTAGTAGTAAGATTGAATAGGAATTTCATCAGACTGACTTCATGAGTATTACTTTGTGAAACACTCTGAATGATTTCATTCACAACATACACTCTTGAAAAGCAGCTGCTTTTACTGTGACCTTCAGTTCGGGTATATGTTTTTATACTAAAGCAGAATTCAGTATAAAGTTGTAAAACACATACATTTCTTAAGGCCCTATTTTTTTCTTATTGTCCTTATAATTGCTAAGTTGTTTTCCTAATTTGTCAGAAGAAAGTCTATTGAACCATGATTCCTTCTTTGATACCAGAAATGGAGTTTCTCTTTCTTAGAAGGCTCTCCTATCAGGGATGTGGGACTAAAGGCAGAACCAAAATGACAAACTGGTGTGAAATACTGTCCCAGATGGCTCAAGGGCCTCTCTCTGTCTCTGTCTCTAATTCGCTTTATATTTTTCTTTGCCTCATCTCTATCTCACTATTTCTATACCTATCAGAACCAAAGACAAAAACCACATGATTATCTCAATAGATGCAGAAAAGGCCTTTGACAAAATTCAACAGCCCTTCATGCTAAAAACTTTCAATAAATTCGGTATTGGTGGAATGTATCTCAAAATAATAAGGGCTATTTATGACAAACCCACAGCCAATATCATACTGAATGGAAAAAAACTGGAAGCATTCCCTTTGAAAACCGGCACAAGACAGGGATGCCCTCTCTCACCACTCCTATTCAACATAGTGTTAGAAGTTCTTGCCAGGGCAATCAGGCAGGTGAAAGAAATAAAGGGTATTCAATTAGGAAAAGAGGAAGTCAAATTGTCCCTGTTTGCAGATGACATGATTGTATATTTAGAAAACCCCATCATCTCAGCCCAAAATCTCCTTAAGTTGATGAGTAACTTCAGTAAAGTCTCAGGATACAAAATCAATGTGCAAAAATCACAAGCATTCTTGTACACCAATAACAGACAAAAAGAGAGTCAAATAATGAGTGAATTCCCATTCACAACTGCTTCAAAGAGAATAAAATACCTAGGAATCCAACTTACAAGGGATGTGAAGGATCTCTTCAAGGAGAACTAGAAACCACTGCTCAGTGAAATAAAAGAGGACACAAACAAATGGAAGAACATTCCATGCTCATGGATAGGAAGAATCAATATCATGAAAATGGCCATACTGCCCAAGGTAATTTATAGATTCAATGCCATCCCCATTAAGCTACCAATGACTTTCTTTACAGAATTGGAAAAAACTGCTTTAAAGTTCATATGGAGCCAAAAAAGACCCAAAAGAACAAAGCTGGGGGCATCATGCTACCTGACTTCAAACTATACTACAAGGCTATAGTAACCAAAACAGTATGGTACTGGTACCAAAACAGAGATATAGACCAATGGAACAGAACAGAGCCCTCAGAAATAATACCACACACCTACAACCATCTGATCTTTGACAAACCTGACAAAAACAAGAAATGGGGAAAGGATTCCCTATTTAATAAATGGTGCTGGGAAAACTGGCTAGCCATATGTAGAAAGCTGAAACTGGATCCCTTCCTTACACTTTATTCAAAAATTAATTTGAGATGTATTAGCAACTTAAATGTTAGACCTAAAACCATAAAAACCCTAGAAGAAATCCTAGGTAACACCATTCAGGACATAGACATGGGCAAGGACTTCATGTCTAAAACACCAAAAGCAATGGCAACAAAAGCCAAAATTGACAAATGGGATCGAATTAAACTAAAGAGCTTCTGCACAGCAAAATAAACTACCATAAGGGTGAAGAGGCAACCTAAAGAATGAGAGAAAATTTTTGCAATCTACTCATCTGACAAAGGGCAATATCCAAAACCTACAAAGAACTCAAACAAATTTACAAGAAAAGAACATAACTATACCTCTATTTATCTATCCATTTATATTAACCAGAGAGTTGATATTGGTGTCTTTGACTTCCACACAACACAGGATTGCAAAGACCTACCATGTGGTGGGAGTCTCCAGTTCCAATATCTTTCAAAATTACAGAAAATGAGGGTTCACATAGGAGATTTTCTTCTGACCTCCCAGGACATATCAGGAAGGCTGCATGAAGGTGTGTGTGCCACGTGGCAGGAGGTACTTTGACATACTGGACTAGATTAGCAGGACACTGTACCAATAGGGAATAGTTCTGAAACCAAGTCATATATGGCAGTTGAAGAAACATAAAATAATTACAAGTACTTGTATTTACAATTTCTGTAGGGGAATCTACAGAGTAAAAGCTAAACCAATTTATGTGAGTTAAAAAGACACTTAAATTTTGAGGACAAACTTTAAACAAATAAAGTGGCCCCCAAAATAATAGAAACATCCTGGGGGAAAATTACATCCAACACATATTTCAACTAGATGCTGATTATAGTCCATATTTTCATCAGCCAGGCTTTCAAGACCCTTCAAACTGCCCAGTATTATGGTTTTAGAAAACTGTTTTTAAAAGAGTTTGTCTTTGGGAACAAAAGAAAGTGACTTTACAACTTGTGAGAGACTGAAAAAGTTACTAAACTTCTCTAACTCCAGTAAAGTTATCTATAAAATTTGGATAAGACTTTCATCTTGATTTCAAATTTGCGATATTGAAGTAAGATGTTCTGCACAGTTTACAAAAAATGGGCATGACTCATGGTAGGTAAGCAATAAATGGGAATCTTTCTTCCTCTCAGCCAAAGTTGCAGAATTTGTGCCAAGATCCATTTGGATAATGAATTCAAAGTATGTAGTAAGAAATATGGTAATACCACGAAAATTACACTTTCCTACATAAGACTTCATTATTTCTTAAAAAGCCACCAAACAAAAGTCAAAATTTTGGATTCTGTTCCCATCCTTGCCCATTGCATATGTGGCACAATTATCATCTCTAGAACTCCATTCCCTCATTTCGCAACACAGAAATTGCCCCCATTTACTTCATATGGTTACTGTGAAAATCAATTGATAAAAATGTACACTATCAACTATAAAATAATATAAAAACAGTAGGTGATGGTAATATCAATGTTATATGATTATAGTCATAAAAGTATAAGTGTGGTACAAAGCTGAAATGCGAGACCCACGGTAGAATAGTGTATTTCTTTTCTTGAGTAGTTTCTTTATTTCAATTAGTGGAAAAAATTTCTGTGGTTAAAAGTATGACACAGGAATAATTTTCAGTTTTTAGTAATTATCACCTGTAGAGTCACCTCTATGGCCTTTACACTCCACTCCTGGGTCAGTGCCACAGATGGCAAAGCCTCTTGGTGTTGACAGTGTTCTTGAATGAGGATGAAGAACAGCAGCTTTCACAGGGCATGGCAATAAGCCTCTAACCACACACAATTCTTACCCAACCTTTCCTACTCTTCCTGAGAGCATTCATTTTTTTTAAAAAAAAAAAAAACTCCTAACACTCTATCCATTATGTAGAATAGGATAATTCAAGGGGCTTCCAAGACTTCACAGGACGAACTCCCGTAAAGCTTCAATAACAATAAGGGATATAGCATGGTTAGAGGAAAATCCTCAGGCAAGCATTGTGTTTCTAAAAGCACTACAAGCACCCCCCAAACCCAGGGTCCTTTCTCAGTGCCACAGAATGCACCTTGGGGTGACCACCTCCTCTGCCTCCTGTCTTAGCACTTGAAGTTCCGTGTTCTAGGAATCTCTTGAGTCCAGGTAACCCAGGACGGTTGGTCATTCCAGATGAATTTCGTCTTCAGCTTAGGAACCATCAAGATATATGTGGTTTCAGGGAATTCCAGGCAAAAGGTCCCATAAGATCTTCATTCCACTGGTTTTGCAGCAGGGTCAGTCTGGGTAACCTGGCGCGTCCCGAATAAACCACCCATAAATGGAAGTATTTGTAAAAAATATATAGAGATGAAAGCTAGGGTGTCTCCAGGGAAATTTCAAACTGTAAACAGCATATTATAGTTCACTAGTGAGCCCATCTCATTTCTATTTTGGACAAAGGTCAGGATCAGATGTCCAGGCATCCCAGAAGTAGGCATAGAGCTATCCTATCCAGCTGTGAGACTACCTTATCTTTTGCACTATTAAATTCTTCTCGGAATTTAGAGTTGTAGACAGACCAGCATAATCAGCCAGCGGTGGGCAAGACTCTAACTTAGAATCCCCAAGATGCCGCCCCCTGGTGTTCATCGCCATAATTGCCGCCCCTTGAATGTGGGCAGAGCAAGTGAACATGATGCAATTTCACTCCCATGGTTGGGATACTAACTTTGAATTCATCGAAAGGAGATTTTTCTGGTTGGGCCTGACTTTATTAGGGATCCATTTCAAAACACGTGAAAGGACAGAAAGCTGCTCTCCCACTGGCCTTAGAAGAAAGCCAGCCGCCAGGCTGTGAGAGGAGGAGGCCACACAGCAGAGACCTTCCGGCAGCCTCTAAAAGTGAAAGCAGTCCCTGGAAGCTGAAGAGTCCAGCATTTGGCCTCTACGCTCTGAAATTTCAAAGACGCCATCAACTTGCAGAGATAAATCTCGTTACTCTTTAAACCCCAGATACTCAGTCTTGGTGCTCAAAAGTCAGTTTTTTAATGAATAAGAAGTAGCCAAACTGCTGGAAATGAATTTCAATAGATCACTCAGTGGACTATAGAAAAGATTGAGGGTTATGCAACACTCTGAAAAGGTCATGATCTTTAAGCCTCATCTAAAGACATCACAGGCACATGAAGAGGATTAAAATCACTTTGAAAGCATTGTTTACCCATCGCTAATGACCAAATGGAATTTCATTTCTTTTGTTATTACAGCTATTTTCTAAGCGAATGGACGTGTACTTCGGTAAATGGGTTTAACCTTTCACAGATAGAAGAAATAAGAGGATTTTCATTTAATCTCTCTTCTACAAAGCTAATGCTGAAATGAAACTCCTCCAGCCATTGTATTTTTGTACAATGCATTATATAACTTTACAATACTTAAAATTTTAGTCATATGTGTACAAGGGAGATCATTAGCATACCTAATGTCCCTAAAATGATACAGGTCAAAGGTATTATTGTGTACATGGCAGTGACATATATTTCTCTGACAAAGAGTCATTATTTCTTCCCCTATTAAAGTTGAAATTGTCAAATATTTAATTTTCCATGCTAAATTTAATTTCATCAAGAATGTGATTATTGTAGGCATACATATTTAATATCACTATTTACAATGGCATGTAATCAAACTCCAGTCATGTTAAAAATTCACAAAAAATAGAATACCTAATACTACTTGAGGTCTTAGTCAAAGAATCAGGGAATAGAAGGAAGGTAAGATGGTAAAAAATATATATATTCTACCTCCCTTCTGTTTTTAGTGGAACAGCCCCTGTGTTATCCTTTTCATTCCATTATTGTAAGAATTCTCCTGAAATTTTCTCCCTCCTTCTGCACTCTCCTCATTCATCTCTTCCTCTTTCTAAGCTAGCTGTACTACTGATTCCTCCCTTCATACATCATCTCCCCTCTCTTTGACTCTAATTCATGTCCTTCTTTTAAAATAATATAAAGTTAACCATCACCTTATTTTTATTTATGTACAAGTGTCTCCTTTGTCGTCTGTGAGGAAAACAACAATAGAAAGAACTTCCCCTAACAAAGCTTTTCCATGTAGCCTTTCATCCCATCTGCCTCTTTCACCTGCAAGAAAGGCCAGTGCTTCATGTCCAACAATAACAATGAAAACAATGTGACTACGCCTATTACAATTTGATGCTTTCCAGTATCGTCAATCAATTTGTCAGCACCAGTAAGCCTGTCTAGCCTTAGCTGGCTGTATTTTTCCATCCCAGGCATGCACTGCTGCCCATCCTTATATAGAAGGCTAACGTCGCAGGAGTAATGACTACCAAGGTTATTGGACCTGTCACACCTTGCAGCATGGTTTTCAGCTTATGGGAGAAAGGTGTGCATCCCAGAGCTGAAGAAATGGGTTCACACTCAATGAGAGGAAGCCATTTTGAAAAGGTTATCCACAAAATATCTCTCTCATAATAAACCCAACTTCTGTCTTTCCCACTGGGCTCATGTTTTTATGATTTTTTAAAATATTGTCCATTTTGCTTTTGGTTGAAAGATTGAAATCTGCTCAAATTTTTATTAAGCATAAGGAAGTAGAAGGTAAAACAGTTGTTTAATGTGTATCATTATAAACTTTTAACAAGTTTGCAAAATATTATATTATCTTTGTGTATAACTATTTCAGCATAGCATCTTCTATCTTCTGTTTCAAAACACAGGGAATCTATAGTTTTCACTTCTCCTGCCTACTTTTGTCTTTTGTCCTCTTTTGCAATTGTGTGTAGTTGACATTATGACGCTGAGCATCCTTATCTCACTTCCTTATCATTTTTTTGTTGCTCTTCCAAGGCATCATGTAGTCGGGCTCATCAGCTCCACAGCATGGGACTTTCAGCCAGACTCCTCCTTCCACAATTTGATTGGTGGAACTTTCTGTTCTCCGCATTGCCTTCGATTTTGATTTTATTTTCTGCTATAATTTTGCTTGGGGCACAATCTCTGTTTTCTGTTGTTTTTTCTTTTTTCCTTGGTTAAATATACGTTACTTCTGCTTTGATTTTGTGAACAAGAATAACCTCAAAATATTATTTTTATTTTTATGTCAACAAACTGTCTGAAATGAAAGACGTTATTTTGGGTGTTCACGGGTAACCCCCACATTACTCTCAGCAATTAATGTAAAAATTGTAAATTAATTTCCTTTACACCTTAGGTAAGAATTAAAATACTTAGAGAATAATCTTGTACTGACATGCACTGATTTTGCAGATTTTGATAATGGGTATTGAAGCACTGAGTTCAAAAGAACTGGGGGTTACAGACCAAAAGGTGATACCAAGAGGAGACTCTTTATGAGTGCAGAAATCTTAAACAACAGGGAAGGCAGTGACTCTCAGTTTGCTAAAACAAAATGTTCCCAAAGGTTATCCGATCAAATCTCAGCCTATCCCCTGAGACAGTACCAAAAACATAATAGGCACTTAAAGCATGTCTGCCAGGAAATTAGGTAAATGCGTGAACTAATATATTCAGAGTAATATTTTATAGAAATGAAAAAGCAGAGAAAGAGAGAGAGAGCAAAAGAGAATATAATCACATGAGGTCAGCAACTTCTCCCTCTCTCTATTCATTTCTAAACACCCACAGGATTTCCTGACTTACAGAATTTTGAGAACCGATTCCCTCTAAATCACCAAACTTTGCTGTAGTAATGGGTAAAATAAGGTGCTTGGATGCTCACTTTATAATCGTAGCACTTCATATTATGTAACATTTTAAAGTTTACTGAGTACTTTACAAAATGCATTATCTCATTTAAATTCATCTTCTATGAATGATTTCATATTGCCCAGATGAGTGTCAGTACACCTTAGCAAAATTTTAAAACAAAAATGGTCATATTGCCTGATGAATACAGCTCTGTTCACAAATTTTTTTTTTTTAATGGTTAGAAGAACACATTGTATTTGCATTTAAGCTTGCAGGCAGGAAAGTGATATCTGGAAAATACACTCACCAGATAAATGAGCTAACTGCTCTGCTTAAATCTGTCATTGGCTGTTTCAAATATAGGACAAGGAAACTGAAAAGCTTGTTCAGGCTGGAAAATCCGATTGTAATTTAATTTATTCATTTTTATTATTTATTTATGTATTTATTTTTTAGACGGAGTCTTGCTCTGTCACCAGACTGGAGTGCAGTGGCACGATCTTGGCTCATTGCAACCTTTACCTCCTCGATTCAAGCGATTCTCCTACCTCAGCCTCCTGAGTAGCTGGGACTACAGGTGCACACCACTACACCCAGCTAATTTTTTTGCATCTTTAGTAGAGATGGGGTTTCACCATGTTATCCAGGATAGTCTAGATCTCCTGACCTTGTGATCTGCCTGCCTCAGGCTCCCAAAGTGCTGGGACTACAGGCGTGAGCCACTGCCCCTGGCTCGATTATGATTTCAAATGAGGGAAAAGGCTCCTGTGCTTGCCCTCATCCCCAACCCTAGGGTTCATGTTGCAGGTTGGGATTTGAGCACAGTGGTGACCTCCCCAGGTGGGCTGGGTGGTGGTGGGGAGGGCTCATTCTGATCCAGACAGTAGGGCTGCACTGACAGTAGAGAACTCAGCAACAAGAACTACCCAGTGGTCACCATGTGCCAGTCATTCAAAAACAATGTCAGGGAATATTCCTCCTGAACAGGACAAACCATATCCCCAAACCCTTACCCACAGCCTACCTGGCTGCAGTTGAGACAGGATGTTTCAAGATAAAAATTCTAAAACAGGAGACAGTTGCCCTGGCGAGTCTTTGCTTAGTGCAACTCATCCCCATACTAGTGGGACCCCAGACCCCTACAGCCTTAAACTTCCTAGATGCATCAATGCTGAGTTCCAATAAGAGTGGAAACTCCCACATGCATAATACACGTCATAATCATGTATCAGTAGAACACATGGGCCTTAAGCTCACCTAGATAATTAACTGATTATCCTAATAAGAAACATACTATTTTATAACAGCTCACTGTTCTATAGAAATCAAATGATGTGATTTCAAATGTCATGCTTTGAATATTTGAGTTTGAATCCGCTCATTAATCACCCACAGTAAACTGATTCTTTACAGGTATTAATTCAGTTTTGTCTGTTGCTGTCAGATTATTAATGCCACAAGCATAAAGTGTGTCATTATAGAACTTATTATTAGTATAAAATTTCTGCAAAGATTACAGAGATTGGGCTTGATAAGAGCAAACTAAGTCAAGAGTGATGGAGAATAATTATCTCAAATGTTTAAATTAAACAGTCTTTTCAGCTGGAAATAAAGCCCTATTATCAAACGTGGACTACCTTTTGAAGAAGATGGATTCCACTTCAACTGCTTCCTCAGAGTTTGAGGCTAGGACCTGCCTTCTCCATGCCATTATCCTTTCCAGGTAAATTCTGTCATTTGCTGGCTTCAAGGAAGCACTACGCTCAGAGCCTTTCAGATGTCTTTGAAATCAAAGGTAAGGTTCTCTGATTTATTTTCCTCTTTTCCCCTTAAATAGCATTCAAGTGCTGCAGGAATTAAATAGTGCATGATTTCACCTGGTGAATTTTAGGATATGTGAAATTAATCTTATAAAGCATGGCTTCAGTGTGTGTAACTGTTCTACTTTAGCTGCAACTTCAAGCACATAAGAATGAAAATGAATTACTGATGACAAAGCAATTACTCCAACTCTTGTAGTTCAAGTTAAGCTGAAATAAAAATACTTCTGCTGCAATGAAATAATAAATGACTTGTTTACATATATAGAGAAGATCTGGGTGGAAATTTCTTTCCTATTTTTATTTTTACATGCATGAATTCAGTTTTCTCCTTAGGGTTCCAAGAAGATAAGGACTAGAAGAGGAAGCTATTGTTTGCCGAATCCCACTATTTCCCGGGCTCAGCAGTCACATGGGCCTTCTCACTGATCCCTGAACAGAGACATAGGTCTTCTCTAAGGTTCACACAGCTTTTCTTAAGAGGTTGAGTTGATATCATACATCTCTGAACCATGTGTGCTGTCTTTGTTTGTTTTGTACTGCTTTAACAGAATACCACAAACTGCATAATTTATGAATAAAATAAATCTAATTTTTGTGATTCTAGAGGCCAGGAAGTCCGATAGCAAAGTGCCGGTATCTGGCAAGGCCTTTTTGCTGCATCATCCCATGGCAGAAGGTGAATGGGCAAGAGACAGCAAGAGAGCAGGAGGGCTGAACTCACTTCCATAGTAAACCCACTCTCTCAAGAACGGGTACCCACTTCTGCTATAACAACATGAATCTTTTCACAAGGGCAGAACCCTCGTGATCTAATCACCTCTTAAAGATCCCACCTCTCAACAATGTTGCTTTGGGGATTAAGTTTCCGACACATGAACGTTGGGGGACACAATTGAACCATGACATGTCTAAAGATAGTTCTGTACCATCAAGAGGTAAGAACGTTCTAGATTTCCAGAAAGCCAATCCAAACATTTCCTGTATCTTGATAAAGTTGCAGAGATATGGCTGTTCAGTGTTCTCTGAAGAAGGACTTACATACTGGGTCTTCCTTCCAGAACAGACTGAGCTACTCTGAAAATCTCGGCAAAGCCTGCACTAGAGAAATGTCTACCCACTTTTAGCACTCATGCCTCAATTATAGTCTCCCATATGAACCTCCACAACAGAAGTTAAGGTGAGTGTTTATCCTCAGAAATCTGTGGAAGACAATATTGGCTTGTACACACTGAAAGAAAGGGAAAAGTGGCTCCGATAATAGAACTGAGTATATACACTCTAACAACCACCATTCAGAGACAACATAGACTCTGAATCTGTGTGCATGAATCCTGTGAAGACCTAAGCTATTCACTTAGCAGCCACAGAGACCACCACTAGGAATGGGGCACTAGTCCACAAGAGTGAGGACTCTTAGTGCATGAACTGGTCATATTCATCTCGGGGCTTCGACAAGCCTCTCCCGATGAGCCCTGAAGTAGCCTAAAATTACATCTAGCCTTTAGGGAATACCTCATCATCTGAGAAGACATTGAAAATTTTCTAACATAGAGAAATGAAACAGTCTGTAATTATTAGGGACCCTGAGCCTATGGGTCCTGACCCTGACCCTGACTCCTCCATGCAGTAAGAGTCATATGAGGGCTGGATTGACTAAGTCCATTAACTGTAAGTGATCACTGATTAGTCTCCTCCAAAGCAGACCATGGAGAGTCTTACCCAGACACAGCTATTTACAGAGGTGCTCAGTATATAGCAGGCTTTATTTGCATTGAAATTATAAAAGTGACCCACATACATAAGTGCTCCAATCTCACCCTTCACCTTTCACTCCCACTGAATGCAAATTTTCCCCAGAATCTTCCTTCCTGATATAACTAAATATTTCCAAAATAATTACATAGGCTACAAGAATATCCCCTAGAACCTCAACTTTACTTCTCCCCAAAACTTCTCCTCTAAACTATGCAAGCTGGAGAGAAGCTTTGGGTTACATAAAACAGGGCAATGCCCACATCCCCAGCTCTTGCTGCTGCATTTCTCCTCACAGCCCACCTGTTGCTACCTACATCACTGTCAGCCTCCCCAGAGCGGCAACTGTGCTGCCAGCCGTTTCATTCATGTTGTTGTCCTTTTCACAGCACTCACTGCAATGGGACCTACTGTCCTTCCTGGGCCACTCTTTTGGGTGGGAGACAGGCTCACTGTTGTGCTTCTGAGCCACTAGTGACATGGTTCTTATTTTTACATCACAGCTTCTTCCCCAGGATGCTGCATCAGTGGTTGCAAATTGGGGTTGGGGGGCAGGAATGCCTTCAAGTGGAACACAGACCTTCACTCCTGCCCACATCCAGGTGTGCTGCACTGGAGTCGTCCTGCATATGTGGCGATTCTATTTTCTTTTCTTTTCTTTGAGTGCAGTGACACGATCTCGGCTCACTGCAACCTCCTCCTCCCAGGTTCAAGCGATTCTCCTGCCTCAGCTTCCCGAGTAGCTGGGATTACAGATGCCCACCACCATACTCAGCTAATTTTGTATTTTTAGTAAAGATGGGGTTTTGCCATTTTGGTCAAGCTGGTGTTGAACTCCTGACCTCAGTTGATCCTCTTGCCTCAGCCTCCCAAAGTGCGGGGATTATAGGCATGAGCCACCACTCCCAGCCGATTCTCTTGAAATCCCAGTGACATCCCTCTTATGTCGAGCGTCCTTCAGTGCCTTCAGGTCAGTTATGCAAGTAACCCCCATGGAAAGCCAGACACTGCCATAGACGATGAGGACAAAATGTTCGCAAGGCCCCCAAGGTCCCTGCTCCACTCTGATGGAGGGAGGTAGACATATGTAGGTAAACGTAACAGTAGGCAATATAACTTTGAAAATGTTTTTCCCAAACATGAATTATGGTAAGAAGAAGGACTAATGAAGATTTGGAAGGAGGGCGGAAGGTCTATTTGAGGGGCACAACTAAAAGATTGGAGTCAAATGCCACATGAAGATATGGGGCAAGAGCGGAGGAACTGCAGGTGCAAAGACCGAGAGAGAAATGAGATTTGTGCAACGGATGGCAAGAGAAGAGCAGGGAGGCCGAGTCCAAGGCACAGGGAGAAAGTCACAGGATGAGGACAGACAGGTGGACAGGGCCCTGCAGGTGTGGTGAGGTGTGTGGATTTCCTTCTCATTGCAAAGGACTCTGGTGGATTTTAGGCTGATAGCAACTTGATCTGATTTTACTTTTAAAAGATCACTGGCTTCTATGCAGAGAATGGACTGAAGGAAACCAGGAAAACCAGCTTTAGTTAGGAAAACAGTGCATTTAAGGATGACAGTGACCTGGCCCGTGACTTCCTCCTCAATATCTGTGAGTTCTGAAGCAAGATCAAGTGGGCACACCCAACCCATGCCATACTGTGTCACTTTGCTTTCTCCTGTTCCTGACAAGGGGGATGCATTTACATTTTGGACACAGTGGCCCTCATGGCCAAGTTCCATCCACACCTCTCAGCTCTCTGGATGAGAGTGTTCACACCCACCACATTGACAGTCCTGAAAGAGGAAACTTCAGTGTTTTGGATTCCCATAGTGTGACCTAGAATGGTGGGGACAGCGTGTCTCCTTGGCATTGCTGCTGCATCCCCCTAGGGCAACGGTACAGCCGTGGAAAAGTGGCTCTGGTCATTCTGCAGCACAGGGCCCAGGTCTAAGGACAGTGCCAACCCAAACAAGGACTGCAATTTACTGTCATCTGCAGGATGTATTTTGAGTTGGAGGCATCCACTGTGCTGAAGTTCTGAATACCCATTGGATAGGTCCATCTCTGAGTAACAATTGAAGAGATGTTCCGATGCTCCTCAAAGAGATTCTGCATTCCATAAAAACTGAAGAATATGCATAGATACCTGTGTTAAGTACAATTGAATATTTCATGACATTAAAATCTTCTCTGAACATATTTTCTTATTTAAGATAATTGCCTTTTTGGAGCTCACCCTCTGCAAAATCTTTCGTATCATCAGTCAAATATTACAAAAATATTTTCTCCCAGAATTCATTTAGCAAGCATTGGACATAAACAGTGTCATCTTTATTTTACCAGATGAAATAAGTGATGATTCAAAAAGATTAAGCAACAGAAGAATTTGCTATGTAAGTCTAGACCTCCAAGGTGCACGGTTGTACCTTTATAGCATTTGGAGGCCTCAAAAGAGCTTACAAATCCAACAGCTCATCTCTAACTCTTCCCCATATTCCAAACCAGATCCCAAAGACTGAGAGAATAATGTCAAATCTCAGAGTAAAGACTATTGCTCTCCCTCCCAGTTCTTACTGTGCAGCTTAACAACTGCTCAGTTCCTTCCTGCCTTCACATACACACACACACACACACACACACACACACACACACACCCCATGGCTACAGAGTGTGGTTTCTTTGTGATTTATTTTATTTATGTGGGAACCGAGTACTGTTACGTTTTGCCATTTTGAGAAGGATATATAAAGATATGCTGTGCATCTCAGAGTGGCTGGATTGGAGGGCAAGGTTAGAAATAGAGGTTAAAGTATGTGTGTTGCTGGAGGAAAAGCATATTTTTACGTTCCCTTTTTCTACTTGGCAAGCAGATGGCTGGAACCTTCCATGAGTGCCAGGAAGAAACAGCTGGCAAATCAAAACATACTGCAAGTGCTTAGAAGTGCTTATGAGCATTTGGAAGAAACAACAATTTTGAAAGAGGGGAAAAGTTCAAGCCATACTTAACATGCAGAGATGAGCTTGAAGCAGGAAGCTGGAATGCTACAGAAACTGAGCAGAGACAGGATCCAGCGTGAATTGCCAACCCTCCTCAAAAGGTACCTGCCTCAGTAGGATGCGATGGCTATAATGCACCTGAAAGGAAAGGTAATTCAGAGAAAATGAGGAAGAGAGTAGGAGAGGGAGAGAGACCAAGAGGATAGGGAGTGACCAACAGGAGATCAGTAGGAAAAGAGCAGAGCCAGAGAATCAGGGTGATGAGTGGGAAGAACAAAGGAGAAATGATTGAAGATGCCTCCCCACTGGAGGGGTCAGTTTGTCTCTGAATTCTGGAATTCTCACTTGTTTTCATATTCCTTTGACATGACTCTCCCTTTGAGCATTTAAAGCCAAACAGTTGGTCCCCAGCACCTCCTGGTTTTTTGCATAGAAAGAGAACATGATGTTGACAAACAGGACTGAATGCAAGGATCCTCAAAGCTTTTTCTGAATGGAGCTGACTCCTAATCTGAAGTTGTGAGCAAACAGGTAAAACACTTCCCAGGCTCACTCACACTCATAGCAGTTTCATGGGCAGGTACTCAGGATGGTGGGAACCTCCCACAATTCACAAGGGGGGAATTCAAATTACTAGAGAAGTGTGCATTATGACTAGCATCAGATACGCTTGGAATCCTTGCACCAGGCTGTCTGTGTGTGTGACAATGGACTGGTCACTTATACTCTGGGAGCCTTCGTTGCCTCCTTTGGAATATGGCTTTAACAACACCCACCTCATAGTTTGACATGGGAATTAAGTGAGATAAAACAATCAAATGATCAAACAAAATGTTCTGCACACTTGGGGATGTTCCATTAATTTCAAAAACTATTTCACTGATGACCTTAGAAAATAGCCATGGGCCATGACAGTGATAAACCTATAACAGATAATTACTACTTCACATTATTCTATGATTGACAGTTGCCATATATGGTCATTAGTATTTCCATTCATTTTTTTCCTATTTTTATATAAATAAATGTTTCCTTTTCTCTAATATATTCAGGATCTGAGAGTCATGAAGATTATGGATTTCAAAAAGGGTAGGTCAAACATCTAAAATGTTTATGTCAAAGGCTCTAAAAAATAGTATTACTACTTTGGATATTTTGATGAAATTTGACCAAGGCAGATAAGGTAATTCAAATATGTACTGCATAATCAGAAAGTATTCAACAGCCTACGCAGAGAAATAATGTAAAAGGACCAAACAAACATACAAGATGACGTGGGTTCCATATAATTGTCCAGTAAACTTGAGAAATATATTTACACTTTTGGTGCCTGAATAAGTTCATTTATAAGATATGCAGTAGGTGGACGAAAGATCTCTTCTAACTTAGGAAATTCCTTGCTGTATGTGGGACCTGAGGTTTCTTTGCTGATTAGATCCCAAGCAAATTTTTGAAGGAAATCTGTTGTGTTTTCCAGCCTTGCTAGATTTCTTCCTTGAACCCTTCTCACTTCCAACCTCATCTGCGCTGCCTTCTGAAGACCTAAGCTTTCCCACTATGGCTCCCTCCAGAATTCTCTCTAGTCAGATTGGAGAAGGTCCTAAACTGAACCTTCCTCTGATCACATTAACTTTGTTTAGACTCTTTCCCATTTGTTAAGTTTCCCATTAAGATTGTAGACAAGGCAGAGATGAGAATCAAGATGTAAGTGTTAAAGTGAGGAATCACTTGAAGGCAGATCTGAACTGACCTGCTGTCCACTGCTCGAAGTGCAGGTCCAGCCCAGAGGCCTTGGAGATCATTGGCCGACTCCAGTGCTCCCAACATTTTAGTACCTCTGCAGCTTCAAGAACAACTTTTTGGAAGTAGAAATCGTTGGAGGAAAAGTCTATATTGTAAAGACCTAATACCTAATTATCATGAAAATCAATATATTTGATTTTCAGCCATCTGGTCTAATTGTTTTTTCTCTCTACATCCAAAAAAACCAAAAAACAAAAAATGAAAAAACCCCACAAACCCCAGATTTTTTAATGGTTAGAAGGCTCTTCTTTATATCAAATTAGAGCTCATCTTCCACTATTTTTAATCTTTTGGTCCTAGATCTACCCACTGGATCAGCTCTCTCTCCCAAACTGTTTTCTGTTTTAACACATACCATGTGTGCAACAGACTTCTCTGGGAGTAAAATTGCCATGATTATTAATGATGTACCCAAAATGACTGCACATTTGAGCCGCTCTACTAAAAGATCAGAGGTGATATATGCACAGTTCCTAGCACAATAGCTTGTTTCACTCTTTAAGAAAACATGTTCTGCATTCTTCTATCCATCCTTTCATTAACATGTGTTTATTGATTGCCTCCTATGGGCAGGGACCATGCTAGTGCTAAGGATCATCATCAGTGGTCAAAACAAGGAAACAAACATACCAGCAAGCAAACTCTTGTCCTCGGGAAACGAAAGTGATACCTTAAATATAGTATTGATTGTTCTCTACTTTGTAAAATACTTGTACAGTCTGTGCAAACAAATCTCTGAACTGTGGTTAGGGAGTGCTCTGGAGGGGCTTATGAAACAATGTTCACCTCTTTTTCTGTCTAATATTGTTTCAGATGGTGAAAATGCCTATCATGTTCCCCTTTGCCTTCTCCCACTTTCTATGTTTATTTCTCTTTGACCTGCCTTGAAAATCTCTCACTTTACTAGTTGTTCATCTTTAAGCCCACATTTTTGTCAGAATGAAAAATGAAGTTCATATGTTAGTGAAAGATTGGGAGAAATAAGAAAATCAAGTGTTTGAAGTTCTTCGGAAGCTGAAGGAAAGAGCCAGGAATGAGAGTGGGAGAAGAAAAAGGACAGTGGATTGGGTGAAGTGAGTTAAATAAGGGTGGGGAAGAGTTTTGCTCTGGGCCAGTTCCCACCACACACCCAGCTGTGACATCACCCAGTCCTGGAGAGCTGTTAGACTGCGGTCTGATGAGTTAAGGATTCCGAAATGGGGGATTAAGCAGCTGTGAGTTGAGGTTTCCAGATGCTATCACCTTGGGCACCAAAGTAATAAGTGGTGATGCAAGATCCAGCATAGGTAAAAATGGGACTTTAGGTTACAACGTTGTCAACATATGGGGGAAACCACTTATTAGCACAGTGTCTTGTGTGGATGACATGAACCACACAACACATACATTTCACCCCTTAACTGAAATAATAATTGGTAGGGAAAAGTGGAAGTAGAAGAATGACCATCTCATAAAAGCATTTTATAGTCATTAGGCCTTAGGAGAACAAGAAGCCTACCATCTTGGGAACTACGGGAATTATTTGGTTGGGTCGGGGGAAGGATTATACTTTCATTAAGAAAAAGAAGTAAAATGAGCCATGTTTGAAGGTTTAAAGAGGTAGAGTGAAATAGCTCTCAGCCATCTTTCTATGCCCACTACAGTCACAGGAGCAACATACAGTGCATAGTGTTAATGTTGGCTTTGCAGGAAAGGTGGGAGGAGGAGAGACACCACGTGGGGCTAATTACACACCACGTGGGGTTAATTGCACCACATATATAATTGCAAATCCAGACCCTCTCTGTTTCTGCAGGCTGAATTGCTCCCTGAAAGTGATGCTTTTAAGAGTCAGCAATGCTGGACAATTTATTTACAGTAATATAGGGATTCCAGATGGTGCAATGCAAAGGAATAGGAAGAAAATGAGCCATTGAAGACAGCCAGGTGCAGTGATGCATGCCTGTAATCCCAGGCTTTTGGGAAGCCAAGGCAGAGAGATCACTTGAGCCCAAGAGTTCAAGACTAGCCTGGGAGTGATAGTGAGACCCTGTCTCTACAATTTGTTTTAATTAGCCAGCATAGTGGCACATGCTTTTTGTACCAGCTACTTGAGATGCTGAGGTGGGAAGATCGTTTGAGCCCAGGAGGTTGAGGCTGCAATGAGCTGTGATCCTGCCACTGCACCATAGCCTGGGCAACAGAACAAGACCCTGTCTTAAATTAAATTAAATTAAATTAAATTAAATTAAATTAAATTAATAAATAAAAACAATGTGGGCAGAAATGGATAATGTCAAGAAATGAAGTGTGGAGAGATTGACAGGTCTCTGTAGGTGCAAGTTCAACTTCAATGTGAATTTCATACAAAATCGCAGTTGTTGACACAGCATCACAGGGCAGTATCCATTTGATGAAAAAAAGTTTGCAGCAGCAATATTTGTGTCACCAGTTTTAATTGTAGACAGCATAAGATACATTATTTATAGTTTAACTTTTAGCACCTTCCAAAATTAAATAGAATTTGTTTAGTCTTATGCAATTAACCCCCATCCCAAGAATCATGAGCTTAATGTAGGGCTTTTATTTCCCCTGAATGTAAAACCAAAGTGTCTGAGCTCATCTAAAGTGAGTTCGCTCTTGCTAGGGGGACTAGAAATCCAGAACCTTGGAGTCATCCTCTGAAATAATTTACAATTTTGTTCTGTGTTTCTTGTTTCCTGTTGTTAGCTCAGGTTGACTTCTAGTAGCTACCTCCACCATGACCAAGTTAGTGATAATTTACTAATAATCCAGTGTTGTTAGTTGCTAACAGATTGTGCCTTGTAGGCCTCTAAGATATTTAGCTAAAAAACCATCAGGAAAGCAACTGAAACCAATTCTCCACTGACATATTCTTGCCCATAGCCGTAAAAACTGGCAATCTTTATGGTTTTAACAGTCACTCTACCCACTCATTTTCACCTTTTCCACATCCATTATTAGTACTGAAGACAGAATAATCCTAATGTCTAGATCATCTCCATTTAACCTTCTCACATGCTATTGGGTGTTATGGTTACACCCCTGGTCTTCCCATTTTCTTCTGGAGCATGTCTGATGTGTCAGGACAGGGGAGACCGCATGATTTCACATCCTTCCCTTCAGCTCTCTGAACTCTGTGCTCTCTTACTTAAAGCCAATCAACTTGCAGACTCACTTTCAGCTTCTGTTATTTGTCCCAAGATTACATCTTTCAAAAGTCTTTTTCATTTTAATGCATGTCTATCACTATGCTTTATTTCTTTCTCAGTTCCAGTTTCTTAATGCTTCTTTAAATATTCTAAATTCAACAGACATTTGTGTGATTGATTTGGGGTAATGGAAAAGCACGAAGATATGATTCTGAGAAATGTTTATTTTACAATGTGATCATGTGTTATGATGGCCTTGGGCTTGCAAGTGGAAACTACAAGAGCGTGGAACCTGACTACAGTACTAATAACAGCCCCAAGACCTCAGGCATGGGGCAAAGCCTATCAGGACTTAGTATCTTATCTGAAAAATGGGGGTAATGTTACTCAACTTCTTTTGGGGCTATGTGTGCTACACACAGCATCTAGCATAAGCCAGTGCTCATGAGCCACATGCACATTAGAAATTATATTATCTTAATTCCTTCCATTGATTATATATTTTACATTGGCAGTTTCCTCAACTTTCTTCTTTGAGGTTAAACACTATAAACCTATACACTTTATCCTCTGCTCATTCTAATTGCATATCTTTGTGGAATGCCTTCTGCTTTTCTCTAACTACCTAAATGAGTCATCCATCAAGGTTGCCCATGGGATTCGTATTGCAAAACCATATGAAGATTTCTTAACCTTCATCTCATTCACCCCACCAGCGGCATTTGACAGTGGATCAATCTTTCCTACCTGAAATTTTTGTTTCACTTGACAACTGGGACACCACTCTTTTTATTTTCCTCCACCTAGTTCACTGGGATTCTGCAATTAAGATTTTTCCCTAGTAAACTTTTACTTTTGCCTTCTTTTTTCAACAACTAAATTAGTACTTTTGTTTATGTTAACCTCTTGAGAATTTTGGTGTATATGAAATGTCAATAAATTTCATAAATTTAACCAATATATTATATGTATTTATAACCACAATTATGGACAATTACTTCATACAGCTTTAATTAACAATGAGCCTTATTGACTTTGTCCCTGGACTTATTTGCTAATAGTAGGATAAATCCAACATGATTACCAAGACATAAAAACTTAGTATCAAAGCTATGGCCAAAAAATAAAAAAGAAAGAAAATACTCCAATTATTAAATCACGTTAAACACATGTAACTTTAGTTTATCATGGAACAACTGCTTTAGCCAAAATGAAACAAAAAAATATTTAAAGATAAAAAAATGATAATAATTTCAGGCTAAGAATGTAAGGATGGCATCAGATAAAAAATGTTTTTATTCCCATATTTAAGGATATATTGGTTTAAGAAATGCTGGCTGAGTATAACAAAGAAACATCAAAATTTCAGTGGCCGAATCCCATTACATCATATCAGTTTTTTAATTCATTTATAAGTCCATTATAGGTCCTCTTGGTCAACAGTCAGCCTTCTGTAGAGTAACTACAGAATCCAGTTTTTCTATCATGTGGATCTGTCATCTCCCTTATGTGACATCTAAGATTTCTGTGCTCAAGAGCATCAAGACAAAAAAAAAAAAAAAAAAAAAAAAAGAAAGAAACATGGAAGTGATAGCAACATCAATTCTTGTTAAACCCAGTCCAAATCCATACCTAACTGCAAGAGTGGTCAGGACATGACTGCAGATGACCAAGATAAAAGAGTAGGCCGGGTGTGGTGGCTCACACCTGTTATCCCAGCACTTTGGGAAGCCAAGGCAGGTGGATCACCTGAGGTCAGGAGTTTGAGATCATCCTGGCCAATATGTTGAAACCCTGTCTCTACTGAAAATACAAGAATTAGTCAGGCGTAACGGTGAATGCCTGTAATCCCAGCTACTCAGTGTGTCACTTTGGGGGTCAAACACAGGAGGCTGAGGCAGGAGAATCGCTTGGGTAATAGAGCGAGACTCCGTCTCAAAGAAAAAAAGATAAAAGTAAATGCCTTTGCAAACAGCTATGCAGTGTCCTAATCTACCTCATGCTTCCCCAGCTACTTATGCTTACCTTCTTACCACACACAGAAATTTCCCATCCTTTCCCCATGTGAGAGAGTACACAGTTATACCCAGTCACTGCATGGAGCTTAAGATCTAGAATTTCCAGGCGTTGTAGACTCTTCTCTACTGTTCCCAGTGCAGTTCCTCGTGGTGTGATGACCTGTGAACCAATGTACACCAAAACATTGGTGTAGCAGGGAGAGGAATCCGAATGAAGATTCCATCGTAAAAGGAAAATAAATCAGAGACAGCATTACAGTATTTACAGTTGGCAGAATTGTAATTTCCTGTGGGACAGTTATGAGGAAGGCACTGTCCTGCGAATGGGAAGGGTCCCTGACAAGACTCTGATTCTGCCTTCTGAAGGAACCCTCGTTTCCATTGTCCTCTTGGCTCCCATCCCTGGGAAGTTCTCCTTCAGCCAGCTATCCCACATGGGCTCATCTGAAGGGGCAGCAAGGAGGGTACCCTCACTTGGGGATGCAAGGTTTTCACAACCCACTTCCTGGTGGTGGAGAGAGGATGCAGAGTTGTTTTGAACCTCAAATAATAAATTACTTTGCTTGCTTTACTTGTGTAGAGGCTCCTGGATCTTTTTTTTTTTTTTTTTTTTTTTGTAAGTTCATGTCCACAGGAATGAGGATTCTTTAGCAACACAATTTTCTCAAACACTTTGTGAGTTTCTGATTCATTTGCTTGTAGTTGGTATTAATTTTATGTATCAGTAAACATAATTACTATTTTCGCTTTGTTTTTTTCTAAACATAGCCTCAGATCTACTTTCTTCTGCCCTTTTCTCTCTCTCTGTCTGTTCATCTCTCTCTCTGTCTCTCTTTATCCTAAATAGTATTCACCTTAAAGGCATCCAAAAAATATACTTGAAAGGAAATAACACACCCTTATTCTAATCTCTGCTATAAGATTCAGTTTTTTAAAACAAGGTTTTCTTTTTTGTCACTCAAAGCCTTGTTTAGTCTTTATCTTATAAATAGGATTCCAGAAACAGTTAACCTTTCCAGTGTATAGCCCTTTGATCTTTGGACCCCTCATTTTCTTTGATCTCTGCTTGGCATGCCATCTATTTTTGTCTAAACTTTTTCTTTTTTACAATTCTATGCTAAGGGGACCTAACAATAGTCAAAGTGCATGCACTGGCTCTTTCCCATCCCTTCACTTAAGGCTGCAGGTTTATCAGGCATAGGGTCCACTTGCCAAGTTATTGCAGGCTACAGCTTAACCAAATATGCTTCCACTGCACCACATTGTTCATTGAGGTTCCAACCTATGAAGTCATTTGAGCTCAATGCTAAACACAGATTTGCTAGGACAATGCCAAAGACTTTAGTTCTATGCTAAAGCAGAAACACACTGCAAAGCATCATTTTCTAATTTAGTTAAAGTATTAAAATGACTCCCAAAATGTATTGGTGTATACAGAAATGGAGAGTAGATACAAAGTGTGTGGTTGTGTTAGATTCCTATGGCTGCTGTAGTAAATTACTGCATACTTACTAGCTGATAATGACACACATTTGTTAACTTATAGTTGTAGGAGTCAAAAGCCCAAAATAGGTCTCACTGGGCTAAAATCACTGTGTCAGCAGGGCTATATTCCCTCTGAAGTCTTCAGGGAAAAAGATCATTGCCTTTTTTAGCTTCCACAGGCTGCCTACATTTCTTGACTTGTGGCCTCTGTTCCATCATCAAGGCCATCAGTGGCCAGTTGAGTCTTTCTTACTCACTCTGATGCGGTCACTTCTGTCTCCGTCTTCCGCTACAGTAACTCTCATGATTAAATTGGATCCAATTAGATAATCCAGGACAATCTCCACACCACAGTATCAGCGAATTAGCAATCTTGAGTGCCTCTGCAACCTTTACTCTGCTTTCTCATGCAACCTGACATATTCACAGATTCTAAAAATTGGAATGTGAACGTCATTTAGAGGGGAGGGGCATTATTCCATCTAGCGGCAAAAAGAACTCTCTATCAACTTTTGTCCCCCTACCCCGTTTTCTGTATGTGATTTTCCGTTTTACCATGAGTGTCCCAGTAAGAAGAGAAATGCTGAGATTGAGCGGTTTCTATAAGCCATATCTGGAAGTGAAGCAAGTCATTTCTGGGCAGATTCAATGGCTAGAACTCAGTCACAAAAAGGCAATTAACAAACTCTTATGGAGGCTTGAATAGTTAATCTCAGTATTTTCATTAATAGAATAGCACACATATGTAGTGAACAGCCAGTTAGGCCGTGTCACATGAGTCAAGGTATTGATGTACAGAAGCTGAAGATAACAGAAGAGCACAATGTAGTATAAAATATTAATTTAATAAAATCAAGGCTTCTAACTATATTGCTATGTTTACTTCACATTGTAATATGATAGGAAAAGGTCATGAAGATATTTTTATTTCAACCATGCAAAGGTTCAAAGGTTTCTTCATTACAAACTGCTGGGAAGAGGCATGGGACATAGAGATGAGTTAGTAATCTTCCTTTTACACGATCCTGTCTTCTGTTTTGAAATTACACCCAACAACCAGAGAATATTCATTCTTCTCAACTACACATGAAGCATACCCTAAGATTAACCATATGCTCGGCTATAAGGTGCAGTGTCAACAAATTCAAAAAAATCAAAACTATTCCAAGCACACTTTCACAACACAGTGAAAAACAAATAGAAATCAATACTTAGAAGATATCTCAAAACCACAAAATTACATGGAAATCAAACAACTTATTTCCAAATGACTTTTGGGTAAACAGTAATGTTAATGTAGAAATTTTTTAAATTCCTTGAAATTAATGAAAACTGACACAGAACATTCCAAAACCCCTGAAGTGCTGCAAAAGCAGTGTTAAGAGAAAAGTTTATAGTGTTAAAGATTACATCAAGAAGTGAAAACAATCTCAAATTAACATCCAACATTACACCTAGAAGAACTAGAAAAACAAGAACCAACTAACCCCAAAGGCAGCAGAATAAAAGAAATAACTAAAATCAGAGCAAAACTGAATGAAATTGAGACCCAAAAATCCATACAAAAAATCAACAAAATAAAAAGCTGTTTCCTTGAAAGGATAAACACGATTAATAGACTGCTAGGTATATTAGCAAAGAAAAAATGAAAAAAGATCCAAATAAGCACAAACAGAAGTGATAAAGGCAATATTACAACTGACTCACAGACGTACAAAAGATCCTCAGAGACTATTGTGAACACCTGTGTGAACATCAGCTAGAAAATCTAGGGAAAGTGGATAAATTCCTGGAAACACACAAACTCTCAAATTGAACCAGGAAGAAATTGAAACCCTGAAAAGACCAATAATGAGTTCTACAATTGAATCAGTAACATAAAAAACCTACCAACCAAAAAAGGTCCTCGACTAGATAGATTCAAAGCTGAATTCTACCAGACATACAAAGATCAATCCTATGGAAACTATTTCAAACAATCAAGGAAGAGGAATTCCTCTCTAATTCATTTTATGAAGCTAATATCGTCCTGATGCCAAAACCTGGCAGATATAATGAAAAAAGAAAACTTCAGTCCAATAACCTTGATGAACATAGATGTAAAAATCCTCAAGAAAGCACTAGTAAACTGAATTCAAAAGCACATCAAAAATTTAATTCACCATTATCAAGTAGGCCTTATTCCTGGAGTGCAGAGATGGTTCATTCATTCAGTCAATGAATGTGATGCATCACATAAACAGAATTTAAAACGAACACCATACAATCATCTAAATAGATGTAAAAAAGCTTTCAATAAAATTCAGCATCCCTTCATGATAAAAACTCTCAACAAACTAGATGTCAAAAGAACATATCAAAATATTAAGAACCATTTATGACAAACCTACAGCCAACATCATACTGAACAGGAAAATGTTGAGTCATTTCCCTTGAGAATTGGAATGAGATGAAGATACCCAATATTTTTCATTCTTATTCAACATAGTACTGGAAGTCCTAGTTAGAGCAACCAGCAAGAAAAAGTAAAAATCAAGTTAACTCTCTTCACTGATGATACAATTTTATACCAAAAAAAAAACCAAAAAAACAAAAAACAAACCAAAAAAAACCTAAAGACTTGCCAAAAATCTCCTGGAACTGATAAACGACTTCCATATGTTTCTGGATACAAATCCATGTACAAAAATCAGTAGCATTTCTATAGAACAATAACATTCAAGCTGAGAGCCAAATAGAGATTGCACTCTGATTTACAATAGTCACCAAAAAAAAGCTACCTAGGAATCATATAACCAAGAGGTGAAAGAGTTCTAAAAGAAGAATTATACAACAATGCTGAAAGAAATAATAGAAGATACAAACAGAAAAATATTCCATGCTCATGGATTAGAAGAATCAATAATGTTAAAATGTACATACTATCCAAAGTAATGTACAGATTCAATGCTATTCCTATGAAACTACCAACATCATTTTTCACAGTATTGGAAAAGCTATTCTAAAATTCATATGGAATCAAAAAGAGCCCAAATAGCCAAAGCAAAGCTAAGCAAAAGGAGCAAAACTGGAGACATGACATTACCTAACTTCAAAATATACTACAAAGCTACACTAGCCAAATTATCATGGTAGTGGTACAAAAACAGACATGTAGACCAATGGAACAGAATAGAGAACCCAGAAATAAAGCTACACACCTACAAATATTGGATCTTCAACAAAGTCAACAAAAATAAACAGTGGGAAAAAATTTTCTATTCAATAAATGTTGCTGGGATCACTGGCTAGTCATGTGCAGAAGACTGAAACTGGACGCTTATCTATCATAATATACAAAAATTCATTCAAGATGAACTAAATAAAGACTTAAATGTAAGACATCAAACTGTAAAAATTCTAGAAAACCTAGGAAATACCCTTTTCTACATTGTCCTTGGCAAAGAATTTATGGCTAAGTCCTCAAAAGCAACTGCATGCAACAAAAACAGAACAAAAAACAAGTGGGACCAAATTAAACTAAAGAGCTTCTGCATAGCAACAGAAACTATCAACAGTGTAAACAGACAACCTATAGAATGAGAGAATATATTTGCAAATTATATATCCAACAAATATCTACTATTAAAGAACTATAAGTAGTATAAACAAATGAATAAGCAATAAACAAACTCATCAAAAAGTAGGCAAGGAACACGAACACACATTTCTCAAAAGAAGACAAACATGTGGCCAACGAGTGTATGAAAAAAATGCTCGACATCACTAATCATTAGAGAAATTAAATCAAAACCACAATGAGATACCATCTCACACCAATCAGAATTATTATTAGTAAAAAGCCAAAAAGTAAGAGATAAGAGATATGGAGAAAAGGGAACACTTATACACTCTTGGTGGGAACATAAACTAGTTCAGCTACTGTGGAAAGTGGCTTAGAGTTTTCTCAAAGAACTAAAAGTAGAACTACCACTGGACTCAACAATCCCATTACCATCAACAGTGGGTAGGATAAAGAAAATGTGTGCATATATACCATGGAATACTATGCAGTCATAAAAAATATAGTCATGTTCTTTGCAGCAACATGGATGCAGCTGGAAGTCATTATTCTAAGCAAATTAGCACAGAAACAGAAAACCCTGTAACCACACGTTCTCACTTATAAATGTGAGCTAAACATTGGGTACTCATGGACAGAAAGACAATAACAATAGACACTGGGGGATACAAGGGGTGGGGAGGGAGGGAGACAGAGAACAAGGGTTGAAAAACTAGCTGTGGAGTACTGTGCTCACCATCTGGGTGACAGGTTCAATCATATCCCAAACCTGAGCATCATGCAATATACCCTTGCATAAACCTTCACATGTACCCTCTGAATGTAAAGTAAAAGTTGACAAAGCTATTAAAAAGTAAACCACTTTGCCTAGGTTGCAATGAAGTAGTGTCAGAATAGTGTTATCACTATTTACTCTCAATAGTAAATTATTTTACTAGATAAATTGTATCAAAAGTTTGTGTAATTGGTGAAAGAGATGATATGTCTTTGGAATATCACACTTAATTGAATTAAATAGCAAAGTGAAAGGTATGTACCAATTTTATAGGTGTTAACATATAGAACCAAATAATGATGTGCATCTTAAAGTATAAATATGGTAATACACTGAGTCAACCACGTATGTCTTTTATTTATAGCTGCATATTACTGTGAGGTTTCTTCTTTAGATATGACAGCTACTAATTTTAATCAATGAAATAAAGCAAACTTAGAATGAAACCTTCAATTTGCTACATTACAAAGTGTTACAGCAAGATTTTAAAGCATAATGTGTTCAATCATGCTGTGACAGAATATAATAATAATCATGCTAACAATACTAATGGATTTTGTACAATTAGTAAGCATAATATATTTAAAAGTATATTGAAATATTGTTCACTTTGCCTTTTAAATAAATTCCATTTTGTTTTATTTCTATAAATCACACAATAGATTATTGTATGAATGTAAATTTTAAGTAAAAATGATCACTAAATATAATGGTTTAAATTTTTAAATGAATAAATAAAAATATGTTGTGGAAAATATGTTTGAAAAGAATTTCTATCAAAATGATTTCCTCAATAAAAAGTATTGTGAGTTCATGGGCCTGCTCTCTTGGGCTGGGTTTGCAGGTCTCCATGACTTGCCTGCACCTGTCTGTCCCTCCCCACCTTAGTTTGGGTTTGAGAAATCCACTGTACCGAACTGCTTGTATTCAAGTGTACCATGAGCTTCCTCTGACCTGTCCCTCTGGCATGGAACTTTTCCCTTTTTGTTCACAAGTTAAGCATTTTCTTCTTTAAAAAGAAAATTAGTGCAGATGTCACCACACTGTGTCCTGTTTACCTATATGGCTTCCATCATCACATCTTTCTGTTGGCATGTCCATTTGTTGCGCTCAGACTCTGGACTCTCCCAGGATAGTGGACATGGCTGAATTATCTTTAAACTCCTAAAGTGTGTAGCTTGTGGCTCTTAAAAAGTCATTCATTAAATGAAAAGAAGAAAAATGAAAAAAAAAAAAACCCCAAAAATTCCATTTATTGACTTTCTGATATAATCCAGGAACCGGATTATGCTACTTATATATCCACTCATCAGGTTAATCCTCAATCTATCCTGGTGAGGAGATCTACTCTGAGAAGTTGAACAAATGTTCTGTGATTAAAGGATTAGTGAATGTCAGAGACAGAAAAACAAAAGCATGCCAATGTTCTCTGTGTTTTATGCCAATTCACAAGTGAATAGATATATAAAAGGATGGTATGTGCCTAATTCTGATATTTGGTCATGTATATTTTATTAAAAGATGAGATCGGGTGTCTAATTTCTGCATTTTTACCAATACTTTGATCTATGATAAAAAATATACAGGGTACTTATGTTTTGACAAAAATTAATTAAAATTTTATCATCCAGTTTCAAACACACAAAGAAGTTTTTTTTTGTTTTTTGTTTTCTGAAAGAAGCACATACAACTATCTTTGGAGATATTTCTTTCTGGTCATATCTCCAAACCGCAGTGGAGCTATCTCTGTCGTGTCTGCTGAATGTTGACAATGTCTTGGAAGGGGTTCTCTTCATCTGAAAGTCTCCTGAGGATGGTAGCCCAAGAATTCTCATTTATTTCCCAACAAATAACCCCCAAGGAACATGTCTAAAAGCAACATGCCCACCATTCTGTGGATGAAGACATTTTGGACATCCTACTATTATTCAGTTAATTAGATACACTGGGACAATTAATAGTTTTTCTCCTCCGCATCTCTCCTGAGTTGCAAATGTCAAGCTGGACCCACTTGTCCCTCCCACAGAGCACAGCGGGTTTCCACACGCTGAGAGGACGCCGACTGAACTGGGCATCCCCACTCCGTCCTTTCTCCCACACAAGGTGCCTATGAAATAGGTGACTCTCAGTGTGTCTACAGATCCTATTCCACTCAGAAACCTAGCCAGAAACATAATCTTTACTCAAAGCTGCTTAAAGTATAGTAATCTATTCATCAACTTAATTGTCCAGTCCATTATTAAAGCCCTTTAATATATTAAATTCTGTACTAGGAGCTAGGGCTTGATATATGAGTGAGACATCCTCCCTCCTTTCAAAAAGCTTATAGACAAATAGAAAGATGGACACATAACCAAATAACATCTTATCAAGGATGCTCAGAGTCATGGCAGCGCGATGGGGTTGTGAATAGACAGCCTGCTTTAAGCTGCCCAAGTTAGGGGAGAGTTCACAGAGGGTGAAGGATGAGAAGAGCACACAAAACACAAAAGAAATCACCCTTTACCAAAGCACAAAGGGGGAAGGAGCATAGAATGTTTAGAAACAGACTATTTGCTTTAAGACGGAAGCCCTGCGCCATGCATGATGGTGAAGTGGCTACGTTGTCTGGGGTACAAACCTGGGGTTCATCACCTGGCACCAGGAAGATTTAGGACAGGGACACACACGAGGAGTTTAGGAGTGGAGGTTTAATAGTCGAAAGAAAGAGGAAAAAAAGAGAAAGGAAAACAGCTCTCTCTCTAGTGAGAGAGAGGGGACTTCAGAGAGGAAAACGCCTGGCCGGCTGTGAATGTGCTGGATTTTTTAGTCTGGCTTGGGGAGGCGGTGTCTGATTGACATATGGCTCACAGATTGATTCGATCAGGTATGACGTTTACATGATGCGCAGGAAAGGCTGGGGACCCCACCCTAATCTTATGCAAATGAGCTTTCCAGTTGACGGGGCCATCTTGTCTTCTCCGTATTATACACTTGGCTGACCAAGAGAAGGGAAGATGGAGCTGCCATCTTGAACATGATTGGCATAACTGTCAGCATGTACGTTCTGCAGCTCGATTTTACAGGCTGCTCTTTGTTAAAAGGAGAATAATTTGGGGCTGCTTTTCATTACAAGGAAAACTTTACTGAGGACTTCCTACCCTCACTATCTGCCTGAGTAATTTCTTCTTAACTACGGTATTATTGGGACCTGGCAGTAGGTAAGGTAGGAAAGTAGAGGGCATTGAATGTCATTCTTAAAAATGTTGACTGTGTCTCTTTGGGAAATAGAGTCACTAAAGAATGCAAAGAATGAAAATAATGCAATCACCTTCTCATTTAGAAAGCTATTTTAGGCCGGGGGTGGTGGCTCATGCCTGTAATCCCAGCACTTTGGGGGGCCAAGGCAGGCAGATCACCTGAGGTCAAGAGTTCAAGACCAGCCTGGCCAACATGGTGAAACCCTGTCTCCACTAAAAATACAAAAAAAATTATTTGGGTGTGGTGGCAGGCATGTGTAATCCCAGCTACTCAGGAGACTGAGGCAGGAGAATGGCTTGAACCCGGGAGGTGGAGGTGAGCTGATATAGCACCATTGCACTGCAGCCTGGGCAACAAAAGTGAAACTCCATCTCAAAAAAAACAAAAAAAGCTATCTTTTGAAGGTGGGAGGTAGAGTTGGAGACAATGTCATGGATCTGAACTGAGGCAACAGAAATGTTGATAGATAATGAGTGGAAAAACTGCAATGGCATTAACAGGGCTTATTTGCTTATTGGTTATAGAAGAATAAGCTTTAAAAAGAAGGGCTAGAAAATGATGCCCAGACTTCTTGCTTGGATGAAAGGTTTGAGAGGATCCGCCAATGGTAGAAAAAGAAGGAAGGTTTGCAGTGGAGTGGGCGAGGTGGGGAGAAAGAGACTAAAGAGCAATTTGGACATGGCAACAGGCTTACGGAGCATTCAGGTGGAGATTTGTAATTGAAGATTGATTTATGGGACTGCACCTCAGTAAAGAGATCTGAGCTGGACATAAGTGGATTACTAATTTCTAATCATCCTCACTGAATTTTCTTTCAAGAATGATGATTGATTATGCTTAGTTTTTCATACAATTTAGCACAACTTATTATGCATATCTCATAGTGCCCCATCTGTGCCCTCTGCCACTGCGACAACTGGGCCATTTATTTCAAGGCTCTGTGTCAACTGCTTTGCCCATCTTCCCCAGAGCACTTCTCAGATAGGTCAGTCATGTAAACGTGTTTGCCTGATTATCTTTCAACTGCCTCTTTCCTTCTGCTTTCTTGGCCCATTGAGGTAGCTCCCATTGGTCAGGAATAAATCTATAGCTTATCCTGTTTCCTTTTTTTCATTTGTTTCAAAAATTGTGACGCATAGTGAAAAAGGGTTTTGTTTTGTTGGTTTTGTTTTGTTTTGAAGAGACGCTGTCTTTTGAGTTTATCAAACTTGATTCTGTTTTCCATCCCTTAACATGTATGGGGCATGTAAAGAGTAAAAGAGAACAAGGAAACACTCATGAATCTTGACAGTACCTGTGATATGGTCTGTATATTTGGCCCTGACCAGCTCTCATGTTGAATTGTTATCCCCGTTGTTGGAGGTGGGCCTGGTGGGAGGTGTTTGGATCATGGGGGCAAGATCACTATCCCTTCCGCTCTCTTTGTGATAGTGAGTTCTCAAGAGATCTGATCATGTAAAAGTGTGTGGGACCTGCCCTCCACACTCACTCTCTTGCTCCTGCTTTCGCCATGTGACACGCCTGCTCCCCTTTTGCCTTCTGTCATGATTATAAACTTCCTGAGGCCTCCCCAGAAGCTGAGCAGATGCCAGCACCACGTTTCCTGTAAATCTTGCAGAAGTGTGAGCCAGTTAAACCTGTTTTCTTTGTAAATTACCTAGTCTCAAGTATTTCTTTATAAAAATGCAAGAACAGCCTAATACATCCTGCAATAGCTGAAACCTATAAACACAGAGAGTCAAGTTTATGTAACTTGGATCCAGTTACTTTTACAGTGTAGAGCAGCCAATTTGAGAAGTGATTCCAGGAGCAGACAGTTGGATTCAGACTGTCACTATTGAGCTTTCCTACACAGATACAAATGCCCCTGATGCTTACATCTTTCAGACTAAAAGGCTACTCAGTATGACTCATGAAAGAACATTAACTAGTACCTCTGCCTTACACTTGGTCTTTGGACCACTGCAATTCAAAATAATCATTTATTCTCCTCTTCAGCTCATCAATAATTAGCACATCCCTTCAAGTTATGTATATAAAAAAGAGAATGATTATATAAAATCAAAGCAGAACTGTGCAGAACTGTGCCCTTTAATGCCATTCTGATTAAACCTTTCTTTCTGGGAGAGCAGAGGAGAGGAATCAAAGAATATAAGTTTACTGTTGTGCTTAAAATGAAGATGTGCAGTTCAAATTCTATCTTAGGAAGCTGAAATTCAAAAGCTGAATTTAAAGAATTGATTTAAAAGCAGGTAACTTTCCATTGAAATAATGGTCTTCACACTAGTTAAAAATATTTTCAAAATCCCATTTATTTGTATTTGAAAATGTAAAAATATCATAGGGAAAAGAACTTAAAAATTATTGATTGGCCAAACCACCTAGCCTATTATTGCTATCCATCCACTCCCACCAAAGGATTTGAGTACATCCCATGCTGGGAATTTTGTTGCTTATCAGATCAGAACATATTTGAAACTTTTGACTCCTAGAAATGTCTTTCTTCTATTTAACTAAAATCTATACTTGCACACTCCACATGTTTGTCTTATTTCTGTTTCTTTATGAACACAACACCATTTTGGGAAATTCATATTTGGTATTATGCATCAAAACTGCTTAATAATCTTAGAAATGTGAAGGTGTTTCTTTTCAGTCAATTCTGTCACATTTTATTGTGTTAAGACACAAAATATTTTGACCTTTAAGGGTAACATCCAGAAGATATCTAATTATTATTGCAATGCCTAGAGAAACACAGAGGTGTATTAGATATACATAAAATACATAGAAAAATGAGAAATATGAAGCTGAGTCAGAAAAAGTAATTGAATGTAAGAGAGAGAAAAATGAGTAGGTGGACCATTGATTGAACGTGCAGTGGAAAATCTGTAGCAAGTCAGTAACTATGTTTTATTGTAATTATGTTTTCATGATAATGTGAAGAAAAAGGAAAGATGCTGAAAGTCTGTCTCAATATGATAAGGCTAAGTAAGAGGATTTAATTTAAAGTAAGATCACTTAAATATTCTGCTTAATAGGCACCAATCTTTTTAAAGTGCTTTACATATGTTAACTCATTTAATCGTCACAGCAATCCCACAAGGCAGGTTCTGTTATTATTCCTTTTTAAAGATCAGGAAAATGAGATATATAGTTGTTAATAACTTGTCCAAGGTTATACAGCAGGTGAGTGACAAAATGAGGTCCTAAGTCCTGGCATTCCCCTTAAAAGGCCATGGTTTTTAATTACTGTGAGTCAGTGAGATCGACTCTGCCAGTGGCAGCTATTGCAGTTCCCGATAACGAGGAAGTATGGTATCTTGGAGGTGGAGATAGATTGTTTATGCTCTTGAAGTCTAGAGGGAGCAGTTTTGAAGAAACGAGGAAGTATGGTATCTTGGAGGTGGAGATAGATTGTTTATGCTCTTGAAGTCTAGAGGGAACAGTTTTGAAGAATCCTGGTCAGAACCTTTATAAGATTAGACCACGATGAGTTCATAGTTAGGGTAATGGTGTAATTAATTGCCCCAAATAGGGCATTTTTGAGGGTGAATAGGACATATTGAAAATTACATTAGACTAAAGGTACCAAGAACTTTTCCTGGCAAATCAGGATAAATAAATATAAAACATTTTCCCAGAATTCATATATTATAGAGCAAGACCCCATCAAATAAATTAAAGTTTCTGACGTTAAGAAGAATTAGGACTAAGAGGCAGATGTTTTTTCCATTGATGTGATTTTTTTTCCTCTGTCATTTATCTTCTGTAAAACAGTAACATTTACCTTACATCAGCTCATGCATTTGAAAAAGGGCATATCAACATTGAAATACAATAGGCTGGCATAAGCCCTGAAATGTGCTTGCCATCAGAGAAACTGGTGGTTTTTCCCCGAGGCAGATTTTGAGTTGTTTTTAAACATTACCATGGCTGTAACCTTGGGTCATTTATCTTCTTACATTCTACCTTGTCATTTGAACATCCATCCACCTATGCATTCACATCCAATTTGAGTTTTGTCTGCCTCTAGAGTCACAGGAATTGTGCTTTGCAAAGCACAGTTTTCATCATTATAAGCAAAGATCATCTCCCCTTTCTCCCCCTCCCCCTAACAATGGTCATCAGATAATAGGAATTTTGTTAAAGTCATCTGGTGGTGCATTTTAAGTCACTAGTTATATTTAACATAACAGAAAAAACAATACTCAGGATAAATTTCTACACATTCATGAATGATTAACAAAAATAAACAATAAGGGAAATTTAGAATGATCAGGCTATAGATCAAATGTTGAAAACATACCGCTCTCTCTTATTTCTCTTTTTAAGACTGCTGGAAATTGACTGGTAGGTGCTTCCTCTTTTGTGCCCTTATCAATTTTGCTTCATTTTATTCATGGTAATCCATTCTAAAAATTCCACATTAGGGATGAATGCATCTCACTAAGCACCATATGCTATTAGAGGAAAAGGAGAGTCCACATAGCAACCTAGAATCCCCAGGGAGGAAAGGCATGCAGGGAGAATCCCTGTTAGATGATGGTGCTGCCTTTTTCTGCTTAGTATATGCAGATGATCAATATTAAAGACAAAACCATTACAAGAACAATGATGAATTTTAATTACACATTCTGGATACAAACACAGTACTTCATCAGATATGTGACTGGCAAATATTTCCTCTAACTCTATAGCTTGTCTTTTTATTCCTAAATAGTGTCTTTAACAGAGAAAACATTTGTAATTTGATATAACTTGAGTAAATTTTCGTAGTTCGTGAGTTTTTCTGTTTGTTTATTTTTTAGACAAAGTCTCAGTCACTGTCGCCCAGACTAGAGTGCAGTGGTATGATCTTGACTCACTGCAATCTCCAATTCCTGGATTCAAGTGATTCCCTGGTCTCAGCCTTCTGAGTATCTGGGACTACAGGTGCACACCACCACGTCAGGCTAATTTTTGTATTTTTAGTAGAGATGAGGTTTCATCATATTGGCCAGGTGTTCTCCAACTCCTGGGCTCAAGTGATCTACCCATCTCTGCTCCCTAGAGTGCCAGGATTACAGGTGTGAACCACCATGCCCTGCCAAGTTTGTGTTTTTTAGAGAAACTGGTTCATTTTATCAAAGTTGTCAAATTTATATGTGCAGAGGTGCTCACAGTGTCCTTATTACTTGAAGCTGAGTCAGCAAAAGTAAACCATTAAATGTATGAAAGAGGAAAATGAGTAGGTAGCCCATAGATTGAGTGTGATGGGTCTTTCAATGTCTGCTTTGTCTGTAGTGACATTCTCCTTTCATTCCTGATATTAGTAATGTACCTTCTCTTCTCAGTTAGAAAAAAAAAGACTTTATTTATTATTTCAAATAACCACATTAATTTCACTGATTTTCAGCCCTCCTTTGAGTGTTGAGTTGCCTCTGCCAGTCCTGAGCCAAAACAGGAGGTCTTCTCTGAAACTCTGTGCCACAGTGCTCACCTCTGAGTTTCAGGCTGTGTTGAGTTCAGGTGGGAGATATTAGAGACAGAAAGAGATAGAAAGAGAGGGACAGAAAGGAGAAAGAAAATGGTAAGCTCATTTACAGTTTAATGGCTTCAAAGTCTGATGTTCTTCTGCAATTTGCTTGCTGGTATTTACATTACAATCTTCAAAGAGTTTCTCCAGGCTGCATACTATCCAGGTTTTATGACTGCATTCACTGGAAGATCAAGTGTGAAGCACACTCATTCCATCTCACCCAGAATGGGAACATGGCAGTAGTTTTTTAGTACCTATTTTCTACTGTAAACACTAAGGTTTGTACCCATTATTGAGCAATAAGAAGAATCTCACAAGAAGCCTTATGTCATTGGTTGTCTGTTGGGATAGGACTGTAATAACAAGAAAATAAAACCTTGTGAGAGGGACTTAGAGCCTTAAATGTCCATTTCTCAGTTTTGGTTGAAATGACTTCCATTGCTCTTGCACGCATGCTTTTTTATCCTCTGTGTATATCTTGTGAGATACTTTTGTAAAGAATTTTGTTTTAGTAAAATATCAAACCTAAAGATAAGTTTTGAGAATAATATAAAAAATTCTCAACTGCCATTTACTTCAACTTAGCAAATGTTAATATGTTTTTCCTCTTTTTCTCATTTTATTCAATGGATTATACTTGTTAGTCTCATGACTTATTTCAATGTTCAAGTTTTTCTTAATCCAGAGTGAACCCCATCATCCTGAAACTTTTTCATTTTTGACATGTTATTATTTTTTGTTACATTCTCACTTTCTGACGATCAGAATATCACATGTACCCTGTAAATAGGCAGAACTATCCTATATCGGTTTTTTAAAATGTCCCAGTTCCTAGAACTGAAATAAATCCTTTCTCCAGGGGGCTAAGACTTCTCTCAGAAGGAAATGTTATCTGGAAACCAAGATATGAGTGTACATATTGTTACTGGGGGATCCCATTCATTTTTTTTTTTTTTTTTCCTACATCAGATTAAACCTGGCTTGAAGCTTCCCTGACTAAATTTAAGAAAAACCAACTTTGTTTTTTTTAGTGAACTTTGGTGACTTTCTCTTCTACAACAGACTTTTACCCTGGGGCTCATGCAGCCTGGGCCATAAAGGGAGAGCCCTGTGGCTCCTGTCACGATGGCCACTGCTGTTCTTCCTCGTTGTGCAGATCCAAGTGGCCCAACACATAGGGCTGCTTTGCTAGCAGCCTCATACCTCCTGTGCTGAGCTCAGCTCTGGAGACCTATGTTGAGGTCTTAATGCTGGGGTCCCCAGGGCCCGGTGCTTACACATCCATGCTGTCGACCCCACCCTGGGCTGCTGCAGGAAGGCAGGCTCCAAACCCCTGGGCCTTGCTAGACCTGTTCCTAAGGCTTTTTAGCAGGCAGAGCAAGGGGGAAAAATATACACACTCATATACACAAATATACATATATATGTTTCTATGTGCACACATTTACCTATCAAAACCATGACTTCATTCTCAATCTCACCAAGGACAGTCAGTTCCACTCTAACACATTACCATTTATTCTCATCCTTTTCCTGTCCATACCTTTCCAGCTGTGAAAACTCGCGATTATCTATTTGCTCAATCCTAAGAATTACTCACCAATAAAATTGTGAAAAACAACCTAGACACAGGAGTTCAAATTGAGTTAAAAGCTCTCTCTTCCGTTAATCTAGGAGATACATTTGGTTCAAAAGTTATTTGGGTTAATTGTTCTTTCATCACTTGTATGTGATTGCTACTCAATTGAAATAAAATTATGCCCATTTGTTTCTCTTTGTATTACATTTTGGTTCTATTTTTTTCCATTATTCTTGCTTTGTTTTTGTTAATATTTTTGTGGTGCTGTTGTTTTGCTTTGTGTATCTAAAAATATTAATTTAACTCCAAATGTCAAAACTCTACAAAAAGGTGTATTCAGAGAGATATACTCCATCTCTATCACCTAGTCCCTCTAGGAAAAAAAAAATTTCAATAATTTCTGTATATATTTCCTGTTTTTCTTTTTTATAAAGATAAGCATGTGTGTGTGTACAAATATCTATATGTAATACATATGATATATATTAAATATATTTAATAAATAAATATAATTATAATTCAAATGATAATTTAAATATAATTAAATATGTTTAACAAATACATTCAACATATAATATACATTACATTTAAATTGTTATTTTAATAGTAATTTCTTTTATGAAATAAATATTTTAAATATTTATTAAATTATATTTAAATTATTATTGTATTTAATTATTATCAAATATATAATAAACATATACATTAAATATATATTTAATGTGCATTTATTATTATGTAATTAATATATGCATATATTTTGTAAATACTTTTTTTAATGTTTGCTTTTACCATTTAACAACCTATTGTGTATATCATTCCATTTGAGTTCATAGAGATATTACTCAATCTTTATTACATCTGCATATTTCATTGACAGATATATCATAATTTATTCAAATACTTTCCTATGTATGTGGACATTTATGTTGGTTCCAGTATTTGCCATACAAAAGTTTGATATTTTACTTTAATGCAACCAAATTTGTTGATTTCATTGCTCCTGGGTTTTGAATCCAAATTAGATATATATTTTCTCTCAACCACAGTATTGATGAATACACACATATTTTCTTCTTGTACTTTTACTGGATCACTTTATTTCTCTCTCCAGCTATCTGATCCACTTAGAGCAGGGTTTCTTAACCTTGACGCTACTAATATTTGAGGCAGGATGACCTTTGTTGTAGGGCTTATTCTGTGCATTATATTAATAGAATTTTGTCAGTGTCTCCAGCCTTTACCCATAAGATGGTGGTAGCATCCCTCAGTTATAAAAATGTCTGCAGACATCACCATGTCCCTGTGGAGGAAGATAGACAAAATGACCCATGTGAGAGCCACTGATTCAGAGTCTATATACTGTTTTAGTTGCAGACTGTTGTTCTATGTTTAAATACCTAGAACGATTAGAAGTCCATTGTGATTTTTCCTTACAAAAGGTTTTTTTTTTTTAACTTTTTTTGTTTGTTTTTGCTTATTTGTATAGTTCAATGCAAAGATTTAGTAGTATTCTGTATTGAAGTTGTGTTAAATTTATGATTAACTAACTTAGAGACCACCAACAAGGAAAATTGAAATAGCTTACTTTAAAATGTAACTGCAAATAAATGCAATGAATACCAATAATACTAAGTTTAAATTTAAAAAATAAAACCAAACATATTATAAACCAATAAAACAAGTTATAGTGATTTAATTGAATATCAGAGATACGTACCTGAGCATAAGTTCTTCAAGTAGAAGAATAAAATGGTTTTTATTGGTTGACAATAAAGTAACCTTAGATTTAAGGAAAAAGCTTACACCCTCAGTGACATATTTTTGAGATCAAACAGTACTGTAAATTCCATATTTTGGGTACTTGTTCCTATAGAATATATATATTTTTTATATATATAGTGAGAGTCATATTATCTGGTAGAAAAGAAAAAATCCTAACCAAAATTGTGCAATTCTCATTATAGTTTGGTTTCAATAAGTCAGCTGAAGAATTTTCTGGAACGAATGCTACAGGGTCAAGTTATTTGATAAAGTCTATGAAACCATGGGGAAGGGATGAGGTTTTATATTCAGGTTGGCTTTTACTTACAGAGGTAAATGCTTATTATGATATTTATACCAAATCTTTCAATAGTCTCAAGTCCAAAATATATTCAGAAAGTTATATCAAAGTATATTCAGTTTGTTCTAACAATAAAGAGGATGAAATTCATTAAAACCAATTGTTTTTTCTCTTAGTTTCAATTTTGCAGTTATCAGAATGATTATTTATTTATTTATTTTTTGAGACAGGGTCTCACTCTGTCACCCAGGCTGGAGTGCAGTGGTGCCATCTTGGCTCATTGCAAACTCCGCCTTTTAGGTTCTGGTGATCCTCCAAGTACCAGGGATCACAGGCATGCACCACCATCACAGGTTAATTTTTATGTTTTTAGTAGAGGCAGGGTTTCACCATGTTGGCAAGGCTGGTCTTGAACTCCTGCCCTCAAGTGATCCACGCTCCTTGGCCTCCCAAATTGTTGGGATTACAAGCATGAGTCATGGGGCCAGCCTCAGAATTATTTTAATTCCTGTAATACAGCCTTATAAAAAAAATTTAAATCATTCAAATATTCTAACAAGATGTGCTGGGAATTGCCAATTTGCAAAAACCATCTCCCATGGTCAAGTTTATCTGCAACTTGTATGTATTCCATTGAGAATGTTTCCATTAAGGAAGCAGTAACCCTCTACATAAGCCAGTTGTTTGTAGACACGGTACTTCTTTACAGAAAGCTGACACAAGACCTCGGTTAAAAAGTGTGTTGCCTTTCTTCTTATTAATAGATGTGCATAGACTAGCAAAGACTTGTATGTGTCTCCACAATTGTCCCCAGAGAATTGTGGTCTTATGTTCAGTTCATAAGCATATTATGTTTATGGTGAAGTCAATACTAAGTTCAGAATTTTCTACATCAAGTATGTGATTTGTTTGCTACTAAATATCTTTATTGACTTTTTAAAATTTTTGATAATTGATCCAAAAAACAAAAGATTAAAGGAGTTCACAGTATCAGTGCATTTATCAATTTTTATTGAGACATATTGACTTTGTTATACTTATAATTAAAAAATTGCTATTTTTCATTTGTGATGAGATCTGTAACTCCACAACCAGCTGTGTCAAGGGGAGCAAAACCAATCATTTTGCATGCTTTGATCTTTATTACTTTGACCATTAGAAGTAGGTAAAATAAATGTCTCATAAATTATTTCACTAACTTCTTTATTATTCAATAAATGAGATTTCCAGGGCTTTCATGTTTTCAACCTCTGTCCACCTGCTGGTAAGTTTACAAGATCCACTTACTTTGCTTCAAACTTTGTGAGTTTTGAATTGTGTTCTTTCTGCATTTCCAGTAACATTTGGGGATGGTCTATTTCCAGAAATTGTATTTCCATATTTAACATATTTAAACATAACTGGTAGATTTCATACCATTACTCATTTTTAAAATATTTCAAATAAGCCGCATCATATTACCTGAGGTTTTTTTTTTTTTTTCATTGTGTTGGAACTTCTACAACAAGAGTAGATATTTAAGTAAGCATTCATCTGCCTTTCCACATATTTAAATATAATAAATATAATATATTTATAAATATATATAACATATAATAAAGTTATAGGAATTAATTTGTTAGATTCAAGAAATGATTAAAGAAACCTTCTCTTTTGGTATTTTTAAAATCCAGCATTCAAACACTAATTTACATAGAGTTCAGCAGAAAAGGAAAGGCAGAAAGAGAAGTATGGGGGAAGGAAGAGAGCAAGGGAGGTAAGAGTGCACGACTGAGCCTGATGCACGATTTCTGTGTGCACATACTTTAACCATTGAACAATTGCTGAATTCCACACGCAAGTTGTTGGTATGTGGTGGAAAGGAATACAGCAAGGAATAAAAAATTATTATTTGTGGGCCGTGCACAGTGGCTCACACCTGTAATCCCAGCACTTTGGGAGGCCAAGGAGGGCAGATCACAACGTCAGGAGTTCGAGACCATCCTGGCCGATATGGTGAAACCCAGTCTCTACTAAAAATGCAAAAATTAGCTGGGCCTGGTGGTGGGCGCCTGTAGTTCCAGCTACTCAGAGGTTGAGGTTGGAGAATTGTTTGAACCTGGGAGCAGAAGGTTGCGGTGAGCCGAGATCGCGCCACTGCACTCCAGCCTGGGCAACAGAGCGAGACTCCATCTCAAAAAAAAAAAAAAAAGTTATTATTTGTGAATGCATACTATTGACCCATAGCATCCTTTCTAACTGTACTTCCTAAGAACTATGGCAGAAACTTTGATGATTGAAGGTGAGTAAGATAAGGTTCATATGTTAAATAATTTTGTTACAATTCCTTCAGCTGAAGAAAACATGGGTTGTTTTGAATTCAAGCGTGACTTCACAGACATGTTTATGCCCTAATTCTCTTAAGGAACGTTCCTTATTTCCAGTTACATAAGGTGGTTAAGGAATAGTAGTAAGTTTATGCATGTAGCAAAAAACTGTATAAACCCCAAGGTAAAAAGTAATTCTAATTTCTGCTGCTATATTTCTAAAAAGTGTCTTTGTAGGCCATTAAAAAAAAAAAACTAATACCAAGCCAACTCTTAGGACTAATTTGCACAAATTGTAGTAACATAAGCCCTTGTGTTTCAGAAAAAGAAAGAAGAATGTGCACTAACTCTTCCTAGCAACAAAAGTATTTTGAAGCTTTTCCCTTGCTGCCCTTTTCTCATTTCCTCCTAAAAAATAGTTGGAACTACAAAACTCCCTTTACTATTACTGTAGGATGTTGAGAAAAGATAAACTTGTGGAGAATGTGTGGAGGGAGTACAATGTCTGCTGGAGGTTGCTGATAAGTCCGGGCTTCAGAGCGCTCACTAATTGGGTCCTTCCCGAGCTTCTTCCAGTCCGAAGACATTACACATTGCTCCTGCAGACAACTGCATCGTAATGAGTGTCCTCGGGGTAGTGGTAGCCTATGTTCCCTCTAATTTCCCATTTTATCTTTTGCTCCATTTCTTTGGCCTCTGACTCCTGTGGTGTTATAGGGACCTACCTCAGATACCTGTTTATTTTCAAGCTTTATTTCTTTGTTAAAGAAATGCAATTGGATTATGGAAACCTGAGCAGAGGCCATCACAGTCTTAATGCAAGTGAAAAACCTGGCCCTGCGGTACAGGAATCCCAAAGCCAGACCCTGAAAAAGTCAGTCTGTTCCATCCAGTATCACGGGGAAATGTATTAATTTTATTAGGTGGGGGGCACAGGAGTATTCCGTATAATTTGATTAAAATAGTTATGACAATCTTGACCCATTTCCTCATCCATCAAAATTATTCTGGTCCTTCAAGTGCTGCTTCAAGGCGCAGCTCTTATAGAAGCATTTCTAGTGTAATTCACATCAGTTTCCCCTTGAATGAATCAGGATGGCATTAGTATGTGCACACGCATTCACAGATAGTTACCAATTCTATCAAGGAAAAAATAAACTGAAAATAACAAAATAAATGAAATCACAAAAACTACATCTAATATTTAATAGGAGTTCCTTGTTCTTATACATAGCTTGTTATCGTTTGTCAGTTACAACCAGAGCAGCGTCCCTGACCAGGGCCTCTTGTTAATGAGGTGAATTTCATGTGGCCCTCATTTTCCATATTGCTATATAAACTGCACAGTCCTCATTTGTGTTTGCTTCATAAGCCTCTCTTTTTATGCTCATCACTTTAACCCCAGCACTGGCATAGTGCCTGGGTGCTCGCCCGGGGAGGGGGGGTGCTGAATAAATCCCTGGGGAATGAATCAATGCGTGACCTTCTAATGACTTCATAGTATTCTGTGAAATTTTTGCAGCATAACTCCTCCAACTATTCTACTGTGTTTAGTGAGTTTTCTCTATTGTAGGGACATTATGGCATGTGTACATTTTGTGGTACGAGGTGATCACAGAGTATCTTTTCTGCAGAGGCTCTTGTCTCCACTGGGATACTTCTCCTGATACCACAACTTCCCGCCTCCCCTCCCTAGGTCAGGTTTAGCCTGGAAGCTGGGGGAGGCAAAGGGACAGGGGCAAGAACATCGTTGACTTTCTCTCTCTTCCTCAACTTTTGGTCTAATCCTCCTTCCCCACCCATTGACCACTCTAGATCCTCCATAATGAAAGAGGGAAAGGAGAAGAAGGACCGAGTCCAGATGTGCCTTCACAGGGTGAGCTGTAATTCTCATGAGTTTCTTATGGCCTTCCAGGGTGTTGGAGGCCCTTTAGCACACAAGCCCTTTCCAGGCATCTCTGGAGGTCCCTCATGTGCCCTCCAGCTGCAGTTCAGCCCATGGCCCCATTTTCAGGGCCACCGCTGACCTTCCCCTTCCAGCCTCTGGGATGACAGCATCTCCTGGCCCCTGTAGAAATCCTTCTTGGGCCCTATCACTTGTGAGATTTAGCAAACAAAAATAGGCTGCCCAGTTAAATGGGAATTTCCAATTAAGAGTGAATTGTCTTTAGTGGAAAGATGTGACAAAGGGTTGACTGAGCTTTAGTGAGTATCTTCTGAATCCTCTCACCAAGGAGGTCTCAGCTTGTGAGGTTTCACATGTGTGTCTGTCTTTGCATTGACCAGTTGTAGCAAAAATCCTGCCAAATTGATTCAGTGAGAATCTCCCACCCTCAAAGTTCCAATCACCCTTGATATTAATTGGGTTCTGCATCCTCCAGCGTTCCACAGGTGATGTCAGATCACCTAGGCCTGCTGTCAGCAAGAATCCTGTGGCCTCAAGCTATCTCTCCCTGGAATTTTTTTTTTTTTTTTTTTTTTTTGGCAGATACCTGCCAGTGTCTGCCAAACACAGAGCAAACCTACCAAGATTCCTAGTCTCCTGGAAGCCCCCAACACTGAGCTTCAGATGAGAGAAAATATATATTCAACATTCCCGCTTACCCATTGTAAGGCAGACTGGAACTAACTGCACACCAGCAATCCTTCTCCTAAGAAATCCTCTCCATTTTCCAAAAATCTTCAAGGTAACTGTTGAGTCTAGGGCCATGTGCTGTCCACATTTTTTCTAAATCATGCATAGCTGGTCCAGCATGTCAGTGGGAAATTAGAGCACTTGCCAACTGTGGTCAGCTCTGTTTTCTTAACTCCAGCACAGCTTAAAGACACAATGTTCTATTGTCCACATCCCGTTACATGCATAGAGTTGTTTCCCTCATTTTTATCATTTATTTGGGAAAGAATTTCAATGCCATGATTATATGAATATGCATGAACATTTTTGTGACTCATAAACTCCACTGTATCTCATTTGACTACCTCTGTTTTCCTCAACTCCTCACAACTGGGCTTCTTGCCGCCTCTTACCAACAAACCAATGCTGTCTGAGGCAGCCTGGCACCTGTGAGCATGACGGATTGGGATATTTGCAAGGACTTACAAGACTCCACTGAGCATGTCACAAAAGGCTCTTGAGTAAGATCCCTGGATGCTGCCCAGGAGCCCCTGCCTTTAAATATGAGCCCTGTGTCCCTGGATCAAGCCACCATGATTTGTAAAAGGAATTTGGGCTCCTGAAGAGGTCAAGGCAGAAGTTCCAGTGAGGTTTAGTGCCCCTCTGTTCAAAAAGTCAAGTGAGGTAGGCTCACTGGTTAAGCAGATGAAAACAACACCCAAAAGCAAACTGGCCTTAAGGGTTTCCAGGGGAATTTTGGACTTCCAATAGTATATCACGGATCCCACTACCCTTATCATGCCTTTAGTTTAAATAGACACAGAATTCAAGCCTTCATATTGTGCTAGAATAGGAAATAGATGTTTGTTTTGTATCCCCATTTTCAGGTTACAAACCTCTTAAAACCCTTGTAGTTTCCTGTGCAATGAGGGTAGTAGGAGTAGGGTGTCAAACAAGACACCCAACTGTCTCCAGAGATAAAGTTAGACTTTTCTGTAAAGCTATAAATCAACTTTTTTCGTACGCAGCACTTCCCAAATTTCAATTAGTATTGAGTTTGAATCTTCAGACAGGAATAGGAAAAATCAACTCTGTTTTTCCTTCCTGCCACTCATACCACTCAATATTTCACTTCTGACACCAAACTGTATAGGAGGAAAAAACAAAACTATACTCTTCTACTAGTCTCACACAATACAGAATATTTCTGATGGCCAGAATGTGTATGTTTCCACACGAACCAAGTCTCCAACATCAGCTGGGTGTCCTGGAATAGATGAAGAGGTACTTAGGGCAAAGTCTGGAAGTGTCCTCTGCAGTCCCCATTGAGTGGGGGTGCGACACCCTCTTGGCAGATGGATGCATTCACCTACCAAGAAACTCTCCATCCCCAAAGTTTGGTAATGTTTGTGGAGGCTTACTCATGTTGGCACAAGTAATTATTATTAACTCAATTTCCAGCCCTCTTCTCTTGCTAGAGGATGGGGGTTAGAGTTGAAAGCTCCAAGCTTCTAATCATGATCTGGTCTTTCTGAGGACCAGCCTCCACCCAGGAGCCCACAAGAGGTGTCTCACTAAAAGAAAAGACACTCCTGTCACTCAAGAAATTCCAAGGATTCCAAGGTCCCAAGGAGCCCACCAAGAGTTGTCTTATTAAAAAATTTTTAAAAAGACATTCCATCACCCAGGAAATTACAAGGTTCTGTGTCAGGAACCAGGGTCAAAGACACAATATTAGAACAAAAGATGCTCCTACTACCCTCATTGCTCAGGAAACTGCAAGGGTTTTAAGAGGTTTGTAACCTGAAAATGAGGATAAAGAACAAATATCCATTTCCTATTCTAGCACAGTATCAATCTCGAATTCTGTGTCTGTTTAAAATAAAGTCTGGCTGGGTGCAGTGGCTCACACCTGTAATCTCAGCACTTTGGGAGGCCGAGGAAGGTGGATCATAAGGTCAGGGGTTTGAACCAGCCAGGCCAACATGGTTGAAACCCTGTCTCTACTAAAAATACAAAAAATTAGCCGGGTGTGGTGGCAGGCGCCTGTAATCCCCAGCTGCTCAGAAGGCTAAGGCAGGAGAATCACTTGAACCCAGGAGGCAGAGGTTGCAGTGAGCTGAGACCACACCACTGCACTCCAGCCTGGGCAACAGAGTGAGACACCATCTCAAAAATAAATAAAATAAAAATAAAGACTTATGTACACCTTCCTAAGTATTCTCCCAGCAGGTATTCCCTGGGTAGGCATTACCCAGGGAGACCTAGAGTTACAACTTCCTCTTCTTATCTCTTCATCCCTCCGCCCTCATTTTAATTAGACAGCTGGAGCCTGGCGGGCTTCTTGGCCTAATATGTTATTCTTCCTCTTCCTCAGATCCCTGAAAAGGAATCAGATTCCAAAACTGGGACCTCTCATGACTCCTCCTTGATTTCCAAGGGTGTCTGCTTCAAGTCTCACAAGGTAATCCATTTTTGCCATGCTATGTTTCTGGTTAAATGCTTTATAGGTAATAGCTTTACTTGTAAGCATTAGGAGATATACCTAATGTAAATGATGAGTTAATGGGTGCAGCACACCAACACGGCACATGTATACATATGTAACAAACCTGCACGTTGTGCACGTGTACCCTAGAACTTAAAGTATAATAAAAAAAAAGAAGTTTAAAGAAGTTGACCATAGTTTCTTTTGAAGAATTTATATCATGAAAATTATTATAAACCATGTTTTAAATATTATTTTGAGAAGTTATACAACAATATCTTAAATATTGTTAAAGTAAGTTTAGCCTAAAGCTGCCCCCTACATATTTTAAGGTTGACCTTTAGGTTTCTTCATACATAGTAGACTGTAACCTAACTGGATGTGTAAACATACTGGAACCTACTCTTGTGTCAATCACAGAATTTTGACTAATCATGAACAATCAATTGTTCAAACTATGTTAAAATAAGGAAAACATGGAGCTGTAACCGATCTGGTTGTTTCTGTACCTCCCTTTCATTTTCTTATGTCATTTTCCTTTTCCTGGCCATACATTGTCTCTGACCATGTGGCAGTATCAGAGTCATTTTGAACCTATTCCAACTGAGTGGGGAGGCTGCTCCATCTGCAAACAGTTCTTTGTTCAGTTAAACTCTGTTACACTGAATTTGTATAAAGTTTTTCTTTCAACAATATGAGCATGGATGTAGATTTATGATGGAGGGAAAAACAGAAAATATTGTCTTTCTGAGGGTTAACAAGATTGTCATAATTTACTACAGATTTGACTTTTACTTTTGTTTTAGCAAAAGAAAAACCTGACAGTTGACATGGTTCACATTTCAGCTTCAGAGTAACACGTTAGTTCATCAGAAGTATAAAAGTCTTTCTGATACTGCTTGAATTGTCCGATATGAAAATTTGCACAGAAGGTACTAATAAAATGTCCTTCATGATATTATTTTGAAATCACATAGAAGCCAGTTTTTCTGGACCAAGTTTTGAATGATTCTACGTGAATCTTAAAGGCATATCATTAAAGTGTAAACTCAGTAAAGGTGCTTCAATGGGGGCTAAGATTACGTGGTCCGAGGTTATGACTTTCCAATAGTCTAACATAATCAAAGGATAAAATTTAGCAGATAGATTAGAAGATAGTTGGAACATTTATTAGACTATCTTTCCTAAATAGCACTAATATCTGTTTGGTACAGAAATATTTTAGATGCATTTTTAATATTCTCAACAGAAAACCACATGGCCTTTTCTGTACAATACAGTGACAGCATTCAAGAAATCTGTATTCACACATCTGATGGTTACATAGACCTACATGTAAATATATACACACACACATATACATACACTTGAATTGGATGACAAACTTTAAATCATTTGCCTTTTACTCTTTTTCAAAATGCTATATCTAAAAATATAATAAAACAATGCAAGAGCTATTTTAGCAGATATTTATTATGGTTTAGCACACAAATGGCTCCAGCAAAACACCAGCTAGTGAAGTGGAATGTAAAATGTACCCTGGGAACATAGAGGAAAAAGCAACAAAATAAACGGGGTTAGGCACTACGTATTTATTGGGGAGGTGACGTTTGAATGAGACCTTGAAGGATAAGTAAATGTTGATTAATGCAGAAGACAGTGTTCCATCAGAGAGAAGCACCTGGGAGATGGTAGAAAAGCAGAAGACAGCACAACACGGATGGGGAGCAGCTTCCATCCTGGAAGCAGGAAGGCACGTGGCAGAGCATTGAGGAGCAGGCATTGTGAACAGAGGCGAGCACAGGCTGAAGAGCTGATATTGTGTCCATTAGATAATGGAAGTAGGTGGATGAGTTTTTGAAAAAAGAGAATAGGAAAGCTGTGATTAATCATGTGACCATGGATTTTAGACAAACAGTAGCAGTGAGGGCTGGGTAAAAGTTGGCAGACCATGGAAGAAGATGAGTTAGGCCAGCTATGAGGCATCCCAGAGAGTGGGGACACACACCACTTCCATGACTGCACCCCCGTCCTTCCTGTCCTACTGTGTGCTTCTCTGTTCTTCCCATCATGCGTTGGCAGCTAGCTCTCTCATGGCTCCAGTCTCTGCCAATATTTTCTATCTCCTAGGCTAGCCCATGATTTTCCCTTGTGTGTATTTCTCCACCATTGGGTCATCTTTTTTCTCTGTCTTTTCCAGAACTCCTAAATGATGTGTCCAGCAGGCTTCAACTTTAACCACGATCTACAACCAATACTAAAATTAAATTAACATTGTAAACATAATTAACCCAATCACATTCAAAATGTCTTAGTTATTTCATCCCAATGAAAATCAGTCATATTTACTTTCATTTGGATTTAACCCTAGTTGAAGCTACAAAATTTAAACACCAAACAGTAAGTGAGAACTCAAATGGCCCCTCTCTAAGTTAGAACCCCTTTAGAAAATGAGGCCCAGAGAGTTTAAGCATTACTTTTCAAAGAAACATGAAAACTAAAATCTTTTGAACCTGCTCACCAAGCCCATTTCTATCTTCATCAAGTTTATTGAGTTTCCAGAGAGTTAAGGAGTTGACACATTTACAATTTGGATAACTGACTATATTCCTGTAATCTGACTATCCAGAAATAGGTGAGCATTTCCTTTTACTTTAACATTTCTGGAAAACACCAACCATGGATGACACTGTGTGTAAATGTTACTAAAAAGTGCCAGATATATTCTGTTTTTACAGCTATCTCTAAAAGTATGCTTAAATTGGTAAACTCCACATATTCAGCCTGATTTATTAACTTGTTACCCTTTATGTAGCAACTGGTAGATTGATTACTACCCAAATAACTAATTTCTACCCAGTAAACTTTTCTTTGTCTCTTCCAACATTCACAACATTTGGCAGTGGAGTTAATTGGAAGAGAAATCGTTATTTTATGCATTTTTTTTTGGAAACAATAAAAGGCCACTGAATAGTTTTACACAAAGGATCTTTGCGGCTGTAGATCGTGTTGTGACAGTGATATTTACCCAGTGTTGCAGATGGTTTTAAATGATAGGCTTTTAGGTTTCCATTTGGAATAAGGATGACAAGAAGACTACTGAAGTTATTTTTGTATTAAAGCACTTGCACACATCAGTAAGTGAAGAATTTGAACTTTAGAGCTTATTGATTTTAAAATGTATTATACAATGATCCATACATCAATGAATTAGACAATGAGACCAATCTGTTCATAACAAACACATTCACTTGGAAGAATATTAGTTGCACAAAGGATAAGAATCTCTTTAAAATTAAATAGAAATAAAAGTTTCATCTTCTTAAATTTTGGTTCAAAGAATCTCGATTGAAGCCATTTTTAAAGTTAAGCATCTCTGTTGAAGTTAGATTCATCTGGAACAACATTCACTAAAAAACTCTTATCTTTGTGATTCTGCCATTTACTGCATTTGCTGTATCCTCATGCTCCTAGCTTCAATTGTGCCAGTGATAAAATCTTTCTGCAAGACAAAACCCTGCAGAATGTGATCACAGACCTCCCTCACAGCTGACATCCATTTGCTTTTGGTGTTTATCTGACAATTATCAGATCTACTGTCTTAGCTAACAATGAAAATTCTTAAAGCTATAATTTACCCTTAATTTACCCTTTACCATGGATTTAAAACTAGAACAACCTGCATTGAATGCACTGGAAATTATCTTTCATGAGTCCAAAAGAAAATAAAAGAAAAGAAAAAAAATGCACAGACACAGACACACATTCATACCAATTTAACTCCTTTTTTATAGTATGGTTGCACTATTCTTAGACAGTCTTGCTACCAAATTCTGAAAAGAAACAGGCATTTTCACGTGTAGCAATATGATTTATTCAAGAATGTTGAACTGGTTAACTATTTTCACTTAAAAATTATTTTAATGAACTACACTCTGTTCTCAAAGATCAATATAAGAAAACCAAAGCATTCAAAAGAGTACACCTGGATCTTTAAAACAATATGACAATGAAAATAAAATTTTGAATAGAAATATGGAATACCTAGGTTATCTTTTTCTATTGGTCTTAATTTTAACCATTTACTATTCATATGAGCTTTAGAACTAAATTAAAACAAGCAGGCAATTCAGTAGAAAGCAATAGTTTTGTGATTGCATAATTACTGACTTTTTATAAGCCATGATTCTCAGAACTGAGTCCATGTGTACATGCACAAAGCCAGAAGGAATGTTTCTTATTCCAGGCAAAAGCCAAAATAAGTTATCTTAAACAGTAGGCCCATCAGTTATCAAAGAAGGAAGGAAAATCCATAAAGTTCACACACGTGAGAAGGGGTTTCCCATAGATTCAGAGAAGAGGCATGTCTTCCTATTGGTGAAACACCCTGACATTTCATGGACAAGGTTAGAGGTTTGCCCTGGCCTACCTGTTACTAAAGAAAGCTTTTTTTTTTTTTTTTTGATTTATCAGTGTAACAGCAGCAAGGCCCAGATCTGGGAAAGATATTGTACTTAGGACCTCCAATGACCCCTAGAACCTAGTGAAGTCCATGAGAAAGGTTTCCCATAGATTAAGACAAAAACGTCATTACATCACCAATAGGGGAAGCGGGTTAAGAACTCTTGACAGTTTCCATAGGTGAACCAAGGGAAACATATTGAAACCAATGGATGGTCTCTTTCTGGAAGGAGTTGAAATCTTGATTTCTTGAGTGGCGTAATGAAACTTTGCTGCTTTTTTGTCTGACATGATACCTACCCAAAGTTATCAACTTGCATCTTCAGTCAGCAATAGTTCTTAGTTCTTAGGAATCATGAGAATGAAAGTGGCCATGGCTTCCCAAGCAAGAACGCTAATCTTAGTTTTATAAGACCCTGTGTTTTCAGGATGTCTCCCTCCATTCTTAAAACTCCCCTATACCTACAGTTGGCCTATATATGCACGGGTTCTGCCTGCATGGACTCAACCAACTGCAGATCAAAAATAGTTTAAAAAAATGGATGGCTGCATCTGTACTGAACATACAGACCTTTTTACTGATGAAAATGAGAAGGAAACCCAGGGAATGTTGGAACCACAGGATGAAAGTATCCTGCATTCCTAATGCCCAAGTAGAGGATAGCACCTCTGACCACAGGAACATTCACCTGGAGGATGGTAGGAAAATCATAAAACATCATGTGACTTCAAATACCAAATTTTAGTGATTACTCTATTATTGCAGCTCTCCCATTCTACTCTAACAAATACAGATTCTTTCCTATATCTATACTATTTGATATTTTTGACATCATTAATGTGTTCTATGTAAATTTTCACGTTGATTTTACTGAGAGTTTAGGTCACATAACTTCTTGATTTATTCTTCAACAAATATCCCCCCATCCAATTGTATTTGAAAGATGTTTCTTTATCTTCTAACCATTTAAACTATATTTTTTCACTGGAACATATCTGTTATCTGCCTTACTGATTTTTTTTCTCACTGCCTTACTCGCTGGTATATTTTTGTTTTTGTTGTGTTTTGTTTTGCAGATATGATCAACAGCAAAGTATTTTTCATTATTCAAAATACCCTTAAAAGACAAAAACTGTTTCTCTAGTTTTCTGTAGAGGATACTACCCTAAGTTTCTCACAGTTTCACATCCTCTTGCTGATTGCCAAATAGAAACGTAATAAAACTTTGTTATGTGATGACATGATAAAAGTTTACCTATAGTATTTATCTGCTAACCCTTCACCAAAAAGGAGAAATCTCACTCTGATATTTGTACTTTTTATAAATGGCATAGGCCAGGGCTACTACTGTCTCAGTGTCTTTACTAGACGTGAACAACTTGGAGGGAGTTGAAGGAGCTCTTTTTATACAGTGGGTCTCTGAGTATCATGGCAGTATGACACAGCACCTGGCACAGAGATAACTAATAAACCAACAGGAAGCCTATGTATGCAGGCTCACAGTGGTTACTAAAACTTTGAGTCCTCTTGGGTGAACAGACATCACAGATTAAATTCTTTGGTGGGAGTGCCAGATTTAGGACACGTTTCTTCTCTGAAGAATATCTTCCCTTGACCAGACTTTCTTTTGCAGTCTTGGCATCTCATTGTCCCTCTATCTCGATGAATGACATGGCTTTCTAGACAAGTAAGAAATCCTGTCTCAGAAGAATAAGGAGTTGCTCAACAGGGCTGGAAACTATGGCAGTAGAAGTCAGGGGACACAGAGATTAGAGAGCCCCTTCTTCACTCTAATTTCTCCCTGTAAGAGAGGAGTCTAGTTAAACAGGACAGAGGCTGATGAGGAACTCCACTTTGAGGATAGACACCTAGGTAGAGTGATAGGGACAAAAGGACTCACACTTCCATTCATTCTTTTCCACTGGCCCTCTAGTCCTTCCCAGAGACATCATTCATCTGAAATATACAGCCACCATCACATTTATGTGGGGACACAAAATTTATTCCCACTACCATGGGAAAAGGATGAGATTCCCACTATGGCATTAATTGCTTTTGATCTCAACATTGTAACTAGTAAACCAGTAAAAATAATCTATATTTTGGCAATGAAGATACAGCATTATCCCTACTTTCTTATTATGATAGCTAATGAGAAACAATTGATAATTAACTGAACAATTTTAAAACAAAGGTCCAGTGGAAATTAGAGAGTAATGGCTAGTGTTGAAGGGAAAAATAAGTAATTAAATTACTTAAATTTATTTGTATCAGTAATAAGCAATTAAAAACATGGAAGCAGGAGAAATCATAATAGCAATAAGAGATAATATGTACATATTTAACAAGAAAATTGAAGATGTTGTATTAGTAAAATTGCGCAATTTTCCTTTAGGCATAGAGGAAAACTTGAAAGAACAGTAATGGAACTCAGTGTTATAAAGAAGGATGGAAGTTATTGTAAAATAAATTTCTTTTGGAATTTTATCTAAATTCAAAATAGAATTTGGGATAAGGTTTTAGTAAATGGTTGTGTTGGGAGACAATTTTCTATGGGTCTCTCAGTTTCTGTACATTTTGTGAGCAGACCTTTACAGGTTTTGCTATAGACTACCTTATCAAGAATGTTTGCAGAGCAAACAGCTTTTAAAGTTTGAGATAATGTCTTCCCCAGAGGGCAAATAGTATATTGGCCAGTAAAATAAAAATAATGTCTCCCTCAGAGCAAATGTCAGGTGGGTTTACTGGCACAACATTATAAAAGATTTGGCCTATAGAATATTACCAACTATTTTGGTGAGCTGTTTATATATTAAAATGTTAATTAAGCAAAAATCATACAGAGTATATTATCTAACCATATTGAAATTGAATTAGAAAATTACATAATTACAACAGGAAAGTCTTCAAGCACTTGGAAATCAAGAAGTATACTTTTAAATAATCCATCAGTCAAAGAGAAAATCCCAAAAGAAGTAAAAAGCACATAAAACTGAATGGAATAAAATTAAATATATGAAAAATGTGGGATATGTCTAAGCAGTGCAGAGGAGGCAATGAACAGCACAAAATGCTTATAATCTAAGTTGTTAGCGCAAGAAACTAGAAAAAGAAGACAGAAATAACCGCCAGTGGGGTTCAGGACACGCTACCCCAGAATATAAATGTAGAAGACTGGAATATGCCCCTTCTTAAATATGCTTATTGGCATAGGAATTATTTTGAGTAGTTTATTTCGAGAAATTGCAGTCTCAGAAGAATCTATGAAAACAGAGTAGAAGATAACCTTTTGTAAGTGAAATTTACATCTATAAAGGAAACCTCTATTTGTAAGGTTGTCTCCTTCTCTGCAGAAAAAGAAGGATGACTAAATCACTAGAGAAGGCACCAACTGAGTCAGCATAGCAAGCCTTACCCTTGTTAAAGTGCTATCTTCTCAAATCCAGCCCTTCCCCACAGGTTTCTCTCCTAGGCTCATTCAGCACATGAGGGTATTTGAGCCTGAAGTCAAAGCCTCATTTCTTTTAGCATCACTCATGTATACATCAGGCACACATGTTAATAAACTTCTCTTTGTTTTTCTCTGGTTAATCTGTATTTTGTTATAGGGGTCTGTTCCACCTAAGAACTGTAAAGCATCAACTTACTTTACCTCCTCAACAATGCAAAGCAAGTATAAGGAAGAAAATTATAATCATAATAGCAGAAACAAGTAAAATTGGAAAGAGAAACACAATAAAGAAAACAAATGAAACAAAAAGCCTTTTCTTCAAAAAACTTATTAAAATCGAACAAGATTAACAACAAAAGAAAAGAGTGAAGACACAAATCAGCAAAAATACCAGGAATGGAACAAGAGATATCACCATAGATCCCGCAGACATTAAAAGGATAAGGAGATGCTATAAGCTATTGTATTGTCATAAATTTGACAACTTAAGAACTATACCCATTCCTCAGAAACCAAAAACTACCAAAATTCAACCAAGATGAAACAGACAATCTGAATAGTCCTATAACCATTAAAATATTGTATTGATAATTTAAAAGCCCTCAAAAATGAACTATCTAGAACTAGAACTAGATGTTATCACTAGAGAATCCTACCAAATATTTAAAGAATAACTGATAAATTACCATCCATATTACACAATCTCTTCCCCACCCCCGCCCCCACCAAAAAGAAGAGAAACAAAAACTTCTTAATATACTACATGGGGCTGATACTACCCCGTTCCTAAAACCAGACAAAGACAAAAGAGAAAGAGAGAGAATAAAGTGAAAAACTAGTATGCCTCATAGACTTTTGGGGGCAAAGCAAGATGCCAGAATAGAAGCCTACCTTGATCATCCCCCCCCAACTAAAACACCAAATTTTAACAACTATCTGCACACAGAAAAGCACCATCACAAGAACCAAATATCAGGTGAGCAATTACAGTATCTAGTCTTAGCTTCATATCACTAAAAGAAGCATTGAGGACGGAAGGAGAGACAGTCTTGAATCATTGATGCCACTTCTGCTCCAACCTCTGGCAAGAGCCTTGCAGCACAGAAACAGAATCTGTGCACTTTGGGGAGGAAGAATGCAGTGACTAGGGGACTTTATCTTGCACTCAGTGTTGCCTTGTCATAGCAGAAAATAAGCTGTGCTGGGCTCAGCCAGTGCCCATGCATCAAGAGAGCATTTGGACCAGTCCCAGCCACAGGGGAATCACCCATCCCAGCAGTTAGAACTTGAGTTTCTCAGCAAACCTCACCACTGCAGGCTAAAGTGCTCTAAGATCCCTAGCAAACTTGAAAGGAAATCTAGGACACAAGGACTGTAATTCCTAGGCGTCTCCTAGTGCTGGACTGGGCTTAACGTCAGGAGATTAGGGTGACATGTAACCTAGGGGGACATCAAATGGAGCAGCTAAGGGAATGCCTATGCCACCCTTTCCCCAACTCAACGCAGTGCAGCTTACAGCAACAAAAGGGGCTCCTTCCTTCTGCTTAAGGAGAGGAGATAGAAGAGTAAAGAGGACTTCGTTACGCATCTTTGAAACCGGCTGATCCACGGTAAGACAAGGCATTAGGCAGTCATGAGGGCCCATTCTAGGCCATAGCTCCTGAACAATGTTTCTAGGCACACCCTGGGCCCAAAGGGACCCTGCTTCATTGAAGGGAAGGGCACAGTCCTGGTAACAGAGACATTTGAACCAGAACAACTCTATCTTGAATAGGGACTGGGTGAAATAAGTCTGAGACCTACTGGGCTCTGTTCCCAAGGGGTTAGACATTCTAAGTCACAAGATGAGATAGGAGGTTGGCACAAGATACAGGTCTTTATGACTTTGCTGATAAAAACAGTTTGCAGTAAAGAAGCTGGCTAAAACCCACCAAAACCAAGATAGTGATAAGAGTGACCTCTGATCATCCTCACCCTCATTATACACTAGTTATAATTTATTAGCATGCTAAAAGACACTTCTACCAGTGCCATGACAGTTTACAGATGCCATGGTCATGCCAGGAAGTTACCCTATATGGTCTAAAAAGGGAAGGAACCCTCAGTACTGGGAATTGCCCATCCTTATCCCAGAAAACTCACGAATAATCCTTGGTTAGTATATGATCAAGGAATAACCATAAAAATGGGCAGCCAGCAGCCCTCAGCTGCTCTACCTATGGACTAGCCGTTATTTATTCCTTTATTTTCTTAATAAACTTGCTTTCACTTTACTCTATGGACTTTGCCTGAATTCTTTCTTTCCTGAGATCCGAGAACCCATTCTTGAGGTGCTTGCCATCACAGGGGTTCTTGCATCACCACACCCCTAGTTCCAGGTGGCTCAGAACAGAGAGAGACTCTGTTTGGGAAAAAGTAAGGGGAAAGAACAGGAGTCTCTGCCTGGTAATCCACAGAATTCTTCTGAATCTTATCCAAGACCACCAAGGTGGTACCAATATGAGTCTGCAAAAACCACAGTGTTATAAGGCTTGGGGCCCAAATCCCTTCAGTATCTGGAAAACCTTCCCAAAAAGGACAGGGACTAACACATCCAGACTGTAAAGAATGCAAAAAATACCTACCTCTTCAGTGCTCAGACATCAAAGAACATCTGCAAGTATCAACGCCATCTAGGAAAACATGACTTCACCAAATAAACTAAATAAGGCACCAGGGAGCAATCCTGAAAAAACAGAGATATGTGATCTTTCAGACAGAGAAATAGTTATTTTGAAGAAGCTCAAAGAAATTCAAGATAACACCAAAAAGGAATTCAGAATTATATCAGATAAATAATAAACAGATTGAAATAATAAAAAATAATTGAGCAGAAATTTTAGAGTTGAAAAATGCAATTGACATGCTGAAGAATGCATCAGATTCTTAATATCAGAATTGATAAAGCGGAAAGAAGAATTAGTGAGCTTGAAGACAGGCTGATTAAAAATAGTCACAGGAGACAAAAGAAAAAAGAATAAAAACAATGATGCACGCCAACAAGATCTAGAAAATACCCTCAAAAGAGTTATTGGCCTTAAAGAGGAGGTAAAGAAAGAGGTAGAAGTATAAGTTTGTTCAAATGGACAGTATCAGATAACTTCCCAAACCTAGAGAAAGATACCAACATTCAAGTACAGGAAGGTTATAGAACACCAAGCAAAGTTAACCTAAAGGAGTCTACCTCAACACATTTAATAATCAAATTCCCAAAAAGTCAAGATAAAGAAAGGATCCTAAAAACAGCAAAAGGGAAGAAACAAATAACATACAACGGATCGCCAATATGTCTGGCAGCAGACTTTTCAGTGGAAACCTTATAATCCAGGAGACAGTAGCGTGACGTATTTAAAGTGCTCAAGGAAAAACAAACAAACAAAACCTTTTAACCTAGAATAGTATATCCAGTGAAAATACTCTTTAAGCATGAAGGAGAAATAAAGACCTTCCCAGATAAACAAAAGCTGAGGGATTTTGTTGATACTAGACCTGTCCTACCAGAAATGTTAAAGGGAGTCCTTCAATCTGGAAGTAAAGGATGTTAATGAGCAGGAAGAGATCATCTGAAGGTTCAAATCTCACTGGTAATACCACACCGGAAAACATGGAATAGTATAACACTGTAATAGTAGTGTGTAAACTACTCTTGTCTTAAGAAGAAAGATTAAATAATGAACTATTTTCAATGGAGAAGGCACTGACTTAAATCTAAATACCAAACCTTACTACATACCAAACCCTTGTTTACCTTACTGTTTCTGGTTACCATCCCATAACTTGCTTCACCTGCCCAGAAACACAAAACTCCTTTTCTTTTGGTGGTATTTAAGCTCAAGATCGAATTACCTCATGAGTCATTCACCTGTGAGTTCTTCTGTGTGCTACATGCATGATGCTCAGGTTATTAGTTTTTGCTATTACTAATCTGTCTGTAGCCAGTGTAATTTACAGGGAGCTGGAGAAATTTAAGATGGGTTACTTTGCCCGTACATACTCAAAGTTTATTATGATATTTTAAAAACTTGATTAGAAGAGAAGAATCTTTTTAAGAAATAAAAGTTTAAAGAAAATAACTTACTTATACAATAGCCATTATTCACAGAGTATTTCTCTGTTGGGTCATGATTGCAGTGAGCTTCCATGGGTTTGTGAGGAAATGTTTCAAGGACAGGTTGAAATTTCACTGTTTTGGGTAATTAGAAATAATTAAATTAATTTTTTCCAATGTCATGGAATTGAGGAAAACCACATGATTGAATTATTTACAAGTAGAAAATAAACTTTCTGAGAGTGATCTACACTCTCCTTGTAATAATACAGTAATTTGATATCTACCTTCTTTATTGGAACTTGAAAATATCCCATATCTTAATATACAAGTGATCACTATAGTAAGTAAAATATGCATTAGCCAAGATTAGTGATGAGTTAATAGTCCCGTTCATAGAATACCAAGTAAAATGGTTATCTTAAACAATATACTTCTAGTGAGGCAATATTTAGTTATGGAACAGTTTCATGGCCATAAAGTGTATTTTTTTTACATCCGTGAAAAGGCAAATGAAGAATTACTTTAAAAGAAAATTGGATTATGTTTAACGCATAGGAAGTACAGAAATGTTCAGATGTATTTTTTTCTCAATATGGGGAAATATTTAAAAATCTGATAATAGCAATTCAGTAAAAATGAGCACACAGCATGTAAAGAGCTGTTATTGAGACTTGGAGCAAATAATTGTTAATAATTATTAATTTTTTGATTGACAAAAGATAACTGCATCCATTTATGAGGTACAATGTAATGTTTTGACATATTCATATCATGTGAAATAATTAAATCAAGTTAATTAACATATGCCTCACCTCACTTACCTATGATTTTTTATGATGAGGCATTCGAAATTTACTTTTAGTTATTTTGAAATATACAATACTTTGTTATTTAGTATAGTCACCCTGCTCTGCAAGAGATCTCAAACCCTGTTCCTCCTGTCTGTCTGAAACTGGTATCCCCTCCCTGCTCAACAACTCCTTATTCTTTTACTCTCTTCCCCCCAAACTTCTGGTAACTATCATTTTACTATCTGCTTTATGAGTTCAACTTGTTTAGATTCCATATATGAGTAAGACCACGCAGTATGTGCCTTTCTGTGCCTGGTTTATTTCACTTAACAGATTGTCCTCCAGATTCATCCATGTTGTGCAAATGGCAAGATTTCCCTCTTTTAAAAAGGAAAGTAGTATTCCATTGTGCCTATGTATCACATTTTCTTTATCCATCCATCCCTTGGACCCTTAGGTTGATTCCATATCTTAGCTATTGTGAATAACACTGCAATGAACATGGGAGTGCAGAAATCTCTTCAACATATTTGTTGCATTTCCTTTGGATCTATAACCAAAAGTAAGATTACTAAATCATATGGTAGTTCTATTTTTAATTTTTGGGAAAATCTATATACTGCTTTCCACAATGGCTATACTAATTTACATTCTCATCAACAATGTACACAAGAGTTATTATCTCTACATCCACACCAACACTTGTTATTCTTCCTAATTTTCATGATAGCCATTCTAATAGGTGTGAGGTGATATCTCATTGTGGTTTTATTTTGCATTTACCTAATGATTAGTGATGCTGAGGATTTTTAAAATATACTTGGTCATTTGTATGTCTTCTGAGAAATGTCTATGTAGGACTTTTGTCCAAATTTTAATTGGGTTATTTGTTTTCTTGCTATTAAGGAATAAATGAAATTTGAGTTAGACACTATTTCCAGTGAGATTTCTGATTGGGAACCCGACATTCAGTCCCTCTAATTGTCTTTAGAGTTAAGTAGGTGGATTTACACATGTACTAAGTCCTCTAAGAGAAGAAAGGCTTGACGGTGTGAGGGACAGGAAGAGTTGTCCTGAAATTAGAATTTGAGTCTTTAAGGATGAGAGTTTGCAATCTTGTGTGAGGTGCAGAAGGCACCAGGACCTGAGAAAACAGCATAAGCAAAGCGAAGACCTGGAGTCTCAGAAGTAACTATAGCTCACAACATAGGAAATGTCTGAAAGATAAAAGGTTGTAACTATAAACAGATAATCTACATAAATACTTATGTAATTTTATGCACAAGAGAACAATTTCTACATTTACAGTTTCTGCATGTAAAACAAACAGGTAAAGGAAGAAGTTTTGTTGTTTGTTTACTTTTCTTTTTTGTTTGCTTTTTTCCTTTCTCTATATCTTAAACTATTCAAGGATGATTTTGCAAGCAAAGAAAATGGCCCAAACAGTGCCAATTCTATTTTATCAGAGAATATCTGTATTTTGGGGCTACCAAATCCTTATTAAGAATTATGGTATTCTAGATGTGTATTAGAATAAAAAACAGTAATATTGGTGAGCCCACAAGATCTGCATATATGAATTTCTTTGAGAAAAATGAATTCATTTCCCAAAAGCAAATGATATTTAAAGGCAGGGCCACCAGAAACTTCTCCAGAGTTTGTCACACTTGTATAAGGTACCTTTGAAGGTCACTCATATGTGGTTCTCTCTTTTGAGGCAAATAGAAAACTTCACTTCCCCATACTTCTGTGGATAGGTAGGACCTTGTGACTAATTCTGGCCAATACTCTGAGCAGAAATGACATATATCACATCTAGGCTGAGGAGTTAATTGCTGGTGTAAGACCTAGTGCTCTGTCTCTTTCCTGGGTTCCGTATCTTAGAAAACCTCATGTTTCGGGAGGTGGAGCTACAAGAAAATTTCATGTTTCGGGAGGTGGAGCTACAAGAAAATCTCATGTTTTGGGAGGTGGAGCTACAAAAAAATTTCATGTTTCGGGAGGTGGCGCTACAAGGTAGACACATTTTGTCCTGCATGGCTGAGCCTCCCTTCCCAGTCTCTTGCCAAGCTCCAGTAATCACGAATTTTAAAAATCACTGTGTTTAACAACAGAGATTTTGGGCTTGATACCGAAGCATGATAAAAATTATTTTGATTACTATGAAAACTTATAACTAGTTAACATGGAACTTTTTAGTAATTATTAAATCATATTCACCATTATAAACTTATTTTCCGAAAAACAGAGAATCATCTTTTCTACAGATAAGAAAATTTTTAAATATTGAAAAGCAATTACGGGAGAAAACTGACATATACAATCTCACTTAATTCTCACTGTAGCTTATGATGTGCATACTATTTCCCTTGTCTTACAGGTGAAAAAACCAATGAACAGTAATTTCAAAAGAGATTTACTGGCTTGGTGTGGTGGCTCATACCTGTAATCCCAGCACTTTCCAAGGTCGAGGCCAGCAGATCCCTTGAGCTCAGGAGTTTGAGACCAGCCTGGACAATATGGTGAGAACCTGTCTCTACAAAAAATACAAAAATTAGCTGGGTGTGGTGGTGTGTGCCTGTAGTCTCAGCTACTAGGCAGGCTGAGCTGAGAGGATCACTTGAGCCTGGGAGGCAGAGGTTGTAGTGAGTCAAGGTTGTGCCACTGTACTCCAGTCTGGACCACAGAGCAAGAGACCCTGTCTCAAAAAAAAAAATAAAAAAACAAAAATCACCAAAGTTCGCATGAGTAATAAACAATGAAGTTATAATTCAAACCCATGCTTTATTTTTTTTTTTCATATTATGCACACTGGATTATAGGCAGGGGTTTCTATAGAAGAACAATTGTTTAATTGCAGGTCTCTTATCTCCAAATGTAAGTCTCTGTAAACATAGAAGACATAGATCTCCCTAAATTGTTAAATCTTTAAATAGCTTAGGATTTAAAAATTTAAAATAGCTTAGCATTCTTCTTCAGTAACTTTATTAGTTTATAGAAATACAAATAGATTGATATATACCTACATACATTCACACATTTCATCTTAATCTTTAGATTAAGATAAAATATAATTCTTCTTTGGTTTGTTTGTCATTTTGAATCTTTTAAATGGTGGTATTTTAAAAACCTCTGTGATTTGCTTTGAATCATATAAAACTCCTGATAATCCAATTCTATGAATGTCCATTTTCTAACTTATTAGACAGAGCATGATTTCTGAATGAGCAAACCCTGAATCTGAACTCAAGCTGCACCATCTCTAGTCATGAGATTTGAGGCAAATGTCTTGGTGTAAGTCTCAGCTTTCTCTTCTGTTTAAAAGAATAGTAGTACCTATTTGAAAAAAATTATTGTTCAAATTAAAAATCACATTTTTAAAGTAAAAGAAATTACACTGTATCTGCCTCATGGTAGCAAAGTAGAAGCTGTTTGAGTTAGGCTGCTTTTAAATTTGAAGATGAGAACGAGGAGGATTTTAATGTCCATTACTGGGGAGCTTTCTTGGAATATTAATTTCATGACTCATCATCTCATCTGTATCAGGATAAATCAGACAAAAAGTATCATCTGTCATCTAATAATTGGCACACCATACTTTTTGCATATTTATTATTCCGATATGTTAACCATTTTTAAATAGACAATGACTATACTTAATAATCTACATATAATTAGGCATTTTCCCCAAAGGAATACTTTTAGTCAATTACCTACAAGTGAACATTATAATTGAGGTAGAAGATAGATGAAATGACCATGTGAAAATGAGAACTATTTTTCAATTAGAATTAATAAAAAATGAAATAATTTTTATAATTCAGCAAAACCCATGTTTATTTGAAAAACTATAGTATTCTGATATGTTATTATTCAAGTGTAAGAGTTGATTTAAAAAAAGTGCACAAAAGCATTTTTAGAGTTTGGAGACATGAGAGAATCCTACCTTATTATTAGAAGAGTTTGGGCAAGTCATTTATTTTCTCTGAGCCTCAGGAACTTGAAACGCAAAACAAAGTGATAATATTTTTACCACCACTTTCACAGGGATATGTATAATGCATATATACATGCTTTTCAAATTATAAGTTTCTGTACAAATATACATGTTTTTTATCTAGACACTGAGCAATTATATATTTTTTCATACCAAAAATGTTACTAAAAGCATTCCTTATGTGAAATATTATAAGCGGATTATTCTTATTCTCATTTGATATCCAAATCTAAAACACAAGTTTCATTTTCAGAAGACATGGTTTGGGCTAATTTGGATTGATAATTTAACTTGATCTAAAGTATAACAACCTTTAACGGGTATTTGTTATTGTCTCTAGACTTTGTAAGAATTTGTAGTTTAAAAATTCTCCTTTCATCATTTTATGGGTAATTGTAAAAAAAAAAAAAAAAAACACTCAGCTATATAGTGGTATTTTTATAAGAAAGTAAGAAGAAACGATGATTGATTTTTATTTTCTGTAATTTAAAGGATGATTATGACAGGAAAGGGCTTCTGAACAATGAAGATAAAGAGACTGAAGAAAAGAAAGTGCTTATTTATTTTAAGGCTGATGGAAGAATTACTTTCCTGTTAAGTACTTGTTCATAACTCTTATTATTGTTCACATATTGAACTTTTACTTCTAGTTTAAAATTTAATGGAATTTGCCTTAAAAAATAATTCCCACTCTCCACCTTTTTCTATTATTCTAATCCAAATCTTTTTTGTGAGCCATAGATATGGACTTCTCATGTTCAGTTGGCTGCTTTTTGTGTTTAGGAGATTATATTTCAATACTAAATTTTATCTAAGCTCTGAGCTAACAATACATATAAAAATAGCACATCGGACTAGTTCTGAATTTAGAAAAAGCATATAATTGTGCTTTCATTTTCTTCTGGTATTGTTCAAATTGCTGTATTAAACAGGCAAAACAATAAAATTTTAGTTGAGCTTTTACATTTCAGCACGTCTAAAGAAGTAAATTTAGAGAATGATGATGGCACATTGAAAACTGGACTTGCAAAATCCAAATTCGTCTTCTGAGTATTCTTCAGACAGATTCCTTGGCAAGCATGAGCATAGCTTTCCATGACTTTCTAACACTTCAGAGCATAGGTTTACGTGGCTCAGACCAAACCAGAGCTAGGGATCTCCATTGCAGAAAAGATGCAAGCATGAATAAGCAGGAATCTCATCATCTGATATTTTCTGCTATCTTGGGCCATTCTCGGGTGTGATGTGGCCAGAAGGCATTTTAGTACAAATCAAAAACAGTAAACCCTATTTTCCACTAAATTACCCTTTCACAAAATACTGATTTATTTGATTATTGCAACTGCATTCAAAATCACTCTCTACCTCCTTTACTGCAAAAATTCACAATTATACCATGCATACCCTTTATTAGACAGCAAGACAAACCTGCAAATAAATAAAAATCAAAGCTAACTGAGAATGTGTTCTACTGACAGAAACGAGCTCTGAAATGCAGACAGAGAATTCTAAATGAACCACCTAGAAGTTTTGCTAAAGGCCATTAATAAATGGCATAAAAGTAAGTCTGGCAGATTTCCTCAAGAACTTTATATTGCTAATTTTGAGGGCGAAGGCGTCTGTATCTTCTACAAATATATCATGGTCTTAATATTTCAAATGTTAATATTTCCTTTAAAAAATGCTTTCCAAGCATGCTCTACACACAGCAGGCACTCTGAAAATGCTAGTTGATTGCTGGTTAGATTTCATTTAGGGGAGATCAGCTGAAGCAAATAGATTTTCAATGAAACAGTAATTGCTTGCCAGGAAAGAGATGACTGAAAGAAGAGGCGTGCAGGACCCCCTGTGGCCATACCACCCTCCTCTCCTTCCATCACAATGGGCACAAAGGCTTGGAGTCGACCATGCACATGAATCACAGGAACTCCCTGCTGGCCACTCCAAAACCTGCTGCAAGGCCCTTGTTTAGATGATCTTAGGGTTAGATGGTAACATTTGAGAATCCACGATAGTGTAGAAGTTCAAAAATAAATCACAAAAATATACATGATTTTAGACTGATGCAAGAAGCACTTTGTACAACTCACTCAAAACAAAACACAATGCATGCATCTGATTTTAACACAAAAAGTCCATGCTTGTGTTTGGAGGGCTCCTCAGGAAAGTGTTTATTTGTTAATCCGGACATTCTCCTCCCGAGGCAATGCAGCCTAGTTGCAAAGGTCATAGTTTCCAGACCCAGAGTGCTTGATTTCACCTCCTGTCTCTGCCATGGAATGCTCTTCAGCTGTGCGCAAATGAGCCAACCACTCTGTGCTTACTTTCTCAACTATAAAATTAGTTGTTACAGACAACATCAACCTCACAGGATAGTTGTGAGACTAAAGGGGTTAATCATTTATAGAAAGTGCTTACCACAGTGCCTGATGTATAGCAAAAATACAAGAAATGCCCTTTATCATTTTTCTTGAGTTAATGTCATTAAATACATCCATAAAATTATTCTTCCTCATGAATTTGGAAGCTATTAGAATGGATACAATTATTACATTGTTCTATGTAATATCAAGTTTACTTTAAAATAGTTTTAAAACCTCCCTTATAAAAATAATGTTAATTTTTTAAATTTTTTAAAGAGACAGAATCTCATTATGTTGCCCAGGCTGGTCTCGAACTCCTGACCTCAAGTGACCGTTTTGCCTCAACCTCACAAAGCGCTGGAATTACAGGCATGAGTTACCACACCTGGGATTTAAAATGTTTTAAATGTAATAGGATTAAACGATTAGAATACATATTCCTATTCTGTGTCATAGAGTCATATTTTCTTTTTTCTTTTTTTTTTATGAGACGGAGTCTTGCTCTGTCACCCAAGCTGGAGTGCAGTGGCGCCTCCCGGGTTCATGCCATTCTCCTGCTGTGTGTTTTGGAATTCACTGTGGTTCAATACTCTATAAGCTTTCATTTTATTTTTGAAACCAGCTTTGAAACATTCAATGGAAAAGTAAAACACTAAGACATGATTGTTTAGTCCAGTTTTAAAAGAATGTATTTTTTCAGAGAACCTATTTAATTTCTTAGGTTTCTTAATAGATTATAGAAAATTAGGTTGTCGTTGGAATTTTGTTAGTCTTTTTGTATCTTTGAAACATTTTGTCTTTATATTACGATGCTAACATTTAAAGCTTTTAAAAACTGTTACTGACTTTTTTTCAAACTGTTTTTTTAAGTGTTGAATGATTCTCTGTATCTCACATGATGTTCCTTTTATTTAATTCATTCTATCTGGTATTGATTGGTGTCTTTTTCTTCTTTTAGTGTATATTTTAGCTGACATCATTTATTTTTAATAACTTTTGTGGGGTTTTTTGTACTTTTGTAATGTGATTATCATACATTGATTCTTTTTTTCTTAATAAATCCAAGAAATAGGTAAGTTTTTTAATAGATAAGTTTAACATGTTGATGTTAACATGTTTAACATGTTGATATTTTTTAAAACTGTTATATCTTCTGTTATACTGTGTTATGCTCGTGTTAATTCATTTGTTTTCTTTACTTGCAATATAATTTATGTTTTAGTTAATTTATGCTCCATGATTACTGTGTTATATGTTCTGATTATAATCTTATCAATGTGTAGGCTAAAATCTATAACAAACATGTGAAATCCTATGGTTAACATGATACTGGATGATCAAATAGAGCCCTATTAAGGGATCTTGCTGCACTGATTAGTTGTGTTTTTTCCTGGTCACCTCACTCTGTCTGTGAAATCCTAGTCATAAGTTCCGCAGTATTCCACTTAAAAAAAAAAAAAAAAAAAAGAGAGAGGGAGAGAGAAGGAAAGAAAAGTAGAAAAAGCAGTGTGCCTTCCCTCAGCCCCACCTTCCCCTTGAACTTTCAGTGTGCTTCCTTAGACAGCCATGCTGCTTGAGCAGCATCGTTTCCTCACGTCCCGTCTCCTAGAATCAGGCTTCTGGACTCTTCTACACCTAAACGGCTCTCGCTAAAGTCGTCGACGACCTTGAGGTTTATCAATTCAATAGGCACTCTTTATTCCTTTCCTTAATCAACTCCTTTCAACATTTGAAACCCTCATTCCTACAGAGCAGGTGTTGGGCCTCTCGCTTTTTGATGCAGATCAACCTCATCTCAGGAAACTGGATTACTCTGAAACTCATTCCACAATGCTCTGTTCTTTTCACTCTATATTTTCCCTAAAATACTATCATCCAATTGCATGGTTTTAAAAGTCACCTAATGCTAATGGCTATCAAAATTGTGTTTGCATCTGGACTTATCCTTTGTACTTCAAATCCAAGTATCTAAAAAATCTCAGATACTGTCACAGGTTCCTCAAACTGAATATTCAAAACTCCCAACCTTCCCCTGCTAGCCATCATTTCCTCTAGTTTTCTATCCATCAGTAAATGTTGCACAATAAGACTTAGTAGCCTACACACACACACACACACACACACACACACCCCTAAAAGTTTTTCTTGGCACTTCCTTACCCCTATTAGTTTTTAAATTTATCACCAATTTGACTGATGCCTCTAAGATATATCTTAAATTCTTCCCATATCCAATGCCGCATCACCTGCTGCCAGGGCCACCTGGCCTCCCTTAGATGTACAACTGACAGCTGTTTCCACAGTCCTTCAGTTCTCAGGTGAAGCATCCCCTTTTCCGTAGGCTTGCCTTGACCACTCTAACTCAGCAGGACACTTCGTGGCTCTCTGTTGTAGTGCCCTGCTTGTTTTCTTTCTTGGACTAATCACTATCTACAATCATTTTCTTACTTAGTTATTTTTTAAAATATATACCCTTCCTAAATTGCAAAGTCTATAAATGCAAAGATCTTGCCCATTCTTTTGTTTATCTAACAAAGACCCTGGTGCATAGTTTATACACAGTGTTTTTAGAAATAACGGGCCGGGCATGGTATCTTAGGCCGGTAATCTCAGCACTTTGGGAGGCCAAGGTGGGTGGATCATCTGAGGTCAGGAGTTCAAGCCCAGCCTGGCCAACATGGTGAAACCCATCTCTACTAAAAATACAAAATTAGCTGGGTGTGGTGGCCGGCACTTGTAGTCCCAGCTACTCAGGAGGCTGAGGCAGGAGAATTGCTTGAACCCTGGTGGCAGAGGTTGCGGTGAGCCGAGATTATGCCACTGCATTCCAGCCTGGGTGACAGAGCAAGACTTTGTCTCAAAAACGAAACAAAACAAAACAAAAAGCAAACAAAAAAGAAGGTATGATTACAAACACACAAATGAATGTATGTTATTTACAACATTTGTCCTGTTAGCTTCCATCTTTGGTATTTTGCACAGCCACACAGTCAGCATTATCCTCTGTAGTTGAATTGCAGGGAGGCTGTTTGAGACTGAAGATGGTTTCTACCATAGCGATCTGGTGTCCAACAGGGATCTCTACCCTGAGTCTACATGGAGAGGTAGGAATCCTGAAAACTCCTTCCCCTTCCACAAACCTCTCAGAACGATTTATTCTGAATTTAAAAGATTCCAAGAGGGTATGACACATTGACCACAAATTTGTCAATTTGATACGTTGAAAGTCTGTCCTGCTGAGAAGCAGAATTAAAAGCCAGGTGATAATTACTTCCTTGCCATTGTAAGCCCGAGGCCACATTTGTGGGGAGAATAAGGAAGATCTAAGTTCCTGTGAAGGTCAGGAGACGGTAGCTGCATGAAATAGTTTTAACTCATTTCTCTGCAAAGTTAGTTGAGATTCACAGTTAAACACAATGTGTTCAATTATGCAAAAATTACATGAGCGGTCACTGTAGAATATATAGTAAATTCATATTCAATTTGGTGTTTTTTTAAAATTACTAGAAGGTGAAAGTGATGAGGCATATTACATGATAATCTCATTTAACTCGGTATCCCTAAGAGGTTCAGTGAAGCAACATCAGCTCTTTTGTCCAAACGAAAGAACAACTCTAGCTGTTTAATGCAGTGTGATCTCCAGGGAGTAGACCTCTGGGTTCAGGGGCCACATGCTCTTCTCCAGATTCTAAGTGCATCTGCCATTCTATAGCTGTACACCAGCCTGTAAAAACCTTCCTTTTAAAGAGTAACATATGGTGTTATATGTCTGGAATATAACATATTCCATGTGTTATATGTCATGACTGGATATAGTGTTTAAAATAGCAAAATGAAAAATGCTTCCTTGAGTAGAGTCATGGTTCTGTTTTCACATAAGTGAACCAAGGTTTATATCTGTAACAACAGCTAACTAGTTGCAGGGTTATGGTTAAGTCACTTAGTTTTCCTGGGTCTCACTTTCTTCAGCTGATAAATGGGATACTTAGAACAGTTAATCTTTAAGTTCTTTTTCTTTTTTTTTTTTTTTTTTATTATACTTTAAGTTCTAGGGTACGTGTACACAACATGCAGGTTTGTTACATATGTATACATGTTCCATGTTGGTGTGCTGCACCCATTAACTCGTCATTTACATTAGGTATATCTCCTAATGCTATACCTCCCTGCTCCCCGCTCCCCCCTCCCCACAATAGGCCCTGGTGTGTGATGTTCCCCTTCCTGTGTCCAGGTGATCTCATTGCTCAATTCCCACCTATGAGTGAGAACATGCGGTGTTTGGTTTTCTGTTCTTGCTATAGTTTGCTGAGAATGATGATTTCCAGCTGCATCCATGTCCCTACAAAGGACACAAACTCATCCTTTTTTATGACTGCATAGTATTCCATGGTGTATGTGTGTCACATTTTCTTAATCCAGTCTGTCACTGATAGACATTTGGGTTGATTCCAAGTCTTTGCTATTGTGAATAGTGCTGCAATAAACATGCATGTGCATGTGTCTTTATAGCAGCATGATTTATAATCCTTTGGGTATCTACCCTGTAATGGGATGACTGGGTCAAATGGTATTTCTAGTTCTAGATCCTTGAGGAATTGCCACACTGTTTTCCACAATGGTTGAACTAGTTTACAGTCCCACCAACAGTGTAAAAGTGTTCCTATTTCTCCACATCCTCTCCAGCACCTGTTGTTTCCTGACTTTTTAATGATTGCCATTCTAACTGGTATGAGATGGTATCTCACTGTGGTTTTCATTTGCATTTCTCTGATGGTGAGTGTTGATGAGCATTTTGTCATGTGTTGGTTGGCTATATAAATGTCTTCTTTTGAGAAGTGTCTGTTCATATCCTTTGCCCACTTTTTGATGGGATTGTTTGTTTTTTTCTTGTAAATTTGTTTGAGTTCTTTGTAGGTTCTGGATATTAGCCATTCGTCAGATAAGTAGATTGCAAAAATGTTCTCCCATTCTGTAGGTTGCCTGTTCACTCTGATGGTGATTTCTTTATCTGTGCAGAAGCTCTTTAGTTTAATTAGATCCCATTTGTCAATTTTGGCTTTCGTTGCCATTGCTTTTGGTGTTTTAGACGTGAAGTCCTTGCCCATGTCTATGTCCTGAACAGTATTACCTAGGTTTTCTTCTAAGGTTTTTATGGTTTTAATCCTAACATTTAAGTCTCTAATCCTTCTTGAATTAATTTTCATATAAGGAGTAAGGAAAGGATCCAGTTTTAGCTTTCTACTTATGGCTAGTCCATTTTCCCAGCACCATTTATTAAATAGGGAATCCTTTCCCCATTTCTTCTTTTTGTCAGATTTCTCAAAGATCAGATGGTTGTAGATATGTGGTATTACTTCTGAGGGCTCTGTTTTGTTCCATTAGTCTATATCTCTGTTTTGGGACGACTACCATGCTGTTTTTGGTTACTGTAGCCTTGCAGTATAGTTTGAAGTCAGGTAGGGTGATGCCTCCAGCTTTGTTCTTTTGGCTTAGGATCATCTTGGCAATGCGGAGTCTTTTTGGGTTCCATATGAACTTGAAAGCAGTTTTTTCCAATTCTGTAAAGAAAGTCATTGGTAGCTTAATGGGGATGGCATTGAATCTATAAATTACCTTGGGCAGTATGGCCATTTTCACGATATTGATTCTTCCTATTCATGAGCATGGAATGTTCTTCCATTTATTTGTGTCCTCTTTTATTTCATTGAGCAGTGGTTTGTAGTTCTCCTTGAAGAGGTCCTTTACATCCCTTTTAAGTTGTATTCCTACATATTTTATTCTCTTTGAAGCTATGGTGAATGGGAGTTCATTCATGATTTGGCTCTCTGTCTGTTATTGGTGTATAAGAATGCCTGTGATTTTTGCACGTTGATTTTGTATCCCGAGACTTTGCTGAAGTTGCTTATCAATTTAAGGAGATTTTGGGCTGAGACAATGGGGTTTTCTAAATATACAATTATGTCATCTGCAAACAGGGACAATTTGACTTCTTCTTTTCCTAATTGAATACCCTTTATTTCTTTCTCTTGCCTGATTGCCCTAGCCAGAACTTCCAATACTATGTTGAATAGGAGTGGTAAGAGAGGGCATCCCTGTCTTGTGGCAGTTTTCAAAGGGAATGCTTCCAGTTTTTGCTCATTCAGTATGATATTGGCTGTGGGTTTGTCATAAATAGCTCTTATTATTTTGAGATATGTTCCATCAATACCGAATTTATTGAGAGTTTTTAGCATGAAGGGCTGTTGAATTTTATCAAAGGCCTTTTCTGCATTTTTTCAGATAATCATGTGGTTTTTGTCTTTGGTTCTGTTTATATGCTGGATTATGTTTATTGATTTGCGCATGTTGAACCAGCCTTGCATTCCAGGGCTGAAGCCCACTTGATCATGGTGGATAAGGTTTTGGATGTGCTGCTGGATTCGGTTTGACATTATTTTATTGAGGATTTTTGCATCAATGTTCATCAGGGATATTGCTCTAAAATTCTCTTTTTTTGTTATGTCTCTGCCAGGCTTTGGTATCAGGATGACGTTGGCCTCGTAAAATGAGTTAGGGAGGATTCCCTCTTTTTCTATTGATTGGAATAGTTTCAAAGGAATGGTACCAGCTCCTCCTTGTACCTCTGGTAGAATTCAGCTGTGAATGCGTCTGGTCCTGGACTTTTTTTGGTCAGTAGGCTATTAATTATTGCCTCAATTTCAGAGCCTGCTCTTGGTCTATTCAGGGATTAAACTTCTTCTTGGTTTAGTCTTGGGAGAGTGTATGTGTTCAGGAATTTATCCATTTGTTCTAGGTTTTCTAGTTTGTTTGCATAGAGGTGTTTATAGTACTCTCTGATGGTAGTTTGTATTTCTGTGGGGTCGGTGGTGATATCCCCTTTATCATTTTTTATTGCATCTATTTGATTCTTCTCTCTTTTCTTCTTTATTAGCCTTGCTAACAGTCTATCAATTTTGTTTATCTTTTCAAAAAACCAGCTCCTGGATTCATTGATTTTTTGAAGGATTCTTTGTGTCTCTATCTCCTTCAGTTCTGCTCTGATCTTATAGTTATTTCTTACCTACTGCTAGCTTTTGAATGTGTTTGCTCTTGCTTCTCTAGTTCTTTTAATTGTGATGTTACGGTGTCAATTCTAGATCTTTCCTGCTTTCTCTTGTGGGCTTTAGTGCTATAAATTTCCCTCTACACACTGCTTTAAATATGTCCCACAGATTTTGGTATGTTGTATCTTTGTTTTCATTGGTTTCAAAGAACATCTTTATTTCTGCCTTCATTTCGTTATGTACCCAGTAGTCCTTCAGGGGCAGGTTGTTCATTTTCCATGTAATTGAGCAGTTTTGCTTGAGTTTCTTAGTCCTGAGTTCTAGTTTGATTGCACTGTGGTCTGAGAGACAGTTTGTTATAATTTCTGTTCTTGTACATTTGCTGAGGACATTTACTTCCAACTATGTGGTCAATTTTGGAATAAGTGTGATGCGGTGCTGAGAAGAATGTTTATTCTCTTGATTTGAGGTGGAGAGTTCTGTAGATGTCTATTAGGTCCTCTTGGTGCAGAGTTGAGTTCAATTCCTGGATATCCTTCTTAACTTTGTGTCTCATTGATCTGTCTAATGTTGACAGTGGAGTGTTAAAGTCTCCCATTATTATTGTATGGGAGTCTAAGTCTCTTAGTAAGTCTCTGAGGACTTGCTTTATGAATCTGGGTGCTCCTGTATTGCGTGCATATATATTTAGGATAGTTAGCTTTTCTTGTTGAATTGATCCCTTTACCATTATGTAATGATCTTCTTTGTCTCTTTTGATCTTTGATGGTTTAAAGTCTGTTTTATCAGAGACTAGGATTACAACCCCTGCCTTTTTTTGTTTTCCATTTGCTTGGTAGATCTTCCTCCATCCCTTTATTTTGAGCCTGTGTGTGTCTCTGCATGTGATATAGGTCTCCTGAATACAGCACACTGATGGGTCTTGATTCTTTATCCAATTTGCCAGTCTGCACCTTTTAATGGGACCATTTAGTCCATTTACATTTAAGGTTAATATTGTTATGTGTGAACTTGATCCTGTCATTATGATATTAGCTGGTTAGTTTGCTCGCTAGTTCATGCAGTTTCTTCCTAGCATCGATGGTCTTTACATTTTGGCATGTTTTTGCAATGGCTGGTATGGGTTGTTCCTTTCCATGTTTAGTACTTCCTTCAGGATCTCTTTAGGGCAGGCCTGGTGGTGACAAAACCTCTAAGCATTTGCTTGTCTGTAAAGAATTTTATTTCTCCTTCACTTATGAAACTTACTTTGGCTTGATGTGAAATTCTCGGTTGAAAATTCTTTTCTTTAAGAATGTTGAATATTGGCCCCCATTCTCTTCTGGCTTGGAGAGTTTCTGCTGAGAGATCTGCTATCAGTCTGATGGGCTTCCCTTTGTGGGCAACCCGACCTTTCTCTCTGGCTGCACTTAACATTTTTTCCTTCATTTCAACTTTGGTGAGTCTGACAATTATGTGTCTTGGAGTTGCTCTTCTTGAGGAGTATCTTTATGGCATTCTCTGTATTTCCTAAATTTGAATGTTGGCCTGCCTTGCTAGGTTGGGGAAGTTCTCCGGGATAATACCCTGCAGAGTGTTTTCCAAATTGTTTCCATTCTCCCTGTCTCTTTCAGGCACACTAATCAGATGTAGATTTGGTCTTTTCACAGAATCCCATATTTCTTGGAGGCTTTGTTCATTTCTTTTTACTTTTTTTCTCTAAACTTCTCTTCTGACTTCATTTCATTCATTTGATCTTCAATCACTGATGCTCTTTCTTCCAGTTGATCGAGTCTGTTACTGAAGGTTGTGCATTTGTCATGTAGTTCTCGTGTCATGGCTTTTATCTCTATCAGTCATTTATGGACTTCTCTGCATTGGTTATTCTAATTGTCCATTCTTCCATTCTTTTTTCAAAGTTTTTACTTTCTTTGCACTGGGTACATAGTTCCTCCTTTAGCTCTGAGAAGTTTGATTGACTGAAGTCTTCTTCTCTCAGCTGGTCAAATTCATTCTCTGTCCAGCTTTGTTCCACTGCTGGTGATGGCGCCATCATTGCTTGTGATGAGTTCCTTTGGAGGGGCAGATGCACTCTGATTTTTTGAATTTCCAGCTTTTCTGCACTGCTTTTTCCCCATCTTTGTGGTTTTATCTGCTTTTGGTCTTTGATGATGGTGGTATACTGATGGGGTTTTGGTGTGTGTGTCCTTTCTGTTTGTTAGTTTTCCTTCTAACAGTCAGGACCCTCAGCTGCAGGTCTGTTGGAGTTTGCTTGAGGTCCACTCCAGACCCTGTTTGCCTGGGTATCAGCAACAGAGGCTGCAGAAGATATATTATTGCTGAACAGCAAGTGTTGCTGTCTGATTCTTGCTCTGAAAGCTTCATCTCAGAGGTGTACCCAGCCATGTCAGGTGTGAGGTATCAGTCTGCACCTAGTGGGGGATGTCTCCCAGTTAGGCTACTCAGGGGCCAAGGACCCACTTGAGCAGGCAGTCTGTCCATTCTCAGATCTCAACTTCCGTGCTGGGAGAACCACTACTCTCTTCAAAGCTGTCAGACAGGGACATTTACATCTGCCGAGGTTTCTGCTACTTTTTGTTTAGCTATGCCCTGTCCCCAGAGGTGGAGTCTACAGAGGCAGGCAGGACTCCTTGAGCTGCGGTGAGCTCCACCCAATTCTAGCTTCCCGGCGACTTTGTTTACCTACTTAAGCCTCAGCAATGGCAGACACCCCTCCCCCAGCCTCACTGCCGCCTTGCAGTTAGATCTCAGACTGCTGTGCTAGCAATGAGGGAGGCTCCATGGGCGTAGGATGCTCTGGGCCTGGCGTGGGATATAATCTCCTGGTGTGCCATTTGCTAAGACCCTTGGTAAAGTGCAGTATTAGCTTAGGAGTTACTCGATTTTCCAGGTGTTGTGTGTCTCAATTTCCCTTGGCTAGGAAAAGGAATTCCCTTCCCCCTTGTGCTTCCCAGGTGAGGTGATGCCTTGCCCTGCTTCAGCTCTCGCTGATTGGGCTGCACCCATTGACCAGCACCAACTGTCTGATATGCCCCAGTGAGATGAACCTGGTACCTCAGTTGAAAATACAGAAATCACCCGTCTTCTCTGCCGCTCATGCTGGGAGCTGGAGGCTGGAGCTGTTCCTATTCAGCCATCTTGCGCAACCCCCCAGGTTCTTTTTCACCTAGATCTATGAAGCCAATTTTCTCCACCTTCTAAAACAATCCAATTTTTTTTATCATAGATTATAAGCACTTAAATGTCTCTGAGTGCCTTTCCAGAGGCAGGAATTTCCTAGAAATTCACTTTCACAAGCACAAAGCCTTTTCTCATTTCAGAGTCTTTCTCTTTGATTCCCTTTGCCTAAAATATTTGTCAGCCCTTGCATTTGCTCTTGCCTAAAATGCCTCCTTCTCTGGGAGGACTTCTCTAGCTACCCCATTAAAATATCATCTTTCTACACTCTTGTGTTAAATGTTTCTTTTACTCATATTCTTGATTAATGTAGAATATTTTATTTTGGGATTTATTGTGTCCTCTCACAAGAATGTATATGATATGATAGACTGGATAAAGGAAATGTGGCACATATACACCACGGAATACTATGCAGCCAAAAAAAAAGAATGAGTTCATGTCCTTTGCAGGGACATGGATGAAGTTGGAAACCATCATTCTCAGCAAACTAACACAAGAACAGAAAACTAAACACCACATGTTCTCACTCATACGTGGGAGTTGAATAATGAGAACATGTGGGCCCAGGGAGGGGAACATCATTCACTGGGGGCTGTTGGAGGTCAGGGGCAAGAGGAGGGATAGCATTAGTAGAAATACCTAATGTAGATGACAGGTTGATAGGTGCAGCAAACCACCATGGCATGTGTATGTCTATGTAACAAACCTGCACATTATGCACATGTGTCCCAGAACTTAAAGTATATATTAAAAAAAAAAAAAGAATGTAAGCTCCATCATGACAGTAACTTGGACACTTGTGTTCATTTTGGTTGCAATTTTTTATTTATTTTATTTTATTTTTTGAGACAAAATCTTGCTCTTGTTGCCCAGGCTGCAGGGCAATAGCGGGATCTCAGCTCACTGCAGCCTCTGCCTCCCAGGTTCAAGCAATTCTCCAGCCTCAGCCTGCCGACTAGCTGGGATTATAGGCACCCACCACCAAACCCAGCTAATTTTTGTATTTTTAATAGAGCTAGGGTTTCACCATGGTTGGCCAAGCTGGTTTCGAACCCTTAACCTCAGGTGATCCACCCACATCAGCCTCCCAAAGTGTTTGGATTACAGGCATGAGCCACCATGCCTGGCTCTTTTTTTTTTTTTTTTTTTCTGAGACAGTCTTGCTCTGTTGCCAGGAGTGCAGTGGTACAATCTCTGCTCACTGCAACCTCTGCCTCCCAGGTTCAAGTGATTCTCCTGCCTCAGCCTCCTGAGTAGCTGGAACTGCAGGTGCATATCACCACACCTGGCTAATTTTTGTATTTTTAGTAGAGACAGGGTTTCACCATATTGGTCAGGCTGGTCTTGAACTCTTGACCTCAGGTGACCCCCCTGTCTCAGCCTCCCAAAGTGCTGGATTATAGGCATGAGCCACCACATTCAGCCTCAATTCTTAATTTTGGTAACTATCACATTTTCTTCTCTAATCAAAAATTCTTAATACAGACTTTTACTTATGATAAATACCTTATAATATTCATGAGGTTTATCATATGAGTATTCACTAAATTAGATCATGTTGTTTAAGTATTATGTTTTAAGCACAACTTTCACACTTATATTGACTGTATAACTTAGATAAATTATTCAAATCTCTAAACTCCAGGATCCTTGGTTGTCACTGTTTTCAATAATAGGATTTACCTACATAAATTATGGTGTATATTAAATGAAATACAATGAAACCAAATCACTGAGCAGAGTTTTGACACATAATAGAAAAAAATTTATTAATAGTAAATTTGTGCATACAGGGTGTATGATAGAACAGAAATACTATGCTCAATTTCTGACAATTCTACAAATTAACACTTTTTTGATGAGTGTGTAAAATCAGTTTCTAAAACATCAATATTTCAGATGTCAAGTATACAGAAAGCTTTTAGTGTTCTTTAGAACATTAAAAGAAATCACTCAATTCCATATTGCATTAACTTTGCTTCCTTCTTGGTGGTTCCAGTTTCATGAGTTTATGATGGAATTAATATTGGTCTTGGCATATATTTTATTTGTTATGTAGCTCAAGAAGTTATGGAGCATCAAAAGTATGCAAAATAAGATATGGGATTGTTTAAAATACTGTGCCATTTAAATAAAAAACACGTTTTATTACTCTGTAACCTGAAAAACAATAATCATTTACTATAAATCTTGTCAATCTAAAATGTTCCAAGTTACTCTTACACAACAGAACATGACATTAGAAGAGTGCATGTATAGTCCTGTAGGTTTCAAAATCAATAGCCAGTTTTTTGTATAATTTTGTCTTCAAACACAGTCTCAAATTTTGTCAGACATTTTGGGCAACCCCAAAGGACATTTTCCTAAAAATATCAGTAGATCATGAAAAAAGTGATAGCTCAATGTTATTATTTATCGAAACATTTCATTTTTATTGATAGGTTTATTATACTGGTTTGATTATATGCTTTCTGAGATGCATTTAAGATATGATTAAAAATTGTGAAGAGATAATAATAGTTGTTTTTTCAGCTGTACTAGATTATGTCTCTAGTACATATACTCATGTAGTTTTCTGAAAATCCTATTATCAACTCACACTCACAATCCTGCTTAATTTGTGAAATTAATCATTTACTTGAATTAATCATCTGTGCCCAACATACCCTCCTCAGTCAATAAGACCACTACTCCCTGAGAAACTCTGTCATGAAAACCCTGAAATCTGGCACTCCCATTTATATCACACCATTCCCCCATTACCAATATTCAGTAAACCTTTAAATTCATTAATTTTTGCTTAGAAATCTCTTTCATACTGTTGATTCCTTTTTCTTTCTAGAAGATCAGATTTTTGAAGAGCCCTTTAGCTGTTCTTTCAGACTCCTTTTTTTTCTTCTTCTTCCAATACTTCACATGTATTGCCAGGCCCTGTTGGCTGGCTTATCTTCTATTCAGGGTAACCCCTAGCACGTGCTACATCCAAAGTATGCTCCCGTCTCAGCTTACGGAGATCTAAGTGCAGTGACCCACAGGGCCCCCTTTTCTTTCATTCCCTCCTCAGAAGCTTGAGCTCAAGAAGACAGGACTTCTTGACTCTCTTGACTTTTTGACTTATAGCACTGCATAGGATCCCCACAGCATCTGAGCCATCAGGCCCGCTCCCAACAGACATTAGCTCACTCATTCCTAAGACTGTAGGGGAAAGCATCAGTGCTTTATATTTTTAAAAAATCAGTACACAATACACCTCTATTCAGTTATGACAATTTTGGTTATGAAGAAAATAGAGATGTATACATAAGCAAAAAGGCCAGAAGTAAACCACTGAACTATTAATATTTTAAGTCTATGGACATTCAAGCCATCTTAAGTATTTTAGAGCTATGTAAAAGAAGGCTTTTTCATAATTCACTTAGTAAAAAGTTCTAGAGACAGGTAAGGTAATAGAATGAGCTAAAAGTAATCCACAAAAACTTCTTATGGAGAGTTGGGTTTGCTCTAAATCTAGATGAAAGAAAACTGATTGGGCAGGTAGTAGGGTCTGAAAAAACTTACATCAGATAAAATGGATTTCTTTTTTTTTTTTTTTAATTTATTTATTATTATTATACTTTAAGTTGTAGGGTACATGTGCATAACGTGCAGGTTTGTTACATATGTATACTTGTGCCATGTTGGTGTGCTGCACCCATCAACTCGTCATTTACATCAGGTATAACTCCCAGTGCAATCCCTCCCCCCTCCCCCCTCCCCATGATAGGCCCCGGTGTGTGATGTTCCCCTTCCCGAGTCCAAGTGATCTCATTGTTCAGTTCCCACATATCAGTGAGAACATGCGGTGTTTGGTTTTCTGTTCTTGTGATAGTTTGCTAAGAATGATGGTTTCCAGCTGCATCCATGTCCCTACAAAGGACACAAACTCATCCTTTTTTATGGCTGCATAGTATTCCATGGTGTATATGTGCCACATTTTCTTAGTCCAATCTGTCACTGATGGACATTTGGGTTGATTCCAAGTCTTTGCTATTGTGAATAGTGCTGCAATAAACATACGTGTGCATGTGTCTTTATAGCAGCATAATTTATAATCCTTTGGGTATATACCCAGTAATGGGATGGCTGGGTCATATGGTACATCTAGTTCTAGATCCTTGAGGAATCGCCATACTGTTTTCCATAATGGTTGAACTAGTTTACAATCCCACCAACAGTGTAAAAGTGTTCCTATTTCTCCACATCCTCTCCAGCACCTGTTGTTTCCTGACTTTTGAATGATCGCCATTCTAACTGGTGTGAGATGGTATCTCATTGTGGTTTTGATTTACATTTCTCTGATGGCCAGTGATGATGAGCATTTTTTCATGTGTCTGTTGGCTGTATGAATGTCTTCCTTTGAGAAATGTCTGTTCATATCCTTTGCCCACTTTTTGATGGGGTTGTTTGTTTTTTTCTTGTAAATTTGTTTGAGTTCTTTGTAGGTTCTAGATATTAGCCCTTTGTCAGATGAGTACATTGCAAAAATTTTCTCCCATTCTGTAGGTTGCCTGTTCACTCTGATGGTAGTTTCTTTTGCTGTGCAGAAGCTCTTTAGTTTAATGAGATCCCATTTGTCAATTTTGGCTTTTGCTGCTGTTGCTTTTGGTGTTTTAGATGAAGAATCAATATCGTGAAAATGGCCATACTGCCCAAGGTAATTTATAGATTCAATGCCATCCCCATCAAGCTACCAATGAGCTTCTTCACAGAATTGGAAAAAACTGCTTTAAAGTTCATATGGAACCAAAAAAGACCCCGCATCTCCAAGACAATCCTAAGTCAAAAGAACAAAGCTGGAGGCATCACGCTACCTGAATTCAAACTATACTACAAGGCTACAGTAACCAAAACAGCATGGTACTGGTACCAAAACAGAGATATAGACCAATGGAACAGAACAAAGTCCTCAGAAATAATACCACACATCTATAGCCATCTGATCTTTGACAAACCTGAGAGAAACAAGAAATGGGGAAAGGATTCCCTATTTAATAAATGGTGCTGGGAAAATTGGCTAGCCATAAGTAGAAAGCTGAAACTGGATCCTTTCCTTACTCCTTATACGAAAATTAATTCAAGATGGATTAGAGACTTAAATGTTAGACCTAATACCATAAAAATCCTAGAGGAAAACCTAGGTAGTACCATTCAGGACATAGGCATGGGCAAAGACTTCATGTCTAAAACACCAAAATGGATTTCTTAAGTAAAAAACTGTAAAATAATACAAAGTTGTTATATAACAATAAAAGGGTTAATTCAGCAAATGGATATAATGACTATAAATAAATATGGACCCAACGTCAGAGCACCTAAACATATAAAGCAAATATTACTTGGTATTAGGAGAGAGATAAACTGTAATATACTAATGATATTGGAATTCAACAAACCCACTTTCATTAGTGGCAATATCCATAAACAGAACACTAAAAAAGAAATATTGGGCATCAATTACACTTCAGACCAAATGGACCTAACAAACATACACAGAACACTCCATCCAAAAGTAGCAGAATGCAGATTCTTCTTCTCAAGCACACAGGGAACATTCTCCAGGATAGATCATATGTTAGGCCAAAATACAAATCTTAGCAAGTTTAAAAAGTTTGAAATCATATCAATTAGCTTTTCTGACCACAATGTTAAGAAACCAGAAATCAATAAAAAAAGAAAGATTGTAAAATTTACAAAACATAGATATTAAACAATGTAATCCTAAACAACCAATGTGTCAATGAAGAAATTAAAAGAGAAAATATACAAACAAAAAATGGTTAGACAAATGAAAATGGAAATACCACATACCAAAACATATGAGATAGCAAAAGCAGTTATTATAAGAGGGAAATTTATAGCAAAAAACATCTGCATTAAAAAAGAAAAGTCTCACATCAACAACTTAACGTTGCACCTTTCTAGAAAAAGAAAAACTAAACCCAGAGTTAAAGGAAGTAAATAATAAAATCAGAGCAGAAATAAATAAAGTCTAGAAAATCAATAGAAAACATCAATAAAATGAAGACTTGGTTTTTGAAAAGAGAAACAAAACTGACAAATCTTTAGCTAAACTAAGAATTAAAAAAAAAGTCTCAAATAAACAAAATCAGAAATGGAAAATAAGACACTACAACTGATACAACAGAAACACAAACAAAGGGTCATATGAAGTTATTATGACCAATTATTTGACAATAAGCTGGATAACTTAGATGGATGAAATAGATAAATTTCTAGGCATATCAACTTACCAAGGATGAATCATGCAGAAATAGAAAATCCAAAGAGACCGTTAAAGACTAAGGAGATCAAATCGTTACTAAAATGTCTCCCATCAAAGATGGGATGACTGGATGACTTCACTGATAAATTCTACCAAACATTTAAAAATACCAAACTTTCTCAGACTATCCCCAAAAAATTAAAGAGGGGAACATGCTTTCAATCAAAGCCAGACAAGGACACTACCCAAAGAGAAACAGAAAAAAAATAAAAATAAAAATAAAAATAAAAATAAAAATACTGGCCAATATCCCTGCTGAACATAGATGCAGAAATCCTCAACAAAACACTAACAAACAAAAGTCAACACACTTGAAAAAACTATTCATCATGATCAAGTGGGATTTATCCTAGAGATTCAAGTATGGTTCAACATATGCAGACTTACAAATGTGATACACCACATTAACAGAATGAAAGACACAAGACATAATCATCTCAATGTATGTAGAGAAAGCATTTGACAAGATTCAACATCCTTTCACAATAAAGTCTCAACAGATTACGTATAGAAGGAATGTACCTCTACACAGTAAAGGTCATACATGACAAATTCATAGGTAACATCATACTCAATGGGTAAAAGCTGACAGTTTTTTATCTAAGATCAGGAACAAAATAAAGATGCCCACTCTTGCCAGTTCTATTCAGCATAGTACTGGATGTCCTAGACAGTGCAATTAGGCAAGAAGAAGAAATCAAAGGCATCCCAGTTGGAAAGGAAGAAGTGAAATTGTCCTTTTTTGCAGATAACATGATCTTATATATGTTTTAAATCCTAAACAATCCACCCCAAAACTATTAGAACTAATAAACTTAGTAAAGTTGCAGGATACAAAATCAACATACAAAAATTAGTAGCATTTCTACACACTAACACCACACTATCTGAATAAGAAATCAAGAAAATACTATTTACAATAGCTATCAAAATACTGAGAACAAAATTAGCCAAGGAAATAAATATTCTATACACTGAAAACCATAAAACATTAATGAAAGAAATTGAAGAAGATGCAAATAAATGAAAAATTCCATGTGCATTGACTGGAAGAATTAATATTGTTAAAATGTTCATAGTACCCAAACTGATCTACAGATTTAATGTATTCCTCATCAAAATTCCAATAACGTGTTCTCAGAAATAGAAAAAAAGTTTCTAAAGTTTTTATGGACTGCCTAAGACGCAAAATTGCCAAAGCAATCCTGAGCAAATAAACAAAGCTGGATGCATCACACTATCAAACTTCAAAATTTACTGCAATGTTGTAGTAACCAAAACAGCATGGCACTTGTCTAAAAACAGATATATATGGAGAGCCCAGAAATCCATAGAGTTAGATAGGTGATAGATAGATAGATAGATAGATAGATAGATAGATAGATAGATAGATAAAATAAAAGTAAAAATCACTTTTCAAGTGATTTTTCACAAAGATGCCAAGAACAGACAAGGAGGAAAAGACAGTTTCTTCAATAACTGGTACAGGGAAAATTCAATCTCCAAATACAGAATAATGAAATTAGACCTTTGTCTGATACCACACACTAAAACAGCTCAAAACCAATTAAAAACTTAAATGTAAGACCCAAAACTGTAAAACTACTAGAAGAAAATGTGGAGAAAAACCCCACAACATTGGTCTGGGCAAAAGCAAATCTAAAAAAATGGAATTGCATCAAATTGAAAGGTTCTCCAAAGCCAAGGAAACAATGAACATAGTGAAAACAACTTATGGAATGGGAGATAATATTTGCAAACTATGCATCTGATAAGGGGCTACTATCCAAAATATATAAGGAACTCAATTCAACTGCAAGGAAAAAAATATTTAAATGGGCAAAGGAACTGAATAGACCTTACTCAAAGCAAGACATACAAATGACCAAGAACTGTATGAAATAATGTTTATCACTAATCATTAGAAAAATTAAAATTAAAGTTACAATGAGATATCATCCTATGTCTCTTAAATTGTTATTATCAAAACAATAAAAGATAACAAGTGTTGATGGGGATACAGAGAAAAGGGAACCCTTGTGCTCTGTTGGTGAGAATGTAAGTTAGTATAGCCATTATAGAAAACAGTATGGCGCTTCCTCAATAAATTAGAAACAGAATTACCATTTTATCCAACAATCACACTACTAAGTATACAACCAAAGGAAGTAAAATGAGTATGTTGAAGAGATAGCTGCACTCCCATGTTTATTGCAGCATTATGTACAATAGCCAATATCGGGGGAACCAGCCCCCAATATTTCAACATAGGTTCTTTCTATTTTCCATAAGTTTTGGCTGGCTGAGAATTAAAGAGAAAGAGTACAAAGAGAGGAATTGTACAGCTGAGCCTCTGGGGGTGACATCACATATCAGTAGGGCTGTGATGCCCACCTGAGCCGCAAAACCAGCAGGGTTTTATTGAGAATTTCAAAAAAGGGAGGGGGTGCAAGAACAGGGAGTACATCACAAAGATCACATGCTTCAAAAGGCAAAAAGGAAAATAAAGATCACATGCTTCTGAGGCCAATAAAGATCACAAGGCAAAGGGCAAAGCAAAGATCACAAGGCAAAGGGCAAAATCAAAAACTCCTGATAAGGGTCTATGTTCAGTGGTGCACGTATTGTCTTGATAAACATCTTAAACAACAGAAAACAGGTTTCAAGAGCAGAGAACGGGTCTGACCTCAAATTTGCCAAGGTGGTGCTTCTTCCCCACCCTAATAAGCCTGAGACCAGGAGACCAGGGCATATTTCAGTCCTTATCTCAACCAAATAAAACAGACACTCCCAGAGTGGTCATTTATAGACCTCACCCCAGGAATGCATTCCTTCCCCAGGGTATTAATTATTAATATTCCTTGCTGGGAAAAGAATTTAGCAGTATCTTCCCTACTTGCATGTCCATTTATAGGCTGTCCGCAAGAAGAAAAATATGGCTCTATTCTTCCCGACCCCACAGGCAGTCAGACCTTATGGTTGTCTTCCCTTGTTCCCTAAAATCACTGTTATTCTGTTCTTTTTCAAGGTGCACTGATTTCATATTGTTCAAACTCACATGTTTTACAATCAATTTGAACAGTTAGGTACAATTATCACAGTGGTCCTGAGGTGACGTACATCCTCAGCTTAAGAAGAAAACAGGATTAAGAGATTAAAATAAGACACACATAAGAAATTAAAAAAGTATTAATCTTAGGAACTCATAAATGTCCACGTTAAAATGAAATCTTCACAATTTATGTTCAGAGATTGCAATAAAGACAGGTGTAAGAAATTATAAAAGTATTAATTTTGCGAACTGATATATGTCCATATTAAAATGAAATCTTCACAATTTATGTTCCTCTGCTGTGGCTCCAGCCAGTCCCTCCATTTAGGGTCCCTGACTTTCTGCAACAAGCCAACATTTGGAATCAACTTGAGTGTCCATTGATGAATAATTGGACCAAAAGCATATATGTGGTATGTATACACAATAGAATACTATTCAGCCATAAAGAAGAAAATACTCTCATTTGTGACAGCATGAACGAACTTGGAAGACATTATGTTAAGTGAAATAAACCAGGCACAGAAAGACAAATACTGCATAATCTCACCTATATATGGAATCTAAAAATATTGAACACATAGACGTAGAGAGTAGAATGGTGGTTACCAGGGGTTGGGACATTGAGGGGAAAGGGAGATGTTGGTTAAAGCTTGCAAAATTTTAGTTTAATAGGAGGAATAATTCCAAATGCGCTAATGTACAACATGGTAACTATAGATGACAATATATTACATTCATTAAAAATGCTATTACATTCATTAAAAATGCTAAGGTAGTAGATTTTAAGTGTAATGACAAAAATAATAACTGTGAGGGAATGCATATATTAATTTGCTCAATTTAGAGATTTCAGTTTATACATGTTTTAAGGCATCATGTGTTACAAAGTAAATATATACAATTTTGCTAATTTAAAAAATACAGTAAGATAAATGTTAAAAAAGAAATTTCTGATTTCTAAGTGAGTATTAGATATCAATGCCTATGACTGTAAGAGATTATTGTGTGATTCATATTTTCAGGCAGAAAAAGAAAAGAGAAGCAGAGATTTGTTTTTAATGTTCAAACTAAAGAAGTCTATTCTTGTTTAAAGACTCTGTACAGATTGATATTTGAAATTTTTGCAAGTAATTTATAAAAATGTTGAAAATTAGACAATATATGATAACAAAATAGTCTGCAATCTTATCATTCACAATTTTTATTTTTGGATCAAAGTTGTTTATATAGTAAATCAAACGCAAAAAAAAATCAAGAAAAACTCAAAAACTTGAAACTTTTATTATTTATTATGTTTTCTGCTTTTTAGACATATATGTTTTCTATCCCCATTTCTATGTCCTGAGTTGCTACATAGGCTTCTCCTTGTTTTCATGAATAAATTAGTACCTAATTTATGTAGTTTTGATCCCTCCTCTCCAAAAAGACTTAATTAGATTTTTCATCAATTACAGTCTTGTGTATGAGACTTTATGAGATTTTAGTTGTCTTCATTCATTTGCTCACACCCACAGTGGGAAGTATGTATACCATGTTGTTCTACACGATAAAATTTTAAATGATAGTCTTCATCCATCATATTAATAGTCCAATTAACAGTATACAGCATGCTATGGTTCTACCTGATTTACTTCCTCTGGCAAACAAGTAGACAGTATTTCTAGTTAGATTCCCGGTATTAAGATTACCAGGAAAACTAAGATTTAAACTTGCTGCTACACTGTTAATAATGCTAAATATAAAGTTTTTAAGCAGCAAGATACGCATCCTCCAATTCTTATCAGTCATGCATCTCATACGGAAAGGAAACTGCAAAGATATCCTCTCAACTCATGTGAAACCAATTCATTCTCTAGTGCTAATTATAAGCTATCAAAGAGATGACATTTTCCAAGGTGCCTAGATATTTCATGAGGGTTTCAATGGCACACCTAAGTCAATTGATTAAAATACTCTTATTTGTCTACATGACTTTTTTTTCAATGTAAAATGTTTCACATTATTAAGCAATGGAGTAATCTTGACAAAGTTAAAGCTTAATCTAAGTAATGAGCAACATTAATCAAAGTCCAACAGGACTAATCAGGCTTCAGACAATGCAACCATTTAAAAAAGTTTGCTAATGAGTGTTTCAAGTGGAAGTGAATGATTTTATTCTTAGGTGTAATATCACTATTCATGAGCATCCACTGGAAACATTAAACTCTAGTAGAAAGGCCACTGCTGCAGCTTCTATAATTACCTATAAAAACTTCTTCAACAATGGTCAGGAATAGAATATATTTGCATAATATGCAATTTCAATGCCCAGTGGTTTTCTGAATAATGCGTCACTTGTCAAACTTCATCTTAGGTTAGCATAATGTTTTTCTCTAGCCACTGAAAGAGACTGAGTCTTTTTTGCATTACTTTTTTGTGTTTAGCACTGAACAAACAAAAATAAATGATGAACTTCCAAATAAATAAAGCCTCTGACTAAAGCAGGCAGGAGAAAAGAATACAATGAGAAATGAACACTATGTCCAAATCTTAGCCTTCCTTTATTTACTTATTTTGTTGTGTGTTTGATTTCACATCACTGTGGCAGGAAATACTATTGCCCCAAAAAGATGTCCTCATCCTAATCCCAGGGACCTGCAATTTTGTTACCTTACATAGAGAAAGCAGGACTTGGCAGTTATGCTTACTATTTAGATGGGAGGGTCACTCTAGGTGACTATTTAGATAGGAGGGTCACTCACTCAGCTGAGCCCAGTATAACCAGTGTGAGAGAGACTGGAAGGTGCTACACTGCTGGCTTTGAGTGTGGAGAAAGAGGTCACAAACCAAAGACAGCAGGCAGTCTCTAGAAACTAGAAAAGACAAGAGAAGCTATTCTTCCTGAGAAGTCTCAGAGAAATGCAGCCTTGCCACCAAATACATTGATTGTAGCCCAGTGAGAACCATTTTGGACAACTGACCTCTAAACTGTAAGATAATACATTTGTGTTTTCTTAAGTCACTTAAGAATAAAACTAAAATTGCATCCACCCTCAATTTTTGCATATTACTCAACTGAATATCTCTCATTCGTATCTCAAAAATCTCATTTTTAATCTCAGTACAAGTTCTTTAATTTAGACCATCACCATTACTTTCCACAGTTATTTTCCTTAAATTACTTGGCTAAAACCTCAGGGAGCTTGACTGTCTGCTATTTTCATGAGAGGAAAATGCTTGAAATGTATAAGGCCTTCAGAGAAAGAGAGATCCTTTCTTGTTGGAAGAGTCAGAGAAAGCTTGCATTGACAAGGATTATTGTTATAATAATAACTTTGCTCCCATTTTTAAATTTTGTTACAGATATAGCAAAAACAAAGTCTTTTTGCTAAGAAAATGAGGAGCATGTGCCTCAGTTTGGTATTCCTGATCCTCAACATTGTGCCTCCAGCTGCATCATTCACTGTAGGTTATAAATACACCAAAAACTCTCCCCAAACTATACAATCATATAGCCTGATAAAAGTGGTTTAGTTAAACTTTTAGTTAAAGTGCACATTGATAAACAATTAATTTACATTTGCAGGTGTTCTGGTCACTTTTTTTTAAGTTGTACACTTTATTTCGAACTATAGAGAAATAGAAAACCCAAGAACCCTGATTATAACAAAACAGCAGCCACACTGGAGCACTCCCTCTTCTTCGAATATACTTTAACATTTCTACGGCTTTGTCTTCAGTGCTGCTGTTACCTGTGTGTGAATTGCCTTTCACCCACAGCCTCCACTCATCACTCCCTGAAAAAACTTAAAGGACTTGAAAACGCCTCTGATTTAGTCAATCCAAGCCAGAGACCTATCAAGAGTGTGTATGAATTTAGTAACTGATGACTTTTTCCCTAAAAATCAATGGCTGTTCTTCCACATCCTGGAGGAATTGATTCAACACCATTGATGTCTTTTCTCAAGCTCTAATTTGATCATTATCTTAGCTAATGAAGGAATCCAGCTACTGAGTCCACTAGAGGACATGGTCTGAGCCATCTGGCCATCCATCATGACCTCACTAACTCTTCACTGACTCTGTTCTTTATCCCAATCGTAAGGACCATTTTACTAGAATGATCTCCATTGTATAAAAGTTTTCTCAGGGTTTTATTTTAGTAATTGCATTGATTCAAAATGTGGAATTAGTCATTAATGCTGTTCACCAAGCATTTATGTTCTCACCTATCTGGGCCTGTGGTGAAATTGCACTTCAGAAAGCCCTTGAGGTCCTATGGGACCATGTAACAAGTTATAGCCAATGCTTTTCAAGCAGGTTTCTGATTTGAGGGCTGTTTCCCTCTAGGATGATGACTGGCCATTTTCAGCATGGTACCAGATGCCTCAGCCAGGGCAACTGAATGACCCAATGAGCAGAGTCCTTATGGCAGATGGGAGAAGTATGAAGTATGAATATGAAAAACATCTTCATTGTTTTGAGCCACTAAAATTTGTAGGTTGTTTTTTACTGCAGCATAATCTAATCTATCCTGATTGTTACACATACATGTTTTGTGTGTAATGATGTACACACAAAAATGAGAGAAAGTGGAACAAGAATGAGAATAGTATATTTGTCCGTAGTAACAGAGATGAGAGACTAGCCAACTCTCAAAAAAAAAAAAAAAAAAAAGGCAGCTCTCTAGATTCCTCCTCTCTGGGCAGGGCATCTCTGAAAGATAGGCAGCAGCCCCCATCAGAGGCTTATAGATAAAACTCTCATCTTCCTGGGACAGAGCATCTGGGGGAAGGGTTGGCTGTGGGTGCAGCTTCAGCAGAATTAAATGTTCTTGCCTGCAGGCTCTGAAGAGAGCAGTGGATCTCCCAGCATAGCACTTGAGTTCTGCTAAGGGACAGACTGCCTCCTCAAGTGGGTCTCCTCCTGATCGGGAGATACCTCCCAGCAGGGGTCGACAGACACCTCATACAGGAGAAATCTGGCTAGCAGGTGGCAGGTGTACCTCTGGGATGAAGCTTCCAGAGGCAGGAGCAGACACAAATCTTTGCTGTTCTGCAGCCTCCCCTGGTGATTCCCAGACAAACATGGTCTGCAGTGGACCCCCAGCAAACTCCAGCAGACCTGCAGAAGAGAGGCCTGACTGTTAGAAGGAAAAATAACAAGCAGAAAGCAATAGAATCAACATCAACAAAAAGGACAATCATGCAAAAACTCCATCCGAAGGTCACCAACAGAAAAGACCAAAGGTGGATAAATCCACAAAGATGAGGAAAAACCAGAGCACAAAGGCTGAAAATTCCAAAAACCAGAGTACCTCTTGTCCTCCAAAGGATCACAAGTCCTCACCAGCAAGGGAACAAAACTGGATGGAGAATGAGTTTGACAAATTGACAGAAGCAGGCTTCAGAAGGTGGGTAATAACAAACTCCTCTGATCTAAAGGAGCATGTTCTAACTCAATGCAAGGAAGCTAAGAACCTTGATAAAAGAACCTTGATAAAAGAATTGCTAACTAGAATAATCAGTTTAGAGAAGAACATAAATAACTGATAGAGCTGAAAAACACAGCACAAGAACTTTGGGAAGCATACACAAGTATCAAGAGCCAAATCGATCAAGCGGAAGAAAGGATATAGGAGATTGAAGATCAGCTTAATGAAATGAAGCATGAAGACAAGATTTTAAAAAAAAGAATGAAAAGGAATGAACAAAACCGCCAAAAAATATGGTACTATTTGAAAAGACCAAACCTACATTTGATTGGTGTACCTGAAAGTGATGGAGAGAATGGAACCAAGCTGGAAAACGCACTTCTGGATATTATCCAGGAGAAATTCCCCAACTTAGGAAGACAAGCCAACACTTAAATTCAGGAAACGCAGAGAACACCACAAAGATACTCCTCAAGAAGAGCAACCCCAAGACACATAGTTGTCAGATTCAGCAAGATTGAAATGAAGGAAGAAATGTTAAGAGCAGCCAGAAAGAAAGGTCAGGTTACCCAAAAAGGGAAGCCCATCAGACTAACAGCAGACTTCTCTGCTGAAACCCTACAAGCCACAAAAGAGTGGGGGCCATTATTCAACATTCTAAAAAAAAAAAAAAGAATTTTAAACCCAGGATTTCATATCCAGCCAAACTAAGCTTCATAAGTGAAGGAGAAATAAAATCCTTTCCAGACAAGCAAATGCTGAGGGATTTTGTCACCACCAGGACTGCCTTATAAGAGTTCCAGAATATAAATACTGGAAAACCCAATCCAGCAGCACATTAAAAAGGTTATCCACCATGATCAAGTTGGCTTCATCCCTGGGATGCAAGGCTGGTTCAACATATGCAAATCAATCAACATAACCCATCACATAAACAGAGCCAAAGACAAAAACCACATGATTATCTCAATAGATGCAGAAAGGCCTTTGACGAAATTCAACACCCCTGCATGCTAAAAACAGTCAATAAACTGGGTATTGGTGGAACATATCTCGAAATAATAAGAGATATTTATGACAGACCCACAGCCAATATCATACTAAATGGGCAAAAGCTGGTAGCATTCCCTTTGAAAATTGACACAAGACAAGAATGCCCTCTCTCACCACTCCTATTCAACATAGTATTAGAAGTTCTGGCCAGGGCAATCAGGCGAGAGAAAGAAATAAAGGGTATTCCAATGGTAAGAGAGGTAGTCAAATTATCTCTGTTTGCAGATGACTTGATTGCATATTTAAAAAACCCCATCGTCTCATCCCCAAATCTCCTTAAGTTGATAAGCAATTTCAGCAAAGTCTCAGATACAAAATCAATGTGCAAAAATGACAAACATTCGTATACACCAGTAACAGACAGAGAGCCAAATTATGGCTGAACTCCCATTCACAATTGCTAGAAAGAGAATAAAATACCCAGAAATACAACTTACGAAGGACGTGAAGGACCTCTTCAAGGAGAACTACAAACCATTGCTCAAGGAAATAAGACAGGATACAAACAAATAGAAAAACATTCCACGTTCCTGAATAGGATGAATGAATATTATGAAAATGACCATGCTGCCCAAAATAATTTATAGATTCAACACTATTCCCATCAAGCAACCATTTACTTTCTTCACAGATTTAGAAAAAACTACTTTAAATTTCATATGGAACCAAAAAAGAGACCATATAGCCAAGACAATCCTAAACAAAAAGAATAAAGCTGGAGGCATCAGGTTACCTGACTTCAAACTATACTAGAAGGCTATAGTAATCATACCAGCACGGTAGTGGTACCAAAACAGATATATTGACCAATGCAACAGAACAGAGGCCTCAGAAATAACACCACATATTTAACAACCATCTGATCTTTGACAAACCTAACAAAAATAAGCAATGAGGGACAGATTCCCTGTGTAATAAATGGTGTTGGGAAAACTGGCTAGCCATATGCAGAAAGCCGAAACTGGACCCCTTCCTTACATCTTATACAAAAATTAACTCAAGATGGATTAAAAATTTAAACATAAGACCTAAAACCATAAAAACCCTAGAAGAAAACCTAGGCAATACCATTCAGGACATAGGCATGGGCAAAGACTTTATGACTAAAGCTCCAAATGGCAATAGCAACGAATGCCAAAATTGACAAAGGGGATCTAACTAAACTAAAGAGTTCTGCACAGCAAAAGAAACTATCATCAGAGTGAATAGGTAGCCTACAGAATGGGAGAAAATTTTTGCAATTTTGCATCTGACAAAGGGCTAATATCCAGAACCTACAAGGAACTTAAACAAATTTACAAGAAAAAACCAAACAACCCCATCAAAAAGTGGGCAAAGAATATGAACAGATACTTCTCAAAAGAAGACATTTATATGTCCAGCAAACATATGAAAAAAAGCTCATCATCACTGATCATTAGAGAAATGCAAATCAAAACCACAATGGGATACCATCTCACACAAGTTAGACTGGCGATCATTAAAAAGTCAAGAAACAACAGATACTGGAGAGGATGTGGAGGAATAGGAAGTCTTTTACACTGTTGGTGGGAGTGTAAATTAGTTCAACCATTGTGGAAGACAGTGTGGCGATTCCTCAAGAATCTAGAACCAGAAATAACATTTGACCCAACAATCCCATTACTGGGTATATACCCAGAGGATTATAAATTATTCTACTATAAGGACACATGCACATGTATGTTTATTGCAGCATTATTCACAATAGCAAAGACTTGGAACCAACCCAAATGTCCATCAGTGATAGACTAAGTAAAGAAATGTGGCACATATACACCATGGAATACTATTCAGCCATAAAAAAGGATGAGTTTATATCCTTTGCAAGGACATTGGTGAAACTGGAAACCATCATTCTCAGCAAACTAACACAGGAACAGAAAACCAAAGCATGTTCTCACTCATAAGTGGGAGTTGAACAATGAGAACACATGGACACAGGGAGGGAAACATCACACACAGGGGCCTGTCAGGGGGTAGAGGGCAGGGGAAGGGATAGCATTAGGAGAAATACCTAATGTAGATGATGACAGCTTGATGGGTAGAGCAAACTACCATTGCTCATGTATACCTATGTAACAACCCTATACGTTCTGCACGTGTATCCCAGAACTTAAAGTATGATTAAAAAAAAAAAAATGAAAAGGCAGAGGAACCCTAGAGACCTCTGCTTATCACTTCTTATATACCCTGAAATCACAGTTCTCAACCTCTTACTCTAAAAATCCCCATTTCAATCTCAGAACATACTGAGACGCCTGTATGCTTTTCATATTCATCGATTGGGGATATATATGATGAAAACTTCCTCATGTGAATTGAGAAAAAGATCACAAATTTTTATTTATTTGCTTTTGTTCCCTGACCAAAAATCATTGCCCAGGCTAATGTTGTGGGATGTTCCCCTATCCTTTATTTTAGTGTTTACAGTTTCAGGCCTTATATGTAAGTTTTCAATCGTTTGAGTTGATTTCTGTATCCTAATTTCATTGTTCTGCATTTGAATATTCAATTTTCCCAGCACCGTTTATTGAACGGACTGTCTTTTCCCCATTGTCTGTTTTTGGCACATTTATCAAAAATCAGATATAGGCCTCACTGCTAAGACAGGAGAACCATGCAGCATAGTTAATAACTGCTCAGAAGCACTCTCCCACGGAGCACGGTATAATCTCTTCTCAAAATTCTGCTCTCAATCCCTCCCAGGCCAAATTCCTATCTGATGTCTACCAATTCTACAGAACCTTCAGCATTTTGGCTGCTCCCTAAATACTTCTCCTAAGACATCTTCTTATCAAATAATTCCTAAACAAACCTGATGTCATCTTTGTTTCCAACAGCAAGTGCAGCAACTCGTGATCTTTCGGAGACCTTTCCTCACTTTGCTTGTCTTGCAGTTAGCGTGGTAAGATACAGATGCCCTTTAGAGACAGTAGTCACTGCAGCCAAATCCCATACTTTGACATTATTTCAGCCCATTCCATCAAAATATATTCATGGAACCACTATCTGTTATCAGTATTAGAGATGATCAAAGTTAGGAGCTGGGTCTCAATTTCTACCAGCCCAGGACCTTGGGTTCCCCAAATAAGACAGACCAACTGTGATCAAACTATAAGACACAGGTTGCCAAAATGAGAATAACGTTTATTGGCTTATCGTTAGATATGCAGCTGCCAAGTGTCTCAGAGTGTACAAATCCATTACTCAGCATGTGCTTTTTTTTTCTGCACAGGAACTAACTTATAACCAGCGTGGTTGTTGTTGAGCCAGATATAAATGGAAATGGTAGAAACTGTACAATAATAAAAGTTAATATTACCAAATGGCATCTATTCATATGCTCAAAGGGGTAAACAAACGGAGCTAGATAGACACAGATAGGTAAATAAGGCACCCACATCTCTGAACTTCTGAGTAAGGGTGGCCCAGTCTCTCTCCTTAGCATCCTTTCTGCCCAGGCCCCATATGCATCCCTTCTTTTCTGTGAACTTAGCACTTCTTCAAACATAGTCGCTTGATGGACTGGTACAAAAGATTATTCTACCTGCAGATCTTCACTTGATCTTGACTTTGCTTGCTTGCATTTACTTTAGAGGCTATCTGCTTTTGTATTATTAATAAAATAATACCATTGATAATTGCATGTGGAAAGTGTTGATGGCACTGTGTAAGTCTCCCTTTATTTCTATATTTTTCAAGACACTTTTAAACCACTCCCTACCTTTTTGTAAATGCCCATGTGCCTCTGAGAGAGTTCTCTCTTTGTTCAGCTTGGAACTGGAATTCAAATTTTACGAAGCCAAAAATAAAAACAATTGCATATTGCAAGTGTTAAGCAGAGATTTTTTACTTTAACTAAATTAAATTGACTTTAAGTACCCCAAATTCTAAAATTATAAATGCTTGCTTAGTTTTTATTTTGTTTTGTTTTAAATAGGATCTCACCCTCACCCAGGGAGGAGTGCAGTGGTAAAATCATAGCTCACTGTTACTTTGAACTTCTGGGTTCAAAAAGTCTTCCTGCCTCAGCTTCCTGAATACCTAGGACTACATCTGTGTACCATGGCGCCTACATATATACGTGTGTGTGTGTGTGTGTGTGTGTGTATATATATATTAGAAAGTCAGGGTCTTGCTATGGCTCCCACGTTGGTCTCGAATTCCTGGCCTCAGGTGATCCTTGAGAATCCCAAAACACTTGGCCTCCCAAATCACTGGGATTATAGGTGGGAACCACCACGCTTGGCCACTGGATATTCATTGAAATGAAATATCATTGGAAAAACCAAATCAAGCATAGAGGTACAAATGGCACCATACATTTCTGGATTTCAGTAATCAAATGAATATGTTCTTTGAAATATCTTCTAGGAAAGGAAGCAAAATTAAATGTCATCCTGGTTTTTTATATTTTTGATGTTTTGAGAATGGATTTTCCTGCAGCTTGTAAGTTTGTATTTTAACAAAGTAAATACTCCAACGTCTGAATCAATGTGATTTTCTTCTGACTCTTGTTAATTGCATGAGTAATATTCTAGCAATATGAAGGAAACAATGTGAAAGAAATGCAGGCCGGGCGCGGTGGCTCAAGCCTGTAATCCCAGCACTTTGGGAGGCCGAGACAGGTGGATCACGAGGTCAGGAGATCGAGACCGTCCTGGCTAACGGTGAAACCCCGTCTCTACTAAAAAATACAAAAAACTAGCCGGGCGTGGTGGCGGGTGCCTGTAGTCCCAGCTACTCGGGAGGCTGAGGCAGGAGAATGGCGTGAAACCGGGAGGCGGAGCTTGCGGTGAGCTGAGATCCGGCCACTGCACTCCAGCCTGGGCGACAGAGCAAGACACCCTCTCAAAAAAAAAAAAATAAATAAATAAAAAATAAAATAAAATAAAATAAAATAAAATAAAATAAAATAAAAAGAAATGTAGCCACCAGAAATGCAGCTCTTTTGCTTTTTTGCATGTGCACATGCACTTTGAACAAAATAAAAATTACAACTTACATTTTATTATGCTTTTTAAATTTAATATTCTATCAGAAACATTTTCATATGTTGTATAGTCATTACATGCTTAATAGTTTCATGTCTTACTTTAATTATTTCATAATATTATATCATATTTGTCTACCATAATGCACTTATCCATTATCCCGTCTTCAGACAAGAATTTTACTTCCTCATTTCCACTACATAAATATTATTTTAAAGCATATATTTAACGTGTGCACGCTATACATTTTCCAATTTTGAATTATATCCTTTGGGTATATTCTTTAAGGAAAACAATTTTTAGATACAAATTGATATGGTTTTATATTATGTTTTACTTTACAAGTGTGTCAATGTACACATTCTCACACAGCAATCATGAGTGTATTTTTTCAATACAGTATTTCCAACACGAGTAAATGTGGCTGCACCTCTTGTTCATGCTTGCTTTTGACCTGAACCTCCCAGGCCCTGGGGAATGAACCCCTCAAACAGTGCCCTTAGCACCTGCCTGGGGAGGGAGGAATGATCGCAGCAGCAGGGCGGAAAAAGAAGGCACAGATTCAGGTCTTAGCTCCTACTCCAGAGTGTGTTCCTAAGCTTTCTTTTGTAGGTAGTGCTCTGAAAAGAAGAAACGTGTTAGTTTAAGTCAGAGCTTCTGAAGGTGGGAGGATCTCTTCTGAAAATACAAACATTCACTCTAGGAGCCTTTCTGGGATGACTTGGCTCTCATGAAAGGAGATGAAAAGTGAGAAGTATGCAAGAGCCTGAAGATGAGAAGGGGTCCCCTGCCCTCCCACTGTGGCGCTCCTGAGCGCTGGGCTCTGACTTTTATTATAATCTTCTTGTGGCTCCCTACTGTGGAAAAGGAGTTAGTCTACTTGATGGGAGGTGCATAGCCCTGTCCCAAGTCAAGGAAATATCCTTTGAAGACCCCAGGGATATGGACCTGAGCATGGCCTCAAAGAGTTGCTTTAAAAGGTGGGCACAAGCCAGAGATGTGTGGGTGTGGAGGGCAGGAGAGACAGGGAGTCTGGAGGGAACTCTGGCATGAGGGTGGTGGTGCTGCAACTGCACCAGCAGGATTAGAATAAAAAACCTCCTTTGTACCCACAGTTGATGGGGACTGGTAGCATTCTGGTTGGTTGGAGAAAAAAGAGATGCAGATATAAAAATTGCTCATTATTTTAACTTTCCCGAATTTGTTACTTGCAAGTTTGAGGCAGTCTTACTTCATCAAAAGGAGCTTGGGTGTAGAGTCTTGTTTCTTGCTATTTATTGATGTGTAGTTTCACATTCTTCAGTCTAATTTTTCCGTTCTACAAAATAGGGAGAATGATGCATTTCTCGTGGAATCATTGTGAGGATTAAACATTGAGATGATGATGATGATGACACTAATACTGGCTAATATTTATTCTATGCCACTCAGACCTTTCCATACCTTTATATTTCACAGTCTGCTGCTATCATGTTGTCCCACTATTATTTGTTTTGCAGATGAGAAAACCAAAATTCAGAAATGGGAAATATACTATAGGGATATAGTCAAGCTTAGGTAGCCAAGAGCTGTACAAAATGTAGCTGCTGCTGTCTTCTCTGGAGTGGGAATTCTTTTTTCTTCTTCTTCTTCTTCTTCTTCTTCTTCTTCTTTTTTTTTTTTTTTTTTTTTTTTTTTTTTTTTTGAGACAGAGTCTCGCTCTGTAACCCAGGCTGGAGTGCAGTGGCATGATCTTGCTCACTGCTACTTCTGCTTCCTGGGTCCTGGTTCAAGCAATTCTCCTGCCTCAGTCTCCTGAGTAGCTGGGATTACAGGCACATGCCACCATGTCTAGCTAATTTTTGTATTTTTAGTAGAGACAGGACTTCACCACGTTGGCCAGGCTGGTATTGAACTCCTGACCTTAGGTGATTCGCCTGCCTCAGCCTCCCAAAGTGCTTGGACTACAGGCATGAGTGGGAATTCTTTATAGTCTTTGTCCCTTGCTGCTTTACTTTGTACACTCTATCTTATTAAGCTGTGTTAGTCTTTATAGTAGGATAATTAAATCACTCTAATCTTTTCCTTTGATATAAATGCTTTGATGCTCAGTGATTCATTTTTAATTTTAGTTCTGTTATTTGGAAATGCACAGATGATTTTTTTTGCCTTTGTGGCATGTTTTAATATTTGTTTATATTTTCTATTGCTTTAAAATATAGGAATGCCCATCCTTTCACACATTAAAGAACTTATTTTCTTGAACCAAATTGTGATCCATTTTTCTCTAGTAAAATAAACATTTTTTCACTTTCCTTTATAATACATACTTTGTCACATCATAAATCTAGAAAGAGAGGCAAAACAATAATATTTCTGTTATTAGTGTTCTGTTTCATTGATCTATATGCCTCATTATTCTTATCCACCTATGTCACATTGACTAAATTATTATTCATTTACAAAGTGCTTTAAAATTTTGGTGAACCGACAGCACTTTATAATTTTGTATATGTATACACACATATATACTCATTCTTTTTTTTGTAATGGATTCATATTTACTCAGTTGATTACAAAATAGAGCCTGTTAGGGTTTGTACAAACACATATGTATATTTCACATATCTATGCATATATGGGTATCTATATACTTGTTTTCATTGTCATTTTTATTTAACACTTTCACTAACGTAGCATGTATCTTTATTAAAATTCTCTTCTAAATAACTAAATGAAACTTGCTTTTTCTTCTACCAGTAGTATACATCTCTCATTATATGTATTTCTAAATAATATTTGTGTGTATTTATTTTATTAACATTTCTTTTCCATTATGACTTCTAATTAATTATCACCAGAGGCATTAATGCATTTGTACTTTAGCCATCACATTTTTAATATGCAGGCATTCTTTCCTGAGCTCTGCATGCTTGCTTTCCTTAGTATCTAGTTACTGTTTTATGGAGAAAATACAGCTGAGTCATATCATACTGAAGGCTAGGTTATAACATCAGGGAATGAAGCAAAGAGCAGGGAGTCAAAAATTATCTCCAGTAGCCTCTAAATAACAAATTAAGTAGAGTATGCACAGTTTTGTGAACTGTTTATCAACCCATCCAAGCAATCATGAGCTGAGCATTTCTAAGCCAGGTCACCACCACCAGGAGGAAGAAGCATTTACTCTGGGATGCCAATGGCATAGATATTTATCAAGGTTTCCTCGGTCATTTTTGAGATGGCTACTTGATTTTATCCTTCTCTCTCTACTTTTCCTTTTCCCTAGCTGAACAAACAGCTGGTATTTGATGATAGGGATAATAATGGAGAGGGTTGTGGTTGGTGTTTGGTAGGACAGAGAATGGTGGAGGGGGTCATAGTTGGTGTTGAGTGGGAGAGAGATTGGTGGAGGGGGTCATAGTTGGTGTTTAGTGGGAGAGAGAATGGTGGAGGGGGTCATAGTTGGTATTTAGCGGGAGAGAGAATGGTGGAGGGGGTCATAGTTGGTGTTTAGCGGGAGAGAGAATGGTGGAGGGGGTCATAGTTGGTGTTTAGCGGGAGAGAGAATGGTGGAGGGGGTCATAGTTGGTATTTAGCGGGAGAGAGAATGGTGGAGGGGGTCATAGTTGGTGTTTAGTGGGAGAGAGAATGGTGGAGGGGGTCATAGTTGGTGTTTGGCGGAAGATAGAATGGTGGAGGGGGTCGTGATTGTGTTAGGCGGGCTTTCTTTTACAGACTCCTTTTACCTGCATATTCAGCCCCACCACTTATTTCTAAGAATCAGCAACCTATTGGGTCTACTTTCTAAGTTTTAAAAATATGTTAAAATCTTTCACCAGATGATGGTCCCTTTGTCTTCTCTTTGAAGTTGTGTGCTTGCCCCTTTTTAATCCCTTTCTGAAATTTTAAAGGATTTCGGGGAGAAGTAGACACGAACATACGTTTGTATGTTCCATCTGCCAGATTGAACTAGCGGCTTCTGTCTCCTTCATATCATTCTTTCCTTGATTCTCCAGTAATTGTTTCTCTCATTTGCTTTTCAGTCTCCCATTCTGCCTTTACAGCTCTCTTATTTGCAACTTGTCTACATTTATTTTCCCAATAATAACCTTCTTAAAATCTCATGGCACCGTATCATAGAAGTAACATTTTACTGCCAAGTTTGGGGAGAAAAATGTGTCATATAAAAATTCATTAACTTTGTATCTGTTATTACATTTTAAATTACTTTATAGTCCAGTGTTTAAAACATTAAGTGACAAAGGGAAATGTGGTCAACTTGCCATGAAAAGCGATGGAGAGAAGGCAACACTCAGAAATGAGTTTAAATCTACAAATTATGATGTCAGTGCTGACCAATGAAAACCACTAGGAATGCATTTGTTTTGAACAAGTTGTGCTTATTACTCTTTACAGTGAGAAGGGACACACACCATGGAGAACTTTAGCACATTTTAATAAGAAAGAGCTAGGAAAGCGTTATTACAACATTTAGGCTGTTAGGTGATTTTTGAGTAAGTTTTCAGAAAACAGGACGACTATGCTCTGCATTGGATGCTGTCAAGGAGGAGGGGTTGTCCTATGATTGGGTTTCTGAATACATTTTATCTAGAAGGAAGAAGACTTGGCCAAAGCTAAAGGAATAATTGCTAAAGAAGCCACCTTCATTTATATCAGCTAGCATAGGGGGTATTTGTCATTTTTTGTTTATATGGACAATGTTAATGTTTTATTTATGTTAAACTTGATTACAGACTCATCTTTTTTTGTCCTGATCAATAATGTTCACAAATGGCCTTGTCTCATTTTGATGTTCTGTGAAATTTATATGTGTAATAGGAAAATGCAGTGCCATGCACACCATAATCTACTAATGGTACCAGGCAGCTTTGGGGTATCAAAAGCTGCTATTCTCAACAATTTAAAAACATCAAAAACAATATTACTTTTAAAGATAACTCCATCAGTTCCTATTTCTTCATTCAAGCTCCTTCATTAAAGTGTTTGAAAGTGATGTCAAGAGTGATTTTCATTTTTGTCACATTTTAATGGACAAAAATGATCATGGGGGTCATTTCCCCCATGCTGTTCTCATGATAATGATTGAGTTCTCATGAGATCTGATAGTTTTATAAGAGGCTCTTCCCCCTTCACTCTCTCTCTCCTGCTGCCTTGTGAAGAAGGTCCCTGCTTCTCCTTTGCCTTCCACCATAACTGTAAGTTTCCTGAGGCCTCCCCAGTCATGTGGAACTGTGAGTCAATTAAACATCTTTCCTTTATAAATTACCCAGTCCCAGGCATTTCTTTACAGCAGTGTGAAAAAGAACTCATGCACACGTATAGCTGTGCAAAGAAAGAGACGGATGATAAATTAAAATCTGTATATAACCTTGTGAAATTTTAGTCCCACAGAAAATAATTTTATTTTTTAACTTTATTACCAGCAAAAGACATTATTACCACCTACAACATTTTGTTGTCTTCCAAATAATTAACACACTTGAAACAATGTCATAGTTATTAGTAACTCAAAATTCCCTAAGTAATCTGTCAATTTCTCTAGTGTTTATTACTAATGATACAGTGACGTTAGAATTTTAAAATCAGTATTTTTTAACAAAGTTGATGTCAGAAAAGTTAGTATGGAAGGAGAGCTATGCCTTCTTCCCCTCAAGCTACTTTTGTTTTCATTGGAAGAGAAATGTTTTTCACATGCAAGCTACACCAGAAAAATAATTCTGCCAGCATTACATGGTATCATACACAATTACCTAAGTAAAATACAACTTGAAATTAGGCAGGTGCCACTATGATTTAAGGTCTCTGGGTCCTATAGAGGCAACCTTCTTTATTACTTTGAATAACGTTCCAAATAAAACAGGACCACTATTCTTTTTTGGTTTGGTTTGGTTTGGTTTCAACTTTTAGTTTAAATTCAGGTGGTACATGTGCAGGTTTGTGACCTGAGTATATTGCATGATACTGGTGTCTGGGGTGTGAATGAGCCTGTCACCCAGGTACTGAGCATGGTACCCAACAGTTAGTTTTTCAACCCTTGCTCCCCTTTCTCCCTCCGCTCTCTAGTAGTCTTCAGTGTCTATTTTTGCCATCTTTACTCCAGATGCACTCAGATGCATGAGTACTCAATGTTTAGCTCCCACTTATGAGTAAGAATATGCACTATTTGGTTTTCTGTTCCTGCATTAATTTGTTTAGGGTAGTAGTTTCCAGTTGCATCTATGTTGCTGCAAAGGACACCATTTCATTCTTTTTTATGATGGTGTAGTATTCTATGGTGTATATGTAGCACATTTTTTTTTTATCCAATCCACCATTGATGAGCACCTAGGTTCATTCCATGTCTTTGCTATCCTGAATAGTGCTGTGAGGAACATGCAAATGTGTATGCCTTTTTAGTAGAATGATTTGTTTTCTTTTGGATGTACACCTAGTAGTGGAATTGTTGGGTGGAATGGTAGTTCTGTTTTACATTCTTGAGAAAACTTCACCTGCTTTCCACAGGGCTGAACTAATTTACATACCCACCAAATGTGTATAAGCATTCCATTTTCTCTGCAGTCTTAATACCACCTGTCATTTTTTGACCTTTTGATAATAACCATTCTGACTGGTGTGAGATGGTATCTCATTGTGGTTTTCATTGGCATTTCTCTTGTAATTAGTGATGTAGAGCACTTTTTTCATCTATTTGATGGCCACTTGCATGTCTTCTTTTGAGAAGTGTCTGTTCATGTCTTTTGTCCATTTTTAATTGGGTTTTCTTTTTTTTGCTTGTTGAGTTGTTTAAGGTAATTCTGCAATTACCTTACACCACAATGCTATGATTTAGATGAGATTACACATGTACTGGAAAGGGCATGGTCTTTAGATCAGAAAGATCTAGATTTGATCATGCAACTTTTTTTGTTTCTGTTTTTTGTTTTTCATTCATGGGAAAATTTTAGAGCTACAACATACTTTTTTATAAGCATTAGTTTCTGATTTTGTGAAACAAACTTAAAAGTGTGCATTCTACAAGGTTATTGTAAAATTTAGATGAGGTTGAGTCCACAAAACACCTAGTAAAAGTAACTGGCACTTACAAAAGCCTATTGGACACATAACACCCGTTTCTCACTTTTCTTGTTGATTTTATACTTCTTCTTCTTCTTATCACTATTATTATTATTATTATTGCTTTATCGATCCTCCTCCTTTATTTCCATCATTGCCATCATCATCACCATATGGTCATCACCCTCATTGTCCCTCCATATTTTGTTCTTATTCTGTTTCAGGCCACATGCTGAACACATTATAGGCACAATCACATTAATCCTAACTACATGCCAATACTATGAAGCAGACAGACATATCCTATACAAAGTCATCAATATCAGAATAGTTAAGTATTCACAGCTAGCATTCAATAGCTTGTGGATTTCTTCCCTTCAACTTTTTAACATTGAATTATCCCAGAACTCTAGTATTGATCCTTCTCTGCTAGATTTCCCTATCAACATTCCTCATATTGTTTATCTTTAGTCTCATGGCTTCATATACCATCTGTATACCAATGATATATATGTGTGGGGATATATTCCAGCCCAAACAATTCCCCTCAACTTCAGATTCATGGTACGCAATACTCCTATGAGCTATCTAACATATGCCTCAAATATGATAATGTGCCAGTAAACTCTGAAAATCTTCCTCCAAAATCTACTCTACTCCTCAGTTTTTCTTATTTTGGTGAGCAACATTTCCATCCTAAAATCAAGCCAAGAATTTTGGGATTGCCTTGACTTCACTCATATCCCATCTAATCCATCAACAAATATTTATTCAAAAGATATACAAGATGTGACTCCATGTCTAGCTACCAAGTGTCTCTTCCAAGCCATCTCACATCACTTCCAGATAATTGTACTGTTTTCCCTTTGCTTTCACTGTTTTCCCTCCCCTTTCACTGTTTTCCCTCAAGGTTGTGTAAAATGTCCCAAGAGCCACCCATCTCACCGTCAACCCTCTGTCTCGCCATCACTAGACCTGATCATTCTCTGCTGGCCTCTTTGGTCTTCCTCCAGTCCTGCAGGTATAGTCCCACCCTTGGCCCTTGGCATGTGCTGTTTTCTCTCCTCCTTTCCCAAGTATCTGCTTTTTTCACCTCCTTTTGGCATTTGCTCAAATGTCCTTTCCTCAATGATGAATTTTGTGATTCTTACATTTAAAATCCACAACACATGCTCATGTCAGCATTCCCCATCCTACTTCTTAGCCTTAATTTTGTCATAGCACATATTACCCTTTAATATTTTTTTATAAGTTATTTGTGTATTTGTATTATTTCTCTGTCCTACTTGAGTATAAGGACCACGGAGGAAGAATTTTCATTCAGTTTTATTCATCAGCAGATCAAAAATATTTAAAACAATGCTTGAAGATTACAAAATATATTTTAAATAAATGGATGGATACACACACTGAATACTAGCTGAGGAGTTACTATGGATATTGATACCCCGGAAACCATTGCAGAAGTATAACGCTGCAGCCAGCTCATCAGATGTGTGCTCTGGAGAGAAAGCTCTGATGGCAATGTGAAAAATAAGTGGACATGGTTAGAAATCACAAGTAGAAAGTCCAGATGAGCATGCAATTGCAATAGTCCAAATGAGGATGGGATCTAAGCTCAAAAGTGCAAAAATAAGTTCAAGAGGAACTATTAGGATATTATTTAAATAATTTGTCAGATGGTTGGAAATAAAATATAGAGAAGCTGGAATTGATAAAATCATGGCATAATTTCAAATCTTACAGGTGCAGAAGTTGGTATTGCCATTAAGAACGTTGTAAGCAGCAAATTTACTAATTTATCAAGAAACCGAAGGAAATATTGTGGATATGAAGAGCAAAGATAAATTCAATATTAGATAATGGTTCTACATGAGAAGTGGTTTTGCCCTTCAGGGAACATAAAGAAATGTCCGGAGATATTTTTGATTTTCACATCTGGGGATGATGAGGGAGTGCCATAGAATTTACTGGCATCTACTATGAATCTACATTCTACAATAAACAACAAATAATTACATGATCCAGAAAGTCAATAGCGCTCAAGTTAAGAAACCGTGGTACCAGTCATGCTGAATTTGAGATACCTGCTCTGTATTCACATAAAACCACTCAAAAGTCAAATCTAGAAATCAGTAGACAGGTTATTTTCAGTAATATAGTTTAATATTCATTAACTATGTGTTTTTGACGGTAGCTATAAAAATAGTTAAAATCATCAAGAAAATACAGTTTGAATGGGAATCCAAACACACAACTTTATCAAACTTATTTACATATGTCTGTATAATTAAAGAAAGCAAATTAGGGGAAGGAGAGAGAATTTGGATGAAATGGAAAAAAGAGACAAGATAAGAGTCTGAGAGAAAATAAGTTGAGGAAGACTTTTGAAATGAGAGGAGAAATGATGCCTGTTTCTTTGTTAAGAAAGGGGACTTGAACAAGGACGAGGCAGGATGCAAGGCATAGTTCCACCAAGCAGAGAAAGTCTCAGGGGGAGTCCCAGGCACTTTAATAGAAAAAGCAGGGGCAGACATAGCTTCCTGAGGTCGTAAACAGAACAGAGAGACAGTACGGTGTAGGGGTAAGAGAATCCCACTGATTTGGGTGAGGTCCTCCCTCTTCCGCTTGTTGGCTCTGTATCTCCTTGATCCTGTGTTTCCTCTTCTGTAAAATAGTGGTGACTCACTTAGACTGCAGGTCTGCAGCCAGGGTTAAATGGGATCTTGTGTGTGTAGCACCCATTTCTTTCAAGTCCCTCTCACATCTTCTCCTTCTGGGACTCTGTGTCAGTTTCCTTTCCTTCAGGCTTTCCGGGGAGGTTCGACCAACAACAGCCTCTGGTGGGAGATTAGAAGACAGAAGAAAGAGAGTTGAGAGTGTTTCTCTCCCTTCTTCTTTGTGCCTGGAGGAGTCTGCTCCATGGCTCCAGCTTCTGCTATATACTCACCTCTCCCTCTGTGGCCTCAGCTAATGTTGAGTAGCTGTGTCATAGCACTGGGTCCTGCACTTCTCTGACACCTGGGCTGCAGAGACACCAGGTCTTCCCATCCTCCTCTATGCCTAGGCACCTCACAAGTTTCCTGGAATGCCTCCTTTTGCACTACTTGGGTTCTACACTTCTCTATCTGTGGTGTAGACAATCAGGTAGATGAAGTCCTCTAACGTTTTTCAGTTCTAGGGTGTCTACTGACCCTGTGGTTGATTAATAACATAATGCAGAATATGTACTTTCTGGGTCTATTGAGTTGGAAATATCAACAGTAAGCCCAGATGGGAAGCTGTAAATTCCTGAGTGCTCAACTCATGCTTGACACCAGCACAGCACTTAATCAGCAGCACATGATGACCTCGTCCCTTACTTTCTCTTGCCTTCTAAGTATTATTATTCTGCTACACGGAAGCCAAAACTTTGTTTTCATTAAGAGACCATTTTTCCCATGAAGAGACTCATGAAAATTACATCTCTTAAGCTCTCATATAAAGGATTTGAAACCTACAGACAATATTTTCAGCTACTACAAGTTTCCAATTCCTGAAATGTTTCTTACAAGGGCATTCAATAAAAGCCAAGAGCAGAAGAGGGTTTTGCCAGAAAGTTGTTTCTGTACTTGTGTAAATTAATTTGGGCTAGGAATGTAAGTTTTTGCTGAAACTGAGTACAGTGAGGTCTTCAAAAAACATAAGGAAAGATAAATCTTGAACACTCATGTTATTTTTAAGAATCTTTACTAGGTACCAAAAATCACAATAAAGTTGGTTTGTCAATAAAAAAAGCCACATGTAGTCTTAGCCAATTTTTCTTCAATTTTTCTGAATCTTATCTAGACGAATTCTTTCATTGCAGGATTCTTAAAATGAAAATAGCCCCAATCATCTCTTTGAGGACAAGGACGTAGATCTTACATCAAGAACACAAGGTGAGTGAAAAGGATTTCCTCGGGGCTTGCTCCCTGAATGTTGACTTTCTGCAGCCCACTTCTTACGGAAGTGTCCACAAAGGATGGAGCTCCCTGAGTGCACAGAGGAAGCATGTGCCAGCTACTTCACAGCTTGGACCTACCTGAGACATTTTTTTTTTTTAATAGTCTTTCCACTTACCAAAACACCCTGAAATTACAGGTAGGGAAGAGGAAAGTAAAAAATTCTCATTGAAAATGAAGAGTGAAGAAAGGTTCTTTTTTTTTCCTCCCAATTTGGTGGAAAATTCTATAGATTAGAAATCTGATGAATTGGGTCAATACCCAATGATGAACTGAGTGTTTGCTTTTTCCCCAAATTCATGTTGCAATCCTATCCTCCAATATGATGGCATAAGGAGATAGGACTTTTTGGAAGTGATTAGGTCATGAGAGTAGGGCTCTCCTGAATGGGATTAATACCCTAATAAAGGAGACCCCAGAGGGACCCTCACCTCTTGTGCCATGTGAGAATATTACAGAACCACCAAGTTAGTATGCCCACTGCCTAGTAACAGACCAATACACCAAGACAGAAGGGTTTGCAGCAGATAAAGAGTTTAGTGATCCCAAGTGAGGCAATGGGAGGGACTTTCCAGTCCATCTCCCTAAGGAGTTCCGGACTGAAGTTTTTAAGATTTTGGCAAGGGAAGGGCTGGAAAATTACGGTTATTTATTGGTCAGGGTAAGGGAGATGAAATCATTGGGATTTGGAAACTGCATTCTTTGGTGAGTCAGTGTCTCATGGGGTACTTCAGAACACTTGACATCAGTAGTTTCACTAGTACACAGGACCAAAAGAGTATTTCAGATGGAAAACTTAACATTTTACAATGTTCAGGTTGTTATCTACAGAGAAGTTAAGGATAACTGTAATCTTGTGATAAGATCTACGTGACTCTGGGACAACAGCAGAGAAAATCTATGAAGAAGCAGGTTGGAGAGCAAGCTGACCCAGTGATGAATACTGAGTGTGCTGCAAGCTTGGTTTATTTTTGTTTCTCATCCACTCTTTTTCTCTGATGATTTTTATGAAATTTATATGGACAGTTTCAAGGATGCAGTAAGAAGATGCCATCCATGAACCAGGAAGTGGGTCTTCAGCAGACACCACATCTGCCAGCACCTTGATCTTGGACTTCCTAAGCCTGCATAACAGTGAGAAATAAACATGTGCTTTTTAAACCACCCATTCTATGGTATTTTTGTTACAGCAGCCCAAATGGACTAAGATAGGTATTATTCCAGTCCCGAGCACCCACTAGTTTTGTCCCTCACAACAGCCGGACATTTAATCTTCCTGAATCTGTTGTCTCATCTCTAAAATGTCAGTGATAATAGGTTCATTTCCACCTCAATCTCTTGCAGTGAGAATCAAATAACATATGTAAAAATTTTCTGTTACACACACAATTTTCAAACTATGAACAAGCCATAAAGGTTTATGATACTAAAAAGAGTTGTATTGGGAAGGTAAGATTTTACCAAAAAATTGTGCAACAATAATCTATCTGGAGATTCTGCTTATTTGCTGGGCTTGGGCAAACCCACATTCAGGTAACCCTGATGTCTTGTAATTCTGTGTTTTTTCCCTGCAACAATTACCATGCTGATTATGCAGGGTGGACAATTAACCAGTTATGGTTCATGGGTCTTAAAAACAGATTTAAAGATCATGAAACAACTTTGTTAGCTAACTGTCACCAAGGAGATGATTATGCAGTATTACACAGCACAATTAAAGTATACTTGAAGAGATGGAATAAAAGCTTTTTCTCTTTGCCCTTGCCAACACTTGAGTTTAGCATCTGTGATTTTCCATCAGAGTCAATTAAATGAAAAAGGAAAAAATAATCCGTGAGAGGTCATGGCAGTTATTTGTGATTGCAAGGTATTAGTGACTGCACCACTAATTGGAAAAAGAAAAGGGCCCTGAAATCACAACTGGGGGAGGAGAGGTGGTGAGAGGTGGTGATTTGAAATTGCATTTTGTTAGGACATCGTGGAAGTGGAGAGAGTCACGCGCACTGAATCATGTTCCTATGTTCCTGAACAAAAATTTAAAATAAGTGCAGGGATAGAGGAAATGAGGTTGATGTGTCGCTTGCAGTGGTGTATCATGTCCCAGAGAGAACAAGCCATACAGAAGATGACATTGGTACTTGATGTGCCTGATTTCATTTTTCTTAAGGCATTTGCATGGTTATAGGAGGCTTCAAAGGATCACAGAGCAATTAGATATTTTTCCCATCATACTCTAAAACCATTGTATCTGATTCTCCATCAATGCTCCTGGCCCAGCTCCTTGTGTAGGTGACCAGTCAGATGCCCTCTGTATCTCACTGCCCTGTGATTCATGCCAGCCCCACCATGACTTTGGCAACTCTTGCATCTCTAATGAAAGGCAATTCCTCTGCCCCCACTGAGTCACTTGATTATTGCACTGAAACTCTTAATCCATTTGAGCCAGGACTGTGCAGAGTCTTGGATGTAAGTGACCCATGCAACTTGTCCCCATCAACTGGCTCCACTGCTCAGGCACTCCTGCCAGGGTCCACCTCAAGCGATGTTCCAGGAGACCCTAGCACTTGTATGTTTTAATTCCACTGGACTGTCTTCCTTATTTCTAGCTCTACCTTCCTACTCTCACTGTTCTCCATTTCTTCTTTGCCTAGCCTCTCTATCTTTTCATAGCAGAAAATGTCTTCACAGGTTATGACCTTAGCTCTCAGTGCTGCTCGTTGGTTCCATGGAGACTTTTCTTCTCTTGTTGACTCCCCAGATTGCATTTTGGGTGTCAGATCTCATCAGCATTACCTGGAGCTGTCCCCAGCCTGGATTCAGTCTTTATAGATACCCTGTGATATTGAGGAGCTCATCCTCACATGCAGCACCAAAGTGAAGTTCTTTAGACACAGAGGTTTGACCTTGAGGATGAGATTGGTGCAGTTTCAAATGTTCTGAACTGGGAGTTTGGGAAGTCTGAATTCTGGTCAAAACTTTGCTACAGATAACCTATGCACTGGGCCAAAACACGTGCTCTCCAGAAAGCATTTTCCTCAACAGCAAATAACAAATCGCTAGTATCTCTTCTAATTCCGGTGACTTTAGGCTGGCTGTATACACACTTAGAGCTGAGAGCAAGAGGAAAGGAACTTTGTGGGCACAGGCGTCAGGGTCATTTGTGTTGTACAAACTCACATCTCTGTCACCAAGAAGGAGAGGCCCAGCCCCTCAGCCAAATGGAATAGCCTTGGCAACGCAGAAATCGCTTAAGAAGCATCTAGGTGCAACCTGCTGCGGTTGCCCATGAGAATGGAATGGAATCATTAGTTGGCAATGAGAAGGAAAAGAGCATCCCCCTGGCAAATGGTGGCTGTAAATACTGCCCCCTCAGGGTCACAAGGGGCTGCCAGCAAGAAAGAGAAGACAGAAAAAGCAATAATCAATTAGACCAAGTGCAAGTGAAATGTAGGCTGCCTGGGGAGCAGGAATCAGAAGAAAGTGGGTTTGAGAAATGATTCAAATGACAGACTCCCTGTCTGTATAGCCAGGAATTCACAGAACCAGAGATCTCTGTGAGGAGGAAGGGCCGAAAAAGTCACCAGCAACTGTGACTTCAATCCAGTGTCTGTAAGGCAGTGTCAGGCTTGTGGCTGAGGCTGGAGGCAGGCTTATACTCCTGCTCTCCTGCCTGCTGCTGTCAGAGCCTGCAAAGGACCCAGCCTTTCTTTGCTGGCATCTCCAAGACTGGATGCTAAGCAAACCCATGTCAGAAGGTCTTTGGAACATTAAATGCATTAACACATGTACAGTCATTAGAATAATAGCAGCCACAGTCCGTCATCTCCTTTGCTAAAATCATCCCTGAGGACTCGGACATGCCTCTCAAGTTGGTCAACCACAGCCTCCTGTCCCTGGGTCCCGCTCCCCAAGGCTACCAATGCCCTTTCTCTTAGAGCCCTTCCTTCTGGGGCCCTTTGCTCCTTGCTCTCCCTCCTTGCATTTCCTCCCTGCCTGCTCTAATATTTTCTCTACCTAGTGCAGTAGCCAATTTGTCTTTTCTTCTTTCTTTTTTTCTTCTTCTTTTTTTCTCCAAAGTCTTGGAGCACTTTGGGAGTCTAACGTAAGCTCTGGACTTCTCAAGAGAAAATTCAGACATGCAAATATCTACATAATTTATGTATGCTAACATTAAAAATTTTCCCACTGACTTGTCTATTTCCTGTGATTGTAAGGCCTATTTTCAACTTACTCCTTTTCTATTCAACTTCTTCACTCATTTGCCTGCCATCTTTAACTTTAGGTGCCACCCCCGCCAGCATGCTTTCTGTGACACTACAACCTGCCATGCAGGCACACATATGACATAATAAAAAAGGTGCCTCAGGCCAGGCGCGTTGGCTCACGCCTGAAGTCCCAGCACTTTGGGAGGCCAAGGTGGGCAGATCACGAGGTCAGGAGTTGAGACTAGCCTGCAACATGGTGAAACCACGTCTCTACTAAACAGAAAATACAAAAATCAGCTGGGCATGGTGGTGGGCACATGTAATCCCAGCTACTCAGCAGGCTGAGGCAGGAGAATCTCTTGAACCCGGGAGGCTGAGGTTGCAGTGAGCCAAGGTCCCACCACTGCACTCAAACCTGGGTGACAGAGCAAGACTCTCTCTCCAAAAAAAAAAAAAAGTGTCTCATGTGTACAAATTCCCACAAATGGGCACATAGTGATGCATTCTGGGTCTGTTGTAACAAATGAAAAACCAAGAGGGTGTCAGTGTCAATGTATTTGCGAAGACAAAGACCTTAAAGTTTAGGCTTAGAATCTTCTTTTAAAGCAGATATGCCCTGATATGACGCTGATGACATCAAGCGTCACCAGTCAGCTAGCGGCAGTGGTTGGTCTGCTCTTGGTGACATGTCTGTTTCAATTTGAAGAATACCTGCCAAAAAGGACAACTTTATTTTAGAATAGATGACTCAAAGCAATTCACTCTGTCAGTAATTAGATAATAGGACTCATTGCCTACAAAGAACACTTGGAGTTTGTGAAAAATGACTGCATCTATCTACTTTTTGTTTCTGACAGCAGATGGAACTGGCTTTAGCTGTGTAACACTGAGCAAGTTCTTACCTTCTTTCCACTTCTGCTTCCCTGTGTATACACTGAACCATTAGTGCCTACCTCAACAGGCTGGGGTGAAAATGAAATAAGATTGCAAATGAGATTGCATTGCTGCCCAAAACCTGCCCTGGATTAGGCTTTCAACAAATGCAGACTTACCCCAACCGTACACACCAAGTCCTCTCCTGTCTTATGTCCTCACCTGACGCTCCTTCCTCCACTTGACTTGACATGAGAAACGTACCCCGTCCTTGCATCTTGAATGCATGCCGAACATCTTTGTCTGGCAGACTGTTTGATTAAGCATTTTGTGAAGAGGTGAGGTTACAATGCTCATTACTTGTAATGGTTAAAACCCACTTAGAGAGAACACTGTTTTGCAGCAGAGGATCCTAAAACCTTGTGATAGTAGAATATAGATAAACAGTAACATCTGCTCTCAGCATAACATTCATGCTCATAAAGCAAACATTTTCTGTCGTAAAGATCATCATCTAGAAAGGCCCTCCTGATATTCCTTGTTTGTGCAAAATCCCCTTGGCACGTTTAGTGTACTCCAATTTCCTTATCTTGTTTTCAATCTTTCCTCTTGTCAATCTCTTTTGTTTTTGTTAATAACACAGAATATAATTTTTAAGGCCATAAAGGGAACATTGTTGCACTCATATTATTATTTATGCCAACAGAGTGCTCAATTTTGTAAATAAACATACGCCTTAAAATTTTACCTCTCAATCTAGGTTTAAATTTAATGCCATTCTTTCTTACCACATGAAATGATGATGGTCTAAAGTTTTGCCTTTTTTTTCCCTTTAGTGACTTTGCTTCTTACCAAAGAGGGTGCTCAGCTTTAGAACAGTGACATTTGTTGGATATTTTGATAAGCAACTGTACTCAATATTGGATCAATTTAGAAACACAGACTCCCCAAATCTAGCATGTAGCTTACACCATGGTCCATATGGTGAGACTGATCCATTGGAAGAATAGCACAATAGATTGGATAGCCAGATGCATCGGGTCAGTTCAAGCCAATTAATACCAAGTAAAGTGCCAGAGTCCTTTGAATTCTTAGTAAAGCAAGTGCCATGTTTCCAGTGGCCTTTGATAAGCTGAATTAATGTAGCAATTATACGTGGGCTCTAGGGACTTTTCTGTAATGCCTTTGAAACAAAGAGAAATGCTCCATCTCCCACTCAGGCCTGCATTTTAATATCTGCTCTTTGACACAAGATCTAATTAATAGCCCTAATTAATACCTTTAATCAACAGCTTCTGGCTGATAGTCAATTGTGGTTTTGTTTTGATTTTAAACCTTTTTAGATGTATCTCCCCAAAATAACTGGTTAAAGAGCACCATAGTACCTTCACTTTCTATAGAATTTTATTCCCTGAGTAACTTAAAAGATTATATGGGCTAGGCACAGCGGCTCATGCACTTTGGTAGGCCAGGCGGTTGGATCACCTGAGGTGAGGAGTCCGAGACCAGCCCGACCAACATGGAGAAATCCTATCTTTACTAAAAATACAAAATTAGCCAGGCATGGTGGTGCATGTCTGTAATCCTAGCTACTCGGGAGGCTGAGGTGGGAATCGCTTGAACTTGGGAGGCGAGGAGGTTGCGGTGAGCCGAGATCACGCCACTGCACTCCAGCCCGGGCAACAAGAGCGAAACTCCATCAAAAAAAAAATAAAAAAAAATAAAAAATAAAAATAAAAAAGGCTCATAAAGCAATCCAAATGATGAGGAATTAGCTTTTCAGAGCCATATCCACATTAGATGATATGCTTTCCCCTGGAGACAATAGAGTCCAGAGATGGCTCCTTGGTGGGTTTTTGTTTCCTTAAAACACTTCTTCTGCCGGGAGCAGATGACTGTGGTGCACTCTCTTATACCTCTTGGTATTTCCCCTTCCAGTATTAAGTACTAAGAAACAGAGAAAAACTTTTAAAATTGCATTTCTCCTCTTCCGCTCCCCTGATGCTAACTACCTGCTTGCTACAGGCTTTCCTGAGGGTTTTTGATGAATTCTTCTCCTGACCTTGGCAAGTGTTTCTCTACTGCCATCTTCTAGTCCTGCAACAAAGGCTGTGTGATCTCAGAGCCATTCACAGGCAGGCTCTGCTCCTGTTCGCACTGGTCTTTTAACTGCTCTGTAGATTTTAAAGTCCTCTCAATAAAGACTTGGGGGGAATATATGAAAATGTAATAACATTATTGAACAGAATATTAAGAAGAAATCATTTCAAAACAGTGAATGGAAATATAATGGTAGCTCATTATTTCCATATTTGCTAATCAGAATGTTTATGAATAGATACAAATATAGAAGAGCTCCTGTTCCCCTTCCCGAGTCCAAGTGATCTCATTGTTCAGTTCCCGCCTATGAGTGAGAACATGCGGTGTTTGGTTTTCTGTTCTTGTGATAGTTTGCTAAGAATGATGGTTTCCAGCTGCATCCATGTCCCTACAAAGGACACAAACTCATCTTTTTTTATGGCTGCATAGTATTCCATGGTGTATATGTGCCACATTTTCTTAATCCAATCTGTCACTGATGGACATTTGGGTTGATTCCAAGTCTTTGCTACTGTGAATAGTGCTGCAATAAACATACGTGTGCATGTGTTAAAGTATAATAATAATAATAATAAATAAATAAATAAATAAATAAATAAATAAATAATTTATAACATTAAAAAAAAAAAAGAAGAGCTCTTATTTTCCCACTTTTCTTCTTGTTTGTTCACTTTTCAGAAAACTTGGTTAGTTAATAGAAAAATACACAGGTTATATTCCTAATTTTAGAGACACTTTGAAAATATATTTAAAATGTTATGCTCATTTAATATTTGTGTTAGCGGTTAGTTTAGCCTTTGAATGACCTCATTTTATTCCCGAGCAATGTGTGGTTATCAGGGTTATGACTGTAATAATAGAGTACACAAGACATATAGACAACTAAAGGAATCCAATTTTAGGGAAGGGTTTTTCCAGCAACTACAGCTCAGTATATGTGGGATCAGCTCAGGATAATGTAGTATGGGGTCAGAGAAAATTTCCAACTGAGTCTTTTTGTGCCCCGACCCAGCCTCCACTGTTTATGCATGCTCCTGGCAATTTGAACTTTTCTAATGCTGAAAACCTTCATGGCCTATGAAATAACAGTGAGTGAGATCATGGGCTAATGACCAATTACCCATTTCAAAGAACAGTGTGTGGCTCATTTCTGAAAATCCCTTTAGAGATGCAAAACCCTTTTTGAGAAATCAGTCTTAAATGTAAGCACCATCAGTGCAGGCCTTTTTTTTTCTGCCAGGAGTATTCATTAGCACTAACAAGGCCTGAAGCATGGAGTGATTTTTGTCAAAGGCAGTGCACTGTTAGATTTTTCTATGAATTGATTGTAATCACCTTTATCTTGAACTTCAAGGATATAATTTGGACATAAGTGTTTTCATCTGGAACCTTCCATTTTCAAGTTGTAAAAAGTCCACAAACTTCTAAGTTCTCAAGTGCTGAGGTGCCTGTGTTCCAGGCTTTGGGAACCTAAACCAGAATTTATTCATGGATGGGATTAAACAAAAGATGTAAAATATCCCATTTCCATAGCCCTTCCTAGGGTGTGAGAGGAAGGAGAGTCAAACACAATTATCCATTAAGAATTATCAGATAGGCGAGCAGAGCCTTAGAGCCATATAAATTCAGAACTTAGAAATCTTGGAGAACTTCAAGGCACTGATTCTCAGAGTTAATGTCACGAGGAAACTGTTTTGCTTCCTGTTGTTTATCTATGCTTATATTTCAATCCAGTCCTGCAATTGCAAGTTGCTGAATTGCCTTAGCAACCTGAACGAACTTGGAAGGCGGCCCCGGCTAGCTTCAGATGAAAACACACCCTAGGAAGGGCTATGAAAATGCGAGAGTTTACATCTTTTGTTTAATCCCATCCATGAATAGATTTTGCCTTGGAAAGCCCACAAGGGTGGAGGCCCAGGGCCCAGGTGGAAGAACCATCTCCAACTGTGAGTCCAGAGCGCAGCCTCTCACAGGAGCAGGCGACTGTCAGGAAACGCCTGGCTCCTACATTTTGTCCTTCAACTTCTGGATTAAGGGAGGGACTGACCCAAGGCAGTCTGAAGGAAGGCGAGTGTGGCAGAGAAAGAAAAGTTATTGCGTAGTTTTTGTTTTTCTCTAAACTATGTTAGGGGTTGACTTGGGTCCCACAAAAGTGATATGATGGAGCCTGAATGTGACCGTGTTTGGAAATAAGGTTATTGCAGATGTCATTAGTGAAGACGAGGTCACACTGCAGGGTTTAGGTAGGGTGCTAACCTAATATGGTCGGTGTCCTTAGAAGAAAACAGCCACGTGAAGACACAGACACACAGGCACAATGCCACGGAGGCTGGGATCGGAGCGCTGCAGCTGCGATGTCCCGGCACTGATGTGGGCTAGTGCCACTAGAAGCCAGAAGAGGCAGAGAAGGATACTTGCCTACAGGTTTCGGAGAGCGTAGCCCAGCTGATGCCTTGACTTCAGACTTGTAGTCTCCAGAGAAGTGAGATAATGAGTTTATGTGGTTTGGAGCTTCCCAGTTTGTGCTGCATTGTGGCAGCAGCCTGAGCAAACCCACACGATGTCATCTCGTGTTCTCGTCCTCAACCACGCCCACCCCATCAAACGGCTTCGCTCCTCTGTGTTCACAGCCATGGGGGATAATGTGTGACCTCACTAAGAAAAGGAAAAATAAGAGGAAGATAGTCTTCCCAGCTGGACTTTTCAAAAGATTTCAGGAACAAGAGATCACTCTAGGCATAGACGAATGAGAGGGAGAGTTGGGCTTCTCACCTCATTGCCTGGCTGAAGAGCTCCTGGGCTTGTAGGGGGAGCGAGATGGAGGCCAAGGTGGATGAGAAGAAAGAGGACAGAGGGTCTAGGAGAGAGGTCTGGGTTCTACACACAGGAAGGAGGGACATGGCAGCAGGGGCACTGGGAAAGATGAGCACTGGAATAGGGTGGCCTTCAATCCCTGCTGCCTCAACCCAGCTGCACTGGCCGCCTGCCCTGCCTGGGTCTGGGAGACTCTTGCCTCCCACCTCAGCCGCTGCTTCCTCCAGTGACCACGACAGGACTGCTGCCTGCCTCTGCTCTGAAATTGTGTGAGGTCCCCTGGGACCCCAGGCAGCCAACCCATCTTCCTTCTTGGGGATGTTATAAGACACCCATGGGTCCACAGGAAATAAGGAAGACCCCAGAAGCTAATGTTAGGGAGTGATAGGAAAGGGAGAGGGTCCACTCCGACAGGGGGAGAGCAGACTGAAACCATGAGTACACTGGCTGTAGCTCCTGCTGCAGTCTGGACCCGTCAGCCCCTTATTTGCACAAAGTTTAGTGAATGACATAGACTGAATGTTTGTGTCCACTGAAACTCAGATGTTGAAATCCTCACTCCCAGGGTGATGGTATTAGGAGGTGGAACTTCCAAAGGTAGTTAGGTCATAAGGGTGGAACCCTCATGAATGGGATCGGTGCCCTTATAAAAGAGACCCAGGGAGCTCTCTGACCCTTCAGCCATGTGAGGATGCAGGGATGACAGGGAACCAGGAAGCCTGTGCTAGGAAACAGGGATGGGCCCTCACCATACACGGATTCTGACTGCACCTTGAGGTTGGATTTCCAAACTCGTAACAGGAAGAAACAAATTTCTATTATTTGCAAGCCTCCAGTCTGGAATAGTTTTGTTACAGTAGCCCAAAAGGATTAAGACAGTGAGTCAGTAATGCATAGAAACTTATCAGGACACCCAGGGGCCATCTATCAAAGCAGTCAGGGACCATAGAAGAGGGATGACAACTCTCAAGAACTCTTTTAATTCAGGAAATTTTGTTGTTTTCCCACTTACGTATGTGACTATTTCTGCGAAGTCATTAACAATGAAAGCCCGGAAACAAATAGTGCTGTCTCGTCAGAGATAGGATGAGGTGGTTTTGTCCCTGCTGGTGTCCCACCCCACAGACAGCCTCCCATTTCTTCCTTTGTTTGGTGGCCAGGTAGTCCTCCCCAGCTCCAGCCTTCTGGGTGGCTTCTTGGAGAGGTTTATTCATTCTTCCAAAATGTGCTGGGAGATTATTTCATTGTTGTTGTGAGAAGGGATGATACATGGAGTGTCCTCTGCCTTGTGGCATCATGAGAGGATGAGTCTAAAGATGGAGGCCAGACACAGGAGAAAATAAAGGAGCAGAATCATGGAAAAGGCTGAAATTCCTCATAACTTTATCTGGCCACTAAAATAGTCAACCTACTGCCTATTTGGTGTGAGTTAGTAAATGTCTTTAATTCTTAAGCCATTTGAATTGGTGGAATGTGCAGCTGAAAACAAACTAGCTGAAATCAAACACTGTTGGTGTTTGTGGGCTCCTGCATGGCCTGTCCTGGAGGGCGGAGAGCCCCGCCTAGGGGACGTGTGGGGAGTTTTCAAAGCACGGGAAGTAGGATAAAGGACGAGTCTGCAAGGAGACAGGGTACCAGGAGCTTAAAATACGATGTCCACATGTTTTCGGCCCTATTCCCAAGCAACTGAGTCCTCAACGTAGACCACACGAAAGGGAACTCACTATTGTAGTCACTCAGTGGCAGTCACACATAAGTGCCATTTCTAGGCACTGAATCTCATGTTAGAGCCACTGTTGGGAAAGTGTGGAGAAATATTTGAGAGAATAAAGTATTGGGAAGGTGTAGCATACTTTTAGAGCACAGCAGATCAAAGCATAATGAGCTCAAGAAATATTGGGATGTTCTCCTGAAAAGCTGAGGAGGTGCTTTGGGCTCAGGCCCACCCTGACACCAATGCTTCCAGAATTAGCACCCTGTGCCCAGCAAGTGAGTGCCAATCAGGCAATGCTTTCCAGCCCTCTGACAACCTCAGACTTCCATGGCAGAGCACAGGGGGTGCAGCACATCTGCACTAGTGACAAACCTACTGGAGTGGCTGAGACTTTTCTACAAGACTTTAAAAGTTTTACCTTATTTTCATTGTTTCTTTCTTAATCTGAAGCAATTATCCTCCAAGAATTGTACAGTCTGTACTTTAAGAGAAAACCTTGACATGGCAAGTTATTTCTAATTCTTCAGTAAGTATTTTAACTTCACCTGAATTCACAAGAACTGGATAGGTCTAAGTAAGAAACACAGAAAAAACAAATGAGAGAACATTCCAAAAGTCAAGACTTTTTCTCAAAAAAACAGGATCACTCAAAATATCAAAAGAGAGAGCAAAGTAATTGTTGGTGATGAGCAAAAGCCAAAAACATGGGCGTTGCGCCCGGAGAACACAAAAGTTTCTCTTAGATAAAAGACATTTCTCTTCTACTTCATCTTTTTAAAAAAAGAACAAAAACCCAGAGAAAAAAGCTGACAGAAGCTTTCATTATTTATTTAGCAATGTTTAGATACTTTAATTTTTAATTTTCACAAATAGCTTTTTTGGGGGAAGTACAAAAAAAGTTATGTAAAAATTATGGTCTTGCTTATAGATGATTTGTTCTCTCTTGGCACTCTGTTAATAATTCCTGAGAGTAAACCATTTTGTGCCTTAGAAATATCATCCTACAGGTTGGAAATGATTGATAAATCTTTGGACTTTCAAACCCTTTTTCTTAAAAATCCCTTGTTTCCCTTTCAGACCAACCACCCTAAGCTGGATTCTGAAGACCAGAAGGCTAATTTAATTATGTTCATTGGATTCCAGTAAGTTGATTTTCACTGATTTTTACTTCCATTTTTCAAAGGTGAGTTGCACAAGACAGAGGGAATCCCTTGACACTGGATAACCAAGGACATAGTTAGGACCATTTTGTGACTCTCCCTTTTGTGATATAGGTCTGACTTTTTCCACTAAAGCTTGGCTAATCTTTCCCTTGCTCAGAAACATTTGAAACCCCTGGAGATGTCCCCCTTGTGTTTGCAAAGACTTCAGCTAAGGTCAGAGGACACACTGCTAGCTGCGGCACCCACGCATCCATGAGCAGAATCTACCTCATAAACCCTTTTCCATCATGAGTCTCAAGGCCTTGGTTCCTGAAATCCCAAAGTATTTCTGTGGTTTTTTTTTTTTAATGTAGGAACTGAGAGAAATCAATGCAGTTGGATCCCAAAGTATGAAACGGGCCTTCCGGGATGTTCCCCGAGAGATCCAGGGAGTGTTGGGGACAGTGGAGTCACCATGTTTTTCTCTGACATGCATATAGTTGTTCACATTTCTCATATAATGAGCATTTCTCAAGTGCCTTCTGGATGCATACTCTGTGCCTACAGAACACATCCCAAGACCCCTGCCTGCCAAGCCTACTTTGTTTCTGAGCATCTCTGATACCTACCATCTTCCTTCTTCCTTCCTTCTTCTCCCTCACAGATTCTATCCCACAACTGTAACCGCACTTCCTGGACCTGCTAGTTTCTGTCATGCATCTGTCTCAGCAGCTGGATTTGCTGTCTGGAATTCCTTTACACACCTCCTTCCCCAAACCCTCGCTCCATGAACATTTACTCTTGTAGCCCCCAGCCCAGAGCAGAGACAATTCCTGTTCTTGAAAACTTTCTCTGGTTGAGTTCTGCCAGTGGAGAGGAAATAACTCCTCTCTTTCCCCCTTCTGTTTTTCATCGATATTTCCAAGCTCTCAAAGACACTGTTGCTCTTACTTGCTGAACCTCAAGGGAGCAGCTCCACCTTTAGTCCAGCATTGCTCTGATTTCCTGGGAAGTGATCTGGGCCCGAATCTCCATTCCTGGCTTTCTCTCCAGATGCACTGAGTCCCAGGGTTGCAATGCCCTTATGTAGGTACTCAACAAGTGCCTGCCCATTGTTTTCCAGTTGGCTTTAGTTCAGGACTGGTTATAACCTATTTTTAAACCTATTTTTCATGGAATTATTTTTGAGAAACAAATCTCTAAATAGTTACTGACTTCCTTAATTGAGACATTTGAATTGATAGGTGACAGACTTTCACAGCCTTGTTTTCTTCATTGCTCAGCTGTCCTCACTAGAAACCACTCCCTTCCTGGGACAAACACATAGTGCTTCACCTCAGGAAAGGGTTGCAATTTATTTGTGACTTCGAGTCCTCTCTCTTTTGGAAGGAGTTGGTTTTGATATATGTTTGTGTCTCCTGAACATCACCTAGGGAAAAAGCAGAGTTGTTGAGCACTGATTACATTATTTTAATAGTTTTAAGGGTGCACAACTTGGTCTTCCACTGAAGGGTGGTTTAAACATGTATTAGATACATTCCAAAATAATGATCTAAATGTAAGCATTCCCAAGAGATACAATGAGCCCAAAGCCTTCGGTGTCCCTGAGACTAGATGTGACAAACTCTTCATCTACAGAAATAGCAGTATATAAGTTTCTCTCTCCAAACTTCCAGAACAATCAAATTTGGGCAAAATAGTAAGTTTATTTGTTTAACTTTTAGCTTAACTTTTCAATGAAGTTATGAGTAAATATTTTTGATTCAGCCACAATAATATTGCAAGGTATATCTTTTTAACCCTGTTTTTCTTATTTGAAAATAAATGCATATAGGGGTGATACTTATCAGAATCCTGCAGCTTCTCAATCATAGAAGTTAGTTTTCCATCTGATTCAGAAACCAGGTCTCCTCCGATGGGAACATGAACTACGTCATGTTTTTTGGAGGTAAACAGAGCAACTGCATGCCCAGTTAGTTCATACATTTGATTTGCAATCTGGATTTCATGTGAATAAGAGATTCAGCCACTGGAAATGCCATAATTTTGCTTCCTGCTTTCTGTTCTCACCCCCACTCTAGGTAATCTGATTTCTCTATTACCAAAAGACACTTTAATTTAACACACAGCAGAAATGTGAAGTTCAGGGAGACTTTTCTCTTTATTTTAGCTGAGTAAGCCTATGGTGTGTTAGTTTCAATGAACTCAATTGAAAAAACAATTGGTTGCTTTCAGAGTGGCTGGCCTCAAAGCATAAAAATAGACCTAACTTAGAAATCTTTCATCACATTTTATTTTAAAATGCTGGGTTTCATTTTCATATTACCAAGGGATAACACATTATCATGAGTAAATCTATGAAATCCCTGAGATCTTTTGAGTTTTGCTTCTCCCTCCTTGAACTACTGGGTTCCTCAAAGGATTGTCTTTTTTCCACTATACTTTAGTCATCAGAACTTAAATTGTGTTAAATACATTGAATAAGCAAATAGGATTTGCCAGTCTTTACAGATAGCAAAATTAACTTCCAAAGACTGAGAGCATTATAATTTTTTCTACAAAATCCATGTAACTGCCATGTAGTTCACATGGGAGAGTTAAGCCGTACTTCCCTGAGAAGGTTGTTCTTTGTCTCTAGGGAACAAAATGTAACTTCATCTTCTACAGAAAGGGCAGTATCTGTATATACGAAGTACTCTTGTATATAGACTATGTATATAGTCTTCTGTATACAAGAAGACAAGATGTCCCATACGGAACAGGGATGGTTTTTAGGCACCTCAAAAGTTTGAAGATGTCACTACCCAAAAGAGAAGTTGATATAATTGCCCCATATCAGCAGCTGAGATAAGAGGAAGTGTGAATAGATGGCATTCATGGAACCAAAGTGTTGATAACGTATCCTCAGTGATGAAGGCTCATACTTAGAGCACCCCCTGCATTGCAGAGATGTGGTCAATATCCACCAATAGGAGTAGCAAGAAAGACTGAAATATGCTTGGGAAAGCTGAAGCCAAGCCAGGAAATGAATACATTCATATGGCATTTCTCAGAAACTGCCATACACCCAGCCTCAGAGTCATCTTGTTACAAAGTTAGATCTGGGTTCTACTGCAGACCAAATGAATCCAAGTAATCAAGCATGGACTCAGAAATGTGAACAAGCCCCTCAAGTATGTCTTGTGCTCAGTAGAGTCTCAGGTCCACAGCATTCCATGCTCAGGATCGGAAGTCAGAGAAAGAGAAGGTGGAATATCCTAAGAGCACGCAGCACAATCTAAGGATGCCAGATGTGACAGAAGGGGTCTGTTTGGTTTTTCCCTGTTTAGAGGTTTTACCCATGCAGAGGCTGCCTGGCAGCAGTTGGTGCGGAGTTAGCAGATGAGGACACCACGGAGAAGGACCAAGAGGAAGACAATTCTCACAGCAGAAAGGAGAGAAAGCAAGCAATGCCGTGCACCTGCGGCAGGAAGGATGCTCTCTTCTGACTGTGGAGGAGCAGAAAGAAATAGCTCAGGGAGGTGAGATGTCAGGTGGAAGCAGATAGTGGGAGTTAGAAGACCTCTATGTTCTCTGTCAAGCTAGAGGCTACAATCTACAAGAAGAAGAGAAGGTATGGAATGAATGCTCTGCAGAAAGCAAGCTGGTGACAAAAAAATACCAAGATTGCAACCCAGAATTGCAAACCCTGAGCCCAGTGGCCCCAGTGGGCAGAGCACTGTGGCAGCTCTGGAGATTGAGGAAGCTCTCTCCTGGGGACAATTTCACTAACAGGAGATGAACAAAATGGACAATATGAAACAAAGACAGGTAGTTGGTAGTATATACTTGACACTAATTGAGTGCAACAACCAATAAATATTGAGGGAAGGGTGACAATTACTGTGACAGCCTTTTCTGTTACCCCCGGTTTCTGGGGATCTTGTTGCATATTGAAATTGGACCCTGAGCCAAAGGATGATGTGGTGTGAAGGATCCTGATGGGTTAATGCAATTATTCACTGACAGTTTTTCTCACTAGTGTTAAATTTCTCTTTGTTAAATAAAATATATAAGAAAACATTAAATCAATACTTCTAAAATAATTTAATGTTTCTTACAGAATACAAAAACCATTATCAATTCTTTGATGGTATTTACATAACAACACTATGACTTAAATTACATAGGAAGAAAAATTCTCCTATCTGCCTAGTGTGTCTGATAGCAATTTTGTATGAAAAAGTGAAATACAAACAAATAATATGCTGAATGCAGTAAGCCCTGGTGGACAATTAAGGACAAAAACCAACCACATGTTTAAGGAAGTCCAGGATGAAAAATAACCCTATTACTTTTACATCCATGGTGTGTACCTGATGAGCCAATTTTAATTAAAAACAGACACAATAATATTTTTAAAGAATGAAATGAATTTTCAGTAACTGCAAAGTTTACAAAGACCATAGAAATGAATTGAGAAAAAGGGTAATCTATTGTCAAGTAAAATCTTGCCTGTGTTCTTGCTCTATTGAGCTTTCCTGAGAGAGTAAAAGGAAAATAACCAAAGCAACATATTATGTATAATGTGTTTGTTAATTTGTGCTGTTTGAGCAGATGTCACGTGGTTCATTAAAAAGAAAATAGCCACATATAATTTATAAATACTTGGGTGTATCCCTAATTCTACTAAAGTCAACAGAAACCAACATGTTCTTTCAAATATTGTTAAGATTCAAAGAAGTCCCTTCCTGGAACTGGGGTCTTCTGTATATTGGAAGAGCATGGATCAACTATCTACATGATCTTCCTTTAAGTGAAGTGTTCCTCCCTTCCTTCCACCTCTACTTCCATCCTCCCCATTGCCCCTTGCATATTCTTGATGCATTTTGTCTTTGGCAATGATGTTTCTTTTCCTGTATTCCTACCTAAGCCATACACATATAAGCCCTACCTATATCCCAGTTCTGGTGCTGCTGTTTAATACATAAATATTCCTTTATTGTGGATGGTGGAAGGAACATGAATTTCCCAGCCTGGCTTCCTGCTAATGTACTCCTCTGTAATTGGTTTTGCCACTGTCATCAATAATCTCCAAGTTACGAAGTCCAAAGGAAATATTCCAATATATCCCTTGCTTATTGGCTCTGTTGGGTTGGCAGCATTGATGGAACACTTTTCCTCCTTGCTTCCTGAGATTTCATGACAGGGTTTTCTAGGGTTTCTTTTGCCATGGTTCTCCTTCTCAGTCTCTTATCATTGACTTCCAAAGTTATGCTGGCATCCTAAATCTACCCAACTCAGATCTCTCTCCTAAATTCTTGATCAATGTGTCCACTGCTTCACACACTTCCATTTGGTTATTCTACTTGGACCTCAAAATCAACTCAAAACTGACTCCAAGGTTCCCCTACCCCACCAAGTCCACCGTGACATTCCATTCCTGCTGCTCTTTTAATTATTGAGCCATCAGAAAGCTTCGTTCATTGAGAGCCTACTCTGTGTCACGTATCAGGCACTATGACTGCTCCTACCCAAGCAAGACCTTCCAGGAGAAATTGGCTCCAAATCTCACATGACTCTTCCTTCTCAACAAGTCTTCATATGACTTTAATTATGGGTCCTATCATCTCTTACTTGGATTCAGACAATAGTTTTCTAACTTGTTTAATCACTGCAAGCCCTTCTCCCTCCAGCCACAAAGCTAAGTAAAAGGCAAACCTGATCTTTTCATTTTCTTAATTAAAACACCTCATTGTGCACTGAAAAAGTTTATGCAGCATGTAAACTGAATACATAATAAATTTTAGTTACTCCCATTTGTGCACAACCATTTTCTAAATATCTGCAGATGCCTTTGTGATTACTATTTGATACATATTTACACATGAACTTAAACTTTTATTAATTCAAAATAGTTAATCATTATATATTTTAATTGTGAATTAAAAGTCCAATTACTATCTGTAAATCACTTTTTATTTTTAAAAATAGATGGGAACACTTTGAGTAATCGGAAAGTTCCAAACTCATTAGCATGGCCTCTCTGTACAGGTGCAGCCTCGCCTCTTAGTCCATCTCATCTCATATCTTTTGTTTTGAATGTACCACATCACCAGACGTCTCCAGTATGCGGATTCCTTTTTGAAGTGGTCCTTTGTCTTTTTGAGAGTATTTTGTCCACTTCTTTCTTCCTAATTAAGAAATCTCTCTGTTAACATGGAAGGCAGAGATCTTTTCATCCCAGGGAGGAAAGCCCTGCCCAGGCCCCGGGAACGAGAACAGTCACTGCATCTCCACGCCCCGTAGCCCATGGAGGGCACATGCCCCAGTCTGCTAACAAGAGCTATGGCAGGTATTCTTAGCTCTCCAACCAGGTTAGAGGGCTTGATCTATCTCTTCTGGAATAAAATAACGATGCCTCCCACGGAGCAATATTTTCATTCCCTCCCTGTCCACCCTTCTCGTTTCTTTCATGAATGCAGTTTTAATGACAGGATTGCAGTTGCTGAAAAGGAAAGGCCAAAAGAAAGCCAAAAGCAACAGCTCCAGTATAACTGATTCTCTCATCCAATGTTCGGAAACTGCCTGCTTTGAATTTAAATCACAAAAATAAACTAGACTTCTGCTTGTATTTGTGTAACTTACATCCACATAAACCCTAACCAATGAACTTCTCATGGCTGCTAACCTTTGCATATGCTAGCAATATGGATTCCTCCTTTTCTCACCTGGCTAAACCTTTCCCAACATTCAGAAGTCAGCCAAGCCAGCACAATCTTTCAGAAGCCCATCCTGTGCGTGATAGCACTTCATACAGCATGTCATAAAAGACTGTTTACTAGTCCATCTCCCCGAGTAGACCATCTGGGTTTTTGTTTGGTTTGTTTGTTTGTTTTGAGATGGGGTTTCTGTCTGTTACCCAGGCTGGAGTGCAGTGGCACAGTCTTGGCTCACTGCAACCTCTGCTGCCTGGGTTCAAGCAGTTCTCCCTCAGCTTCCCAAGTAGCTAGGATTACAGGCATGTGCTACCATGCTAGGCTAATTTTTGTATTTTTAGTAGAGACAGGGTTTTGCCATGTTGGCCAGGCTGGTCTTGAACTCCTGACCTCAGGTGACCTACCCACCCACCTTGGCCTCCCAAAGTGCTAGGATTAAAAGTGTGAGCCACTGTGCCCCACTGGGCCATCTGTTTAGTAACTCTGATGTTTATACCCACTTTTCACACATTAATTGATTTCCTTTAAGCCGGTAACCACATTAGACCCAAGCAACAGGACAAAGAGCGCTGGGATCCCTTGATTTTCAGAGCACGATTCTGGCCTTCATTTAAACCACTCCCCTCCGCACAGATAGAGGATTCCCCCAGACCAGGGGATGTGCCCATTCAGACCTCATGCTCGTCTTCTAAACCACACACGCAAACTGGCACCACCAGAATGCACTGCCAAACCAGGCCCACACTCTGAGCCCAATGCAGGACCTTCAAAGGTCTTTTCCACATTCAAACTCCTGACAGCTGAAGACCCACAAGGTGTTGCTCCCCTAATCTGGGGCAGGAGCAGGGGTGGGAGGCAGGAGAACTATCTAGGATGAGGCAGGACAACGCTTGGACAAGGGTATCCAGGCAGACAGGTGTGGGTGAGGCTCCTCACAAAGTGAGGCAAAGCAGAGGGAGAAAGAACAGGAGTGCACTGCTGCGTTCCCTCGAGCAGAGGGCACTCAGACTCGGCTCCCAAGCCATCCCACCTATGCCAGAGTAGGAGTATGGGAATGATTTTACACAAGGCCTGGCAGTTACGTTCCTGATGTGGTACGCGGGCCTCATGTTCCACTCTTATCAGTGCCCATAAATGTTAGAAAGAAGGTATTGTTGAAATTGCTAACCATGTAGCGTATATATTAAGGCTGTTAAATAAGCAAAAATAAAGAATGAATGAATACAAAGCTACAAACATCTCACGCTTATATGTACTAATTCAGCAAATCTTTCCTTATCCAGTGCCAAAATGTGAGTGTGTTTGGATGTGTGTATGTGCATTTGTGTGTGTGTGTTTCTGCGTGTTTGTGTGCGCATCTGTGTGCCTGTGTGTTTGTATGTCATTTGTATGTGTGTTTGGGTGTGTGTTTCCGTGTATGTTTCTGTGTATGTGTGTTTGTGTATCTGTGTGCACTTGTTTGTGTATCTGTGTTTACGTGTCTGTGTATGCTTTTTCGTATATGTATGTGTGTTTGTGTGTCTGTGTGTGTGTGTTTCCGTGGTGAATAAATAGGTGCAGGCTGCTATGGTTTGTGGTTTGTCCTCTGAATTATCAAATTATTTATTTTAAAATTTAAGTATTATTTAGTTATTAAAAATTAAATTACTTAACTATTGAAAATAAATAATAATTAAAATAGAATCGTTAAAAAAATTCTGAAGTTCTGTGGATGGCAATTTAAGGACCCAGGGGAGCAGCCAGGAGATCAGTTTCCCAGCCATTGTGATGGCCCTGGAGAGGAATCCCAGGAGGGGCTTGTAGAGCTGAGGGAAAGGGGGTTTTTGGAGTCCTTGCTGTCTGTGAAGGACAGACTTGGGAGCTAGAGAGGCTGCAGAGAGGTGTACAGCGAGTGGCTTCAGACTGTATCAACTTGATGTCTCTCCTGCCTTTCTGTGGTCCTCACCTGGCTTCCTAGAGTTACCAAGGGACTTTAGGTAGACATTTCATAGCCTTAGAAACTTGTTTTGGCATTTGCCTCAGTAGAGCCAAGGATGCAGGATGGTTCTGCACACTGGTTACTCATTCTGCAAGTACCTGCAAGACTTATATACCCCACATCCCTCCCTTGCTGGAACAGGCACCTGTCCGCCAGCTCCTCTCTGACAGTCCCCACTATATCCCAGACTGCTTTTACAAAGAGTAGTGACCATGTGCATATCTCAGCAAAGCAGGTACTAAAGAAGTCACCAGTCATGCCTCCTTTGCATTCTTTTTTTTTTTTTTAATTTTTTTTTTTTTTTTTTTTTTTTGAGACGGAGTCTCGCTCTGTCGCCCAGGTTGGAGTGCTGTGGCCGGATCTCAGCTCACTGCAAGCTCCGCCTCCCGGGTTCATGCCATTCTCCTGCCTCAGCCTCCCGAGTAGCTGGGACTACAGGCGCCCGCCACGGCGCCCGGCTAGTTTTTTTTTTTTTGTATTTTTTTAGTAGAGACGGGGTTTCACCACGCTAGCCAGGATGGTCTCGATCTCCTGACCTTGTGATCCACCCGTCTCGGCCTCCCAAAGTGCTGGGATTACAGGCTTGAGCCACCGCATCCGGCCTCCTTTGCATTCTTGATTCAACTTCTAGGTTGCAAATGAAAAACAAAACAGAACTGACAAAAACCCAAACTCCTTGAATGTGGCAGTCTCATGACTTTTTCCTAAAACTGCCTATGCCATCCAAACTTGAACTCTAAGCCTGATAGTCAACTTGCCTTGCTTGCACACACTTAATGTGGTTAAAGAATGAATGATGCGATGGAGAGGATGATCATTACAAAGTGAAAAATAAGTTCTGACAAACAGAACAATTCAACAGAAAAAAATTGCATCAGCAATACCTGGATCTTAAATAAAAGGGGTAGTTTACATATAGAACTCTCATAGTCCCTTTAAATCTTCAGATCCACATGGTACTAATGTATATATTTAAGTAAATTAGCATAAGCATTGCCTAAAAGAGTCTCTTCCTAACAATATGCTTTATTTATTCCCAACTCCTTGCTGAAAAGTATCTGTTGGAAGCCCAGGCACTGAGGGAGATGCAATACTACTTATGCAAAAGCCATTTAAATCACTGACTGTAAGAATGTTATTATGCAAGATATATTGCGCCAGACCCAGGATTGCACTCTGAAGTTAATTCACAAAAGTAGAGTAATTTGTAGTTACTTAGAATGTTTGTCACAGTCCTTCGAATCACCTTCCCTCTGATATTGGAAATGCAATATTTGGAGTACTTGTGAAGGCATTAGACTTGTATTAAGGATGTAAACAAACTTCAGGTGAACCTTCTAACTCCAAAGGTACACAGATGCTATTGTGTATCAGAGAGATTGCACATTCAAGACAAATGGATATAAACTACTAAATACTTGTGTATATGTCCACCAAGTGAGTCACTAGAAAACAACACGAGAAAACATGTCCTTTTTTAAAGCATGCTAAAAGTGGTGAATTTCAGCTATATACAACGCAATAATTGCAAAATGCTTTGGAGGACTCAGGGTAGCTGATTCAGTGGTTAGTGTCTTGTAGACAATGTGGTAAAGTTAGTTTCAGATATAAATACATACAAAAATGTGTTTCTCTCTCCTTTTAAGGCAGCCTGACTAATTTGGCCTTTGTTCTCTGCTCTTGCCATTAGATTGATTCAAGGCTAAAGTTGATTGACGGGAGCTGCCTGCAGACACTGTGGGCAGCCTTCTGAGCAGCACTTTGTAGAGTTCTGTACATTTGATTTGCTCTCTATAACTTACAGTAAGTTGAAGGAGGCCACATCCAGGGATCAATCATTTTGAGCAAATATGTTTCCAAAGTTTCTCTACTCTTCATGACTCTTTTTTTCCATTATGTGTACATATATACCCCACATGAATTTTTTTCAAAATATGTTCACTTAAGGGAGTTGAACAATGAGAACACATGGACACAGGGAGGGGAACATCACACACCGGGACCTGCAGGGGGTGGGGAGCTACGGGAGGGATAACATTAGGAGAAATACCTAATATAGGTGATGGGTTGATGGGTGCTGCAAACCACCATGACACGTGTATACCTATGTAACAAAACTGTACGTTCTGCACATGTAACCCAGAACTTAAAGTATAATATTATATTATATATATATACACACATATTCACTTAAATAATTATCTAATGGAATCATTGGAAGACCTGAATCTTTCAGTAGAATTCATCAGCATCCACGGAAACAAGAAAGACAAAGTACAAAAAGACATAGTTTTGAGCAAGAATGAGTTTATTTAGCAACCTCTCATTAAGTGAGAACTGTTCTTAGGATTCTCCATCCCAAGGCACTCTTTTTTGACAACAGACTAGTATTCATGGAGATCACGTTATTTTACTTTCCTGTAGAGATGATAAGGATACCTAGGAGTCAATAACGTGTCTCTACCAGTAGATGACTTTGGAGATTTCACCCTCTAGTTTCTACAGTTGTCATCATTTGAGGTCAGGGCTGCTGCTGCATTCCTAAACTCAACCCATAATTGCTTTAATGAATTTAAATAATGTATTTACCTACAAATCATCAGCGAGCATTGCAGGAGAAATCAAAAGTACTGCTGGAAGAAAATAAACAGGTAAATTATATAAGTGTGTGTGTGTGTGTGTGTATAATCTTTTTAATATATAACATATATTCCGTAAGTATAATACATACTACTAGTATAATGTATAATTATGTGTATTATATAAAACATTATACATATATTTATTATATGTAATATTTTTAAAACTCCAGCAGTTAAGCCTATATTTTAGATAATAATTATTTATTAAAGCCTAAAAATGATTATAATGAAATTATATTTGATTGGATGTTCACAGATCAGACAACAGTGGTAGCTGAAGCTATAAATTCTTATTTTTTGACTGGTTAAAGGCCTCGTCCTCTAATTCTGAAATATTTACTCCCCTATGTGAATCAATTTCACATTTTAGCATATTACTAAAGACTTGTTAGGCAATATAGGGAAACCAGAGGCTACAAATATACTTAGCATACATTAAATGTGCATGCAGTCCATCAGTCTTAAAAATAAAAACACACACAAAGTGTGTATTCTAGGGAAAAGTTAAAAATACCTTCTATCCAACTGTCTTACAAACAGCAAACCATGAAATCAACTGGGTGTGAATGCACAGGAGGCCACTGCAACAAAATATCTCCGTGTAAAGTAATGCGCAGCAATCTGTCCATAGGCCAGGAGAAAGACCAAGTGAATGACGTGGAGGAGGAGGAAGAAGAAATACAGAAGTATAAATGTATAAAATAAAAGTGCCTCTGGGCATGTGCCTCTCTCTAGAGAGCAGCTGAGGGGTCTGGATAGTCTGATGTCAGAACAGTCCCTGCTAGTGGCTGCTTCTACAGCCTTTCACTCCCATCCTGCTCTTTGCTACTCAAGATGCCCTTGCTTCCTGGGCTCCTCTATCTCCCAGTGCAAATTCCTGGATCCCCAGCTAGACTCTACTCCAGACCAGGCACCCTGCTGTGATGGAGGAGGAGTCTGGCTCACCCTAGCTGCAGCAGATCCACAGGGACTGGGAGAAAAGAGACTGGAGAAAGAGCTCAGTCTGCCTGGGGCTTGCCATAAGAATGAGGGAAATGTTCTTCCTTGTCCAGGCAAGGCAGTGGGGAAGTGGGATATTTTAAAAAGCATCAGGGGTTGGGCCTGACTCAAAGGATCGAAAGATTAAAGTTGAGATTCATAGGGCACAAGTAATGTGATATTTCTAGTTAATAAAATGCCTAGGCAAACCTGGGAGATTTGATGTCGCTTTTATTGCTTTCCGAAGGAAGTATCCTGTGAAGATTTCCATAATATCTTTTCTAAGCATTTTCATTGTACAAAGAAAATGCAATGACCCCCTGACCACTTCACATGTTGGTGCCAAAAAAGAAGTATTATAATAATTAAACTCTAGTTCTTAATGTCCAGATATAAATACATGTATATATGAGCCACCATGAAGTGTATTTGAATATGCAAAAGCTGAAAAAGAAGTAATATCTTACTGTTTCTCATTTAATTTTGATAATTACATTTTGGTTACATCATGGTAATATTATCAATGTTTTACAAATGCCCTTTGGAAATGACATTTTTGGCCAGGGGCAGTGGTTCATGCCTATAATTTCAGTACTTTGGAAGGCTGAGGTCAGAGAATCACTTGAGACCAGGAGTACTAGACTAACATGGCAATATAGCTAGACCCTCTCTCTACAAAAAAGTTTTAAATTAGCTTGGCATGTTGGCACGTTCATGTAGTTCTAGCTACTCAGGAGGCTGAGGCAGGAGGATTATTTAAGCCCAGAAGTTCAAGTTTACAGTGAACTATCATGGCGCCACTGCACTCCAGCCTAGCCCAAAGTGAGATCTTGTCTCAAAAAAAATAAAAAAAGAAAAGAAAAAAAAAAAGAAATGGCATTTTTAACCATTTTTACACACGTTTCATATGAGCTAAATCAAGAATGGTTTGAACTGCAGGTGTATTCTCCAGCCCTTGTCCATGGTGCTATTGCTGGTAAACATTCATGGCCATGACTAATCTGGCATGGTCTTCATCTTTGCTCAGTGATGAGATGAGCTTCATGTCTGTGGTCTGCTCCTCCTTTGCCTCTGTCAAAGCAGTTGAATAGTACATCTCTAAAACTCAAGTAGAGCCTGCAGCCTGCACACTCATCATGAGTCCTAAATTACCAACTTTTGTATATGCGTGTATGAAAACAGCATAACTATAAAGGAGTGACAATTGAGACCGCACTTAGGTCTAAAGGAGAAGCAAGCAAAATAAGAGATGCAGGTTTTCTTTATTAAAGCAAGACTCACTTGACTATGCCCCCCTGGTTTTGTAAGCACAAGGAGAAATGGTGACTGTCCCTGGGTGGCCTTTCCCAGTGTTCCCTGGCAAAGCTGAACACCGAGGAGCAGATGAGTAAGTATGCAGAGAGACCCAGAAGCTCCAGAAAGGAATGGGTCCTTCCCTCGGGAAGCACGTCCTTTCCAGTGGGTTAGACTGGATGTGCCAAGCGCCACTGAAAGAAAGGGTCCCATGGGTGAGCTCACCATAGAGGAAGGTAGACTGGGGGTGACCAGCACCAGCACCAGTGTCCAGCATTGTCCCTCAGAAGTGTGACCCACAGACCTGGTGTCACAGTCTGCCAGGGATTCACTTGAAAGAATAACCAATGCAACATCTCCCCAGTACACACATGTACATGCACGTGCATCCCTCACACACTGGAAAGGTGAAGCTTAACAATTTTCAGTAAAAGCTCTCTACATTCATATTCACAACCATGAGGAACTAAAAAACTGTATATATTTCGGTTGCTAAATCTGTCCATTGATCTATGTCTGATCACAAGTACTTAAGTTACTTAACATTTTGGCTAATGTAATTTCATGTTATTTCAAGTTCATTGTTGTCAAATTTGTGTTAGTATTTCTATTGTGTTGTGTTAGATATTTAATTCATAAAAACTGATTCATAGCAAAAAAGTCGTTCATCAAAGTATAAAATTAACAATGAAAACTGTAATTAAAATTTTAAATTCCAAATAATTTTGTAAAAACAAATTGTAAGCAGCATTCCAGTGTTGGTGGAGATTGTGAAGCCATGACAAGTGAAACATTCACGGAGAAACACATCACGCATGCAGAATGAAAAAGAATGGTGTAATTAGGAAGTATGAATATAAATAACATAAAATTGGGTGAGGCTAGCAAACTATTTGCCTATAAACTCCAGTGCATAACCTTTTAAGAAACAACTTTGCTATTAAAAAATAATAATAGTAATTTTAAAAGTATTAAATCAACCATACTTTTTGTTTTGGATAGGCAGGAAATAAGTCTTTCTACTATGAATTAGTAAATTATGGTACTTCCGTGAGGAAGAGAACAAAACTAGAGAGCAATCATTCAAAGTTCCACTTGCACTATAGAGCAACTGAATGGAAATCATTCTCCAGGTCTATAACGAACTCAGTTCAAATCCTGCTAATGATCAGTGACCTCACTGGCTCTCAGGACCACCGCTCCCTGCAGGAGGCACGGTGGTTGATATCAGTATCCCGCTGGCTTCTTGGGCTTTCCAGAAAGCCCACACTCTTCTGCCTCCCTTAGTGGAGTTTTGTCAATCACGTTTGTTCCCAAATTTATTTATGGAAGTTTGGCTCATTATTATAACAGTTTAATTTTACTAAATATCATGTTAATGTATGAATAACAATACAAAGAATAGTTCCAACGAAAATCAAATTGAATGCTTTCAGTAAAAACAAATAAACGTTAATTGCTGAAAATACTTGTAGCAAATTTAGATAGGTCTGAAAGACCTAGGGGGTAGAAAGTCATATAAATTTAGTGGTACTGCCCATGTCAGTTGTTTCCCAAGAGTATTTACATTCAGAATCCACCTTAAAGAGTGGAGACAGACCAGGTGTGGTGGCTTATGTCTGTAATCCCAGCACTTTGGGGGGCCAAGGCGGGCAGATCACGAAGTCAGGAGTTCGAGACCAGCCTGGCCAATATGACAAACCCTGTCTATACTAATAATACAAAAATCAGCTAGGCATGGTGGTGGGCGCCTGTAGTCCCAGCTACTGAGGAGGCTGAGGCAGGAGAATCGCTTGAACCTGGAAGTCAGAGGTTTCAGTGAGCCGAGATCATGCCACTGCAATCCAGCCTGGGTGACAGAGTGAGACTCCGTCTCAAAAAAAAAAAAAAAAAGGAATGGTAACAATGAGTATGCTGACAGCAAAAATAGGTCTTGTAATAGTAATTTTTACAAAGTCTTTTCCCTTCACCAAATATTCACAGTAAATGCCCACTCATATTTTCAAGTTAAGCTAAAGTGTCTAAGTTACGCTAATAACTTTTTTATTTCATATTTTAATAGGCTTTTTTTTTTCAATTAAATAAACGACTACTGCTAAGTTTATCAAATTCGCTAGACAGGCATCCACTGTAATACATTCATCAGTTCTCCACAAGCAACATGGGAATTATTATTTTAACAAAGGAACTTCGTGCATATTGGTTAACGAAATGATATGCAATCTGAAGAAATAAACTCCTGTCACATAGGCATGCCAGAAGTAATGCAGCCAGATAAAACAACAGGTATGCAAAACAAATCAGAATTTTGGAATATGTGAGGAAAACTTAGCAACCACAATATCATCTGTAGGTTTTTGAAATCTCATTCAACAGAAACTTCACGCTAAGGAAAAACCAATGGTTCACAAGAATGGCTGCCCTGGGAACCCATGGAAAGTAGGTTGTAGTGGAACTCATATTTTGGGAGGACCTAGGATATTGTAGGACCTATGCTACAGGGAAAGGCATATCTTCATTTAATTACAGATGAGTTTGTGAGCACAGAAACAGATGTGATTGATTATAAGGACACTGTGACAGGTCCTGATCAAAGGCCAGCTGTAATGGCAGCTACTTTAATTATCAAAAATCATGATCAGGCCACGCGCAGTCGCTGACGCCTGTAATCCCAGCACTTTGGGAGGCCAAGGCAGGTGGATCACTAGGTCAGGAGTTCGAGATGGGCCTGGCCAATATGGTGAAACCCTGTATCTACTAAAAATACAAAAATTAGTCAGGCATAATGGCATGCGCCTGTAATCCCAGCTACTCAGGAGGCTGAGGCAGGAAAATTGCTTGAACCCAGAAGGCAGAGGTTGCACGCCGAGATCATGCCACTGCACTCCAGCCAGGAAGACAGAGCAAGATTCCATCCCCCCCCCAAAAAAGAAAAAAAAATCATAGTAGTAAAAGTTAACTTTTTTTGTGTATGTAGTAGTGGACAGGTAATGTTCTAAATACATGTAAGATAGATACTATTTCTATCCCCATTTTATAGATGAGGAAGCTGAGGCAAAAATGGATAAAATAACTGGTTTAAAATTATTTTTTAAAATTCACTTTAAAACACAGTGAATAAGAGGTAGAGCCAGGACTGAAACCCACATAATCGAGCTACCCTGTGGTGTATGCTGGGCTTATGACTGAGATGCTGGAGTCTCTCCCCACACCAGTCCCACCCAGGCATGCCCCTCACCTACTGGAGAGATATGAGCAAGAGTACGGGCTCCGCTTTTGAACACTATCAAGTGATGGCTGTGGAGGGCTGGGGCTCAGACTAGTTTTTGAAATAATGGCTCTGAAAAAGCTAGTAAAGCTATTCCCATAATTTGAAGTGACCGATGTGAGCAATATTTCTCAACAATAAATCCATTCTAATGGAGAGCCCAAAGAGCCTGCGCCAAAATATCATATTTTTTAATATTGAAAGCTCATGAGGTTCTTAAGAAGATTATTGCAAATAGTTTTATTGCCAACTGTATGGCAGTTTCCTAGTGCTTAATGATTTTCTTCGTTTGTTGGAGCAAAAAAGTCAACAGTGGATTTTTAGGCATTAAAATAAAACAAAATACAGACTTTCACCCAAGAGCTAGAATGGAAGTAAAGAAATGCTTCTCTGAATGAAGTATATCAGAAGAATGGGTAAGAAATCCACCCACAACTACTCCCAGTTGAAACATCTAAGCACCCCCCTTTTAAATCGGATGTCTCAACTTTTCTGAAAAGGTGCTGAAACAAATTTTCACTAAGAAGTCTCTATATAGCTTCTGAGTGTATGGTTGAAATAAGTACCCCAGGCTGTGACAGAAACTTCAGACCTTTGCTGCATTTCTACCAACTTTTAGTAGTGAATCAAAAAAATAATTTTATAGAAATAAAGAAAAGAATATAAAAGAACTTTATGTGGAAACTGACCTAGGGCTCAAAATATCCACTGTCTAGCCAGGCATTTGAGCCTTGAGGAAGGATTATAAATAATACCTTTTCTCTCCCTCCATTATATAGTGACACTAATCATTAGAGTTAACAATATTATGTTTTCTTTTAATTATATTAAATGTATGATAGCTACTAATTTTTTTCTTTGTAAACAAACAAAAATCAGTACTCTTGGTGACTGCCATCTTTGCTGTTTGGGAGCCTTCACTGGTGATACCTCCAGGTACTGGAAAAACTGAGGTGACTAGGGACCACAGCAGCCCTACAGAGTAGTGGCCAGACTGTTAAAAGAAAAACAAACAAACAAAAACAGCAACAACTACAACACCACCGACTAAAATTTCATCCAAAAGTCAGCAACCTCAAACATCAAAGGCAGATAAACCAATAAAGATGAGAAAGTATCAGTGCAAAAATGTTGAAAACTCAAAAAGTCAGAGTGCCCACTTTCCTCCAAATGACAGCAACACCTTTCCAGCAAGCAAACAGACCTGAGCTGAGGCTGAGATGGCTGAAATGACAGAAGTAGGCTTCAGAATGTCGATTGAAATGAACTTCGCTGAGCTAAAGGAGCATATTGTAATCCAGTGCAAGGAAGCTAAGAACTATGATAAAACAATGCAGGAGATGACAGCCAAAATAGCCAGTATAGAGTGGAAAATAACTGACCTGATAGGGCTAAAAAGCACACTGCAAGAACTTCACAATGCAATCACAAGTATTAATAGCAGAATAGACCAAGTGGAGGAAAGAATCTCAGAGCTTAACGACTTGCTTTCTGATATAAGACAGGCAGAGAAAAATAGAGAAAAAAGAAAAAAAAAGGAATGAACAAAACCTCTGAGAAATACAGGATTATGTGAAGAGACCAAATCTATAACAGACTGTGATACCTGAAAGAGACAGGGAGAATGGAATCAATTTGGAAACCATATTTTAGGATATCATCCAGGAGAACTTCCCCAGTGTAGCTAGACAGGCCAACATTCAAATTCAGGAAATGCAGAGAACCCCATAAGATATCCCAAGAGAAGATTATCCCCAAGACACATAATCATTACATTCTTCAAGTTCAAAATAAAAGAAAAAACATGTTAAGGGGAGCCAGAAAGAAAGGTCAGGTAACCAAAAAGGGAAACCCATCAGACTAATGGTGAACCTCTCAGAGGACACCCTACAAGCCAGAAGAGATTGGGGGGCTAATATTCAAAATTCTTAAAGGAAAGAAATTCCAACTGAGGATTTAATATTCACCTAAATTAAGCTTCATAGGCAAAGGAGAAATAAGATCTTTTTCAGACAAGCAAATGCTGAGGAAATTTGTTACCACCAGACCTAACACAAAATATGGAAAGGAAAAACCACTGGCAGCCACTACAAAATACACTGAAGTACACAGACCAGTGACACTGTGAAACAACCACAAAAACAAGTCTCCAAAATAACCAGCTAACATCATGAAACAGGATCAAATACACATATAACAATACTAACCTTAAATGTAAATGGGCTTAATGCCCCAATTAAAAGACACAGAGTGGCAAGCTGCATAAAGTACTATTGGTATGGTGTCTTCAACAGACCCATCTCACAGGTGAAGATACACATAGGCTCAAAATAAAGGGATAGAGGAAAATTTACCAACCAAATGGAAAACAGAAAAAAACAGGGGTTGCAATTCTAGTTTTTGACAAAACAGACTTTAAACTAACAAAGATCAAAAAAGACACAGGAAGGTATTACATAATGGTGAAAGGTTCAATTCAACAATAAGAGCTAACTATAGTAAATATATGTGTACCCAATACAAGAACATTCAAATATATAAACCAAGTTCTTAGAGACCCCTCAAAGAGACTTAGGCTCCAACACAATAGTAGTATGACACTTTAACACCCCACTGACAATATTAGACAGATCATTGAGACAGAAAATTAACAAAGGTATTCAGGACCTGAACTCAGCTCTGGATAAAGTGGATGTGATAGATATCTACAGAACTCTCCACTGAAAAACAACAGAATATATATTCTTCTCATCACCACACAGCACTTGCTCTAAAATTCATCACATAATTAGAAGTAAAACACCCCTCAGCAAATGCAAAAGAACTAAAATCATAACAGTTTTTCAGACCACAGTGCAATCAAATTAGAACTCAAGATTAATAAATTCACTCAAAACCATAGAACCACATGCAAGTTGAACAACCTGCTTCTGAATGACTTTTTGGTAAATAATGAAATTAAAACAGAGATCAAGAAATTCTTTGAAACTAATGAGAACAAAGATACAATGTACCAGAATCTCTGGGATGCAGCTAAAGCCGTGTTAAGAGGGAAATTTATAGCACTAAATGCCTACATCAAAAAGAAAGATTTCAAATTAGCAACCTAATTGCACAATTAAAAGAACAAGAGAACCAAGAACAGACAAACCCCAAAGCTAGCAGAAGACAAGACATAACCAAGATCAGAGCTGAACTGAAGGAGACAGAGATGCAAAAAACCCTTCAAAAATTAACAAATCCAGGAGCTCTTTTTTGAAAAAATTAATAAAATAGGTAGACTTCTAGCTAGACTAATAAAGCAGAAAGAGAAGAACCAAATAAACACAATCAGAAATGAAAAGAGGATACTACCACTAAACACACAGAAATACAAACAATCATCGGAGAATATTATAAATACCTCTATACATACAAACTAAAAAATCTAGAAGAAATGGAAAAATTCCTGGACACATATACCCTCCCAAGACTGAACCAGGAAGAAATTGAATAGAAACTGAAGAGACCAGTAATGAGTTCTGAAGTTGAGGCAAAAAAAACCCAGAACCAGATGGATTCGCAGCTGAATTCTACCAGCAGTACAAAGAAGAACTGGTACCATTTCTACTAAAACTATTCCAAAAAATTGAAAAGCAAGGACTTCTCTCTAATTCATTCTATGAGGCCAACATCATCCTGATGCCAGAACCTCGCAGAGATACAACAAAGAAAACTTAAAAACATTGATGCAAAAATCCTCAATAAAATACTGGCAAACGAAATCCAGCAGCACATCAAAAAGCTTATCCACTACTATTAAGTAAGCTTCATCCCCAGGTGCAAGGTTGGTTCAACATATACAAATCAATAAATGTGATTCATCACATAAACAGAACTAAAGACAAAAACCACATGATTATCTTAATAGAGGCAGAAAAAGTCTTCAATAAAATTCAACATTCCTTCATGTTAAAAAAACTCTCAATAAACTAGGTATTGAAGGAACACACCTCAAAATAAGAGCCATATATGACACACCCACAGTCAATATCATGCTGAATGGGCAAAAACTGGAAGCATTCTCCTTGAAAACTGGCATAAGACAAGGATGCCCTCTCTCACCACTCCTATTCAGTACAGTATTGGAAGTTCTTGCCCAGGCAATCAGTCAAGAGAAAGAAATAAATTGTATTCAAATAGAAACAGAGGAAGTCAAACTACCTTTATAGATAGCATGACCCTATGTCTAGAAAACCCCATTGTCTCAGTCCAAATGCTTCTTAAGCTGGTGAGCAACTTCAGCAAAGTCTCAGGATACAATATCAATGGGCAAACACTGCTAGCATTCCTGTACACCAATAACAGGTGAGGCGAGAACCAAATCATGAATGAACTCTCATTCATGATTGCCACAAAAAGAATAAAATACTTAGAAATGCAGCTAACCAGGAAGTAAAGGACCTCTTCAAGAACTACAAACCACTTCTCAAGGAAATTAGAGAGGACATAAACTACTGGAAAAATATTCCATGCTCATAGATAGGAAGAATTAGCATCATGAAAATGACCATACTGCCTAAATCAATTTATACATTAAATGCTATTCCCAATAAATGCTATGCCCATTAAACTACCATTGACATCCTCCACAGAATTAGAAAAAAACTATTTTAAAATTCATATAGAACCAAAAAAGAGCCTGAATAGCCAAGACAATCCTACGCAAAAAGAACAAAGCTGGAGGCATCATGCCAACCAACTTCAAACTATATTACAGGGCTACAATAATCAAAACAGCATGGTAGTGGTACAAGAATAGACACATAGCAATGGAACAGAATAGAGAACCCAGAAATAAGACTGCACACCTACAACCACCTGATATTCGACAAACCTGACAGAAACAAGCAATGAGGAAAGGATTTCCTATTTAATAAATTGTGCTTGGAGAGCTGGCTAGCCATATGCAAAAACAAAATGAAACTGGACTCCTTCCTTATGACATACATAAAAATCAACTCAAGATGGATTAAAGACTTAAATATAAAACCCAGAACTATAAAAACCCTAGAAGGAAACCTAGTCAATATCATTCAGGGTATCGGCACAGGCAAAGATTTCATGACAAAGACACCAAAAGTGATTGCAAAAAAAGTAAACATTGACAAATGGGATCTAATTAAACTAAAGAGCTTCTGCACAGCAAAAGAAACTATCAACAGAGTAAACAGACAACCTACAAAATGGAAGAAAATTTTTACAGTTTGTGCATTTGACAAAGGTCTAATATCCAGCATCCATAAGAAACTTAAATTTGTATGAAAGAAGCACGTAACCCCATTAAAAAGTGGGTAAATGACATGAACAGACACTTCTCAAAAGAAGATGTACATGTAGTCAACAAATATGAAAAAAAGCTCATCACTGATTATTAGAGAAATACAAATCAAAACCACAATGAGATCTCATGCCAGTCAGAATGGCTATTATTAAAAAGTCAAAAAACAACAGATACAGGTGAGGCTGTGGAGAAAAAGAAATGCTTTTACACTGTTGGTGGGGGTGTACATTAATTCAACCACTGTGGAAGACAGTGTGGCAATTTTTCTGTAGCAGGACAAGCCACAGACAAAACCTCTCAGACACCAAGTTGTAGAAGGAAGGGCTTTATTCAGCTGGGAGCATCAGCAAGCTACTGCCTTAAAATCTGAGCTCCCCAAATGCACAATTTCTGTCCCTTTTAAGGACTCACAACACTAAAGATTTTACATGAAAGGGTCGTGACTGATTTGAGCAAGCAGGGGGTATGTGACAGGGTGCACCTGCATGCACCGGTGGTCAGAGAGAAACAGAACAAGGCAGGAAGTTTCACAATATTCTTCTATACAATGTCTTCTATACAATGTCTGGAACCTATGAATAACATCGGTTTCTAAGTTATGAGTTGATTTTTAACTACTGGGTTTAGGCCAGGCAGGCCCAGGCCTGCTTTCAGGCCTGGTGCCGGGCTGCCTGTCTTTGGTTTTACTTCCTTGTTTTTCTTAAAACAGGTACTGAGTATAAAACAATATGAGAGGGTCTCTCTCTTTCCTCAATTCCCCCCTTTGAGACTCTCACTTTTTATTAGTGGGAGTTTTCACTCTTATTTTTGCTACTATGTATTTTTGTGCAATAGATTGATAGTGATTCATATAGTACATTTGTGCTGAAGCATTTTGGTGAACTAAGGTAGTGATGAAGTTTTTTTTTATCATTTGGAGAAGTACAGGTAGCAAACAAGAGAACAGTAAGCAGGTTCTTATTACTATTATAACTTTTATTATAAGAGTTTTAAATCCTCCTAGTGCTGTAACTAATTTTTAAACATGACTTCAAGGCCTAATTCGTGCTACACTTGTATGGGCACATGTGTCAGTTGTGTCATATTTTTAACTATGTCTTTTACTACTTGCCTTTGATATCTATGTGTAGACAGTAATTAATAAGGTTAAATTTTTTATAGACCTCTCTTTCAGCTGCTAGCAAGTAGTTGAGAGCCAATCTATTTTGATAGATAGCATTTCTTATCTGAGTTTCTTGCCAGGCCAGAATAGTCAAGACTTGACCAGTTTTATTGGTGATAATTTTTAAAACAGCTTGCAACCGTATGACTCAGTTGAGCATGTAAATGGGGGTCCGGTATCCCCATGAGCCATCTTGTGTCTAAGTGGCAGGCCTATAGTATTGTATAATTTTTTAGGAGGTCATTTATCATTTTTTTAATTACCTATGGCTATGCTTCGCTTTCTGCGGGAAACATAGACAGGGAAGCCCAGGAGTTCGCCTGTTTTTATGGGGAGTAGAAAGAAAGATGATTTAATAGTGCCAATAACACAACCACCTGTCCACTGGTCAGGCAGTTTAGCGTAGGCTCTATGTCTATATATTCAGTACATATCCAGTATATGTACTGTATATGTCTACCTATCCAGTACTACATAACCCGGTGGGGGCAGTCCAGTCCTGGTGGAATTCTGGATGGGCCCAGACAGTCTGCAACCTTGGAAATTTACTGAATGAATCTCTTTCTGTGTAATTGGAACTCCACCATGTAACTGTTTTTTGGGTACCATTATACAGTTTTTGCCTCAGACAACTAAGTCATCCTATAGAACGAGTGAATTTTTTCCTTTTTTAGCTATGCAATGTCGTCCAATAATTGAGACTTTTAGAACCTAAAGATGATCAGGGGGATTTTTTTGGGCCAGGAATTCATCAGGAACTGGGTCTGTAGGCACTAATTCTTGGGCTTCTTATGGCCCATTGATCTCTTATTACAGTTTTTCCACAAACGTAACATGAAGTGACATTTAGAGACTGGCTACATGCTCGGCTAATTGCAAAAACAAATTTCTGGTTTTTCCTGGAGTCTCTGGTACTGGCACATTTAGTTTATCATAGAAAGTCTGAAATACTCATTCCGGAGAGAATTTACGAACCTCCTCTTTTACTAAGATATTCACTCTAGGACCTAGTCCTTTCCTGTTGATGCCCAGAGATACGTGTTCTTCTTTTTTCTACCTTGGGTTTAAGGGATTTGTAATTACTAATTTCAAGGGGTTGCAGCTTCCATTCATAAAGGAGGGGCTGCCTTCTCCTTTTCGGAGCTAAAACAGGATCTTTTTTGTCCTTTTTACAATAGTCTAGATGACACAAGACCAGTAATTACATACATTTGCACATGAGCTTAATTCATGGCAGATATACTTATTCCCTGCCGTGTAATCTTTTTTTTTTTTTTAATTTAAAGAACTGCATCTTATTCTATGCCGATTGCTATTGATAGTGGCACAAGCATTAAATTTTAGGGTCATATGCTTGGAGATCCCTCTTTCTTCTGTCCTAGCTATTACTTTACTCGTGTCACCTAGAAAAGGATGAGTCCTTAATTTTATTTTAAAAACTGCCGTCATGGGAGCTTAAAATGGGTTACAACACGCATCAGGTTGGTTATTTCTTGGGCCACATACTTTGGATAGAATAGCATTATACAAACAAGTTTCTTTCAGAGTCCTGGTACACTTATAATAACCATGAAGTAATAGGACTATAGCAATCTTTTGTCCTACCTCAGTGACTTGATGTATATACTGGGAACAACCCTTAGTCTGAGGAAGGTCAGTTGAAGTGCTTACCATACAAGTCCAAATTTTAAGGAAAATGAGTCCCACGGTGAGTTTCCTCATGCTTCAGCCGTGTGTGGACCAGTCAGCTTCCAGGTGGGACTGGAGCAGGGCTTGTCGTCTTCTTCAGAGTCACTTTGCAGGAGCTGGCAAAGCTGCTCCCATCCATGTACAACTCCCAGTCTACTGATGTTTAAAGATGGTCTCGGAGGTTGGGCTTACTTGAATAAACTGAGTCCAATACTTTACACAGTTATGTTTAACTGGGCTCTCTGATACCAGGAACATGGTGGCGGGGTTTAGGGTATTGCAAACTTCAATGGTTATGCAGGGATTTTCACAGAGCAAGCTTTGGTATCTAATTAGTCTAGTACTCATTAGCTAATGGTGTCCTTTGGTATTTATTAAAATTACCACAGCATGGGGGGACTTTAGGTTTTACCTAAGAGTTAGCTTGTCTGCTTCTTGTTTTAATAGGGCTGTTGCTGCCAGGGCCCTTGGACATGGGGGCCAGCCTTTGGAAACCCTATCTAGTTGTTTTGAGACATAGGCCACTGGCCTTGGCCAGGGCCCTATAGTCTGGGTTAAAACTCCAATGGCCATTTTTTTTCTTTTTGATACATAGAGTGTAAAGAGTTTTGTCAGGTCAGGTAGCCTCAGGACTGGGGCTGACATGCATTTTTCTTTTTAACTCACGAAAAGCTCACTGCTGTTGGTTGTAATAAATGTAGTTTATCTAATCTCCATTTTTATTGACTGTCATCTACCAAAATATGGACTTAAATCCTGTAACCATTTGATTTCAAACTTCAAATTGATCTGGTATTCCTTGTGGGGCTCCAATTGCATCTAAATAGATGTGAGAGTTGGGAAACCTATAAGGGGCTTCTCTCACTTTACCATGTCTTATAATTATTTCTTTTTCTTTTGTTAATGAAATGCCAGGGTGAAAAGGAAAGCCAAATGGACTAAAGCACAAGTGCCACTCCAGTTATTCAGCAGAGTGCCCAGTAAAGGTCCACAACACACCTGCTCGGGTATGAACAAGGGCTGACTGATTGAGAAGCTCTTAAAAATTTTAAACAAAAGCCAAAATTGACAAATGGGATCTCATTAAACTAAAGAGCTTCTGCACAGCAAAAGAAACTACCATCAGAGTGAACAGGCAACCTATAGAATGGGAGAAAATTTTTGCAATCTACTCATCTGACAAAGGGCTAATATCCAGAACCTACAAAGAACTCAAACAAATTTACAAGAAAAAAACAAACAACCCCATCAAAAAGTGAGCAAGGATATAAACAGACATTTCTCAAAAGAAAACATTCATACAGCCAACAGACACATGAAAAAATTCTCATCATCACTGGCCATCAGAGAAATGCAAATCAAAACCTCAATGAGATAGCATCTCACACCAGTTAGAATGGCAATCATTAAAAAGTCAGGAAACAACAGGTGCTGGAGAGGATGTGGAGAAATAGGAACACTTTTACACTGTTGGTGGGATTGTAAACTAGTTCAACCATTATGGAAAACAGTATGGCGATTCCTCAAGGATCTAGAACTAGAAGTACCATATGACCCAGTCATCCCATTACTGGGTATATACCCAAAGGATTATAAATCATGCTGCTATAAAGACACATGCACACGTATGTTTATTGTGGCACTATTCACAATAGCAAAGACTTGGAATCAACCCAAATGTCTATCAGTGACAGACTGGATGAAGGAAATGTGGCACATATACACCATGGAATACTATGCAGCCATAAAAAAGGATGAGTTTGTGTCCTTTGTAGGGACATGGATGCAGCTAGAAACCATCATTCTCAGCAAACTATCACAAGAACAGCAAACCAAACACCGCATGTTCTCACTCATAGGTGGGAACTGAACAATGAGATCACTTGGACTCAGGAAGGGGAACATCACACACTGGGGCCTATCATGGGGAGGGGGGAGGGATTGCCTTGGGAGTTATACCTGATATAAATGACGAGTTGATGGGTGCTGACAAGTTGATGGGTGCTGATGAGTTGATGGGTGCAGCACACCAACATGGCACAAGTATATATATGTAACAAACCTGCACATTATGCACATGTACCCTAGAACTTAAAGTATAATAATAATAATAATAATAATAATAATAATAAAGTGACAAGATTTGGCTGTGTCCCTACCCAAATCTCATCTTGAATTCCACATGTTATGTTGTGGGAGGGACCTGGTGGGAGGCAACTGAATTATGGGGGTAGGTCTTTCCTGTGCTGTTTTTGTGATAGTGAGTAAGTCTCATGAGATCTGACGGTTTTAAAAACAGGAGTTTCCCTGCACAAGCTCTCTCTTTGCCTGCTGCCATCAATGTAAGACATGACTTACTCTTCCTTGCCTTCCGCCATGATTGTGAGGCCTCCTTAGCCACATGGAACTATAAGTCAATTAAACCTTTCTTCCTATATATAAAAAAAAAAGAAAAATTTTTAAGCTCACTGCATCCCTTCAAGTCTCCAAGGAATGTTAAGTCTCCTCCCTGCCATGAGAGACATGAAGTGAACTTAGTGTTGGGAGACGGAAGCTGGATGGCCCTCAGGGGCTGACCTGCAGGGACTTCGGGATATAGCAGAGAGAGCTTGGCATGACTTAATATTCCAGGCTGTAGAATCCTGGAAAAGAGCTACCATGCAGCCCATGCCTGGTCGACTGGAGGACCACCTTAGTGGAAGGGGGCAATCAGGGCCTCTGGCCCGCCATATACACAAGCATAACAATTGCTTTTGTTTAACGTGCCGATGGAATATTTGATCCATTTCAACCAGGCATTTGCATATTGGTATGTTGTCTTAATTGTCAAAGTTTGTTTTAAGTCTTTAACTTCTATGATCCTTTAGCAAAATGAAAGTTTCCTTTAGCACCTATTTTTATTAGTTTTTAGACCAAAGAAAGTTAAACACCATTTTATATTTAATAATGCTTCTTATATGATTTTTATACCAGATAAGGTAAATTTTACCTTTATATTAGTGTGTTATTAATGTTGAACTTAATTTTAATAAAACCTTGTAGACATATTTGTTCATTTTTTTATGTTTGACCATAAGGTAAGATTTTATAGACTCTTTTTAACCTTTTATAATTTTTGTTAAAGAGCATTTTGATGCTTTCAGAAAAACCTGTTGCATTTTACTTTAATGTCCAGTTCACAGAAAAACTGGATGATACCTTTTTTAACTTTAGCTAATATGTTTACACACAGAATTTTCTATACAATTAATGTTTTAAAACTTGCTTAAACTTTCAAAACAATAATATTTTTTAACCTTTTAATGTAGGTAAAAATCCACATTCTTATGCCTCCTTATAATCTTTTTACCAAAGATATTTTTTACTTTTTTTATACACTTTGCACATAAACTGTTTCTTCAGTAGTACTCAGGAGGCCTTATTACTTTTAAATTATGCAACTTTTTTGCATAAAAATTTTTTTCTTTTATGACTTTCGCAGACAATTTTTTGACATGTCTTAACTGTCTGACCTATTACAAACATTTTTTTTAAACAACCAGTTAATTTATTTCAGGACAAGAATTTACCATATAACCTTTTTTATATAAATTCTGTCTCCTCCCTCTTTTTCCCTTTCTTGAAAGTTTTTAACATAGTTCCCAATGGGGTGGGCTTACTTTGCACCTGACCCATGTTTTCTCAAGACAAAATAATACACTCACACCACACAACACACTCACACCACACACACTCACCACAAAACAAAGAACGGGTAAAGAGGGCACACACACACTTTTATCGTTTATACCAAACCAAAATTAGAACACCATGAAATTCAAAATCCGAGTACCAAGAAATTCAAGCCAAGTCAAAACCAAAACCACAGTATTCAGCAATTCAAGTCAAGTCAAAACCAGAACGAAAGTGCCAATGCAGGCACGCCATGGGTGATCAGGCCACGCTTCCACTCAGATGGAGTGGGCAAGTTCCAAAGACTAGTCTTACCAAGTCAAGTCAAGCCAAAACCAGAACAAAAGTGCCAATGCAGGCACACTGTGGGTGATCAGGCCACGCTTCCACTCAGATGGAGTGGGCAAGTTCCAAAGACTAGTCTTACCAAGTTTCAGATGTCCGGACTCCAAGTGCCAGTTCCTCCCAGTGTTCAGCCACTGTGTTAATCCTCCGCGGGGGACTGCTACCCGCTACTCTGGCGAGGCGTTCCACCCAGACAATTGCCTACCCGAGAGCACCCTTTGGATCACTCAGGCTGGTGGAGTCCTCCGCAAGAATGTTCCATAGGGCAGGCCTAAGCCGCCTAAGGGGCAGCCTAGGCTGTCTGTCAGTTACCTCCTTCCCGGTGAGAGAACCAAGAAACGTAGCAGGACGAGCCACAGACAAAACCTCTCAGACACCATGTTGTAGAAGGAAGGGCTTTATTCAGCTGGGAGCATCAGCAAGCTACTGCCTTAAAATCCAAGCTCCCCGAGTGCACAATTTCTGTCCCTTTTAAGGGCTCACAACTCTAAAGATTTTACATGAAAAGGTCGTGACTGATTTGAGCAAGCAGGGGGTGTGTGACAGGGGCTGCATGCACCGGTGTGGTCAGAGAGAAACAGAACAGGGCAGGGAGTTTCACAGTGTTCTTCTATACAATGTCTGGAATCTATGAATAACATCGGTTTCTAAGTTATGAGTTGATTTTTAACTACTGGGTTTAGGCCAGGCAGGCCCAGACCTGGTTTCGGGCCTGGCACTGGGCTACCTGTCTTTAGTTTTACTTTCTTGTTTTTTCTTAAAACAGGTACTGAGTATAAAACAATATAAAACAATATGAGAGGGTCTCTCTCTTTCCTCACTTCAAAGGTCTAGAGGCAGAAATACCATTCGATCCAGCAATCCCATTACTGGATTTATACCCAAAGGACTATAAATCGTTCTATTATACAGACACATGCACGTGTATGTTCATTACAGCACTATTCACAATAGCAAAGACCTGGAACCAACCTAAATGCCCGTCAATGATAGGCTGGGTAAATAAAATCAGTGAATGCTACAAAGCAAAACTTGCCTTCCCAGAGAGTTGGTTGTCAAGCATTTTACTAGCCCATGGCAAAAATTCATTTCTCTTTCTCTCTCTCTCTCACACACACACACACACAGCCGCCTAAGGGGCTGCCTAGGCCTTCTCTCTCTCAGAGAGAGAGAGAGAGAGAGAGAGAGAGAGAGAGAGAGACCTTGTGCCTCTCCAATTGTAAGCTTTGGCATCCTTGACTGAAGGCTTAGCTATCAGATTACCAAGTCAGTATTAACCAAGAGTTTTAGCAAGCTTCAAAAATACCACTAAAGGGAGTCTGAAATGTGTCTTATTGTTTCAAATTCACAGTGTTTGAGGTTATCTCACCAAAACACACTTCCCTTTTTAGCACACCAATTATGCCCACAAGATGTTTCTAACACTATGTACATTCATCTCCCATTTCCCAAGAACTTTCTTGTGCTAACTCCCCATTAGCTTGGCAGGGCTCTGACAACCTGGCGGCTCTTGCCAGTGTTATCGCCCTTGCTCCTGGTCAGCAGGGGACTAAGGCAGAGTCAGCTGAGCATTAATCCCACCTGGTGACCATGGCAGCCACCCCCCCTCTTCACCTGGAACCACCCTGGATATCACGGGTCTCAGGTCAAAAGCATAGCTCTGTGCCACCTGGAGTTACTTCCTTTACATGACTGGGGTCAATATCTAGAGACTGGTTCTAACAAAGGGCAATTTCCTAATCTGCCCTGTCTCCAAACAGCTTCCTCTCCTAATCTTCCCATCTCACACTGAAGTGCCTATAGGATGCCTCAAAGCGGACACTGCCCCACCTACAAAATTAACTCTGTCATCTCTGTCCTCCCTTCCCTGGAAGACCTACATCATATGGAACATATCAGAATTCTACTCAAATAATTATGGGATGTTAATGAAACTTTTGTGTTGTTATTACTGATCCTCCTTAATCAATCAGTCGGTATGGCTTGTCCTTCACAGCACGTTCAGCGCCATGCCCTAGCGTTGAGAAAAACTCAGTAGGCATGTGCACTTGACTCTCTGCCCTTAACAGTCTGACCTGGGAGAAGGGCACCGAACCATGTGGCTCTTCGGGAGGGCTGGTGTTCGATTTGGGTGTTTTCATTCTTTTCAGGGGGTCTTACGTTTTTCATTACATTGAATTCCTGTCGTTCTGTATAAGCAATGTTTTAAATAGCAGTTATTTCAGAGTAATTTGATGCCAAGAAAGTGCCCTTGAAATTCTGTTAATCCTTTATGTCTACCAACAAAATATTGCATTTCAAGCCTACCCACCAAATACTGCATTTCTAATCAAGAGATAAGCGTTGCTGCCGAGACCCACAGAAGAAAACCTCAATGCCAACTCCAGAAGTTGCCAAAGGAAGATTCCCTCATGGACATGTGTGGTTTCTTCTCTGAAACTCGCCCTAGTCCTGTTGGCAACAGCCTCTTCCTTCCTCCCTCTAGCAGCCGCTGACAATGTCCTTCTGAGTACAATACTAATCACTGTTCGCATCATGTTCATTTGCACTGCCCATTTCCTGCATATTCTTAGACTATAAGCTTTCTTAAGACAGCATAAATACCCTTCCTACCTTGCGCTCCCCATTCCCTGCTCTCTGCCTGGCCCAGAGAAGGCGCTCAATAAATCCTAAGCTAATAAATAGATGAACTAACAGTGCTTTGCCCTTATTCTCATACGTTCTTTAAAAAAAAAAATCTATGCTTGTAGTCTTAATTTAGATTATCTAGCAGGAATTAAGAGCTATTAGGTACTTGACTGAAAATATGAAATAAGCCTCTATGGACGGACTTTCAGCTTAAGAGAGGGCCCCAAGGCGCAAAATAGAGAGAAAATGGTTCCAGTTCCAATCATCACTGAAATCTCAAGTGACCTTGAGCCACTCTCTTTACCTCCCTGAGAGGCAATTTTCTCCCTTATAAAATACAGATGATGAATAAGATGCTTTCCTAAGCCTCAGAATCTTAGTAAATATTGTCCATTCTTAGTAAACTCTAAATATAACTTTTGTGAATTGTTTCAGCAAAAAGCAAAACTACCCAAATAAATGACCTGATAGTTTTGCATTTTCTCTTCTTGTGTTTACAGAGATAATTAAATATTGATGATATTCAATTTAATAACCAAGATGTCATTGTAGCCAAGAAATTTTTAGCTTTTCTTTGTCAGAGACTCTCTTTTCTAGGATGGGGGAAAACATAAAAATTTTTGAAAAATGGACTCCAAAAGCAAATATGAAGTTGACAGGTAAGAATAGGGAAGATGGTGATTTTACAAGTGGAACTATCTACCTCTGTGTTCTTTCTTTCAGTGTTAGATTATAAAAATGTGTTTGTTTTCTGTTCCTCAGCCCCAGGTCTCTGAAAACAAAAAGAATGAAAGTATTTTTACCTTTTTTAACTGTAAAGTGATAGAGTTCTACTTCAAATTTATCAGCTTCAAAATATTTTCTTATTTTTAATTTATTTATCCAGGATAATAAATCAACTCACATTTCAGATGCCAAGTCCACGTACCATGGATGTCCCTGTTGTCACGTGCGTCCCTGTGAAGAGACCACCAAACAGGCTTTGTGTGAGCAACAAGGCTGTTTATTTCACCTGGGTGTAGGTGAGCTGAGTCCGAAAAGAGAGCCAGAGACAGGAAATGGGGTGGGGCCATTTTATAGGATTTGGGTAGGTAGTGGAAAATTACAGTCAAAGGGGGTTGTTCTTTGGTGGGCAAGGGCAGGGGTCACAAGGTGCTCAGTGGGGGAGCTTCTGAGCCAGGAGAAGGAATTTCACAAGGTAATGTCATCGGTTAAGGCAGGAATCGGCCATTTTCACTTCTGCATAATGACAGGCTTGAATGCACCCCCATGAGGATCTTTTCCAATCAGATTTTCAACTTAGAGTCACAGGCATAATTCTAAAATATTTCTACTGTAAGCTATAGAACTACTACTTCACTTTCCCATTCCATACTATAAAAAATGTACAGAAGATAAGAATTCGGGGGGGGGTGTAGTTTTAATTTTTTTTTCTTTCTGATAGTGTTAGGATAGTGTTTGGATGAGTATCAGATGTCCATTCTGCAGAAATAAGGGCCTTGGTGACATGAATATTTCCACAGAGGGATCAAAATATTTCAACCCTGGCCCTAAGAAGGATTGCTGGATGTGAAACATTAGGATCTGAGATCAAGGTGACATAATCTAGAAAGTGAGGTTAACTAGGACTTTCCTCTTATATTGCTTTAGATCACATTAGGTGACCTTCGCACCAATCTGCACCTTACTACCTACAATGCTATGTATAGCATTTCTAGAATAAACTGAGAAAGTGAATTAAAGCACTTAGAAAACATCAGTATGGTTGTGCCTTGACAGCTCTTTCACACCTTTCTGAAGTCATCAAGATACTACGAGAATTTACTCAAAGTGAAACTTTCACAAAAGTGAAGCTTAGAAAATGGCAGAATTTTTTTTTTTTTTTTTTTTTTTTTTTTTTGGTGCTTTAAGTTCTAGGATACATGTGCACAACATGCAGGTTTGTTACATATGTATACATGTGCCATGTTGGTGTGCTGCACCCATTATCTCATCATTTACATTAGGTATATCTCCTAATGCTATCCCTCCCCTTTCCCCCGTCCCCACAATAGGACCCGGTGTGTGATGTTCCCCTTCCTGTGTCCAAGTTTTCTCATTGTTCAATTCCCACCTATCAGTGAGAACATGTGGTATTCAGTTTTCTGTTCTTGCGATAGTTTGCTGAGAATGATGGTTTCAGCAGCATCCATGTCCCTACAAAGGACACAAACTCATCCTTTTTTATGGCTGCATAGTATTCCATGGTGTACATGTGCCACATTTTCTTAATCCAGTCTGTCACTGATGGACATTTGGGTTGATTCCAAGTCTTTGCTATTGTGAATAGTGCCACAATAAACATACGTGTGCATGTGTCTTTATAGCAGCATGACTTAAAATGGCAGAATTTTTCACCTTTAAAGATAAACCATCGAGATTTGGAATGGAAGCAATACAGCTTCACAATGGTTTGAAAGGAGAGCACAGATCCAGTCCAGGTTACTTCCTCTGGAGCCACGTGTCCTTAGAACAGAAGGCATAGAAGAATGTGGAGCCATGCTAACCCCAGGCCCTGCCACACCACCTGTGACTGCCCCTAGGGAACTAGTCTAGGGGTGTTCACAGCTACACCGCAGCCCCACATTCCATGGGGGTGGTGGCTGGAGGAGACCACCTCTAAGCCACTGCAGCTGCAGGATGTCCCATAAGTCTCCAGGTGAGGGAGTGCCTTAGATACAGCAGATCGGGGCTCAGGTAGCTGTGGTGGGCAGTGGATGGCCATATGCTCCTGCTCCCTGTGTCCACTGATTTACATAAGGAGGTTCCTGCATAAAGAATTTGCACCATGCCTATGATAGAGATTTGGAAATGTGGGTACTTACAGTGACGCTGGAAGGAGGTCTTAGTGACTTGGAGCATCCTGCCCCACCTAGGAAATGGCAGAGTGGATCTTCCTGGGTCTGCAGCAACCTGAGGACAAACCTCAGTTTCTCTCACAAAGTGAGTTCTTGAAGAGCCCCCTCTCTAGTATCAATCCTCATCTGCCCCCTCTTTACCACAGTCTTTCCACTAGGCCCCTTTTTTTTCACTAGAAGCTTTAAATGTCTTGCCCCATTAAATGCATCCAGCACAATGCACACATGCTGACCCCATGCTCTGCTCATCAGCAGCTCTAAAAGCCAACCAGGGGCAACAGCAGTTGTCCTAGTTTCTCACTATTCTGCATTTCTTGCCCTTTAAGCAAGCTCTGATACCTGTCCCCAGTGCGTCAGCTTGGTGCTCAGCTCAAAAGCTATTGACATCCAAGCTTCCTGTTTCATCTCTCAACTCTCACTGGTCCTCTGCTCCAGGCATCCCCTGAACTTTGGAGCAGACATCTCCTTCATCTGTCCTTGTGCTACGGCAACACATGTGCCTGACCCAAACCTGCTCACTCCCTTTCCTTTTGCCCCCTCATCTTGCCCAGTGGAAGAGCTTTCAAAACTGCAAAAGTGGAGCCTGGGGCACTTGCCTGTAGCAAAACTGGAAATAGAGTGGATTTTTGCCCGAGGGCAAGGTAAGTGGTTTGGTTGGGCAGCCCAAAGTTTTAGAGTGTCCTCATTGGCCAAATTATAGAAGCAAGTGGAGCTAAATTAGGGGTCAGCAAACTATGGCTCAGGGGCCACATCTGTCCTGCTGCCTGTTTTGTAAATAAAGTTTTATTGGAATACAGCCATACTGATGTGTTTACATATTTTCTGTGACTGCTTTCATAATACCAAGGCAACATTGAGTAGTTGAAACAGAGACCGTGTGACGCACAAAACCCTAAATGTTCACTATCTGGCACTTTACAGAAACATTTTGTGTTACCCTGAAGTAGAGTGAGTGCCCTCACAAAAATACACCAAACCAGAGTCTAAAGCACCCAGTCTACACCTAGCAATTCATCAGATAAAGGCTATGCAGCAAAAAAGCACCTTGTCAGAGACTTCATATATGATAGATACAGATATAGATATAGATATTTACCTATATACAAACAAAGAGAGAGAGAGAGAGAGAGGGAGAATGTCAAGTGATCTATGCAGACATACCAGAAGTATAATTGTGTAAATACAACATGGGAAAAGTAGATACAGGTGTACCAAAATGGTAATAATCACCAATTATTTAACTAAATAGATCTGAGTAGATTTTGAGGGAATATTTCAGAGGAAAGGTTGAAGCTAGGTTACATTCATCCACGCAAACATTTAAATGGAAGTGTAGATACTAGCTGTTTGTAAAATGTTTCTCAGACATTATTTTCCATGACATTTACATCCTCTCCATCTAACCAGGTCTTGTTCTGTCTTTATTTTTCTAGTTTTCCACCATCTTCTCTTCTTCATTTCCTCTTGCTTATTCCCCCTTATTGCCTTTCAAATAACAAAATATTTGTTCCTCTGTTCTCTTGCATATGTTTACATATTATCTCTATTTGTGTTAAAGATAATATGTAAATGTTATGTATTTTTGATTTTTTTGTTTAGTGAAACCTCGGGGTTTCATCATCTTTTCAAAAGTGACTGATCAAAATTATTTTCCAAAGAAAACTGTTTCCCTAAGACATCTTCCCAGGAGGATGTCTAATATAGCCTTGAAGCCTTCTTCAAAGATGTTACTATTCTCTTCCCATTGTTGTATTTATTTAACTACTTCATAAAGAAAGCAGAAAATTACCTCACCACTAATTTGGCTACTCAAGTCATCTTCTGTGATGTGACTAGGAAAGGATAATTAGACTGTTGTAGACTCTTTGCTCAGGTGGTTTTAAATGCTGGTATTTCAAGATGGAATACTGAGATTGGGTAAAGTTCACAACAAAATAGTGTAGGGTTGGTAGGCACAGCCAGGTAAAATCTGAAAAGGAGTCTTACGAAGTAAATTGTTTTTGGAAAAGTGGACCGTTTTTCAAGGAGCTAAATTCTGATATTTGATCAAACCTTACTATTAATTCCTAGCTTTGTGTTTTCTGTATGTCTTCATAAATATTTTAATTTGCAAAAGAAGAAAAGTTAAGTTACCCTCTAAATATTATTACAACTTTAACATGCAGCATCAAGGGTGACAATTTCCCACAAAATACCAGAGCAATGTCAAGAGAAATCAAACCACAAACAAGGACACTTACTCTCAACATTATTTAATATTGCTTTGAAATATGTAGCAAAGTCAGTAACATATAGATGATGACAATTATTAAGATGATTGTAGTTCTAGACAATCAAAGATACGTATTTGTTTTATAATTTTAATATCCATCAGTAAAACCCTAGAAAAGATCAATATAACTAGCCTACAAACTTTCTTCACACTAGTAATAACTGGTTTAATGCTATTTTAAAAGAAGCCTTATTAAAAATCTAATAAAATATTTCAAAACTGGAAACCATGAAAAATGTACATAAACTGTTGGAAGAAAGTGATGAAACTCAGGTATACAAAAAGACTATATTTCTCAAATATTATTCACTTCTTTATATTCCCACTGAGTCATTCAATATAAGCTTCCATTCTCTCTCTCTCTCTCCTATCACACCAAGTGCTTTCTATTTGGTGTCCTAGAAAAATGGTTAAATAAATTTTAGTAGGGACATGCATTCACATGTGAAACTATTATTATAAGTAAGCAGAAACAACAGCAAAGAAAAAATATATATAATATTATGAAGGAAATATATAAAATTATGGTGATTAGCATTGGATACTAGAATTATAAAGTTTGAAAAGAATTATTTATTCATTTTTTCTATTGTTTAAAATGTCCTAAAATGAACAAGTATTACTCTGAAAAACTAGGGGAAAAATGAAAGTATATTAAAATTAATTAAAACTATTTGTGATGTGACTGATGGATAAACAAAAGTGCTATGTATATACAATAGAACACCATGCAGCCTTACAAACGAAGGGAATTCTGACACCTGCTATGACATGAATGAACCTCGAGGATATTATGTTCAATGAAATATGCTAGGCACAAAAGCACAAATACTACATGATCCCAAATATAAGAGGTATCTAAAGTAGCCAAACTCATAGATATGGAAAGTAGAATGGTAGTTACCAGGGCATAGGGAGAGTAGGCAAAGGAGAATTGTTGTTTACTGGATGTATTATGGAGTTTCAGTTCTGTGAGTTGAAAAAGTTCTGTAGATCTGTTTCACCACAATGTATACATACTTAAAACTCCTATGCTGCTGGGCACAGTGGCTCACATCTGTAATCCCAGCACTTTGGAAGGCGGAGGCAAGTGGATGGCCTGAAGTCAGGAGTTCAAGACGAGCCTGGCCAACATGGTGAAATCTGATCTCTACTAAAAATATAAAAATTAGCCAGATGTGGTGGTGCACGCCTGTAGTCCCAGCTAGTCAGGAGGCTGAGGCAGGAGAATCACCTGAACCTGGGAGGCAGAGGTTGCAGTGAGTTGGGATCGTGCCACTGTACTCCAGCCTGGGCAACAGAGCGAGCCTGCTTCTCCAAAACAAAACAAAAATTCCTACGCTGTATGATTAAAAATGATTAAAGTGATAAATTTTATATGTGATTTTTGATACAATTAAAAATTTTATGTGATTGTCTTACAAATATTTTATTTCTATATAATCTGATAGAACCTAAAAACTTCTATATTTTTTATAGGTAAGTATTATGGGGTGCACTTTTGGAATATGGGAGATTTTTGTTAATTCCTATAACCAAACTTAGATTATGGCAAGTTAACAAAGTTAATAATTTATTATATTAATGATAATAATGTGTCATTTAGGCATATAGCATAAGATATGTGCTAATTATGATAACTAAAACAGGAATCTATTCTCAGAAATTATATCATAGTATGCTCTTTTACAACACAACACTCTCTTTGGTTTTCTACTGAAAACTACCTTGGCTGAATTTTTTAATGCTTAACATCAGTTCTCATCTGTCTGTTTTCTATTTTAGGCATAACTGCAATGAATATCCTATGGGTAAATACGATAATCTTGAAGACCACAATGTGTGTATTTGGGCATGCACATATGATAGCATGAGTAGACCCCGGTGGGTTTTCCCTCCTGTGTGCAATGTCCCCACAATACCATAATGCTCAGCTTAGAGTTACTGCTCTTTCTTTTGGAGAGCAGAGACCTACTTACCTTTGCCCGTTTTTCACCAAAATCTTGCCCGATACCTCTCAAGCACCTTTAAGTATGTGTTCAGTGAATCAACGAACATAAACCATGATCATTTCAATACCTCTACTGAGAATCAACCACTGATTCAGCATGTCATTTTTAACAGAATTCAGTCATTATCATGTGTACACTTTCCTAAACATAGTACTTTTCAAAATGCCTAATTGAAAATGTATTGTTCTGAAAAATACTTGATCTTTATCACTTGATGTGGTATTATTAACTATTAAAATCAAATAATCCCTTAGGTGTTTAAATAGGCATCATTGTTGAATAATTAAGAGTATTAATAAATGGGAAACAAGTATCTCGTGTGTGTGTGTATGTGTGTGTGTGTGTGTCTGTGTATGTTTAAAGACTGCAGATTTGAAGACATGGAGGGGTCAGGTATAGATCTTTAATTATCCAATGAAAAAGGTGCATGGATTGCATTCACTAATTGAGCGTCACTGGTTTAGTGGGAAGGCTCTTTTCTCAATCAGGACACCACTGAAGCCAGCTTTTCTCATTTCAGCTATTGATTGTTTCCCCTCACCTTGGGGAATGCATTTGTCTATGATCCTCTGCTATTCATGGATATCATCTTCTCATTTCTCGAGAATGCACCTAGCGTTTGTTTCACTCTATGTCCTGGACACTTGCTCCTAAAAAGTACTATCCAATTACGATGTAGAGGAATAGCTACTGGGAATTCAGTAATGAGAAAAACCTTTGGAGGCTGAAGCTGCCAATACATCACCTTCGCACATGAGAGCGCAGAATAGATCTTCTCACCAACTAGGCCAGTGTGCATGGTGGGAAATTAAAGGGAGAGAAGCAGTGGGTCGGAACCTGAAAAAGTAATGAACAAGGGTGTGGCATTGAGTTTGCTCAGCAAAACAGTTGCTGGTAAATTTGTGCTTGAAATCCTTATTCCATTACCAAATAGGAAAAACGTTTGAAGACGTAGCAGGCTTTCCAAATGCATCTTTAAAAATCTTTGGAGTCGTTTTCATTTTAAAATTATTTTCAAATAACTTTACATTTTAGATATTTAAATTTAATTTTTTTTATTTTAGAAATTTATGTTCTTGTATTCTCTTTTGGCATGAATCCTGTTGGATAAGTTATAACTAGCTTGTCTTGCAGTCTATATTGCTATTGGCATATACTAGAACACGAATGTTATTTCTTCTTGGGAAAAAGGATATTTCCCTAAACTTTATTGTTTATATTATCATACTTATTATATTATGGATATATTATAATTGTGCATTACACTTATAATTAATATATATGAGCTATAATTGTGGATATTTACATGTATAAGACAAAATATGTTTTAATTGTATGTACATTTTAAGTCCCGACTTCTCATGTAGATCCAAAGCAGTTTAATTTGTCCACTATTTGCTCAACTACATCCTTCTTTCAAAAAAAAATCCCTTTCCTGTGTTATCTAATATTTCCTAACCTCTAGTATCCAGATATCTTCTTTTGTGAATTTTTCTGTTTATGCTTGTTTTCTAACGGTGGCTATAAATGCTAGTATGTGGGCCCATTCTATTAATTAACAAATCCTTCTGTAGAGTTTACTCTATGACATCATCTTACATGCTTTACAAATATTAACTTTTTATCCTCAAAATAATCCTTGGAGGTTGCCATGGCCGTAACCCTCATTTTACTGACTAAACAGACAATCAAAAAAGAAAGCTGAGGCCCAGATGGCTGAAGGAGGTTGCAGACGGTCACGGATGTTGTAAGCAGCCTGGTTGGGAATGCTTCTTCAAGTGCTCCGCTCCATGGCCCTGCTCTTCACCTCTGGGCTTTGTTGTTGCTCTGTTTCTAGGCTGGTTGCATTAAGAACTGGGACTGACTCTTGCTTTTCTTCTTTGGGAACCAGCAATTCCTCTGCAGAGATCCCTGTTCCATGCTTAGTGGATGCTGTGGTGCACTGCCTCCATCCCATTTTCCGGACTCAGGCACACACTTTTCCAGCAGCCAAGACAGTTGAGGCTGACAATTCTCAGCTCTCACCCTCTCTGGCCATTGCCCTCACTGAAGGCAACTGCCACATCCAATGTCACACCCCCTCCTGAGGGGCAGCCCAAATCTAGTGACTGTCCATGTCCACCCAGTGACCCACCCTCTTTTCCAAATTTGAGAGAACTTTGAAAGGCCATCTCAGCTCCAGAATTACCTGTGGGATCTGCTGAGGACTTAGCTGGGGCCACATTACACTTCAGTCCTTCCTCTGCTCAGTTCTAAATCCATGGATAACGACCTACAAGGTGCTGCCAAACACACTTCCTCTCATGTTAATTCCAAAGCAGTCAGTATTAAGGAGCTGACTCTAATGTGGGCGTTGGCTTCTAGACCAAGGTGGCAGCCAGGCACCAGCTCTGCAAGGGCTTAACTCAAGAGTATCAGGAGAACAAGTTACAGGCCCTCTTGCCTCTGCAGAGGGTCTTGAGAGCCACAATTGATCTCTATCATCTTCCTCTATCACCACCATTCCTCAGTCTTGGCCAGCACTTCAGTGGATGTAGGTTGCTTGCTAGACCTACTTCCAGGGTTTGGAGTCTTTAATTAATTTGTAAAAATTGTCAGGCCATGATTGATGCGGTTTTCTATACACATTGTTAACATGGCATGGAAGTACTTAGGACCCCCTGGATTCCACACGTATTCCCTCTGCCACAATTGGGTAACACCATTAGCACCAATCCTAAATCCTCACTGTAAACGGAGTCTATGATGCCCATTAATGTAGTAACTTCCAACTTTGCTGGCTCACTGGCCTCAGGAACCCAAATTAAGCAGATAATAGCATCAAATTCAGTGCAATTCTCCCTGGATACTTTTTTTTGGGTGAATTCCCCCTTTATAGTCTCAATTTTGGGAAATGGATATTCAAATTTTACAAATAAGCTATTGAGAATCTTGCTAAGAGAGACCAATCCTACTTCCACCCTGTGATTCCCAGATGTACATCCCACTTGTTGAATACATAGTAGCACATGCCATAATGGCCACTGGAGTGTAGTAGAATTCCTACCCACCTTAAATTGTCATCTCTCTGGTGCTTTGAGTAAGAATTTGGCAGACTAGTCCATCATTTTCTTGGGCCAGCAGCCTCTGAGTGATGAGGTGTATTGTCCAATAAGTGCATTGCATAGTTACCTGTCCATGAAATGAATTCCCTGGTCTGAAGCAATTAAGATCTCATGCCCTTAAATTTAGCATTTTTTTTCATGGTTGTTCTGGCAGAAGTTAGTTGTTTTTCATGGTTGTCCTGGCAGAATTTAATATCGTGGGCACTTTTCTCACTGATATACCTGCAGAGCTTCCAAATAAAGGCAGGCTTCCATCCTCTGGAAAGGGCTGATTCTGATTCATGAAAAGTTCAAGGAAATCTGGGTTTAAGATTCTCAGTTTTGCCTTCACAAATATCCCAGAAGTTACCCTTTGGGCATGGAAGGCAATCTTATATAATTACAGTTGGGAAAAGTAACACTGGTGTCTACAGGGTGCAATGGGTTCAATGTAATCAGCTTTTACAAATGGTGAGTTAGTCTTCTTAAGAGATGATGCCATATCAGACAGCCAGTGTTGTCCTCTGTTGATAACAGGTGGAATATTCAGCAGTTGCTAGGCTAGACTTAATGGGACAGAGCTCATTATCTCGATCCCACACAAAGCTCCCAACCCTGCCTCAGTGGTTTCTCTGTTCACGGGCGGATAAGAGAAGTCATTCTGTTTACATAAGTGTTGAGTGTCTCATCATAGTGAATGCTATGCAATGGGCAATAGCAGGACACAAGAAAGATCTGTAATTTTGTACCAGCCTTCATAGGTTCATCCACATTTTTGTTCCTTAGAAATTCCTCCAGAGACAGATATTTCTTCTGACTTGCTATCTTGGTTTGAGGGGGTGGGGAAGTTTCAGCAGCTTCTCCTTGACCCTTCCTATCCTGATGGCTGTTACTCCACAGGTCAAGGAGTCAACGTGAGTGTTAGGCCAGCTATTATGTCTATTTATCCCAATTATACTATGGAAGAAAGTGCACAGAATATAAGCAGGTTTCAAACTTGGGCCAAAAGTCCATTTAATACCTGGTTCTCTTTATATCCCAATCTAATCTGAGGACCACTATGACATTTTGGGTATTTGATATCAGTGTTTGTTCTTTATACTATTGGAGTATCCCTTGTTTACTAGTGCATAGTTACCCTAGTTAATGGCTGTAAATCTCTTGGTAAATATAAGGGCATGGTTATCATTTATACCTGTAGAGATGTGCAGAGCCCTCTACAGTATAAAGGGGATCTGTCCTTCCCTTTAGCCAGTGGGCTTTGTTCCTATGACTTGGCTTTGATTTGAAAACCAAAATTAGGTCTGTGAGTTTGTAGTGCTCTCTCTCTCTCTCTCTCTCTCTCTGTCTCTCTCTCTCTCCCCTCTCTCCCCACACTTCTCCTTTCTTTCTTTCCTCTCTCTCTCTTTCTCTCTCATCTCTGGATCTTCCCACCAACACTCCATTTTTGTCTGTTCCCTAAGTGAAAGAAACCCTGGTTGGCCCTTCCTTCCCAGTGATCTGTTAGTCTTCACCACAGAGCCCCTTTTGCTGTTTACTAGGGTCATTATTTCCATTCTGCTTCTGATAAGTGCAACCATTTGGGTTTAGCCATTCCATTCTAAACCCCAGGCTGTAACACCCTACTGTCACTCTGCCTGTAGATGACAGTTACCATGGAGCTTCTGGGTACATTGAATACATGCATTTCTCATTACTTTAGTGAAGGGAGTGCCACCTGTGAGGCATCTGGTCTCATATAATGAGTCATTCTAACATCACTACCTCCTTTAGCCTTCTGACTCATTCCTCAAAACTATGCTCAGAAAGTTAAGAAATATCCAGCTTCTTTACTGTAGGCCTTTTACATCCCATTTGCATGTCAGGATCAGGTCAGGGTTCCAGCCAAGATATTTATTTAAGTCATCAGTAAGTGCTCCCATCTGAAAAATTCCTCCTCTATCTCGCTTTAATATTTGACTCCCCTCCCTGGCTCTGCCCAACACCCTCAGTATGTTCTTCTCCATGTGTTTTCCCAGCTCCTACTGGAATGGAGTAGGTGATTCCTGCAATGATTTTCATGTGTGAGCTCCTCCCTCCCAGAGCAGGAACAGAATTTCCCCACTGAACTTGTACTGAGGTCTGACCTTGGTTTTATGTCTGTAGTCAATGAGGATTCACTGGGTAGATCTTAAAGAAGATGATTTTAATATTGCGGCCACTTTCCTCACTCTCTGCAGAGCTTCCAAATAAAGGCATACTTCTATCCTCTGTGAAGGGCTGATTCTGATTAATGAAAGGTTCAAGGGAATCTGGGTTCAAGATTCTCAGTCTTGCCTTCACAAGTATCCCAATTCTATATTTCAGTTATGCTATTTTATTATCAGGGCCCTGCTTTTGCCATAGGAAATATGCTGAGCTAGAAGTCCACCTCTTTTGAAGCTCTTCTATCCTTTCAATTAAATCTTGGGCCTGGTTTTCAGCATGGTCTTCTCTGCAGCTGCAGGTGAGAGTCTCTTTACACACAACCATGGAGGATTTCTGGCTTCCAAAACACATTTGAATAGTTAGCTGGCTGACCTGAGATTGTATTTACCTCCCAAGATTTCAAAGCAGTTAACAAAAGCCAGCTAATTTTTAAAATCCTTAAAATTATGTCCTTCCCTTTCCAAACTGTTCACATGCCACAGCTCATGTAAAACCTAACTATGCATCTTCTACTTGAATCTTTCCCCAAACCCCACAAGCTAAGGGTTCAGCAATTGTGATGCTGACCCATGCTTTTTCTCCAGCAATGGGGTGGTCCTTTTTAGCCATCTGACTGGAGAAATATCTAGCTATAAATTTCTACTTACTATGATGAAAAGTCCTAATGACAGGCTAATTCTAGTTTTGCTAATTGTTAACTTGGGTTTTCCAAATAAAATCAGAGACAGTGTCTTTTGTGTAGGCTTTTAAATTTGGGGATTACTGTGAGGAATGAAGGAAAGTCAGGAAGGAAGAAATGCCAAGAATATTGTGTGTCATTCAATTTTCCACTGTTTGGAAGAATTAGTGCTCAATCCCACAGGACCTTCTGAAGAGCTTTATTAATTGTTTCAGTTGGAAAGGACAGTCATGTGGAGTCTGCCTACTCCTGGGGAGCTGTATAGGACAGGCCTTGGGCTGGGAGCAGTACCATACTAGAAGATGAAGAGCCCTCACTGCCCATGCTGGACTCATTGCCTTGTTGAAACTGCCCTTACTAAAATGATGGTGGTGAAAGAGATTTGATGTAACTGATTCCATCTTGCTTCTAACCTATAACCTGTCCTTGCTTATTCCTGAGTGTAGACCAAGTTAACTATGGAAGAAATTTAGTTTATATTTTAACTTTGAAACAAAGATGATAACACCCCCTTCCCAAAATAAAACTCTCTCCTTGCTTGGGAATCAGATCTCCTCTATAAAACTAACAAATTAGCCACAAGATTAAAATTATGGCTCAGGACTTATGTAGCCAGAGGCCACAAGAACCCTAACCTCCTTTATTGCTCCTATGGATAACGTTACTATTGTAAAACCTAGGATTGGTGTTCCAGGTATATTTCAGACCCTGCATTCTGATGTACCAGCTGGCACCACCCAGACCAGTAAAGTGGCTCATCTAGTCTTGTAGCCTCCACCCAGGAACTGGCTCTGCACAAAGCAACAGCTTCAACCCCCTGTGATTTTATCCCCAACTCAACCAATCAGCATTCGACATTCCCTAGTTCCCTGCCCACCAAACTATCCTTACAATCCCTAGCCTCAGAATTTTCAGGGAGGCTGATTTGAGTAACAGTAAAACTGTTGTCTTCCATTTAGCTTGCTCTGCATTTAGTAAACTCTTCTCTATTGCAATACCACTGTCTCAGTAAATCTGCTTTTCTGGGCAGTAGGCAGGATGAACCCATTGGGGAATTACATTTTGAGGGAATGCCTTTTCCTGTTCTCAGTGTGATGTGCACTATGTATACGTGCATGCACCAGTAGTCCTCAGGCACAACCCCAACTGTCTGTATTTCAAATCCCATGGAAAGGGGTTGAGGTCTTCCACTGTAGCATGCAGTGGAGTGTGCACAGCCACACTGCTGTGTTGATACAAACTCCACTGGCCACGGGGGACCTCTGCATTGCAAGTGGCTGGATCTTGTGCTTACGCTGTCTCCTCTTGCTATAAGCAAATGCTGCACTACTCGAGCCTGTGTGCATGTATCTGTTCTTAGCCACCTTGAATCACGTGCTGGTTTCTTCCCTGGCTGGAACTTATCTGTCTTTTACCCTTGGTCATTGTTGAGACTCAAAAAACTTATACCTCGGCTGGGCGCGGTGGCTCAAGTCTGTAATCCCAGCACTTTGGGAGGCCGAGACGGGCGAATCACAAGGTCAGGAGATTGAGACCATCCTGGCTAACACGGTGAAACCCCGTCTCTACTAAAAAACATACAAAAAACTAGCCGGGCGAGGTGGCGGGCGCCTGTAGTCCCAGCTACTCGGGAGGCTGAGGCAGGAGAATGGCGTAAACCCGGGAGGCGGAGCTTGCAGTGAGCTGGGACCCGACCACTGCACTCCAGTCTGGGCTACAGAGCAAGACTCCGTCTCAAAAAAAAAAAAAAAAAAAAAAAAAAAAAACAAAAAAACAAAACAAAAAAACTTATACCTCAAAAGATGGCACTTTGACATGTTGAACTAAAGAAACAGTCTCAAGTTGTCTCTGATCTTCCCCAGATCCCATCTCTCAAATCCTCTGTCTCTCTGAAACACAGGGTAGAGCTATTCTCTGAAATTCTCTTATCTATCTAGAAACTGGACCTTCCAAAGAGGAATACAATTGCCTTTTTTTCTTCCCTAAAATGTCATTAGCTGGAGAAGATGAAAACTCATATTACAGAGAAGGAGACTGAACATTAAACACCTGGAGCACAGAACTTTGTCTCAAATCATTGTGTGTTCTCTGATCCCTTTCTCTTTACAAGAGAATCATTTATGAGCAAATTTCCGTCTTCAAGTCCATTGAGCTCTCCTAAAGTTATTTACTACTACTCTAAAATTCTATAGTCATCCTTTCCCTATTCCTTATGAAGAGGGTATTAAAGTTTCAATTATGTGTCCCCTCATTGAGTCTCCTACTTTGTGTAAGGCTCCCATGTGTATGCATGTTAAATAAATTCATATGCCTTTTTTCCTGCTAGTCTGTCCATGTCAGGTCATTTCAAGAGACTTAGACTTCATCCTTTAGAGGGAACATTTGAACTTCCTTACACCATTCTCATGTTATATTCTGTCCTGCAGCACAGCCAGGACATCTGATGAACAGTGACAGAGTACCTACGAACTGTCCTTTATCCATCGACTCCACCACCTGTAGCAAAGTGGGCCCCACAGGCACTAGGGGACAGCTGGCATGTTCTCAGAGTAACCCACCCTGGAAGTCACACAAGCCTGTGGCAGAAAGTGAGGGCCACATCGTGCAGGCCTGAGGGTCAAGGCATTTGGTGCATCTGTACAAAAGTGGCCAGAACCTGCATGGACTTAGTTATTGCAGCAGTGATTGGTGGAAGGGGAGGATTTGAGGTGGTGCAGAGGACAGTAAGCCAGGTTGTAACCAGCAAAAGATTCTGATAAAACTCTTGGCTGTGGATTCACCCAAGTTTCAGATGAGTCTCATACGGAGCCACACTATTAAATACCAGCTAAGTCTTGGACGAGAGTTCCTGGAAAAAGCAGGTTTGCAGCAACAAATAGATGTACATAATAATCCTCTCACCTCATCCAACTTATTTTTCATGAGTCTTTCCACAATAGATTTCCCTTTGGGAGAAATGGCACTGAGTATATAAAAGTTATTTAAGATTTAAATGTTTTCAGAGTAAGTAAGAGTCCAGGCCACAGTTACGTGTTTCACTTGCCTTTATTAGCATCTAATATTCTTAGAGCTGAAAAAGCAGAACGTCTTAGTTTCCAGTCCAAGCCTCGAACTATATATCTGAGTATCACTTTTGCTGAAAGAAAGTTATAAGGTAGAACTTTGCATTGGCTCTAACTAATCTACTTTGCTGAGCTAAATTGCTTGAGATTTAGCACAGAGCTTTGCTGCAATATTCTAACGGTGAAAAATCAGGTGCAGAGCAAATGAGATTAATGTCCAGGCAGCACCGTATATTTCCTTTGCTTAACGTGGAGCATGCCGTATTTCCTTTCTTGGTGTGACCTCAAAGAATTATTGTATTTTAGAGTGAAACTAATTGTCAGAGAGAATGGAAGTTCATTTCCACAGATGAGTTAGCTCCTCAGGCCCAGGAAGGAAGTGGTTTTCGTTTATCTTTATTTGCATTCTCAAAGATGACTAGAGAGACGGGTATAAAGACGTCTGCATTACGGCTGCCCAGCTGCTTGGGCAAACCCTTTGTCTTCTATTGCTGACATGTACAGGATCTGCTGTTCTCTTCAGCTGTATTTGTACTGGAGAACAATTCTTAAGTTGATTGGTACAATAATGGCAATGGTGATGATGACGACAATGATGATAACTAATAATTAAACAAAGGAATAAGAGGTTGTGCTGGGCACGTTACACTATCACTTCATTTGGCACCCTCAATATGCATATGGATTACATATCATTAACAGCATTCTATAAATTAAGAAATACGCTCCAAGAAGCAATGAGTACTCAGGATTTGAAATAAAACCTCTAGTCTTTATTTTCTTCTTTGGCTCTTGATTCAAGGAAGATACTGTACTTTATGTTAGAGAACATTACTTGAGCATAAAGCATTGACCAAAGGTTAGAGATAGAATGTCAGAGATGGCTATGCGGCCTTAAAATCATTTATTCATAGTTTCTTATTTCAGATATTAGCAATTGAAGGCCAAACAGTTAAAGTGACAGGCCTAAAGTCACACAACCATTCAAAGGAAATATCCTAACCTGGTATTTAATGAATGTAGGCACTTGTAGTTGACTCTAGTATAATCTGCAATGATGCCATGCTCATATTAAATGTCTTAACCAGGGATGGGCTAATAACAATACAGTGTAGGTATATAGAAGATTGAATTACTTCTGATTTTTTGTGCCTGAAACTATAGCCCAGAGAGCAAGTAATCATTGAATGATTCTGGTGGCAATTGACTGGATCCCTACTGGCTCAGACCTCCTTTGTCCCAGGGACCCCATGTCACCACCACCAGCATAAGGTGATGCCCTAAGTCTTATATTTCCTTTTCTAGATAAAATTGGAAAGCCACTGCAGTGAAATTTTTGTGTAGGTGCACAATCTGCTTAACAAACATGGAACAATTGATGAAACTAACACATTGCCTGGCAAGTTTCATAATAAATTGAAATGAATTGTTTGTACCTGATACATGAAAATCAAAATTTGGTGAACTTAAGTCAGAGTAATAGTGAATAATGTTTGAAGAAATTGCAATTTGTATATGAAAGCTAGTAGCAAAGAGCAAACTGTACATAGTAGCAGATATTCTGTTATCTGGACATATAACAGAGAAGACACTGGATTATTGTGTTGTAACAACTTCTTGGAGAAGACCAAACATTCTTCAAAAAGTTTTCTTGTTCTTTTCCCAGATACATAAAACTGTCTGAATCAGTGTGTTCTCTGCACTTCATTTCCCACCATGACCATAAATTCTTGCCTTTGGTCTCCACTGGCAGAGTTACTGAAGCCAATGAGGCTGGCACTTCAGAAGGTCTCACTTGTATGACTCCTTCCAAGACCCCCTGGGGTGGATCGTAGCAACTTGCTGACATGCCCGTAGGTTTCCTAACATTTGCCAAAATATAGTATATTGATTATTCTCAGCTGAGGTTCTGCCTTTCTACTCTGATGTTCCCTCTTCACACTTCCCTCCACATTGTATGGCACTATAGTTAGTATGGGAATTTTTGGACTTTGGTCAAGGGAAAGTGGATGAGGGAAAGTTGAATTTGGGTTTGGAGTGATGTATTTATATATCTTTCAGTAGCTTCCATGTTCACTTGCGCTTTTGATAGCACCTTAATGTAGCAATGACTAAAAGAAGCTGTCCATTGCCCTCTCTGGTCTCTCAGGGATGTGTCACTAAAGTATAGAGCTGGTATGTGCCCTTTGTCACTTAGTACCAAAGGTACGTGAGCAATGAAGGAGAAAATGGGAGGAGATGCAAACACAAACTTCCAAGAAGTTGCCTCTTCATCCTCTCATCTAAACTACCACTGATTATTTTATGCAGGAAAAATACATGCAACTGGTAGAATTCAAAACCATATCAAAGGGTTTACAGAAAAAGTAGTGGAAGTGGACACTTGGCCCATTCCTTCTCACTTATTGCACTTTCGAACACCTAGTGCCAGAGAACCATGATTTCTTTCCATCTTCCTTTTATGTTTGAACCCATATCTTGTTTATCAATGCCATAACATGCCTGCTAATTATATTATAAAAGATTGGCACTCAGCTTACTTAGAACACTGCCCTGCTCATTCACAATTTTTAATGATTATTATTTTGGTGTTTCTATTTGCAGCTCTAAGTCTCATATTTTTCATTTCATCAACTGGGGAAATAATAGTGCAAAATCTGTGAATCAGTTTTTCACATTCAGAACCAATCTACAAACAAAACTTGGAAGACATAAATACCACCATAAAACATAACGTAAACAGCATCCCCAATGTCAAAGTAAAAATACATGTTTTGCTGACAGAGATGGACAGATAAAGAAGGAGGAAAAGGGAAAGGAAGGCTGTCTTCATAGATAGTGAAATTCAGACACAAGACTATGTCTTAAGAAGCCAGCAGACAGAGGTTAGAGAAAAGTGGATTTCATATTAATGTGTCTTTTATGGCTATTACACATTTATATAGATACACATATATATGTGTGTGTATATATATTAATACATATACATATGTGTGTATGCCTTATTGACACATCCTCATGTTACCCCATTTCAAGACAATTCTGTAAGATTTTTAGCATTTGGCCAATTTAAAATCATCTATTTATGTTTTAATGCTATTTTTGACTTAGTACATACACTAGTAAAAGTGAGTGTTCCCAGATTTGCAAATAAATACTGGCATTACGCAAAATCTTTTGCCGACACAGATTTTTCAGTGAATCACATTTAAAGTTACCTCACATGTAATTTTGAATAATGGAGCAAAACTGTACTGCCAGCCCATTTTACAATGCAGGGGATTAGGCTGGCGTTACACTTAAGCACTTCCTAATTCACAGGATGGCAATCTCCACTGTGGCTCCCTGGAACACAGTGAGAGGCTTTTGCTTCCCAAGGTTCTGAAGCTGTAATTAAAGACTTATAAGAGCACCAATCTCCCTGTGCTAATTACTTGCTGCTTAAAACCTAGTTGGGATATAACTTGGCCCTGTGCAAATCTTCTTTTCTTTTTCTTTTCTAATGATCGCCTTAATTGTAGCTATTTTATAAACTCCACTGCTAAAGAAGAGGGGAAGTTGTAAATTGCTCATATTTTTGGCTGTTTGAAAACACAAGATAAAGAGATTTTTAAATAATTTATAAAAATAGTTTGTTATATTTAAGGGCAATACCAAATTATAATCTGGAAATTGATTAAATTAAATTTATATATTTTTTCTTTTTCCTGAGGATTCATTAAATGATAAAGTGGACTCTTGTTTTTCTATTGATTTATTATTTACAGGATTTCCTGTTCTACTAAGAAAATGTTCAGCATCACGTTTGATTCATCAGAATGGCAGAAAGAGCCTTTTTGAAGGAAGAAATTGAAGTAAGGACTAGTTGAGGCAAAAATCATCTTTTCCTTGTGAACATGAAGAAAAATTCCAGTGGATCAAAGGAGATTTTAGAGATATGTTTGTACCTTGAGAAATGATGAATTTTTTCCACATAAAAATAAGTCTTATTTTATAGTTTACAATGGTATAAACTTGATTAAGCTCATTGCTGCATAAGAATGCAGCAATAGCATGCATAATTGATGCATGCTATTTTTCACTTCACTGTACAAAACAAACTTACTAATGCTAACTTAGAACCTAACTCTCTTCCAGTTGATTTTTAATCCACCTTCCCCATTCCACATGCTTCCTATTAATTAATCATCTTAGCATCTTACCTAGCAGGTTCGAAACTCTCTTTCTCAGAGGAAAAACAGGGGAGTTTTCAGGCCAAAGAACATAGAGTAAAACAGACTTTCTCAAGTCAAATGTGTTCTTTGTGCTCAAAGAATTGAGTTGCTGTTTGTTCCTTCAAGGAAACTCCAAAGATTCTCTGAGCAAGAACAGTAGGATTTAAATATTAAAAATTGAAAAGATATTTCCACTCATTACACTAGGAAGATTCTACACTCTGCAATTAAAGCACAATTTTCTCCACATGTATATTCTCCCCAACTTTCTGTCCTCACTGTCTCAGGGCACACAGGATAGCTGCAAGAAAAACTTACCTTTATAATGGACCATATTTACTCCCTCCTGACAAAGGTGGAACTCATTTAGACATGCTCAAATTTTATTTCTGAAAGTACAGTAGTTTTCATGAAGTCTGTAATAAAAGTGTATAATGCTATGGAAGATTACAAACTTAAAATGTGACATTCCATCACACCTTCTTAGGGCTTCTCAGTGAGTCATCAAGGGTTATTTTCTACCAAGCCAATAACATAACAAGAGAGAAAGTCATATTGTGACACATTGTTGGATAGTATTTATTTAAACATTTAGGTATTCATAAAACTACTGTTCATTGGCTCCTCTATGCCAACCACTGGGCTGCATACTACTGAACATTCGAAGTTATGTCAGGCTACATGCAATGAGCTTTTGGACTCGTTAGAGAAATAGGACATCAAGGACTGGTATGGAAGTAGAGATTGGTGGGCACTTATTGTAGCATGGGAAACAGAGCCCCCTGTTCAATGCAATGCAAAATGACAGCCCTGATAATGGTAGTGAACACAAGAGACATTCATCTTGTTATTAGTATTTTCCTAAGGTGCACACAAGTTTTTAACTAGAGATATGAGTAAGAAAAGACAATTTCAAGCTGGGAATTTTAGGGAGGAATTTGGACAGAAGATCACATGAGATGAACTTTGAAAGACAGGGTGATTGTGGAGATAATGAAATGATTAACTAGAGAGTTTTACCATCGTGGGCAATCCTGAGTAAATCACAGAGATAAAAAAGTATATGTCACATGCAGGGAATATGAAATAAATTCAACATGATGGCAGCAAAGACTTTAAAAGTAGAGACTGGAAAGTGAAACTGGAAAGTTAGTTGTAACAGGCTGTGGCACTCATGAATTTCAGGCTAAGGAGCTGGAATTATAGCCTGTAGGTAATAGGGAGCCTTTGAGAACTCTAGCATCCACTTGGATGAACAGCCCAGACATCCCTGCAATGAAAAGTGTGCTAGGAGGGAGCAGGCAGAGTCTCCAGCTGTCAGCCCCTTGAAAGATTGCCTGAGCTGCAGGGGTGCTCGCCAAATATCAGTGACTGACCATGGTGGAGATAAAAAGGTCTGGCTTTCTCAGCCCAGTAGGAGACAACTCTGAAGGGCCGTTTTAGATTCAGAGTTCCCTGCAGGCCATCCAAGGCTGGTGCCAGCCTGTGTTGCATCTTGGCTCCTCCCCGTACTCTCTCCCGCCTCCCCTGCCTGTCCATGGTGCTGATCCTGAAGGCAGTCAGTCCCTAATAAGCATTCTGCACACTAATCACAGAGCCTGCTTTGCGGGATGCTTGACCTACTGCAAAGGCTTGGAGCTGAGGAGTAACATGATTAGAACTGTTATAAAGAAATGTTAAGGTGGCAACAATGAGCAGAACACCTGAGGATGGGGAGTGTGGGACCCGATTTTAGGATTTTCTAAACCTTGCAGGAGGGAAGGAGGCTACACAGGGGAGCATGGAAAAACTGAGTCAACAGGAAGAATATGCCAAAATGGAACCATTGCAGATTTATGACTGGTCAAATATTTGGAGAAAATATGAAAGAATCAGAAACCATTCAAAGCTGAATGACTGAAATGGTACTGTCAGTAGAAAATAGGCACAGAGAGGCAAGAACAGAGAGGGTGAACATGATGAGCTCAGGTTTAAACACATTGAGTTCGCAGGGCTGGAGGGACACGATAGCCAGATGTTTATTACTTGGTGGGATTTCCAGGCTGATATTTGAGAACAGAAATTAGGTAGAGACAAAAATAAGTTATTTTCAAAAAGGATGATATTTACTTATGCAGACGTTGGAGCAATGTGTGTGTGTGAGAGAAGAACAGTTGTGGTTCTTATATTTAGGAAGTAGGAAGGGAAAGGAAGGGGAGCTGGAAAAGGAAAAATAATTCCTGATCAAATGTGTCAGAGAGGAAAAAAATACGAAGAGAACCCAGTATCCCAGAAACCAAAGGGCAAGGTATATATTGCAGTAGCAAGAGGAGGCTGTGGACAAATCCTTCAACCAGATGAGGGGCTAGAAAGGATGCCCTGTGAGTGAGCTGGAGAGGGCAGTGAGGGGGAACGTGAAGTGTGTACTGGGAAGGGGTGCAGGTGGGAAGAGGGAGGAACTACTAGCTGGAGGACAGACAGTAAAGGTGTTTCCCAATTGTAGAGTGCTAGAAAGTTTGAGGGGATAATTTTTTACGGTGGGAGGTGGAGAATTTAATTCTTCAAATCTCTGTTCTCCATGGAAATCAGACAAAAAAAAAAAAGTGAGAAAAAGACAAAATTATCAGCCATCTCAAAGTGACTCTACCCACAAGTTAAAAAGGAGCCACTTCATGCTATATTCAAGTGACAGAACCCTGGGAACCCCGGCAAGCTGGAGGCAGTGCTGGGGCAGAGGAGAGGGAGGAAATGTTTCAGGAAGAATATTTTGAGTTCTTCATAGAAGAACAAGTACTGAGTATACACGAATTGAGGTAGAAGGTAGAGAATTTTGGGAAATGCTGCAATGACTGTGACTTCTCCAGTAAGGATGAGATACTATTAAGGCTTGGAATTCCGTTGTAATTACATGTGTCTGATGTGACTGTAAGCAAAGATTGGGCTCCTTTAGGACATAGCATTTACTATGCAATGTCTGTAGGCAGAAGAGACAGGCCCTACGCAGGGAGGATGCTTGAAGATCATAAGAAAGAAAAAGAGTGACAGACAAAAGATGAACAAGACAGTTCCTTGTATTTTTCTGCATACATGACATAAACAAATGATAGTGCATAAAAATGTTCCAACAGCGGTGTACAGACACAAAGATGCCATCTGTGTTATGGTGTGAGACAGAAACTTCACAGGAAGGGAACTAAAACTAAGGAAGGAAAAAATGTAGAGTGGAAAGACTATGGGCTTTGGGGTGACCTAGAACAGGATGTATGTAGGAAATGAGGAAACATCTACCTCAGTCTTAGAATAAATCATAGAAAGCATTTGTGAATTATCTCACAACTAAGAGATTCTTACGTCTTCTCCCTCTGTATTGGGAGAACCTGCCACCAATATTTCAGCATAGGTTCTTTCTATTTTCTGTAAGTGTCGGCTGGCTGAGAAATAAAGAGAGACAGTATAAAGAGAGGAATTTTACAGCTGGGCCACCAGGGCTGACATCACATATCAGTAGGACCATGATGCCCACCTGAGCTGCAAAACCAGCAGGGTTTTATCGAGGAGTTCAAAAAGGGGAGGGGGTGCTAGAACAGGGAGTAGGTCACAAAGATCACATGCTTCAAAGGGAAAAAAGGAGAACAAAGATCACATGCTTCTGAGGTCAATAAAGATCACAAGGCAAAAGGCAAAGCAGAGATCACAAGGCAAAGGGCACAATCAAAAACTCCTGATAAGAACACGCATGCGAGGTGCCATTGGAAAGCCCCAGAGCACTGTGGCCAGGGTTCACATTGGCCAAGTTATGTCCATCCGCACGAAGCTGCAGAACAAGGAGCATATGATTGAGGCCCTGTGCAGGGCCAAGTTCAAGCTCCCCAGCCACCAGAAGATCCGCATCTCAAAGAAGTGGGGCTTCACCAAGTTCAATGCCAATGAACTTGAAGACATAGTGGCTGAGAAGCGGCTCATCCCAGATAGGTCAAGTACATTCCCAATCGTGACCCTCTGGACAAGTGGCAGGCCCTATGCTCATGAGGGCTTCCACTGTGCTGCCCCCTCTTAATACTCACCAATAAATTCTACTTCCTGTCCACCTAAAAAAAAATGCTTTCACTTCAATTACCCCTCTCTCTTATGTACTTTTAGTCTGTTATTTTAGTTTTATCCTGATTCCCTCAATAAACATTATTAGTATATTTAAAAAAAAAAAAAACTCCTGATAAGGGTCTATGTACAGCAGTGCAGGTATTGTCTTGATAAACATCTTAAACAACAGAAAACAGGGTTGGAGAACAGAGAGCTGGTCTGACCACAAATTTGCCAGGGCGGGGTTTTCCCAACCCTAGTAAGCCTGAGGGTTCTGCAGGAGATCAGGGGTTATCCCAGTCCTTATCTCAACTGCACAAGACAGACATTCCCAGAGTGGCCATTTATAGACCTCCCCCAGAGGAATGCATTCCTTTCCTAGGGTATTAATATTAATATTCCTTGCTAGAAAAAGAATTTAGCAATCTCTTTCTTACTTGCATGTCCATTTATAGGCTCTCTGCAAGAAGAAAAATATGACTCTTTTTGCCTGACTCTGCAGGAAGTAAAGACAGACATAAGAAATTATAAAAGTATTATTTGGGAACTGATAAATGTCCATATTAAGATGAAATCTTCACAATATATATTCCTTTACCGCGGCACCAGCCAGTCCCTCTGCTTGGGGTCCCTGACTTCCCGTAACACCTCTCAGCATATAAACTAGCGTTCTCAAACCAGACTGGCTGCTCCCCTACCTGAAATTAAATCACAACAGCTTACCTTTGATGAAAGCAACAGTATTTTTTTATTTTTATTTTTTGAGACAGTGTCTTGCTCTTGTTGCCCAGGCTGGAGTGCAATGGCGTGATCTCTGCTCAATGCAACCTCTGCCTCCTGGATTCAAGCAATTCTCCTGCCTCAACGTTCCGAGTAGCTGGAATTGCAGGCACCTGCCACCACACCTGGCTAATTTTTTGTATTTTTCGTAGGGATGGGGTTTCGCCACGTTGGCCAAGCTAATCTCGAACTCTTGACCTCAGGTGATCCACCCTCCTCAGCCTCCCAAAGTGCTGGGATTATAGGTGTGAGCCACTGTGCCTGGCCCAGCAATGGTATTTTTAAAAATCTCATCTAGTCCTCAGTTTATGTGGCTATACAATTGAAATAGAGAACTGCCAATGTATATATATACATACTGATGTATGTATAGCTCCTTGCATTTTCCTACATATATGACATAAACAAATGATATACATACATCAGTATGTATATATACCTACTGATAAATATACATATAAATCATAAATATCTATATATACCATATATATGAGACATATTTAGGGTTTGCTGCTTAGGAGGTACTTTATGTTAGGATATAAATTGCTATTTATTTATAATAATAATTTAATTGTCCATTTCATAATAACAAAAAGAGCATAATTGCATTGTTTGTAACAGAAAGGATAATTGCTCAAGGTGATGAATACCCCATTTATCCTGTGTGATTATTATGTATTGCATCCCTGCATCAAAAATATCTCATGTATCCCATAAATATATACACCTAATATGTAAACACAAACATTAAAAATAAAAATTTAAATATTATAAAAGTGTGTCATTCTTTTAATTTCATTAGAAAACTCTGTTTTTGTATGAAAATATATGAAACATGAGCAACTATATGCAAAAACTGCTCTCTGATTTTTTCTCAGAACGTGTATTTTTTCTCAACATCTTCAATTTTTTAAAAATGTAGTTTCATTTTTAGATTATTAAGAAATCTCCATATTGCTTCCTGTAATGATTGTGCTAATTTATATTTTTACCAACTGTGTACAAGAATCCTCTTTTCTCTGCATCCTCACCAAAACTTACCTTTTGTATTTTTGATAAAAGGCTAAGTGAGTACGAGGTAATATCTCATTGTGGTTATAATTTGCATTTCCCTAATGATTAGTGATGCTGAGATTTTCTTCATGAATCTATTGGTAATTTGTGCGTCTTCTTTTCAGAAACGTTTATTCAGATCCTTTGCTCATTTTCCAATCAGATTATTACTTTGTTATTGAATTTTGTTCCTTATGTATTTTCAATATTAACCCCTTAGAAGATGTATGGTTTGTAATTTTTTTTTCCCACTCTGTGGATTGTCTCTTCCCTCTGTTAATTATTTCCTTTATTGCATAGAAGATTTTTAGTTTGAAAACCAAAAATAGAACTACTATATGATCCAGCAATCCCACGTCTGGGTATATATCCAAAGAAATTGAAGTCAATATATCAAAGAGATACCTGAACTCCAATGTTTTTGCAACCAATGGTTTTTGCAACATTACTCACAATATTCAAGATATGCAATCAACCTAAGTGTCCATCAGTGAACAAATGGATAAAGAAAATATGGTATATACATAACAGAATACTATTCAGCCTTAAAAAGGGAAGAAATTGTATCATTTGCAACCAGATGAGTGAATCTGGAAGATACGCTTCATGAAATAAGCCACACATGGAAAGACAAATCCTTCATGATCTCACTTATACATGTAATCCAAAAAAGTCAAAATCGTAGAAGTAGAAAGTAAAATGGTTGTTAGGAGGCTGGGAGTGGAGGTTGGGAAGTACAATCGAGGGATGTTGGTCAAAGGGTACAAAGTTTCACTTAGAAATAAGTTTGTGAGATCCATTGCACAGCAGGTTGAGTACAGTTAATAATATTCTATTGTATATTTCAGGATAGCTAAGGGTAAACTTCAAATGATTCACAGAAAATGGTAAGTAAGTGAAATGATGGATATGTTAATTAGCTTGATTTAATCATAGCACATTGCATACAGATATCAAAACATGACTTTGTATCCCATAAAAGTATACAACTAAGATTAGTCAATTAAAATAATATGAATTTTAAAGTGTGGCTTTTAAATTACCCATCTTTAAGAAATATAACTAGTTTACTTTGATATTCCATAATTTTAGTGTCTTATTAGAGACATATTTGCTTAATTTATGTATCTAAATGTTTGGATATTTCCACTAAACAAAATAATCAGTAAAATACTTGTTTGTACCTTGAAGAAGATTGCTTTGAAGAATGAATCAAGAATAGGATTTAATGTCATGTACAGAATCACTTATTGGTCTCATAGTTTACCAGCCTACATGAGCCTTGCCAAAGCCTCATCACATCATCTGTATAATGGGTGGAATAATTCAATCATCTGATCAGTAAATCAGTAATGAGGCAGATCACATAGTACAGCAGATTTGCACTTCCTCCTTTTCCTCAACAAGGCTTCACCTGCTGCATTTCACAAATTCACATAATTTTAATTTCTTTATCACTAAGCATATACGTGTAGGTTCAGCAACATCATTACATTCAAAGATTCATAGTTAACAGGCACACACATTTGACTGTGTGTCTAAAATAAATGGCTCCTGTCAGTTCTCTGAATGATTCCGTCTGCATTTTTCCCATCTCTTCCTAAAACTTTTGAAATCTAGCATGCATACAGCAAAGTGTACATTTCGTGAGCAAGGAGTTAAATGAATGTTCAGAAACTGGACATATATATGGAACCAGCACTCAGATGAAGACATGGTACATGGCCAACAAATCAGAAACCCCCAAATGCCTTTACCAGCCAGTCCCTGCCATCTCCACTAAGAGTCCCCTCTCCTGATTTCTAACAACACAGCCTCCCACCCTCTGTTATTATGCTTTATATAATTGGAACTAAACAGTACTTCATCTTTTCTGTTGAGCTTCGTTTGCTCAACCACCTGTTCATGAGAGTCATCCATATTTTGATTCTCCTTGTTGTACAATATTTAAATGGGAATATACCGCAATATAATTACCCACTTTACTGGTGATGGTCACTAGTCTAGTTTCCAGGTTTCCAGGTTGCATAGTGTGATACAGACATTTTAGTGCAAGTCTTTTCATGAACTATGTACATATTTCCATTTAGTATCTCTACTAGAGAAGTTCTTAATTTTAATATGATTTGACTTATCACTTTATTTCTTCCATAATTAGCACTTTTGTTCTTAATCTTTTTTAAGATACCACTTCTTTCACCATCCTTCAATATTTGTATTCTCCAGAAATCCTCAGCCACATCTCACGTATTTTGCACAATTCTGTTGTGTGAATTTATGTTTTCAACTATAATGAAAGTGTGGACATTTTGAAATTTTCAACCAAGATTACATTTCAAAATTCTAAGCCCATGTATTTGTCATAATTAAGGTAAAATTTACATACAGTGAAATGCATAGGTGCTAAGTGTAAAATTTGATAAGTTTTGAAAAAGTTTATGTGTAACCACCAGAATAATAAAGACCTACAAATTTCTTAGATAATCATCCCCCCACCATAGGCAAACATTTTCTTTTTATGATCACAGGTAGATTTGCTTGCTACAGAACTTTGTATAAAGTTTGAAACTTAGGACAGATGCTCTTTGGGGCCACTCTTCTTTCCTTCAACGTAATGCTCTTGAGAATCATTCATGTTGTTCTGTTTTTGTAGTTCTTAATTTCTATTGCTGAAAAGAGTTCAATTTTATTAACATACCACTTTTTTTTTTTTTTTTTTTTTTTTTTTTGAGTCAGAGTCTGGCTCTGTCTCCAGGCTGGAGCACGGTGAGCTATCTCGGCTCACTGGAACCTCCGCCTCCCTGGTTCAAGCGATTCTCCTGCCTCGGCCTCCTGAGGAGCTGGGACTACAGGCGCACACCACCATGCCCAGCTAATTTTTGTATTTTTAGTAGAGACACGATTTCACCATGTTGGCCTGGATGGTCTTGATCTCCTGACCTCGTGATCCACTCGCCTCGGCCTCCCAAAGTGCTGGGATTACAGGTGTGAGCCACAGCGCCCGGCCAGCATACCACGATTTTTATATCCATTTTATTTATTTTAGTATTTGGAACATTATGAATTAAACTGCCACAAACATTCATACACAAGAAATTTGGGAACAGATATTTTCTTTTCTACTTGATCATGATATATTAACATTGTTCTATTTAGTTGTTTTTGACTTGTGATGTTTTCCTTAAGTGTTTATTACATGTAGGGTCGTAGAGGTAACTGCCAGTAATTTTCCTTTCTTAGGTCTTTTTCAGGTTTTGCTGTTTAGGGACATTCTTCTCATATAAAATTAGTAGTGAAGCTTTCAACTTTTGCTATTTTCTGAAAAGAACTTTGCATAAAATTTGTATTATTTCTTTCTTAAATGATTGCCAAGATTTACCAATAAAATTGCCTAGGTCTGGAGCCTTTTTGAATGATAGGGTCTTTGATTATAAAATCAAATACTTAAAAAATACAGAGATATTCATATATTCTATTGTGTATTTTATCAGTTTTTATATTCTTTTCAAATAATTTGCCTGTTGTGTTTACATTGGTCTAATTTATTGGTATTAAGTTGTTCTTTGTACTCTTTTATAATCTTTTTATTGCTTATAGGATGTGAATGGAGATCTACTTTTTTATTCATCCTTTTGATAATTTGTGTTTTGATAATGCTTTTATTGATCCAAATGGTTAGGGGATATTCATTTTATTCACACTCTCACAGAATAAACTTTGACCTTTGTTATTATTCTATATTATTTGCCTGTTTTGTATGTCATTAATTTCTGCTCTTTTTTGTATCCCCTATATTTTATACCTACATAATTTTTTTTCTTTTTTAACCTAGGTTATTATGGCAAAAATTTAGATTTTCAAAAATCTTTCACTTTTTCTAATAATCATTTAAAAATATACATTTCCGTAAGCACTGCTTTAGCTGAATTTCATAATTCTTGAAATGCTGTATTTTAATTATCAGTTGGTTGAAATTATTTTTAAATTTATCTTGTGGGTACTTTTTTGAAAAATGAGTTTTTTAGAAGCTTGTTAATTCTCGAGTATTTGGATTTTTAAATAAATGTCATGTTCTTATGGATTTCTAATGATTACCTTTAAAATCAGAAAATATGTTCTGTTAGATTTCCATCTTGAGATTCATTGAGACTTATTTCATAGTCTAAGATATCATCTATTTCAACAAACATTGAATGTGCCCTTAAAAAGGATGTGTATTCTTCAGTTGTTATGTGTACTGTTCTATAAATATTAATTAGGTCAAGATTATAATGTTGTTCATATCTTTTATAATATTAATACTTTTTTACCTAGTTGTTTTAGCAATCACTGAGAAAGGAGTGTTAAAATTTCTAACTATATTTGTAAATTTGTCTATATCTCCCTTTAATTCGGATGATCAATTTTTGCTTCATCCATCTCTATTATTAGATACATAGGCATGTATAACTATTATGTATTCCTAATGAATTAGCCTGTTTGCTCTTATGAAATTTGCCTCGTTAACCATTAATAGTATTAATGCATTCAGGAAAGAGTATTAGTCTGCATTACTATGCAGACTAATGACCTGTCAAAATATCCATGCCCTAATTTGAAGAATTTATGAACATATTACATGGCAAAAGGGCCTTTGCAGAAGCAACAAAATTAAGAACCTTATGATGGAGAAATTGTCCTGGATTATCAGGTGGGCCCAGTCTTGTCACATGAATCATTGATATTGAAGAACTTTTTCTCAGTGACTTCAGATTCAGAGGGAGATGTGACTCTGAAACATTGAGCAGAGGAATGCAAATTTGAATTTGCTGGCTTTGAAGATGGAGGAAAATTAGCCAAGGAATGTGGATGATCTCTAGAAGCTGGAAAAGTCAAGAAAAAAGATTCTCACCTAGAGAATCAGACAAAAGAGCAGCCCTACCTACACTTAATTTTAGCCTATGTCAAATTTGTAACCAATAGAACTTTGAGAAAATAAATTTATGTTGTTTTAAGTCACTAAATTTGTGGCAATTTGCTATAGAAGCAATATAAAACCAATACAATTACTTTGTCTAGGTTAACATACACACCAGATTCTTAGGCTAATTGCTAACATGCTATATCTCCCCCACTTCTTCCCCTTTTTAAATTCGAAACTCTTCTTGGCATTATATTTAAATTGTTTCTTTTGAAGAATTGGAACTTGTTTTTGTTTTTTATACAATCTGCAAATCTCTGTCTTTTAATATGGTACTCTGTTCATTTATATTTAATGTAACTATTGATATGATTGTGTCTAGGTTTATCATTTTGCTATCTGTTTTTCATTTTTCCCATCAATTTTGTTTCTCTGCTTCGCCTGTCTTATCTATTTTGGAGAAATAAGATATTTTTAATATTTCATTTTATAGTCCTCTAAAGACATTTGGTTATAGATTTTTTGTATTACATTAGATATCTACGTGTAAATTATGCATCCTCAGTTTATTTATAATCTACTTGGAGTTAATATTACACTACTGTATGTAATATATTAGAACCTTGAAACAACATAATTTAAAAGACACTCCTGTTGTAATATTGTTATTATACATTTTACAGTTACATATGCTATAAATTCCACAACAAAATGTTATATTTTATTTTCAACAGTAACTGTGTTTTTAAAAAATTAAGAGAAGAACAGAAGAATGTCTCTTATTCTTACCGATATTTCTAATACTTTTCATTCCTGTCTGTGAAACTGAGTGTCTAGCTTCCATTTGGTGGTCAATCTAAAAAGACCTTTAAATATTTCTTATACGCAACACTGCTGGCAATGAATTATATGAGTTTTTATTTACCTAAGAATTTATTTTGCTTTTATTTTTAAATGATATTTTTCCTGAATATATAATTATGTTCAACAGCTCTTATTCTTTCAGTACCATAACGATGTTTTTCCATTCTATTCTGGCCCTCAGTGATTCTGTTGGGAAGTAAGCTATTATCTATATTACTATTCCCCTCTGTAAGATGAATATTTTCTCCCTCTGGCTTCTTTCAATATTTTCTCTTTATTACTGGTTTTTATCAGTTTAGCTATGATAGAACAAGGTGGGTTTTATTCCTTGTTTTCTTTTCTTCTCTTTTCTTTTCGTTTCTTTTCTTTCTGCATGGGATTTGATGAGTTTCTTGAATTTAAGAAAGACTGTTTTCACCAAATGTGGCTGGTTTTTTTTTCTTGATTTCTTCAATTTTATTTTTTATGAAACTTTTTATTTTCTCAATTCAATTTCTGAATCATCTTCTCTCTTTCTGGGACTCCAAAAATGTGCTTAATAGTGTTTTATGTGGAGAGAATTAAAAAGAGGGAGTTTCCAAATCTCCATATAAACTCCTCTCGCAGCACTGGCTAACTATTGAACTGTGCATGTGGATGGGTACTCTGAGATTAGTGAGAAACTTCAGTTGGATGGTTAAAACACTAGAGATAGGTAGCAGTTGACATTTTTGCTCTAGTGTTTTAATCACCCAATTGAAGTTTAATTCTCTCCTATTTTGGATCTCCACCCCTCAGTTTTCAGCTTCTCTGTTGATTTAAATCTCCTTCCCCTGACCTCTAACGTTCTAGTTACTGTGGCTTTCTTCTTGAGTCCTATTTTCAACATTGCCCTTAGTGGAAAGTCTCTTCAGGTAAAAAACTTATAAACATGTATCTTTCCCAATTCCATTTCCTTCTTTCAATGGTCAAATAACTTCCATATCCTGCTTGCTTTAGTTCACTTTCAAGTATCTGCAAGTAGTTGGGTTTTCAAAAATATTTTGTTCAGAGATTTTGTCATTACATGCTATAGAGTGTGTTACATACTCAATTCACTGTTATCAAAAGTGGAAACTTCTGGATCATTATTTCTGCCTGTTTCTTGAACAACTTCTTCCAGATTACCCATAACTCTTCACCTCATACTCCCTCTGTCATCTTTTCTCCCTCATATTCCCTCAGTAAATATCAAAATATATTCAAATTATTTCCTCATTTATTATTTAACCTAACAGATATTACTAAGGGCCTATTGTGAGTTAAAAATCATTTTAAATTATGAGTCTACACCAGTGAGCAAGTGGGACACACTGTTGTCACACGGGGCTTGGCTTTCCTTGATGTCATCCTTCACGTTGCGCTAGTCACCAGGTTTTGTTGATACAACTCGAAAGAACTATAAAGTTGGCCCATATTTTTACATCCTCATAGCTATTTAATTATTGCGTCTTGCCTAAACACAGAACAATGTCTTCTAAAGATCCCTTTCCAAAGAGTAGCTTCTGTGTTTCCCAAGAGATCTTTCTAAAGACGAATATCAGCATATTGCTTCAATCTTTAAAATTACTAAATTCCTAAAAGAGCCTGTGTTATCTAGGCCTTTTGGGCCTATCTCTCTAGCCTCATATTCATTTTTATATGCACCTTATAACAGTAACATTTCAAAAGTTAGACTTTACTAATTTTGAGAAATATTTCTTAAATGCTTTGCATACTGTTCCCTTTTATTGGAAAGCTTTTTTACCCATAACAGTAGTTTAATACATGATTAGATTCCAAAAGTTTCTTCAAATTTCAACCTATAATCTTTCCTTTTTGAACAAATCTTACGTCTCCTCTAAGTACAATAACTTATAGTTCACACCTAGGGACTTTTGTCACATGTCATGCATGTTTCTATTATAACTCTGACACTATACCCATAGTCTCCCCGATCTAACTTCCAAATGAGAAAAATATTTAATAACTGCATCACTTTCATTTCTCTTTCATTAGGTGATAACACAAGGCCTGCTCCATTATCTAACTCATTAAAATATTTGTATAGAATACAGAGTTGAACCCCTGCTGGATAAACATATCAGTGATCCAATAGCTAGCTTGGCTTGATTCATAAAAAAGACACAGAATTAGTTCCAAGTTATATATCCTGCTATGTCATTTTTATTTCTCTTTACATTGAAATGTTCTGCAGGGTGGTATATACATTTCCTTCAAGATTATCTGATTGCCCAGGGTTTATTGGCCAAATAAACTAAAACAAAACAAAGCCTGTGGTCATGTTTCACTACATCAGGTAATATCCATTGCAATCAGGCTTACATTAGAAATATCCCTTGGTTGTACCATCTGATAGAATGTAATTTGTTGATGTTAATTAATTCCTACCCACCCTCCTTTCCAGCTCAAGTGATCCTTTAAATTACACCTTTCCACTAAGGCATTAATCTTCCTTTGGGTTTCATTTTAATGTTTTCTCCACACATAAACTGAACAGAATTTAGAGCTGGGAGAGGACTTAGAAATCTTCTCACACAGTGCTTCTCAAATTTAGGAATATAAACCTTGTGGGCACATGGCTGTATTCCGGGGGGTGGCCTGAAGAGCTACAAGAAAAATATCTGTGAAACATGAGTTTTCCCCCAAAGCCTCTGCGGGAAGTTAAAGTCAAATCTTTGTTTGCAACTAATTTGAAGAATCATTTCATATTAAAAGTAGTATATATGATGACTTTAAGTGCAAATTAACTTTAGTAGTTGGATTCATCAGGACACTTTTTTAAAATTTAAGTATGCATTGGTAAACCACAGTACATCTTAAGTCAGACATTCATTCTTCAATGGCCTTAGGTATTTGAATAACAGTGATCTAATCTATTATTTTTTCTTCCTTCCTTCCTTCCTTCCTTCCTTCCTTCCTTCCTTCCTTCCTTCCTTCCTTCCTTCCTCCCTCTCTCCCTGCCTCCCTCCCTCCCCCTCTTTCTTTCCTTCTTTCTTTCATTCTTTCTTCCTTTCTTTCTTTCCATCTTTCTCAGAGATAAAATATGCCCAAAGAATAGCAAATTAGCTGGCAACCTTCCTTCAGCACTTTTATGACTCCATATCCAGTCCTCTCTGTACCCTACCCTGCTCATGTATGATTCAGCACGTTTTCCTCAGCTAAATTAAAGAAAAGACATTCTTTGATTTATTTAACTAAATTAAAGAAAATTCTTTAAAAGGATAAAGAAGGTATCCCTTTCTGGAGAATGTGCTCCTTTCCTCTCAGGCTCTAGTCCTCCACCACATGAGATGCCAGGGGTACACGGGTGGCACTTCATCGTCTCTATGACACACTGGAGAAAATTTAGGCTCAGAGAAATTTAAAATTTCAGAAAAAATTACAATGTTAACATGGAGCCAAGATCCAAACCACCATCTATTCCAAATTATACCCCTTTCTCAACATGCTTCTCAGTTACAACTAAAGTCTGCCTAAATAAACAGTAACATGCTCATCACCAGCAACCTCTGTGTCATATTGGGACAAGCAAGGGTTCATTTCCTGTTGGAACTCCCACGGGATCTTCACTGAGTGAAACACGCAGATGGCCCCCCTCCCCCTGCCCCAGCAGATTCCATCACAGGTGACATGTGGCACCAAGATTAAAACTCTGTGCAGCCACAGATGCCAGGCGAATATTTCCTGATGAAATTAAGGGCATATGTATTTATTTCTTTTACTTTACTTTTGGATCTTGGAATACCATTCAATGACTTCCCCCTAAATGGTTTCTCACTAATCCACTGGAATATTATAAGCACAAAGTCATTGGAGATTTCTAAAGTGGAATGTATTTAAAATAAGTGATTAGACTGGCAATTAAAATCTGTAAAATATTTGTTTTAGTAAATTCTTATTCCTTAAAGCATAGCTTAATTTGCAATTATGAATCCATTTCTTTGGCTTCATATTGTGAAACGTAATAGTGTTTCCTAAATATATGCTAATAGTTAGTTCTAAAATTATAGTAATAATCTGCTTAATAACCCAAGTGCTAGGTAAACTGACAGTTATAGTCACAAAAAGGATAATAAGTACAATCAGCTCTGCACAGGCAACCACATATCTTTTAGAAGTTGTGAAAACATCATAACTGCAATGAACATTTTATTTAATTTGCATGATTTTAAAAGTATAGTATGTGCCTGTATTTGACTTTGCTAAGATTTACTAAGTGTAGAGCTCCTTCAAGGAGATGAGCTGCTGTCAAATGTACATTCTCAAGCCTTTGTGTGGTGGAGAAGATCATTGGAGAAGCCAACCAGGACAAATATTTTCTGCTCTGCTTTGGTATCTCTAAGAGAAGCAAGTACTACATGCCATTTATTTCTCCAACTAGATCTCTACAGGTCTGCCGTCAAATAAGACCTTGAACCTTTGAATTATAGAGAGCCTGGCTTTCTGAATGAAAAAGGTCAGCATCCCAGGGTCGAGCAGACATCGTGGCACAGGCCATAAAAGGTTTCCTAGGCTACACTGGTGGAATGCTTGGAATCACAGCGTTCTTAGTCTTCATTGCTTAGTGTCACTGGATCAAATAAAATCAACTTAGAAAAGAGTATGGCTATAGCAGAGAAGAGGGTCTTGAACTGATAAATGATACCCAGAAACTTCCAACATTTCTATTGGACCCAAGGGAGAGAAACAAGCAACAGATACTTACAGAGGAGCATCTAATTCACTAGGAAGAAAACCTAAAAGAGAATGTGTCATGACAGAAACGAAAACTAGACTGCACTTCAGGATGGAGGGAGCAGACAGTTGCATCGAATGCTGGTAAGAGGCTGAATAAACATTGGAAAGAGAATTGGTCTTGGCCTAGGAAGGTAAAAGCCACTGCCACTTTAACAAGATGTTCTGAGATGAGTGGGAGGCATTCTAATCGGTAGAAGTAGCAGTATGAATTGAGGCAGGATAGACAACTCCCCTGAGATGTTTTCCTATGCATAGAGAGGGTCAGTAACATCAGGAGCATGTAGAAATCCAGGGGGGGTCAAAAGCTCCTATGTGGAATCGGCCTTTTGTAATGCAGTTTGTAGTTCTTAGGATTTCCATTTACATTGTCCCTGGATTCAAAGAGTTTACAGACTAATATGGGATATTTATGTATGTGTTTGCATAAATAACAGACAATGTGATAAAAGGAAACAAGGAGGTATAGATACAAATAAATGAGGTTAATTCTAGAGTGAAACAAGGAAGTGTTCAGGAGAGCTAGCATTTAAGGTGGGCCCTGAAGGACCGATAAAGTCATAGCAGGTATAAAAATGAAGGAAGGGATTTTCATGCAAAGAGAACAATATGAGCTAAGGTGGACAGCTGAAGTGGTGTGCAGCACTTAGTTTGCTCGGTACTAATATGAGTGATTTGAGGGAATAGAGGAAGTAAGACTGGACAGGTAGATTACAGCCATATCATGAATGATTTTGAATATCCCTATGAGAATTTAGATCTGAGCCTATAGACAACTGAGACGAATATCTCCAGCAATGGAATGAGAGAAAGTCTATATTTTAGTGGTTTGAATATGCACTAACAACATATATTGCCAGGTTGTGAATTTTGACCTTCTTGACATTGTCAATTTACATAACAAGTCCATTTTGGTGTAGGGTTTAGGCTGAAATCTGACCTCACACTGCTTGCATTTACAACCTGTCTCTTCCCATTACCGGCATAGACTTATTGGGCAAGTTTTTCATATTCTCACACCATAGACAGTTCATTATAAGTGCTCAAAGAAGTGTAACTATTGTGACTACAACATACTTCCCAAATTCTCGAGAGACACCATTACTTCCAAGATGGGCTCGTAAGAAGATGAGGTCCATGTCGCATTTGCTGTGGGAGGATTTGTAAAAGGGAGTGCAGTTGGAGCAAAGAGAATACGGCAGGTCAGAACAAGGAATTAGGGCACATTCCATAGATAATAGGGAGAAAGGAAGTGGCACCATCACAGGAGTCCTTTATTAAATAAGCCTGGGAGTAGAATGTAGCACAGAAAGAATCTATTTACTCAGGGATTCCTTCAGCAAACATATATTGAGCACTGTCTTTGCTCAGGACTGGGTTTGTAGTTAGGAACCGGCAGACATGATACCTGTCCTCAAGGACCTCACAGTATATCGAGAGAAAACTGAGAGTCTAGGGACAGGGACATTCACATGAGGTCTCTTGAAATAGTAAAACTGAGAAGCCCAGAGCTGGAGGATGACATATAGAATACAAAGAAGGGATGGTAATTAACCAGATCCTGAGTATAGTAGGAAATGGGCTCTGACACCAACCCGTCCTGCTCCTTGCAATGAAAGGAAGCACTATCTGCAAAAGGCTGTTGGCTTTAGAGCAGTGCAGCCTCCACAGAGCTCCCTTGTGGATAGAGCAGCTTGCTTGCCCAAGAAAAGGTACACAGAGGGCAAGAGGAGGTTCTTGCAGAGCCCTTTCCCCATAATGACTCCTGTGCTCAGACATCAGCTTCTTTGGCAGTCAAGTCTCCTCTCTGATCTGCATTCTCACAAAACCACAAGTACTAGAACCATCTCTAGTTCTTAACCACTCCTCTCTCCATCTTAAATGCTTCTGCTTTCTTTTTCACACTACTCACCAAACTCCAAACATGCTAGTCTTTCAAGTTCTGTGTTAGATATTATATCAATTTAACCCCACTCAAATTTAGAGCATTTTAGTTATATCTTTGTAAAGTTAAATTATTTTGTTTGCATCTTTCTCATGGCCTTTGGTATACTACTTGGTTATTTTCATTGGTGTCTCTCTCACTACAAGATAAATACATCCTAAGTACCCAAGACTGTAGTCACTGGCATCTGCGTGCAAGTACCTAGCACAGAGTTTTTCATATGGTGAATAAACAAACAAAAACACAAAATACTAATTGCTCATACTTTATATTCTTGTTTATATTAAAAATCACATTGAGAGGCAAGACCAAGAAATAAATGCTTTCAGCTAAAAGTACCACCCATCTTCCACTAATATTTCCTTAGCCAAATGAAGTCATATGGCCGTGCCTACTAAAACTGGTCAAGGTATTATAACCTTCCCAAGTGCCTGAAAGGAGATAGAAATCAGTTATTGATGACCAGTTATATTGCCTACTTTACAAGTAAAAACTTCTTTACAGCAATGCAGTCAGGTAGGTAATGTCATTATCTCTAAATTATAGATGAGAAAACAGGGCACAGACAAGGAATTTGCCAATGTACACACAGAGTAAATGGCAGAGCTGGATTCAAACTAGGCAGTCTGCCCCAGACTGTATGCTCTTAACTCTTGCACTTATTCTTTTCAGGAGATAATAAATCTAATCTGCCCCAAGAAGTACCCATGTCACTTTTTGGAGCCTAGGAAAACATTTTAATGTTTTTTTTTTTTTTTTTTTTAAATCAGAAGAAACAAAAAGAATGTGATCCAACATGGATTGTATTTGTCTTTATACCAATACAGTCTTAAAACCAATATACTAATGCACATATATGTTTATACACATGTATATGTTGTGTGTGTGTGTGAGTGCACACACATAAAATATTAGTAGTCTATCAAGTCAAAAATGCCCAAAGCTCATAAAATCCATAATGTATCCCTCATCCTCTGGATCTTGATGGTGCAACTTAAACAAGCTACTGCATTTTGGCATTCAGAAAAGTACTTGAATTAAACTCAGTATATTGGGTTTTTTTCTGTAGTGTAGACAATTAGACTCATTAAAAGTTTATCAACATGGAAGTAAGCTAATGAAAGTTGAATCTCAAAGTAATTTATTCACTGCTTTACTCACAGTTGTTTTTTGGGCTGAACTGTTAAAGCAATGCCTTAAGGCTTTCATGTTTAGGATGAAGAGAGAATCGTATCTTTCAGTTGTCTGTAAGATGGTCTCAAGTCTTCACCTCCTTGTATTCTCAGCCTTATGTAACACCCTCTTGTTGGGTGTGGACTAGAACTAATAAAAGGTTTCTAATAAACAGAATATGGCAAAAGCAATGAATGTCACTTGTGATATTAGGTTACGAAGAGGCTGTGACTTTCGTCTTGGGCTGTCCCCTCTCATTCACTTGCTCACTTTGAGGAAGGCCAGATACCATGCTAGAGGTGCCTTAAGAAGAGCTGCACATGGCAAGCAACTGTGGGAGGCCCCATCAACCACCCAGCAAAGAAATAAGACGCTCGGTCCAAAAACCAGGGATAACGCAATCCTGCCAACAACCACGTAAGTGACCTTGAAATAGGATTGTCCCTATGTTGAACTAGCCAGCCTCATGGTCTTTTCCATCCTGAAGTGATTAGTGATTTGTCCTTATTGGAATGAACATGTACATATTTGCATATTGTTTGTTTCTCTGCCTACAGTGCCTCAACCAACCCTACCATCTGAGGACTTATGAAATCTAAGTTATATGAATATGGCATCCCCATTCAAAGCTGCTCCAGACCAAGGGAGAATATTTTATGCCAAATAAGGGCTAAAAATTGGCACATTAACCTGAAATGTGTTGGTCTTACCCAGCTGCATCACCCAGATACAGCTGGTCTAATAGAACTGTGTGGTAACATGTAAAACCTCAGTTAAAAAGTCCCCTTGGGAGACAACACATACAGGTTGGAGTGGCCCCTTCCAGAAAGCAGTGTAACTTGTCCAATCTAAAACAGTGACCTGCTTGAGAAATTTGAAATTTTCGTCTACTAACTTAGGCTCCGTGGATTTATATGCTCCAATTCCCAAGAAATGAAAGTCTCTGCCATCTTGAATCTGTGGCTACGATCCGGTCATTTTGAGCTCCTTGTGTCTGTGGAACAACAGGCAAAGAAACTTGTTACTTAGCTCAGGGGGAATCACCTCTGACTACTATAAGGTGTGAGAGCTGTTCCTGTACAATGGGGGCAGGAAAAAGTTTGTCTGGGCCCTAGAGGATTCCCTGAGCATCTCTTGGTGCTTCCTTGTGTAGTAATAAGAACTGGGTACTTGCAGCAATCATGGCCAAGTAAAAACAAGGCAACTGATTGCCTGCTACCTGTTTTTTCAGGAAAGAAGAGAGGACATCTTATCATTTAAAAAACAATTAAGGCCCCACATTGTATTATGAAAGACAAATGTAATGTATGGCATAAGCAGACCAGAGAGGTGCAGGCTGAGCTCGGTGCACATTCACTGCAGCACCTCAGCCCACTGGGGCTTGTTTCAGCTGCTGTCTCTGAGACCAGCCCTGTGTGCACTGGTCAGATCCACGCCAGCACAGCCTGACAGCTCCTCACCACATTCCTCTTCTTAGCCCAACCAAGGTCCCTCAGCAAGTGGCTCTGCACCCATGTGTGTGCAAGACCTGGAGGCACATGGCATGAGACCATCTTGGGTTTAACTAAAGGGAGGTGGGAGTGGGTAGATAAGTTCTTCCACGCGTGACCCCTGGATATAGGCTTCCATGCTTCCTGCCTCTTTTCCCTTTGCTCCACTCTCACTTCCATTGGATTCCCCTCCTTAGTAAGGAAGCACCACTTACTCCTTTGCCTCCGCCTGCATTTTCTGAGGCACGCAGGATGGAACACTGCCCGACGCATCCACGGGCCACTGTATTCTATTGCATGTGTTTCTTCCTGGTACTTATTCATCCTGAAATTATACATTCATTTTATTGATTTTAGAGACTGGGATTAATTGGTCATGTGTACACCCTGGCATTCTCAAGGCCAAGAACAATCCCTGACATATTGCTGGCATCCAATAACATATGTTCAATGAACAATTAATCCTCCAACAACTATCAGAGATGAGGGTCAAAGAGGAGATCTGAAGTCTCATTTTGTCACTATTCTGAGAAGCTAAGAAGGTGTCATAGATGGAAGACTCTGTTCTGCTCCTAGATCTTACTGTTCCCATTAGCCCAACCCACGCCATCTGCTTCACGACCCTGACTCCTCTTTCTACAGGATGAACTGCCTCTGCCCTGGTGAGTTCTCAATTCCAGGAGAGCCTAAATGCCCTACTAGAGCTTGCCATTCTGATGAGAAGCAATTGGTCCTCAGAGGCTCACACACTCAGGCTTAAAGGGAAAACTTGTCACAAACTTTGGAACTGCCTCAGCACTAGATTAAAAATCAAGAGGAGTTGTGGGAAACTATGTTTAAACACTTTCATTTAAATAAAATTAAATATTAAGTGATTTACTTCTAACTGGTAAATAATTAATACATTTCCCTTTTCAGAGTGGCTTTAATATTGCAACTGAAAACCTCTACTTGCACCTCTAAAATAAGTTATTTTCAAATAGTGGGCTAGGCGATAGTTATTTTGCAAGCACAAATGCCTCCTAACATAACCAGATGGTCAAATCCCCAAAGTCCTTCGAACTCATAAAGAATTTCCAAAGGATTACCAGTAAAATATAGTGCTGACCCCTGGAAAGAGGCCTCCAGAGGGCCTTGCATAAAACACTGTGTAAGTTCCATCAAAGGCAGGATGAACACTGAATCCCAGAGGCCTCCTGTTTTGATGAACTGCCAGCCTCTTTCCTGGGAAACTGTATGAGATCGGCCTCTGGTAATCTCTCTTGGGCCACTGTTGCCTCCGGTTGACAGGTCTGCTTTCAGGCTCCTGTTTTGAGACCCAGCTTGGAGTTACACTGCTTTAAATGCTTACCTTTGGGCATTTTCAGTAAAGAATTATCTTTGGTAGAGGAGTGATAGTGCTTTACTAGGGGTGAAGTTTATTAAATCCTGAAAACAATCCTATAGGCCTTAAGTTAGGTGCTATTATTAATCCCATTTCACAGATGAGGAAACTGAGACTTAGAGACTATCAGTAGTCTCTAAGGAGACTCTAAGTCTCTAAGTCTCTGAGGAAAGCTGGGGCATCTCACGGAGTGGTAATAGATCAGTCACTCTACCCCTCTGAATCTTAGCTTCTTTGTAGAAGGGGATAGAACAAAGTCACAGGATAATAGTAAAAATGATTTATGACCCTTGACCTTCCAAAATCCTAAGTGCTATGGAAATTTAAGCACTTCTGTGCTTATGACATGAATCTAAATGGACTATTAGTTTCATGGAGACTGACAGTTTTTCATGGTGCGTAAGGGCACAGATTCAAATCCTGGCTCCAACTCTCCCTAGCCAAGTGACTTAGGCCAGGTTATTCTCCTCTCTGAGCCTCAGCACGTGGTCAAATAACAGCATGTGGCCAAAGGCTTATATGATTGGTTTTTGGATTAAATAAATTACTAAATACAAAGCCGGGAGCAATGTGTCACACAGATCAAGCACTGTATACATTTTGGGTTATAATTGATTCGACTGTAAATATAGAAAGCTTTCAAATTTCTGTGTAAAATAATGGAATTATTCAATGTCTTCCAAAGGCATATTAAAATCTAAAAATATAAATAATAATCTTTTAAATCCCACATCTATGCCAACTTTTCTAAGCATCTTCACAATCTTCCCAAGGTCCTTTGTAACTTGAGGGACTCATTCCAACCTCTCTCCCAAACCCCAGAATACAGCCATAGGTACCCTCTGCCCAGCACAGAGTAAATTATTTGCGTGCCCTGGAGACTGCCAGGCTGTCCTGTGTCCCTCTGCCCTCACATGTGCCACCATTAGCCTGGATGATCCGCACTCCAGTAGAAGCTTTGAAAGAGTCATTAATCAAAGTTCTGCTCATCAGGACTCCACAGTGAATACTTTCCTTACTCATGTCTTCCTTTGGATTATTGCTCTGTGTTTGGGGCCACAACTATCATTTCTTCAGAAATAATATCCTATTCAGGATTATGTTTTTTATGTTATTATATGTATTTCTTTGTTATCTTTCCCTGTGACAAACTGTGGGAATCTAGACTATTTTCTCTACTGTTGAATCTCTTGTGTATCACAATCATGTTGAGTATATGTGGAAGGTTATAAGGTACTAGCTTGCAATAATCAAACATACTACATTATTAGAATTGAATTCTATTTTCTATAACAAAAGACCCCAAAATAAGTAGAAGTGTATTTTCTCTATTTCACAACACAAAGTTCAGAGATGATGCCTTCAAGGCTGTTTTGCAAGTTCCATAGTCATCAGGGATTGAGACACCTTCCCACTTTCACCTCTGGCTCCTGGCATATTGTGTATGCTCAGAGTTACTTCAGAGCCCAAAATGGTCGCAAGTGCTTCAGCCTTCATGACCACATTCCACTTAGGAGGAAGAACATGACCCTATCTGTGATTTCCAAGAAGTCCCTACACATTTCCTTTTAGATCTAACCACCAAAATCTTTTCTCATGGCCACATCTAGAAGCAAATGAATCTGGGAAAATATGTCTTTTTTTCATATCACAACAAAAAGTGGGGTTGTATTAATGGAATAGTTAGCAATCAATGCCACGTAATCTATTAATGCACTTGCCATGTCATTTACATATTTACTCACATGGGTCTTACATTCAAGATTGTGAGGGCCTTGAGAAAAGGGACATTATTTATTTAGTTTTAATGTCAGTAAAGTCTAGTTCGATTCTTGCAATGCTTGGCACCTAGGAGCCATCCAATTTGCTGAAGGAGTGATTAAAAGGATGAATAAATAATTTAATCAACAAACAAACAGATGTTTGAAATTTAGAAAGATACGTCTTTCAAATGTACTTCAGTAGCCTTATTCTTACTTGAGAATTTTCCACTTATTAAATCTAATATTTATTACCATTTAAAGTTAAACAAATTGCTTAAAAGGAGATCTGAGATTATTCTGACATTTCAAATGGGAGAGACTTTTTTTTTTGGCAAACATTCCAGGGCTATAAATTTTTATTAGTTAAGTTTGCCCATTCCCTAATGTGAATGTGGCATTTTTTTCTTTCCAAAGGTTAACTGTGTTTTTCAAATGTCTACTTTTTTTTTTTTTTGAATTCACATAAGGTACAATATTTAAACACAGTGATCTCATTCTTTTACATCTTTTGCTGGGATTTATTCTAATTTTGTTAGTGAAAAGATTTGAACATAATATTCCAAAAAGCTAGCTCAATTGCTTTTAAACAATATTGACTTAAAGTTATTCTAAAATTCTAAAACCTTTGCAAGGATAACTATAGTATTTCTTTTCAAATTTAAGCAGGTTCATATTACTGAAACTTGTAGACATAAATAAAATGTGAAGGCAAGCCATAGATTCCTCAAAATCTTTATGTTTTGAAAAATAGAAGCTCAGAGTGCTGAATTTCAAATATATTTTGGTTTGAAATTAATAGCTGATTTAGATTCTAGGGCTTTTATCATCTGTGCATATTCAATTAGAAATGCACTTGGAAATGTAACAAATTTCATGCATCATTAAGCATTTTAAATAATTAATAGTTGATTATTTTCTCTTTTAAGATGGCCTCATTTATAATTCTGCGTCAACGATGAGATTGACCTTTAGGTTAAAATCAAGTTGCATTTCTATTTAGAAAATAGTTCTTTACTTAGAGAACATAATGAATGGCATTGCCAGCCTTTATGCTGTGTAAAGTGATGAAGGTTTGGCCAATGTTACATAAACATTAAGTGAAGAGATCAATAATCATTGTAATAATGCAATATTCAAATTGGCATTTTCAGTGCCTGATCTCTGGGACCTTTTGCTAAGTCCCGGATTGTAAGTTAGTAAACAAGGCAGATCCATGGAGAGTGATCCTCCTCAGAGCAGAATGACAGCATCGGCTCTGACAAAGCCAGGCCACAGAGAGCCCCACCTCCCACTCACCATGCCACCAACGAGCGGTTGCCTTGCTTGTGTTTTCCTCACTTGAGAGTTGGGCAGCACCTAGTGAGCTTTGAGGGTGGACTTTCACAGAATGGGGTTGAGAATCTTCAGGTGGTATCGACACCCATCTCCAGATTAGTGATACATGTTCCAAGTCTATATCCACCCCAATAGGAGTCTTCAGAAAAATGCCATCAATGCTATTGTAACCCACTGAGTTCATACCATGGAGAAGAAGACAAGGGGTAAGTAGTTTCTAGAGAGCAGTTCTGACGTCACAGTGACCAGGCAGCCAAATAAGATTTTATGGAGTCTGGAACACAAATCTGTTCCTCTCCATAGCTGGCCATTAAATGAAGCTTTCACTTCAGGCAAACTAAAGGCAGCTTTGGGTTCTCCCAAGTCACCAAGCCAGAGGTCAAAATTCCAAACAATTTAACCAGTCTTTCAGCAAGGTCAATTAAAATAAAAATGATGCTTACTAGTCTGACCTCTGCTTTTACTCATAAAGAGCTTGCCCATTGCCCTTTAACTTTAAAGCCAGAGGTCCTGAGGCCACCATGTGCCACTTCAGGGAACACAATATGTGTTCAGTTGGATCCTAGTGACCCACAAGTGAAAAGAGAGAGAACTGACTTTCAAAATTCCACAACCATTTTTATGTAATAAGCTCATTGAATTATCTTAACAGTCTTATAGGATAAATATCATCATTTCCAAATTCCAAATTAGGATACTGTGGCTTAAAGGGGTTTTAACTTAACAATTACAATATATAGATAAGTAAATGACTGGAACTTCACAACTCCAAAGGATTTTGGAATGATAGATGGAGAAAGAAAAAAAGGGCTTCATAATTAAATGACAAAATTATACATATTATATCTCTTAAAGTAAGCAGATGATGAGATACTGGAATAAAATAAAGAAATTGAGGAAATGGAAAATTTAGCCTATCCTTCTTAGAGAGGAATTTGGGCTCATTTAGTCCAGGAATCAGAAGTGTTCATATACCTAAGGTATACTTCAATCTGTAAGTTGTAAAACACCATTCTAATAGTGTAGATAGTTCACTTTATTGTATATAAATCTTGTAAAGATGGTTCTCTGAAAGGCTAATAGAAATGTAGAGTGTGCTTCAAACCTCATTCCTTCCCTTAGCCCTGCTGGACTTATTATGTACGATAGGTGAGTTAACCTCACTCATGTAATGTGGAAAACATATAAATCTTGGTGCACTGCAGTAGTCTTCAGGGAGGTATTGACTTTTTATGGATGCAATTATTTTGTGAATGATCACAATGTTTTAAGCCTCTGAGTGATATTTCACGGAGAGTTATGGTGTTTCACTACATTAATATTTTCAAATATCTTCCAGTTACCAGAAAGTTCCAGGGCAGGGTGAGTGGGGATCCTGATGTTGAGCTGAGGGAAGTGTCATGGAGGTGGGATCACAGGGAAAGCTGATGTTCAGTAAGTAGAGATGACATTTGGTACATGTACTTAAACTCTTTTTTAATCCCACTCAGGCTCAGAAATGAAGAAAGAAAATCAGAAATAGGAAAAAGCTTGCATAAGAACTGAAATGAGGGTAGGAATGCCAACCATCAACACATTTCTTCCCATGGTGGTACAGATGAGACCATGTTGCTATATTTTTCTAGTGAATTTTGAGTGGAAGTCTTGGTGAAACCTCCCATGGGAATGTGCAACGTGGAAGGAGAAGATAGGTTTAGAACTCACTATCTCACATGAACCCACTTCGCTCTTGGGAGATCATCACCTCTTGGAGATGGCCATGTGGAGTCCAGATGTAGCTATGCCAACAGAGGCATGTGAGGATGGACAAGATCCTGCAGCCCACCTTCACCAGCAAGAGGAAGCATTCTAACAGTTAAAAGGAGTGTCCTCGGTCCGGGTGCCGTGGCTCAAGCCTGTAATCCCAGCACTCTGGGAGCCCAAGGCGGGCAGATCATTACGTCAAGAGATGGAGACTATCCTGGCCAACATGGTGAAAACCCATCTCTACTAAAAATACAAAAATTACCCGTGCATGGTGGCGCACACCTGTAGTCCCAGCTACTTGGGAGGCTGAGGCAGGAGAATTGCTTGAACCCAGGAGGTGGAGGTTTCAGTGAGCCGAGATCATGTCACTGCACTCCAGCCTGGGCGACAGAGCGAGACTCCATCTCAAAAAAAAAAAAAAGCAGTATCCTGCATGGCAAAGACAATCCACCTGACCCAGTAGCTGAGGGCAGAGGCAGGGAAGCAGAAACAGACACCCCTCACACTCCAAGACCTCACCTCTTGGAACACTAGATGTTTCAATAAGAAAATCGCAGCAATGAAGGTTTTTCTACTGGCCATGCATGGCTTTACCTCCATATTGCCTCCAGCCTCCTTCAAGTCTTCAGATCCCTGAATTGGAACCATGATGCCCAGTTCATTGAATTAAATGTGACAGGGTGAGTCCAGAGGTCCCCAAGCAAATAAAGGTGGGTACAAGAAGAATCCATCCATATGACAGTGGATAAATAATGCTCCACTATCAAACAAGGAAATGTCTTTGTTTCAGAATCGTTACCTTGGAAAATATTTTGGTATTAGAAAATGTGAATTAAAAAAGGGAAATCAATATATTACTTTTATCATTTAACTAATGCCACAATAACAAACACAAAGGAACTACCCAAAACTGAGTGGCCTGGAACAGTCAGCGTTTATTTATCCACATTCATTTATCCAGAAGTTGACTAGCTGCCATTTGGAATGATGGTAGCAATTCCATGTGTGTCTCATCATCTAGCCAGCTACAGTGGACATTGTCTCTTTAAGAGGCAGGGTTCTGGCCAGGCGTGGTGGCTCATGCTTGCAATCCCAGCACTTTGGGAGGCCGAGGCAGGTGGATCACCTGAGGTCAGGAGTTCGCGACCAGCCTGACTAACATGGTGAAACCCCGTTTCTACTAAACACACACACACACACACACACACAAATTAGCCGGGCATGGTGTTGCATGCCTGTAATCCAAGCTACTTGGGAGGCTGAGATAGGAAAATCGCTTGTGCCTGGGAGACGGGGGTTGCAGTGAGCCGAGATTGCGCCATTACACTCTATCCTGGGCAACACAAGGGAAGCTTCATCTAAAAAAAAAACAGAAAGAAAGAAAGAGAGAGAGAGAGGAGAGAGAGCGAGAGAGCGAGAGAGAGAGAGAGAGACAGAAAGAGAGAGAGAGGAAGGAAGGAAGGAAGGAAGGAAGGAAGGAAGGAAGGAAGGAAGGAAGGAAGGAAGGCAGGCAGGCAGGCAGGCAGGCAGGAAGGCAGGAAGGCAGGCAGGCAGGCAGGCAGGCAGGCAGGCAAGAAAGCAAGAAAGCAAGAAAGCAAGAAAGCAAGAAAGAAAGAAAGAAAAGAGGCAGCGTTCCCAGGAAGTAAAAGGAGGAGTTCAAATCCTCTTTTTGTGTACCCATCACCAGAATACTTTACCTAGGTTCAGAAAAACACACCTCACTTCTGCTTTCACTTCTGTTGCCCAAAAAAAGTGACAAGCCCAGCCCAGATTCAAAGGGTAAAGAAAAAAGATTCCACCTGCAAGGTCATATTGCAAATGGTATAGATACAGGAAGGAGTGGAAAATTGGAGCCAATTTTATAGTAAACATGTCATGGCATAAAGAAATTGAAAACAAGATTTGAAAAATAATTTATTACAAGAAATAATTTATTAAAAGCATCTACTTGTTCTCTGTAGGGTTATAAAGAATATATGGATCCCTTGAAAGTAAATATAGATGAATGGTAAGATGTTAAATCAGGAGACAAGAGATTTATAAAAGAGACTGACTTAAGGAAAACAATATATAGGTATTACCACACCGTAATTTAATATGCCTATAAAAGTGGTACAAATTATAATTGACAATGCAGATAACTGAGTCTGAGGAGGTCAAGTCTGGAGTCTCTTGTAACACAGAGACAAAAAGCAGCTATAAATACAAGTTAGGAGAAATAGTAAAAGGGAGTCCTGGCATTAGACCTCTAACAATCTCACAATGCTCCTGAAAATCACAAACGGAGAGAAACACTACTATAAGATTTAACAGAAGAAACTGTTTTTAAACTGAGAAAAGACCTACACGTGGTAATCAAAATCATTCACTAAGCATCAAGAAAAATATAATGAAAACACAAAAACAACTAAACTAGTGGGGAGGAAAATAAGAAATTAATGACTTTTTAAAGTTGAAGAAGTCTAATTAACAATTATATCAAATTCCACTCCTTTAACTAGACAATATAATACAAAAATTACTGACAGGAAAATGTTTGACATAAATACATGACAAAAGGCAGTAAGTCTACAATGGAGTTAAGGACAAGTCTTTTCAAATTTACAAGTAGTAGGTAATTTCTATTCTAAAACATGAAAGGGAATTTTTAAAAAATTGAATGTCTTCCATTTTCTTTTGTAAATTCAATGTAAGGTTGACATCAAATCTAGTCAAAGCAATTCAAGTAACACAATATCTTTGAATGTACAAGCAAGCATTTTGACTATAATCTGCACAGATTTATTTTGTGTTATTTTAAAACATTAATATATTGCAACTATGATATAATAACTGAAGAATGATTAAATATTATCAGAAAACTTATGACATAAGTCCTCATATTAGTAATTCAATGAAAAAGTATATGACTACCTTCAATAATTCTGAAAAGCAGCTCATAAAATTGTTTATTACTAGCAAATATTGTTGCCAAATTGGTAATATATTCATAAAACCTAACATGACATAGAAAAATCATTTACAAACAACAGAAATCACAATTAATAAAGACACTAGCCACAAGTTTTGGAAATTGCCAAAATTACTTTTATCAGTATTGTCATTTACTGTTGTTTTGGATACCTGTTTATCTATGAGTCAATATAAATAAGAGTCATAATTATTGAAAATGATAGACAATCATTATTACTTACAAATTTATGACTGCATGCCACAAGAACAAACAAAACAACCCTTAGAAATAACAAGCGTTCAGGCTGGGCACGGTGGCTCACGCCTGTAATCCCAGCACTTTGGGAGGCTGAAGCGGGGGGGATCACGAGGTCAAGAGATCGAGACCATCCTGGCAAACGTGGTGAAACCTCGTCTCTACTGAAAATACAAAAATTAGCTGGGCATGGTGGTGTGAGCCTGTAGTCCCAGTAACTCAGGAGGCTGACGCAGGAGAATCGCTTGAACCTGGGAGGCGGGGGTTGCAGTGAGCTGAGATCGTGCAACTGCACTCCAGCCTAGCTACAGGGTGAGACTCTTTCTTAAGAGAAAATAAAAAAAAGAAAGAAAAGAAATAAGAGTTCAGTAATGAGGCAGTGCACAAAATAAACACTAAAGTTACTATTATTCTTTACAGCAATAGGTATTTTGCAAATAGGGTGAAAAATCCTTTTCAAAAGGCTTCAAAAAATATAAAATACTTGTAAATATAATTTAATTAGATATATGTGTATCTTATGCAAGCAAAATTATAGAATATTGTTGAAGGAAATAAAAGTCGGTTAGGCATATCAGGTTCCTAAATGGGATTTTTCTGTATGGTAATGATTTTAAACCTTCCTTTAAAATGCTATAACTTTAACATAATTTTGATAAAATCACATTCATATTGTTTGGAACTTGTCAAGGTTGTTCTAGTTATCTGAAAGAAGGTATGTTGGAATGGGAATTAGGTTTTACTCATGTGGAATGGATCAGGTAGGCACAGAATTCCATGGTCTCATACTAAGCACAAAACAACAAAAGCAAATATGACAGCAAAGAAACAGAGAACAAAGAGTGATTAAAACACCTAAATCATTTATTTAAACTGAAAACTTGGAACAATCAGATGAAGCCCAGCAAACATTCACATTTTCTAATTTTTAGATATTAAAATTTGAATAAAACAGTTTTTACAAATATAGCACCACATCCCCAAATGCTTTTTGAATTCAAACTTTGAAACATAAGGAATAGTTTTGGAAATACTAAAAAAACCATGTGCTGCTGTGTTTGTACAGAATGAGACCTCAACATGCTTTCCTGCCAACATTCCTTCCATGCCCACTATACGGGGTGAGAGAGGCTGCTAGGACAGCTCTGAGTAGGAGAAGAATGAGAATCACTTTGCTTCTCCGCAATTGGGTAAGATTTATCAAAGAGAGCTCACTATGCAATTATACCAACATAAGTGATTTGGAGAAAGGTAACAAGGTTTCTATAAGGAGAAATGGGGTGCATTAATCTAGCTAGGATCTATCTGAAAATGAGTAAATAAGCATGGTGACACAAATCATTTTTTTTCCTTTGGCAAAATTTCAACTGAAAAGCTATAAAATGAATTATCATTAAGGTCTGGAGCAATGTTTTATCATGAATAAGGAACTGGAAATTGAAATATGCCCCTGCCACTAGATTAATCTTCCCTTGGTATTCTATTTTATTTCTCTACTCAAAAATCAATGAATTCCCACCAGCTGGCAAATATTATATGAATTACTTAGTCAGGTATTTAATGCCCTTGATGCTCTCATTTTAACTTACTTCTCTTCTCTTGAAATTACCTCGTGCTCCAGTCTAACACTGTTCAATAGAAATATAATGTAAGCCACATATATAAATTTTAATTTTCTAGTAGCTAAATTAAAAAGTAAAAAGAAACAGGTAAAATAAATTTTAATAATATTTTATTTAAATTAATATACCCAAAGTGGTATCGCTACAACATGTGATCAATGTATCCTCACTTATAAGTGGGAGTTAAGCTATGTGTATGCAAATGCATCTAGAATGGTATAATGGACATTGGAGACTCAGAAGACGGGAGCTTGGAAAGCGTGAGAGGGATAAAAAATCACCTATTGGGTACAATGTGCACTAAAAGCCAAGACTTCATCGTTATGCAATTCATCCATGTAACCAAAACCACTTACACCCCTAAAGTTATAGAAAATTTAAAGAGTTTAAACAAAACAAAATTAATGACATATGTTTGAGTCTTTTTTGGTACTGTCTTTGATGTCCGGTATGTATTTTATACATACAGCACATCTCAATTGGGATTAAGCACATTTCAAGTATTCCAGAGCCACCCGGGGATAGTGGCTACTATGCTGAACCACACAGCTCCAGTTGAACCAATGGATTGATTCCTCTTCCATTCCACACCTTCACTGATTGTATACCTTGTGTCTCTTCCTCATGGTAGAACAGCATCACCATCCTTGATGCCTTCTGTGCAGTGATTTCCTCTGTGTCGTGTTCCTGGAGATGTAGCATTGCAGGTACTGGAGAGCCTCAGTGATGCTGTATTCACTCATACACAATCAAACAGATGATATATAATTATGGCATCCTCTGAAATACACTGTTAGTCACCCATGGTCCCAGCATTACAGAAAATATGTTCTGTTACATTTCTGGCTTTTTAGAAAACAGGAACTGTCTATTTTTCATCTGTGCAACTACAACCCCCACCATTGTCTCCTCACTACATGCTATGCTAGAATAGCATATCCATGTTTTACATTGTTAATAAATGTTTCTAGGAAGAATAAGACAAATAAAAGTAAATAGTTTGGTCCTTCACACACTGCTGGTAGGCCTACTTTAACCATTTTATAAATGGTATAGGAATGGAATATTCCATGAAATACTCTAGTTTACAGATTGCAGAGGTAGTGAAATGCCAGGCTGACAAAGATACATTTCAGGAAAAAGAAAACTCACAGGACTCAGTGAGTGAGCAGAAATCTGACAGACAATCTCCACTGTGAAGAAGGGAAGATAATGCATCTGAGAAGAAAATCTACCCTCGTTATAAAATGACGTGATCAGAGCTCTCATTTTCAAGGCAAGTATTGGAAGTAGTAATAAGGAGCCTGCTTCTTAAGCATAACACGGCCATAGGTTACTAAGTCTGCTTGAGCAAGCCAGCAAAAATGACATAATTAGTCAAGAATTAGAAAAGTGCAATTCTACTGAACAAAGGCTGAGTTTGAACCCATGACCGACACAGCCAACCACAAAGGGGTTAACAGAGGTGGTTCATAAGAGAAGCCTGTGGTTTAAAACCTGGAAATGGATGAACCTGCTGCAGTGGGCTTGTCCCTGGAGGGAAAGGGAGTGAGCACAATGACAGAAGTCTGCCAGTCATTGAGGGAAGAAAGGGCACCAGCAGCAGGGGATGTTCCGGAAAGCAGCCAGGGGAAGGGCTGGTTTCCTGCAGAGAGGTCATGGAGGCCCAGAAAACATAACAGCCCAGGATTTCCCACAGGGCTGTAGGGTTGATGAGGATAGGCTGATACAGGTTTGGTGGACTGGTAAGGACAGGCAATGCCCCATCCTCCTAGCCAGATTATTCATCTACGTATTAGGCATTGGTGGGAAAGAAAATGCCCACAAAAACAGACTGAGCTCCAAAATGATGCACATACAGGGGAATGAGAGAGAAATCAGATCATTAAGAGAAAAGCACCATCGGAAGCTGACTGGCAGTCACTTGGATGCGAAACCATCTCAACGACTGGCTTAGATTTTCACACTGTATCCAAACAGGTTTCATCCTAGAATGCTTCTCAAGCTGAATGTATTGCTATGTAGATTCAATTATGAAGATTTGGTGTTTCCAGGACACAAGGAATCAAACATGCTGTGGTAAAGGTCATCTGTCTTCAAATACTTGCTTTCTAACCAATATATAATGTCATAGATGTAGTTACCAATAAAAGCATAAAATGTGTGTGCATGTGTGTGTGTGTATACATGTTGTCTTTTGAATGAAATTGCATCTTGGCACAGCCAACTAATTCTTCCTTGCCTATTCTTCTTGCTAATAGTAAAATTACACTCACATCACCAAATGCTTATGGCAAAATCAAGACTTAGTATTCCTAGAGTGCAAAAAATTCCAAACCCTTTATGCTGTCCTGGATGAACATCATCAGAAGGCAGCTACAATGGGAGGCTCTACATCTCCTGCAATAGCTGCACAGAGAAAGACACCACACAATAGGGCTTCTCACTAACACATCAGGCAGCTCACATGCAAAGATGACTTTGTTCAGCTACATTGGAAGCAACACATAAAAGTCTATCTAAATATAGAACTGGAAACAGAAATTGAGTTTCTACCATACCTGTAGCACATGCAAAGAATAGATCCCACAGATGTAAGTTCTCTGCTTGGAAAACCTATGCTTTTAGCTGTATTCCTAATTTCATCAAAGTAGAAGATGGCCAAACAGATGATATAAATGCAACTTGATTATCTTTTCAGCTAATATACAGTTGACTCTTAAACAAGACAGAAGTTAAGACCACCAGTCCCTCAAGCAATTGAACATTTTTGTATAACTTTTGAGTCTGCTAAAATTTAACTACTACTGCTGACCTGAAGCGTTACTGATAACAAGGTCAATTAACACATATTTTATATGTTATATGTATTACATATTATATTCTCACAATAAATTAAGCCAGAGAAAAGACAATTCTGTTAAGAAAATCATAAGAAAGAGAAAATATATTTCCTATACATTAAGTGGAAGGGGATCATCATAAAGGTCTTCATCCTCCTTGTCTTCACGTTGAGTAGGCTGAGGAAGGGAAGGAGAAGGAAGGGTTGATCTTCTTGTCTCCAGCGTGGCAGAGGCAGAAGAAAATCTGCATATAAGTAAATCCACATAGTTAAAATCCATATTGTTCACGTGATAACCATATAATAAAACACATTAATAAAAACTAAGTTGTCAATGAAAGACTCAAGACAATTGTCCTCTCTTTATGACTATACACAGAACCTTTTATTCAAGAACAACTAATATTAAAAATTTAACTGCAATAGATTTTCTAATATTTTTGCAATATAAAAGCATAAAATCAAACCAAATTGATAGGATTGAAATATGTATTATGCAGTTTCTAGAAATCTAAAAATGTCCAGATTATAAAACAAAATTATTTGGCATACAAAGGATTAGGAAAATATTCACTCACATGTGATAAGACAGCAGATACCAATATTAAGAGAGCACAAATACTGGAATTACCTAGCATGCAATCATGAAAACTCTTGAAACAAATGGAAACACAGTCATCCCTTGGAATCCGTAAGAAATTGGTACCAGGACCTCCCTCAAATAACAAAATCTGCAGATGCTCAAATCCCTTACATAATGTGGTATAATATTTGCATATAACTATGTGTATCTTCCCCTACACATTAAATCATCTTTAAATTACTGAAAATGCCTAATATAATGTAAATGCTATGTAAGTCACTGTTATGCTGTATTGTTTAGGAAATAATGACATGAAAAAAATACGTACCTGTTCAGTACAGATGTAATGTTTAAAAATGTTGTTGAGCCACAGTTGGTTGAATCTATGGATAAGGAACCCACGGATATGGAGGGCCAATTGTGTAGAATGTTTAAGCAAATAAATAGAAGATAGAAAGATGAACCAAATGGAAAGATTAGAACTCAAAAATAGAATAACCAAAATAAGTTTAAGTAAATAAATTAATAATTGATAGATAAGAAAAAAATAAGAATAAGAATGAAGATGTAGGAATCAATCTGCTGGATTTTAAGATGTACCATAAAGCTACAGTGATCACACTACAATGCAGTATTGGCAGAAAGATCGAAAATTAGATTACTGTAACAGAACAGCTCAGAAGTAGACCACACGAATATGAACAATTGATTTTTGACAAAGGTGCACACTGAATTTAATGGAGAAAATATAGTTTTTTTTTAACAAATTGTGCTAAACAATTGAATAGATGTATGTACTTAAATATATACCTCAATGTACACTTTAGTGTCTTATACAAAATTTCACTCAAAATAAAGTATGGACCTAAAGGTAAAATTCCAAGATACAGAATTTGTAGAAGAAAACCCAGGGGAAAACTTTCATGGTGCAAGGTTATGCAAAGTGTTATGTATGACACCAAAAGCACTACCCAGAAAACAGTGATAAACTACATTTCATCAAATTTTAAACCTTTGTTCTGTGAAAGACTAGTTAGGAGAGTGACACATCAAACTACAAACTGTGAGAAAATATCTGCAAATAACATATCTGAAAAAGACTTGCATTGCAAATATACAAAAGACTTTCAAAAACTCAACAGAAAGAAAAACAATCCAATTTAAAAATGAACAAAAGACACCAAGGATGCTCTGCATCCTTGACTATCAGTGAAATGTCAATTCAAATCAAAGAGATACCACTATACCTATTAAAATGCTTAAGATAAAAAATATCAACAATTTCAAGTGCCAATGAGGATGCAGAACAACATTGCTGATGGGTTAAAAATGATACAACCATTCTGGAAAAACAGTTCTTCAACTTCTTGTAAAAGGAAATATATATTTAAAATATGACCCAGCAATCATGTTCCTGGATATTTACCTTAGAGAATCAAAAGTTTATGTTTACAGAAAAACCTCCACATGAATGTTTATAAAATCTAACTTTATAAAAGCTTTATAAAAGCTAAAACCTACAAACAATTCAGAACTCAGAACTCTGACATCCTTCAACATGTGAATGATTTAAAAAATCCTGGGCTATATCTATATAATAGAATAGTTGTCATCAATAAAATTCGGCCAACAAAAGCTTGAATGAGGCCGGGCATGGTGGCTCACGCCTGTAATCCCAGCACTTTGGGAGGCCAGGGCAGGTGGATCACCTGAGGTCAGGAGTTCAAGAACAGCCTGGCCAACATGGTGAAACACTGTCTCTACTAAAAATACAAAAATTAGCTGGGCATAGTGGTGCGTGCCTGTGGTCCCAGCTACTCGGAAGGCTGAGGCATGAGACTCTCTTGAAGCCGGGAGGCAGAGTTTGGCAGTGAGTAGAGATTGCGCCACTGCATTCCAGCCTGGGCGACAGAGCCACACTCCATCTCAATAAAAAACAGACTAACAAACCAAACAAATGAATCTCAAAGGCATTCTGTTGAATTAAAGAGGTCTTACAAGATTAAGTATTTTTGGATTCTACTTATTGGCTATTCTGGAAAAGGCAAAACTATAAATGAGCAGAACAGTGGTTGCTAGGCATTAAGGGTTGAAGAAGTGTGTGACCATAAAATTCCTGACGTAATATTTTAGATTATGGAACTTTTCTGTACTCTAATTCTGGTGCAGTTCCACAAATTATTCTTTTGTTAAAACATATAGACCTGTATGCCAAAATAAAATGCCAACTTTACTATAGCCAAATATATATATTTTTTAATTTCTAGCTTATCACCTTCTGACAAATACGTGTCTTATTTATGCGTACAAGGGAAGTTCTCCTCCATTTACCGGATACAACAGAACAGTGTTGTCAATAGAGTAGACTGATGAAGACTGAGGACAGTCTCTGCAAACTAGATCATGAAAGAAAACCAGAAACAACATAGCCCAGTGGAAATGTAGTGCTGTTCCTTCCAGGTAAACTGTAATTGATAGTACTTTTAAACTAATATAGAGAAAAAGCATTTTCTAAACCAATCACTACATACCATGTGCCAGGGGCACGTAGAATTATTCCAATAAAGAAACTGCATCTGGAAAAAGAGCTGCATTTGAAGTCTCCAGCTGATAAAGTTTAAGATAACACACAGACGTTTTTAAAGACACATTGACTTAATGCTCAAGTAAAATAGGAGAGATAAAAGGGGATAGAAGAAATAAAACCTGCAATGTAATTTTTAGTGATTTATGTTGGCACAGACTCTGTGATTATACAAAAAAGTGTCACTGTTTTCAGTTTGCTATTCTCGGTCAGGGAGCAAGCACCAGAAATTCCCTCTTTATTACTTCTTCCTACCATATTAGCAATATTTAAAAAGACCACACAGTCTCAGGCAGGTTATTGCGTTCTCCATTGGCAAGCACCATTTCTACCCATGTTCTTAGGTTACTTATGTGCATATATGCATCCATAAATGTACACAGAACATATATTAGTGCAAAATCTAACTCATAAGAATTTATGTGGTGTGTGTTTGTGTGTGTGTGTGTATGTACCCATACAACTTAGATTCTTATGAGTCAGATTTTGCACTAACTCCTCTTGGGTATGCAGTCATCTTACTCTAGTATGCATCAGAAGGCAGTAGTGAGTGTTAAACTCTTCTTGAGAAAAGTCATCTCCTTGAAAAAACAGGTAAAAATGCAAGTATTTACAAAGCCTTTGAGCAAGAAAAGTGTAATTTCCTTAGAAGTAGGAGCTAGTTCTGTTGGTGAAGGAAGACTGGGGATTTCTGAAGGTTCAAGGTTCTCATATTTGTCATGTCTTACCCCAGAATCCCTGTCTGAAATCTCATTTCCCACTGCTTTGCACTCAATGCCTTTACTTCCCCAGAGAAGAGTTAATGGATGCTCTGTATTCAATTCAATGTTTCAGTTACCTTTTGTACAATTGTATATTGCATCTTATTTTTAGCCATATTTTCTCCATAGCTATTAAACAGAAGATATTTTTACAATATTCATGGAAATTCTCAGGTTCTCTGTTACTTTAGCTCTGAGTTGGTTATTGTTGTGAGTGAACTCGCTGAGCTGTCATCCCAACCGTTGGTCTTGTAGCTATTATTACTCTGCTCAAATGTATTATTTGCCATGTCATATCAAAATTCTGTTACTTGTAAGTATTCTACACCTAAGAGTGGCAGGTAATTAATAAAAATAAATTGGATGCCAGATTATTGCAATGTTTTATTTGCCACTGGAAAGGAGGTCATTATTAAAGAGCAGTCATCAACCCAATGTCAGAATCCTGTTTTTGAATATCTATTTCTTGGTATCATCCCTGATACCAAGCAGTGATCAGAAGAATAAATACAAAGAAAGAAAAATTAAGAGATAGTTGAAACTGGGCAGCAATAGAAACTGAGCAGCAATATAAGTTTTGTGTGTGTGTGTCCAAATTGTAACTGCATCTCAAACTTCAATAAACATGAAGAAGAAAATAATAAATTTTAGCTGAGATATATATAAAAAGTGAACAAAATATGATAGAGGAATTTAACAAATCCAAAATCTGATTCTTCAATAAATCAATAATGAAACAGCATTGTTGTCTGAAGTAACACCTGAGGTTCATTATCCCACACCCATGGATGGAGAACAAGGATGCAGACACACAAAGAGTGAGGATGAGAGTGGAAGTTTTATAAGCAAAAGAAAGAGAAGAGCTCTCTGCTGCAGAGAGGGGTCCTGGAAAAATGGGTCACCAGACCGCAGTGAAATGCAAGGGGTTTTATAGATGAGCTGGTGAGGAGGCAGTGTCTGATTCACATAAGGCACAAAAAACTGGTTAGGCCAGGTGTGCCATTTACATAGGTCGCAAATTTTTGGTAACCCCCACCTTAATCGTTATTATGCAGGCGAGTTCTCTGCCTGAGCTGCGCCATGTTGCCCATTTCTTTGTTTCTGTACACATGTAACCAAAAAGGGAAGATGGATCCTTCATGTTGGACGTGCCTGGTGCCCAGGTAGCCCTTTCCTCTTGGTGCAGCTGCCAGCATTCCCTCTTGCAAGCATCCAGCTTGCCTATCTATGTTTGCAGATCAATTTTTCAGGCTCCTCTTTGTTAGATAAGAAATGATTTGGGAGACTGCTTTTTACTAAAAGGGTAGCTCTGCCGAGGACTCATGTCCTCACTACCTGCCAAAATAATTTCTTTGTACCTCCTGTATTAATAAGATATATTGATTTCCATTTTATTATAAAGATACATAGATGCATATGTTCATTGCAGCACTATTCACAATAGCAAAAATATGAAATCAACCTAAATGCCCATTAATGGTAGACTGGGTAAAGAAAATGTGGTACATACCCACCATGGAATACTGTGCATCCATAAAAAGGAACAAGGTCATGTCCTTTGCAGGAACATGTATGGAGCTAGAGGTCATTATCCTTAGCAAGGTAATGCAGGAACAGAAACCAACTACTGCATATTCTCACTTATAAGTGGGAGCTAAATGATGAGAACACATGGACACATAGAAGAGAACAACACACACTGGGGCCTGTTGGAGGGTGGAGAGTGGGAAGAGGGAGAGGATCAGGAAAAATGACTAATAGGTACTAGGCTTAATATCTGACTGATGAAATAATTTGTACAACAAATCTCCATGACACAAATTTACATATATAATAAACCTGCACATGTACACCTGAACCTAAAAATAAATAGATTAATTAATTAAACAAACTTTTCATTTTCTTGCTTTATGCAATACATTTGGCATGTAAAAAAAGATACATTGTTCATGAAGATAAAAAAGAAGATACAAATAAACAAAATTTAGAATAAAGAAAATGAGAGGTGAAGACATATATAATAGTAGTTAAAATTATAAAAATATATATAAACAACCATATAATAATAATTTTAAAACCTGGATGAAAAATAAATCAATAACTTGGAACAAGAATAAATAGCTTGAGTAGATATATTTAACCACATTTAAAGTGATAATTCAAGTTACCTCTTCAAAAAAGTCCCAGGTGAAGACATTGTTACAAGTAAATAGTGTCAACGTTTCAAGGAACTGACAATCTATACCAGGGGATTCCAACCTCTGGGCCATGGACGGGTACCTGTCTGTGGCCTGTTAGGAACCTGGCTGCACAGCAGGACGTGAGTGGCAGGCAAGGAAGTGAAGCTTCATCTGTATTTACAGCTGCTCCTTATCACTCACATTACTGTTTGATCTCTGCCTCCTGTCAGATCAGCAGTGGCATTAGATTCTCATAGGAAAGGATCTAATTCTATTGTGAACTGCACATGCAAGGATCTAGGTTGTGCGCTCCTTATGGGAATCTAACGCCTGATGATCTGTCACTGTCTCCCATCACCCCAGATGGGACCGATCGCTTACAGGGAAGCAAACTCAGGGCTCCCACTGATTTTACATTACGGTGAGTTATATAATTATTTCATTATATATTACAATGTAATAATAATAAAGCGAACAATAAATGTAATGCATTTGAATCATCCCAAAATCATCCCCCGCCACCTGCCGCCCTGACCCGTGGAAAAATTATCTGCCACGAAACCAGTCTTTGGTGCCACAAAGGTTGGAGACTGCTGACTTATACTATAAGACTTCTTAAAAAAAAAATAAGAAAATAAAAAAAGGCAAAGTCACCCAGTCATTTTGTCAGACAAGAATAAAAGGATGACAAAGTCTAAAGCACAAAGAGAAAAATTTAAATAAATAAATAAATAAATATTATTATGACAACAGATCCACATTACTTTGTATACACATAGGTGCAAAAATTTTAGGTAAGATGTTCCTAATTGTACCTAACACATTATTGTAAAATATAGTAATCATGTTTCTCATGAATGCATTGATGATTAATATTCAAAATATCTATAAATGAAAAATACATTTATAATGCATTAGAAATATGATAATATCTACAATATCTATAGATATTTTGGGTATTAACCATCAATGTATGTGCATTACACAGTTACATGTGTAATTTCAAAATTATGTATATAAAAAAACTAAACTGTACTCCTTTTCTTTTACTTTAAAATATTATTTCCTCTCAATTTTTACATTGATTTGTTCAAATCAGGATCTAGACTGAGAGATTTGCATTTCATTTGATTACTATGTTTCTCAAGCCACTTAATTTAAAAATTGAGGTCACTCACTTTTTTTTCTTGTCTTTTTAAAAATTAGTATTCATTATTTTTTAGGGCAGTTTTGGTTTACAAAAATTTGAGCAGAGAATATAGAGAGTTGCTATATACACTCTTGGCACTTATTGAGAGCTTACATGAGTGTTGTACATTTGTTACAATTGATAAGCTAATATTGACACATTATTATCAACTAACTAAAGTACATAGTTCATAATGGGGTCACTCTTTGACTTTTGGCTGATGTATGATTATATACAGTCACCATCAAAAGATCCAACAAAATATTTTCACCGCTCAAAAAATCCCTTGTGCTCCACTCTTTCATCCTTCCCCCACAAATCCCTGTCTAGTACTGATCATCTTATGCCTCCATAGTTTTAGCTTTTCCAGGATGTGATATAGTTGAATTATAGAGTATATAGTCTTTGCACATTAGCTTCTTTCACTTATCAATAAGTATTTAAGTCTCCTTCATGTCTTTATGAGGCTAGGAATCTGTTATAAACTGAATGTTTGTGTCTCCTCCATAATTCATCTGTTGAAGCCTTAATCCCAAGTGTGATGGCATTTGGAGGTGAGACCTTTGGGAGTTAATTAGGTTTAGATGAGGTCATGAGGGTGGGACCCTCATGATGGAGTTATTGCCCTTATAAGAAGAAAAAGAAAAACAACTCCTGATCACCTCATGCACACACACCAAAAAGAGGCCAACGTAAGGAATCAGCCAGAAGGCAGCCTTGTGCAACTCAAGCAGAGAGTCCTCAGCAGATACTGGCCCTGCTGGCACCTTAATATTTGACTTCAGTCTCCAGGACTGTGAGAAATACATTCTGTTGTTTAAATCACCCAGTCTATGTAATTTTGTTATGGAAGCTGAAGCTAAGAAAATATTTCCTTTCTTTCTTTTCTTTTCTTTCTTTCTTTCTTTCTTTCTTTCTTTCTTTCTTTCTTTCTTTCTTTCTTTCTTTCTTTCTTTCTTTCTTCTTTCTTTCTCTTTCTTTCTTTCTTTCTTTCTTTCTTTCTTTCTTTCTTTCTTTCTTTCTTTCCTTCTCTCTCTCTCTCTCTCTCTCTCTCTCTCTCTCTTTCTTTCTTTCTTTCTTTCTTTCTTTCCTTCTTTCTTTATGTTTCTTTGAGATTGTTGCTTAGCCTGGTGTACACTGGTGTGATCATTGGCTCATTGCTGCCTCAACCTCCCAGACTCAGGTAGTTTTCCCACCTCAGCCTCCCAAGTAGCCAGGACCACAGTCACATGCCACCCACGCCTGACTAATTTTTGTATTTTTTTGTTGAGATGGAGTCTTACCATGTTCCCCAGGCTGGTTTCAAATCCTTAGGCTCAAGTGATCCTCCTGCCTTGGACTCCCAAAGTGTTGGGATGCTAGGCATGAGCCACCATGCCCAGCCATCATTTTGTTGTTGAGTAATATTTCATTGTATAGATGAACCACACTTTGTTTATTTATTCACCTATGGAAGGAATTAGTTGCATCTAAGTCGTGGAAATTCTGAATAAAGTTGCTATAAACATTTGTTTGCAGAGTTTTATGGGCATGTACATTTTTTATTCATTTGAATAAATACCATGGAGCATGATTACTGGATCATACGGTAAGACTATGTTTAGTCTTGTAAGAAACTGCCAAACTCTCTTCCAAACTGGTTATATCACTGTGCATTCCTTCTGGCAATGAATGAGAGTTCCTGTTACTAAATGTTTCATTGGCATATGAGTTTTCAATGTTTTAGATTTCAGTCATTCTGGTAAGTCTATAGTGGTATCTCATTGTTGCTTTCATTTGTAATTGTACTACAATAATGTTGAATATCTTCTCATATACTTATTTGCCATCTATATATTTTTGATGAGATATTTGTTCAGATATTTGCTCATTTGAATTGGATTGTTTGATTGGATGGTTTACAATATTTAATGATTTCTTATTGTTGAGCTTTGTGTTTTTGTGTATTTTGGATAACAGTCCTTTATCTTACATGTGTTTTCCAAACATTTTCTCCCAGTCTGTGGATTACATTTTCTTTCTCATAACAATGTCTATCTCAGAGCAGAAGTTTTTCATTTTAATGAAGTCTAACTCATCATTTTGTTTTTACTTCTTGGATCATGCTTTTGGTCACTGTATCTAAAAAAAAAAATGACCAAGCCCAAAGTCTCCTAGATTTTCCTCTATATGATTTATCTTCATATAAATGTAAATGATGGCTTCTTACAGGTTTGCCAATTTTATCAATTATTTCAAAAAATAGTTTTTTGCTTCATTGATATTCTATATTGATTTCCTGTCTCCAAGTTCAGTGATTTCTGCCTTAAGCTTTATTGTTTCTTTGTTTCTACTTAATTTTAATTTAATCTTTTCTTCTTTTTCTACTTTACTTCAGTTGGACCTACATTATTGATTTTAAGGCCAGGCATGGTGACTCATGCCTATAATCCCAGCACTAAGAAGCAGGAGGATCCCTTGAGGCCAGGAGTTTGAGACCAACTTGGGCAACATAACAGGACCCAATTGCTATTTTGTAGAAAATAAAATCAAATATAAAATCTTTCTCTTTTATAATGTATGCATTGAATATTAAAAATTTCCATTTAAGCACTGCTTTCACTGCATTTCACAAATTGTAATGAATTGTATTTAATTTTTATTTAGTTAAAAATGTTTTTAATTTTTCTTGAAATTTCTTCTTTAATCCACATGATATTCAGAAGTGTGTTCTTTAATCTCCAAGTATTTGGGGATTTTCCACCTATCTTTTTGTTATTGTGTTCTAAAAGCAAACCTTGCATGATTTCTATCTTTTGAATTTTTTAAGGTATGTTTTCTGCCCCATAATGTGATCTAATTTGGTGAATATTCCATGTGAGCTTGAGAACAATTTGTATTCTGTTCTTATTGTATGAAGTATTTTACAGATGTTGATTAAGTCCAGTTGACCGATGATGTTGTTCAATTCACTATATCACCACTGAACCACTGGATCCATTAGTAATGAAAGGATGTTGAAATCTCCAACTATGAAAGTGGATTCATCTGTTTCTCCTTGCACTTCTACCAGTGCTCTTGCTCACGTCTTTCCATGTTCTGTTAAATCTGTATATGTTGCAATAGAATCAAGTCCTCAGTTGTTACCTAACGCGCTTTATATCCCTGGCAGTTTTACTTGCTCTGAAGTCTGCTCTGTCTAAAGTTAGTATAGCTTCTCTGGGTCTCTTTTAACTAGTATTAACATGGTATAGCTTTCTCCAATTCTCCACTTTTAATCCATCCAAGATTTTTTATTTAAAGTGGGATTTTCACAGAAAACATATAGTTGGAATTTTTTTTTAATTCATTCTAACAATATCTGTCTTTTAACCAGTATATTTAAACTATTGACATTTAGAGCAATTTTGATATAGTTGGACACAGGCCTTGTTAAGAAAATCAGAATGCTCTGGACATACTTCAAAATAGCTCCTCTCGTCTCACCCTGCCAAAAGCATCAGGGGATTTTTCTCCTACCCTCACTGTGAGAACCTGGAAGAGCTAAAAGAGCAAAACTGATGAAAGTGTGGGGACCCTCCTAAGACAGCATCTTCCTCAGTTTTAACTTTCAAATTTGGTCCCCCTGAGCCTCCCACAGTTCCTTCATTATGAGGTGCATTTCTTTCTTCAGTACTGGTCCCTGTGGGCATCTCTGCTACTGGGCTTTGACTCTGGTAAGTTCCCTGGTGCTGCCTATCTTCTTAATTTTGGAGTAACAGTTTGCTCTATGACTGTCCTCTAATGGGTCTAAGAAGAGTTGTTGATTTTTAGTTTGTTCAGCTTTTTTCTTGTTGCATGGACAGAAGCAATGATCTCTGAGTTTCTTATATCTGGAGCAGTAACCAGAAGTCTTGACTACTCCCTTTAAATACAGAGAGAGGACAAGAATGCCTGCTAGGGACCAGACCTTCTGGGTAATACATAAAGCCCAGCAAAAGAAACAATGCATGTACAGAATTGAAAAAAATAGAATGTTCATTGTTTATAGATTTTATGATCAACTGTAGAAAACACAATAGGAATTTAATATACTATTAGAAGTAAGAAGAATACAAGTTTCCTAGCACAGAATTTAAAATAATAAAGACCATTTTTCTATATCAGCAACAACAATTAAAAACTACATATTGAGAAATGAAGCTCACATGGAAAATACATGACTTTTTAAAGAAAATTCTTAAAACCTGATTAGAGTAAAAAAATAAAAATATTGTATTTAACTCCAATTAATCTATAAATGTATAATCTAATCACAATTAAAACTCAGCTGGACTTTTTCAAAGTACTCAATAAAATTACTTAAAAATTTACATGAGATAATAAAGGTTCATGAATAGCTAAATTAGTCTTAATAAAATAAAGGAGAAACTTGTAAGAATTTATGATATAATGGAATAATAATAATGTTAATATTAATAATTTAAAAACTATGTGATATGGTTGTTCCAACTAAAATATAGACTTTTTTCTAATAGAATGGCAGGGTCAGAAATAAAACCTCATAAAACATATATAACCTGATATGTAATAATAGTGGCATTAATACACTAACAATAAAAGGAAAAATATTTAGTAGCTTGTTTGGGGCAGGCTGCTGAGCTTACTTGAAAATAAAGCCAGATCTATACCTTAAACTAACTATAAGGGGGTTCAATGTTATAGACTTAAAAGTGAAAGATAACATAAGCTAAGAGATGAAAATATAGAACACTATCTTTAGGATCTAGAGGTAGGGAATTATATTTTAAACAACAATAAACACTCACAAACCATTAGGATCAAGGAAATTACTGGAACATATTGTATCAAAATTTGAAATATCTGTTCAACCAGGATAAACGAATATGAAGGTATGGTAGAGGATAGCCTGTGAGAAGATAATTGAAATGTAAAACTTTAGCAAAGATTACTATTTAGAAAGATAAGAAATTCCTAAAAACATAAGCAAATATAGGAAACCCAAACAAGTTTAATTCAGCAAAGACAGGAGAAAGACAAATAATAAAAGGAAAACCCATACAGCTAACCAGTTCAGAAAGATATGCTCAAATTTATTAGTAGTTAGACAATTTCAAAGAAAAACAAGATATCAGTCTGCACTGATCAAACTGATAAATGCAGAGAAATTCACGGGCCTCCAATGTAACATTCATGGGACAACTTTTGGCTTCAATATTTGCGACATCCCAACTTGGAGGCAACCAAAGTGTTCGTCTGTAAGAAAATAGACACAAAGAAAATTGTAACGTTGACATGATGCAAAATGTCATGCTACCATTTAAAGCAACAAATTAAATTCATGCATAGCAACGTTGATGGACTTAAAGGCTTGGGGTTATGCTTTTATAAAAGAAAACATAAAAGAATATCTATTGCACAATAGCACTGATATTTACCTATGAAATCTTTAAACATAAATGTGTAAAAGAGTACTACCTTTATTCAACAAAGAATTGAACAACTCTTGTGGGTCCTAAACTGTTCTAGATACTGGAGTTTATTAGGGGCAAAACTACACATATATATCCTTATTATGATGGATCACGCAACTCAGAGGGTGGAGATTGACAATATGCTGATTTGAAAACCAATGGAACCTAAAACAACAACAGGGAATGAGAAAGCTGGAAAGGACCAAGCAAGCCCTGGGAACTAAGAAGCGGCAGCTGTAAGATGGGAGGGCACTCAGGAGATGAAGCCTAGAGATTTTTAAGAAAGGTGATATGGTCAGTTATGCAAATGCCACTGAGTTTGAACAGAAGGACCGAACAAGTGGCTTCGGGCTGTGCAATGTGACATCATTCATAACCATGTTGAGAGCAGATGTCCTGGAGCTGCAGGAACTGATGCCCCAGAACGGTGAACTGTGGTGAGACAGAGGTTCAGAAAGCAGGTAGAGTAAATACGGGAAATTTTTTCAAGAAGTTTTACTGCTAGAAAAGCAAAGCAACATGGAGATACCTGGTGAGGAGTCTGCACACATGAGTGAGGTGTGTTTTTTTAGAGGAAGAGAGAATGATAGCAGGTGCAAAATATTCAACGACAGGGAAAGTAACTCAAGCATGGTTCAGAAGTCGGCCTTTGGAGAAGGGCCGCTTTGGCCATCCTAGAGAGATTAAAGGTGCCGGATGTGGAGGCCAATGCAGTGGAGTTGGTAGATTTGGGGCAGGAACATAAGAATGTTCCCATCCATTTAGTTTCTCTGAAAAATGAGGCAAGGCCATCAGCTGTGACATAGAGGAGAGGGGTGTGCAAATAATTTTACCTCCTTGAGCTGTGAATACCGAGGTCTAGGTCTAAGTGTGTTCCAATGAAATAAAAAGAATTCAGAGCCTCATTTTCCCACACACACTCCAGAACCAAGGACTTAGGAGACAGTGAGAGCACTTTGTCCACGCACAACCAATGAACCCTTCCTCATTAGTAGACAGTGGTAATGGGGCATCATTTTGCAGATAAAGGTAGAGAAACATTCTGAATCATGATGAGAAAACACAAACAAGTGAAGGCATGCAAGGCCGGTTGAGGTGAGAGAATTGCTTAAGCCCAGGAGTATGAGTCTGCTGTAAGCTACGATTGTGCCACTGCATTCAAGCCTGGGTGACAGGGAAAGATCATGTATTTAAAAAAATAATTATTATTTGAAAAAGTGAGCAAGAAGAGGCACATCAGAAACCAAAGCTTCACATGTTCATTACAAAATGAGAATAAACAGGCTGTTATTTCATCTAAGAAGGCAACAGAGTAGATTATGAAATCAATGTAGTAGGGTCAAGTTCAGCATTTTAAAAGTGAATGAAGAACAGAATAGAAGAGAAGAGATTAGGAAAAAACTGAAAGTATCACTGTGCATCTTATGGATATATACACACATAGTACACACAAATCCTATGTGTGTGTACAATGGAGGTATGCACGGACATATGTGAGTACTATGTCATAAACTATCACTTGTTTGAAAAATTGAAAAATACTTCTGTAGGAGATGCAAAGGTTTAGATATGATCCCTAAATTCTAGGAACAATAATGCTCATAAGAGGGCTAGGTTAGGGACCAACTCAGAGGTTACATTCTCAGGTAAACTCCCTTTCTTACCATTCCCAAAACATTAGCCACAAGCTAGAATTTTGTTTCATGCCACCTCTAAATGCCTGTAGTATTGGTTTATAGTCCTCCTGTTATAAATGCTATCATTGTCGGTCTTTTAAAAACCTCCTGAATATTCTTCTGGATAGCATTTTATTTATTATGTATTATTATTTAGAAAATACTGCTAGATATATAATATTTCAGGGTTTAAAAAAATATTTCCTGTTGCAGATATTAGTTAATGAACTCAGCTTGTACAAGCTGTGAAGAGTTGAAGGAAATAGCAAAGAATGATATTGTTTTGTGCTATCTACAAGAAATTGTGGACTGGTTTTATTCTTGACATTCCAATATTTTGTTTGTTCTTTACTGTCTTTCAAACTGCATAGAAATATTATTTGGTTTAGTCTGAATTAAAGTAGACATATTCTGAAGCTAAATTTAAAAAATGCAACAAAACAAGTGTATCTTTCAAGACTTTTGCTATTCTAAATATTTTATCATAAAAGTGATAGCAGTTTAACCATAACTCCTTCCCTTTTTTAGAACAATAATATTTTCCAGACCTTTCCTTACATTTACACACACATATTTTCCATCAGGAACACTGTAGAATTCTACCTATTGGGTTTGATTTGTTATTTCTGTGAATTGTATTTCTGCATTTCATTTCCTCCTTTTTTCTGAGACAGGGTTTTGCTCTGTTGCCTAAGTTGGAGTTCAGTGGCACAACCAGGGCTCACTGCAACCTCCACCTCTTCTGCTCAAGAGATCCTCCCACTTCAGCCTCCCATGTAGCTGGAACTATAGGACTGCATTGCCACACCTTGATAAGCTTTTTGTTTTTTGTTTTGTAGAGACAGGGTCTCCCTATATTGCCAAGGCTGGTCTTGAACTCCTGGGCTCAAGTGATATACCCACCACAGCCTCCCAAAATGCTGATATTACAGCTGTGAGCCACATTTCCTCCTTTTTGAAACAAGAAATGTCATAGCTGTGTTGCTCTATTAATGCAGATCTCCAACCTTGTTTGTCCGTTTTAGACTTTTTTAAGGGATCCTGATTATTTTTAATAATTTGAAACTACCGAAAAAGTATGTAATGGAGATATTATTTTTCTCCACTCTTTTAATACTACAGCTGAAGTGAAGAACTCCAGCCCATCTTTCCTGGCCCAGGAGCCCAGCCTGTAGGCAGAGATGCTGAGGCGACTGTGGCTGTGTTTCATTTGAACCCTGTGTAAGTGTCACACTCGGCTGTGCAACACTGTCAGACTCATGGCTGACACCTGCTACTGTAGCCACAGCTGTCTTTGAAACAACTTTATACCTAGATAGAATCTGAAATCTCCAGGGAAGCACATTTTCCTGGTAATTTGGAAGCATGTTCAATGTCAAAGGAAAGAAAGCAGCAACATGGAAAGAAAAAAAAAAAAAAAAAAAAACAGCCATGCTGTTGGGGAGGCAGGGGTGGGGATTCCTTCAGAAGATAAATATGTCCCAAGGGTTTTAGGTCATAGGGGCTGGCACAAAATCCACAGTCTCTTCAAAGGTAGTTTCTCCCTTTCCACTTAACTGAAAGTAATCTTTCCCCTGAGGAGAGTGGTTACTGTAAGCAGAGGCAGCTCTTTCTCCCACAGATGGCTAATAAGACAACTGAAGAGGTGTAGATTTTCCTAGTTCACCTCTACTCACTCGAAATCCCTTTTCTCTTTTGCTGAAATTCCTGATATAAAAATGTATGGATGCAGATTCCTGACCACCCCTCGCCACACACAACTCTCATTAATCCAGGTTTGCAGATCCGAGTGCACACCTCTTTAATTCACCTCCTCCCATTATCCTGGAAGACTTCAAGGTCTGTGCAAAGCAGCCATCCAACCAATTTAACCATGACCTTTGAAATTCTCAATTCCAGTGACTCTCAGACTCAGACCCATTAGGCACGCAGTGGCCATGGTCCACAATTTACATCACCCACAACTAATCTACACCTGAAATCCCAGTGTCCAGCAATGTGCTCAGATCACAAACTGTACTTCCAGCGTGCTCACCTCCTTGCTTCCACGGCACCTACTCCTTGAGTCTGACAATTCTTTCAACCCCTTGACCCCACCATGTTTGCAGTCTAGCCGCCATTCACTGGCCTCACTTTTCAATATGCATCTTAAAATTCACGGTCCATCAGGTGAACAAACCACTTGTGATACTTTTCATTTGCTGATTTTCATGATACTCTCACATTTACATTTTTTTGTTTTTGTTCTTGTTTTTAATTCTTACAGGCACACAGTAGGTATATATATTCAGGGGATACATGAGATATTTTGATACAGGCATAACAATCACATGAGAGTAAATGGGGTGTCCATCACTTCAACCATTTATCATTTATTTGTGTTACAAACATTCCAATTATACCCTTTTAGTTACTTAACAATGTACATTGTTATTGACTGTAATCACCCTCTTATGCTATCAAATACAAGCTCTTATTCATTCTATCTAACTATATTTTTGTACCCATTAACTATCCCCAATCCTCACCCCACTACACTTCCCAGTCTCTGGTCACCATCATTCTACTCTCTATCCACTTGCAATACTTTCAACCCCTTTCCATTGGTCTTTCTTTCAATATGATGTCACCTTCAATCATTAAGTCATCCATTGTGTTGCCCCACCTCTCAGATACCTACCCATATGGAGACAGACACAAATGCTGCCAAAAAATATTCTTTTTTCCACTGATTCTGAAGTGGCCCTAATTCTATTTGCTTCTCTCTAGTAAGGTTCCATTCTTATTTGCCCCAATGAATATTTTAAACATACACGAATTTCCTTTAATCTCCTTCTCTCAGTTTCTTTACTGTCGGTATCAGATCCACATTTTTAATATTAAAAATAAAATAGAACTCTCAAGAAAGGTTGCTAAATACAGATGTGCAGCGTGTGCACTGAACAAAGGCTACTGACCCAGGAACAGTGTGGGGACTGAAATCCAGTCTGTGCTGAGGTAGAGGGCTCCTCGGTTTGTATAATTTGCTTGATGGGAGAGAGCATCCTTTGACAGTCAGTCCACCCAGAAGAGATGCCCTTTTTTTTTTTGTAATTTACAAAATTCTACATCAGACATTAATTATTCTCACTTCTCCCCAACACAAACACACACACACACACTTTTTTTTTTTATTATACCCACCCACAAACCCTTCTCTGTCATCTCAGCAAAGATCACAGCTGTCCCCTTGTCTAGACTTATCCCCACACATGAGTTTTCTATCTCATCACCTTCACCCTTCTCTGGGCTCTCCCTTCAGTGTTTATCCTTTTGTTCTTCTATATCTTCAAGCTGTCTAGCATGGTTCATTTCCAAAATAATCTAGGATAACAGCTGCAAGGTAACATTGTAACAGAATGAATTCCTGAGCTAGGAATTTCCTGTAACACCAGCTAGGTTAGTGGAGTTGAAAATGAGTTGAGGTGGATACATTATTATGCAAGAAATTGTCAATTAACTTGCCTTAAAATTTCACCAACAACATTGCCATCATATTCTGCAGTGCTTAGTGGCAGGCGAGTGTGGGAAACCAGGAGCCGCAGGTGTGGTGCTTCCTGATTCACTGAGAGGCTTGGTGGGGCATTGCCTTTGAGTGACCTGCACCGAGCTTCAGAAACACAACATGGGTGTGGAAAGACAGCCTGCACTTGTAGCGGGGTAAATGGGGGAGACGTTAGAAAAAAGTATAATGGAGTTCAGATTTTTAAGCAGATAGCCAGTGATTCCTAGTCATAGGACTTTTATCAGCTTTTCATCTGCCTTGACTCGGCTGAAGTATTTGCTATTGACAACCATCCCCCTTCTCCTTAAGTGCACCTTTACTTTTGCCTTCAGGGACAGCTGTCACCCAGATCCCACCTGACCATCAGATCACGGCTTTTCCCACCCTCAGCTTCTACTTTTCTGTCTCTGTCCCCCAGCATGGATGTCACATGGGTGTGGTCCTCAGCATCCATCACTGGCTCCCAGCATGCCCCTCTCACCATCATCCCACCTTAGGCTTCCACTGCCCACTTTATACAGTGGAGCCCACTTCCACCTCTGCTGTCCTGATGCCACAGTATTACTTGTATTAATAAGATCAATTAAACCGACTTGTTTTTCATTTCTGGTATGTGGATCCCTGCCTTGATTCAGTAAGGAATTCCCTTCCTTCCACCGTGGGCATTACTGTTGGCCTTCCCTCTATGTGGGTTCCAAATTTGAGGATTTCACTAATCAAGGATATAATTTTTGTGGATCTGCAGTTGGTGGAATCTGTGTTCAGATGCAGAACTCACAGATGCAGAACCCACAGATGCAGTGGGGGTCTGACTGTAAGGGACTTGAGCATCTGTGAATGTTGGTATCCACTGGGGCCCTGGAATCAATCCCTTGGGGTTACTGAAGGACGACTGCACTTAGCTTTGGACACCCACCCTCAGCCAGGGCTTCCGTTCCTGCTGCAGGAATCCCTGGTGTTCACGGTCTGTCCCTGCCAGCCTCGTTACTATAACTTGGTGAAGGCAGCTTCCCCTCAATTTTCAGTGTCAAGTCCCATTGTCCTGATTGGACATGCTACCTGGGAACCTAGATGGACTCTGAGCTGTGCCACCAAATTCTCTGCACATCAGCTAAGACCAGGTGGGCTTTCTGTTACCACCTGAGTTCGTGTTGTTCCCTTAGACAAGCCTCACCTGATTCAAATGGCTCCTTAAAAGAAGGGTGTTTCCCTCAGACCCTGTCACCTCAGAATGGGCTATAGCAAAGGCCTTCTTCATGGTGCCTCTTTCAATCTCCCTAAGTAAAATCTCACTGCTGCCAGATCAGCCCCACTGGAAATGACTCTTATAAGGGACCCATCCTGTCCAACAAAAACGTTATGTTCAAAATCCTCTGGATGGCTGCCCAGTTGACAAGTTCCCATTTTCTAGAACTTCCCCGTCTTCTAATCTACATGTAGACATGTTTTCTTTTCTGTTCCTATGCTAACCCTCCCTTGTGCCATACTTGGTTAGATGTGACGTAAATATATGTGTGAATCTTAGTTCTCCCCCGATGAGTTTTGAGTAGGAAAAGAGAACACTGGATGGGTCCCTCTGTAGGGCTGGGTCTGTGCTATAGATGCTCAGTGAGCTGGAAACTGAGACAGTGAGGTTATCTGTCTTGTGTTACTCAAAGGAGTATTTCAAGGAATTGTCCCACAGGATTGCAGTTAATTGATATTGCCAGTTCTTGCTTCTATTTTCAAAAAATGCTTCCAAAATGGGACTATGTTGTAATCCTAACATTGTGTCACTTATTTAGACATCACAGATCCCTGATGCAATGGGGTGGGATACATCCACCATCGAGTGCCTATTTGCTAAGGACCTGCAATGTGCAAGGAACTATGGGAACACAGAGGATCATCAGGCAAGGATTTTATGCAACAGAAGCTTGCAACGCAGAATTGAAGAAATAAGATGACGACCCACATCAAATTCTATTTTCTTTGGCATCTGAGTTCACCAAAGAAGAAAGGAATTTCCCTGAGAGAAACATGTCAAAATAAAGTTATGTATGGGCAGTTCCTAATCTCCCGATGCCTTTGGAAATTAAAACAATGGCACAATGGGACAAAGGTAATAGCAAAATTTGTCATTAAGATTTCTGCACTTGATTGAATACTATTCAATAATAACTGCAAACATCACAGAGATCATATCCAATCTCAAGCTTTTAAAAAATTGAATAATTTCAATCACCCATTTTTCTTTCTTTATCTGATGTATGTTGTATGAATCTAAGAACCAACTGGGGTAGAGGGCTGAGATGTTGTACACTAATCAAGCAACACAGCTGAAGACCTTCTTACTGCTTTGTAAACTGAATTATTTCCCCCAACCCCTAAGCCCCAAGGAAATAGGCACCAAAAGTAAAGAGAAACACCCTTGAATCCAAAACACTGTCTAGCATGAGGGACTTAAACTTCATAATCAAACGTTTGTTTTCACTTCCTACATTGATACCCTCAGGTTGAACAAGAAAGGAGACACCTTTTTTCCTTTGTATTTGCCAGTTCCTTACACCGTTAGCATCTCTGATGACCAGCCAAAAATTATTAAACTGCCTCAGTAAACCCAGCACTAGCTTTATGTTCAGTTTAGGAGGAAGGGAGGGTATTCTACCAACATTGTTTCTGGGAATTCATCTACCAAATAGACTGGTTAGATGGGGGAATTCTACAATCTGTAACTGAACACAATTGTGACCTATTAAAAATAAAAATTCAGAATATAGACACCTTGTGGTAGAGATATCACAGAGTGCCTTTAAGCATCTGCTGCCCAGACCCTGTAAAATGCCTACACCTATTTCGGAATGCAAGAGAAGGCTGCATGTATTATTCTACCGCCAGTAACTCCTGTGATAGATTATAACAGATGGAAGACTTGGCGATAATAGGCACAGCTGTGCAGGGCCAGGACAAAAGAAGAAAGAAATCACTACAGTCCAAGTAAGTGCTTGTAATTATCTGTTTCTTTTTAATATGAGAAATGCCATTGTGTCTCTGTCTTCTAAATACTGAACACAAAGCGTTTTTATATTCATCTAGGACTTAAAGATGCTATCCATCCTAGGCAAACCCTCCAATTCCTAGCATTATTCTTGTGTTAATATCATGAAGATGTGCCTGGTTTATAGAAGTATGGTCAAAACTTACCTATTGTAACCATTTTTTCTTCTAAAGTTGTTACTTATGGATGTAACAGAAATAGAACTCTGACAAAATCTTACTATTTTTCCAGATTTTTTTTTACTTTTATTTAGTGTCATTATTCCTATCCTTAAAGCAAAGTAGGGTAGTGGGAGAAAAAAAAATATTTAAAGTCGTGGAGTTTTAACCTCATTCTCCCATAGAATATTGGAGGATAGTGACATAACCTCCCTGAGATGCATTTTGGAAAAAAAAAAAAAAGTAATAGTAAGCTTTTTTACAAATTTAGTTTGAGGATTAAATGTAATAATGATTATTTGTTAAACTTCCAATAGTGAGACAGATAACAAGTACTCAATAAGTATTTGTGAAATATAGAAATCAATAACTTTGTATTATATGATAACTTTATCATCTCTATTTTAAGAATAGGATATTTATCGGCAACAGATGTGTCTCTTTCTTTTGCACTCATGCTCCCCCTACGTGGACCTAAGCAGGAGGCCATCGGGGTATGTGGCTGGGCTGGGCCTGAATTAGAGTGACCTCAGCACCAGCCTAGGAGGGGCAGGGGCTGACGCTGGTGTCCACACCTTTCCTTCCCTAGGATGTTCGGTCACCCTAGATTCTAAACAGCAGAGAGAGGCACTCAGTGTGGAAGGATGATGGAATTGAAAGGATGCTGTCTTCAGAGTCAAACAAACCCAGCTAGAAGTGCTGTCTCTGCTACTTATTCATGGTCCTGACCTTGTATCTTCACTGCCCTGAGTTTCTATCCTCAGCTAGTAAATAGGGACAAGCAAAGCTACCATCTACCATCCCCATTCCTGAAAAGTAATCTATGTAACAATTCTACCCTAGTGTCTGGTGTTTCAGTCCTCAACCAATGCTGCCATTGTTATTGAGGACTGTGTTCCGCCCAGCTTCACTCCACGTCTCCTACTTCTGGATTCATAGGTGCATGACACACTTAAACAACACACACACACACACACACACACCACAGATCTACAACACACACATGAAACACACACCTGAAACACACTATAGACACACCACACACAATGCACACATATAATGTACAACACACACTATAGATACAACACACACATATTACAAACCACACATACAGCACATACAACACACAACACATACATAACACAGAGAACACACACCACTACATAACACATACCCAACACACACAACACATACAGGCCTACCACACAACACACATAACACACACAACACACACATCTAATACACACCAAACACAACACAACATAGGCACAGCACATATAATATACTACACACAACGCACACAGCCAGTACAGAACACATACATCATCACACATTCATAAAATATACAACACATAACACATATACAACAAACACACAAAATACATGCAGACATACTACACAATACACACACAAAACACACACGTGCCACACACCACACACATACATAACACAAAGGCCACACACAACACACATTAGTTGTGGCACAGGTTCTGAGCCAAGTTTCTGTGAGCAAGCCTCCACTGCTGTGCTGGTAGAATCAAGTTATTCTGCTAGACTGGAGATCCAGCTGGTTCCAGGAGTTTCTATGCCATGTATAAGACCCAGCCTACACTGTCCCAGGAGATGAGGTCCAAGCCCGCATGTTTCCCAGGCTGCAGCTCCAGGCAACCTCTGAGCCAGGCAGACCAGTGGAGGTGGATTCCGTAGGAGTGCACTGAGCTCCAACTCTGCATGTTTGAGGGTTTCAACTCCCTCCAGGTCTCAAGCTTAGCCAGTAGCTACAGCACCCTGATGCCTTGTCAGGTGCTTGATGGCTGTCCTCAGAACTGGAGCCTCACCCCATATCCCATCTTCCTGCTTGGAGTCCTGCCATTTTGCACAATCTCCTGGCTGGTGATCTGGCTAACTCATAATGACTTATCTCCCACACACCCTACTGATCCTACCTGACTATTACCAACAGCTGGGATCAATTAGCCCACCATGAGCTCTGGGGATTGCATCCCAAAATCTTACGTGGGCTATCCTCAGGAAAAAATATTTTTTGAGTAGATGGGGTTGTGATATTTATATTGACAGGACTACTCTATTTAAAATGGAGTTACTCAATTTATCCCTAAGCTGATGACTTCCAAGAAAATACAGATTTTACCAACAGATTGATTAATGATATTTATTCATAATTGATCAATCTACTGAATATAGAGTATCAGTATCTACTATATTACTGATTTTAATAAACTACCCAGTAGTTACCTAAAATCTCCATCCTCAAAAGCAAGGCATGCTGCCAGAATTAGAAAATAGATAATTTTCTAAACTCCTTCTTAGTTTTCCTTTATTAAAAAATAATTCACACACTGGGGTCTGTTGGGGGATATGGGGGGAGAGGGAACATCAGGAAGAATAGTTGGTGGATGCTGAGCTTAATACCTAGATGATGGGTTAATCTGTGCAGCAAACCACCATGGCATACGTTTACCTATGTAACAAACTTGCACATCCTGCACACGTGCCCTGGAACTTAAAAGCTGGGAAAAAAAATGTAGTGTATAGGTTCGGCATGGTGGCTCACTCCTGTAATCCTAGCACTTTGGGAGGCCGAGGTGGGCAGATTACCTGAGGTCAGGAGTTCAAGACCAGCCTGGCCAACATGGTGAAACCCCATCTCTACTAAAACTACAAAAATTAGCCAGGCATGGTGAGGGGGTGCCTGTAATCCCAGGTACTCAGGAGACTGAGGCAAGAGAATTGCTTGAACACAGGAGGCGGAGGTTACAGTGAGCCAAGATCGTGCCATTGCACTCCAGCCTGGGCGACAGAGCAAGACTCCTTCTCAAAAACTAGAAAAAAAAATGTAGCGTATATTTTTAAATTGCTAAAAGCATAGTTGTTTAACATTCTTCCCATAAAAACAAATCATAAGTTGGTGAGGTGATTGTTATGTTAATTAGCTTGATTTACGCTTTCTACCATTGTAGACTGTACAGAGTTCAAAACATCACATCGTACCGCATAATATATACAATTACTACCTGTAAAGAAACAAATTTTAAAAATCCATACAATAATTAAAACTTTAAATAACAATAATAATATTTATATACTTACCATGTGCCAGTTCTGGCACAAGTCTAAAAGTCTTACATGAACCACTTCATTTACTCCTCACAAGAAGTACATGAGGCAAATACTATTACAGTGCCCATTTTACAGGCGAGCAAATATTTGCTAATTCTTTTGTTAACTATAACTTGTATAGTTCAGGTATAACCTATTCTATGTTGAGTTTAATACCAATAGGAGACATTCATTCAATCACCATATTCTTATACTTTCTTCTAAAAGTTTATGTTCACAGTTATACAAGTGACTATGCAAAACTTATGCGAAATTATATCTTGCTCCTGAACCAGAAATACTTTTACTAAGCTTATGGACATCATTGATCTGTGAGGCTACTATAGATGCATTGTTGAACACTTTTGTGGCATGCACTGTGAAGCGGATAAACTCTGTCTCATACCTGAAGCTATGAGAACAATATCTGGGCCCCGAGGAAGCTGTAATGGAAGGCTGTGGCTGCTCAGTGCAGGACAGGCCAGTGCGCCAAGCAAGAAGAGAGCAGGGTTCATGGGCCTCTCCCTGCTCCACAGCTGAGCCTCCAGCAGAGCCCACCTGCCCTCTGTAGCCTGATTCGCCTGAGTCACAAGGGGACGTGATGATACCTGGGAAGCAGAATAAAGGCCTTTGTCAAACAAAGGCCACATTTCCATTTTTCTTGGCTTACAGGAAGGATCCACAGCCTGGATGAGAAAAGAGAAAATGAGAACTAAGCAAGGTTATAAAGATGGTGTTGCTGAAAGGTTTGTTTTTTTTTCCAACTGATGCTTAAGATAAAGGAATAAATGACCTCTCATGGGCAGGCATCTCACAAAAATATAGCAAAGTTTGATGACCTAGAGACCACCTAATTTGATCAAGTGGCTTGAAAAATGAACCTAGAGATCATAGGAGAAAAGAAAAAAGCTGCAACAAAGCTGAATGAAATAGACTTCATCTTCTAAGAAATAGAAATAACATGTGAGAGACATCCAGTATTCTAGACAAAGACAAGAAAGATAGTTTACCGAAGACCTACGTGTTTATATACTACTATGCAGTGAAGGTAATACTATCTCCTAGGAAGCACCAAGGCACAATGAGAAGAGATTTATAGTGGAAACAGCAATGGGACTTGGGAGGAGCAAGGGAGATATATTTTATTTTAAAAGTCACACTTCTGCAGGAAGGAAAGCAACTTGGTTTCATATGCCAAGAAACACATGAGCATGAAAATGCATGACCTGAAAATCTCTCCCTGTGAAGGCTGACTTGAGAGCGGGGGAGACTGGAATGAATTGTGTGCTCCACCTACTGACCCAAAGATGGGCAACAGAGTGAAACAGAGAATCCAGGTGGACCTCAGAGATCATTTAATAGAAACGCCCATCAACTGCCTTAATTTTAAGCAACTCCAGGCCCTTCACCAGTTCCTCTCGCTGTTCCGTTTTCATGCTAGAATCAGGTGATATCTGTACTAAGAAGAGCACCCTAAGGGAGTAAGAAATAGGAAAACTTCATTTTGTATTCCCTCCAAATCCCCCTCATTGAATGAACGGGCTGATTTTATTTTTTAAATAATATGCTTCTAGCCTAATGTGGTGCAGGAAGTGCTTTGACTGCTCCTTGCACGTTACATTTACATGCCACAGAAACCCATCATTATTTCCCTCTACCTGCTCCAGCAACCTTCCTCTCGTGATATGAGATTCATCCTCCGTGAGTGCCTTAAAACTCTGCAGCCCTCCAGGGAAGATGCAATCAAACTGCAGACACGTTGGTGGAAAGCACTGCAGGGGTTCATTTCTTTAGGCTGGTATCCAGATGGGCTAAAATATTCACCAGAGGAAAAGCAGGACCACGGTCATTAGAAGAGAACAGATTGAGGAGTCTCCAGAGTGCCTCAAAGGAAACCAAAAGCCCAAATACATTTGAAAACTAAAGTGTGGTATAAATCAATACATTTAAACTTGCAATTCAAGGTTATTCATTCAGCTGAAACTTCTCCCACATTTCAAATGTCTTTTCTGTAAGTTCAAAGAGTTCATGCATTTGAAATGTGAAACAAATAAAAAGGTCAAACTTTACGTTTTCACAGAAGGCGGCATGTCTGTGGAGTAATCATTATTTGGGATTACACGTTTTGTATCATATATTCAGAAGACTCTGTTTTATTCTACTTTGTCCCAGAGTTGGTAGGAAGATTGGACTGTTTTGCTGTGATCCAGAGCTCATAATCGTAAAACATATTAGTCTCTTTGGGATGCTGGAATCAAGTCTTTCGTGTAATAAGTCAAATCTTAAGTCATATGCTGTATTTGATTTATCTTGGCTTGTTCTTTTAAGTGAAAGGAGGCTTGAAGACACAGGCAGAATAAATGTTCTTCTCTGATAGAGCCAAAAACTCTCTAGGCCAAAAAGCTCTCCCCAGCAGCCTTTCAGATCAATGGAAAATCACTTTCTAGGATAATCATACATGGGCATATTTCATCTGCTGACTTCTCAGCACAGATGAGGTTATCAGAATAGCAAGAACTGAAACAGGAGGCACTCCATAATGAGCCCAGAAGCAATTTCTTTTTGAGGGAGAGAGGGTCAGGGAATAGTCTGGGTGTTGGCTGACTCAGCAAGAACCACAGTAGTTCTCTCCAACAGGCAGAAACAGTAAGGGCCAGGGGTATGTCCTCTGGAGTGGGACTGGCTGAGAACCCTAACTCTCTGTGTCTCAGTTTTCTCAGCTGTAAAATGAGAATTAAAAGTATAACTTTCGGCCGGGCTTGGTGGCTCATGCCCATAATCCCAGCACTTCGGGTGGCCGAGGAGGGAGGTTCACAAGGTCAAGAGATCGAGACCATCCTGGCCAACAAGGTGAAGTCACATCTCTACTAAAAATTCAAAAATTAGCTGGGCATGGTGGCGTGAACCTGTAGTCCCAGCTACTCGGGAGGCTCAGGCAGGAGAATCGCTTGAACCCAGGAGGTGGAGGTTGCAGTGAGCTGAGATCATGCCACTGCACTCCAGCCTGGTTACATGGTGAGACTCCATCACACACACACAGAAAAGTGTACCTTTTTTATAAGGCTTGTTCTGGGGAAGAGCAAAGCTATAAGGCACTTAAAATAGTAATGGGTACATAATAAAATGCTACCTAAATAGCACTGTCATCATACTTATCATCATTATCATCCTCAACCTTATCAAAGTTAGTATAGACACCATATATTAAACATATTTTAAATGTGGATATCAACATCCAGAAAACTTTAGTAACTCAGAAGCCTGAAGCCTGAAGGAGCCAAAATATATATATAAAACACCCAAGAGGAATAAGTGATCTGAGTCAGTGGTATCAAAATGGTATATTTTCATACCAGGTAAGAAAAATAAGGCAAGGTGAAGAGGTGAAGCAGTTCTATGGCAGAGACAGGTGCTTCTCATATGACTTTGGCTTGAGAACTTGGAATAAATAAGTCTAGCTTTGAATTTCAGGGCTTACGTGATACAAGATTTTACTTCAAGTTCACATTTGCTGCTGCACAATTATGTTCAAATAGGACTTCCCAAGTAAGAAGTTCTCCAACACAGCACAGGTTGAACTGAGGAGAGAAAGGTAAATATGTTGGATGGGGGCTGGGAACTGTCGTAAAGCTGATGGCTCTGACCACCTCCTTTTTGTGTGGCACCTATGGGAAGTGATTGGGTCAAATAGTTTCCCCAACGTAGAGAAGGGGACATAGGCTTTGAAGCATGTCAGCAGCTTCCTCATAATATAATGATACCTCTGACTCAGATCACCCATTCTTCTTTGGTCATTATATGTGTATATATATTTTTATATATAATATGTAGCATATATTATTAATATATGTATATACATTATGTGTGTGTGTGTGTGTGTGTGTGTGTGTATAATGACCCAAGAGGAATAGGTGATCGGAGTCAGAGGCATTATTTTGGAAAAGAACGGGTTGTTGTTGTCAACTTGAAAGATGAAGAATGAAGAGACCTGTGAAAGGCCATGTTAGGGACTGGGAGAGTAGGGACTCAGAGAGCTGTAGGGCCAGCCTGTGCTGTCCTAGCTCAATACATAGCATCCCCCTTTCCTCAGTGTGTTCATCTTTTAAATGCCTTTCTGTCTCTGAAAATTGTTACAATAATTTAACAATATAATAAATGGGAATTACTTTGAAAATTAAAAGACATGATGGAAATAATTATAATAGCTAATATTTATTGTGAGCTCAATTTCCTAAGAGCCTGGAAATTTTCCAAACTCTTTTCCTATAATAATAAATTTTAATATTCACAACATTGCAATGAGATGGTACTAATAGTCTCCCCATTAAACAGATGAGTGCAGCAGGTTAAATGGCATGCCCAAGGGCGCATAGGTAGTAAGAGGCCCATATCATGTGCCAGACACCATCATAGGGACTGGGGATTCAACAGTGAACAGGAGCAGAAAGGTGGTTGCCTTTAAAAATGACGAAGTGTCACATACAACAATAATGAAAAACTAACCATACTGTCAGATGGTAGAAGGGGCATAAGAAAAAGAAGGCAACGTCAAGGGGCGAAGCAGTTACATGGCAGAGACACGTTCAAACAGGACTTTATCAGGGAGATGATCTGCTGATGGAACACAGCTCAAACTCCAGAGAGAATCGCATTTAGGATGGGAGGTTAGGAATTGGGGAGAGGCAGGAACAGCTGCAGTGCTGTCCACAGCTGTGGTGCTGAACACCCCTGCTTGTATGTGGGATCTATGGGAGCTCGATGGATAAAATAGTTACAGAAGAAAGAAGCACCAGAGGGCTCCAGGGAGAGAAAACAGCAAGTGTGGCCAAGCAGGCCAGTGGGGCAGGAGATCAGTGAGCAAGAAGGTAGTGATGCTCACCAGGGTCCTGACATGCGGGCACAGAACATGTGACCCTGACGTGGAATGCTATGTTGAACCATGACAAAGCAGCAAAGTTCACATAGATACCCACAGTATTGCTGATAATTGGTTATAGTATCAGTATCTTCAATACAAGTTTGTGAACAAATAATTCACTTAACTAAAAATTCATGCACTGGGAGGGAAGCCAGTGGAGAGAAGTCTGAGTTATCAGACATACTCAGTACCAGGATTGTTGGGTAAAGGCCAGTCAATCATCAAACAGATTGACTGAAATCATGTGGTCCCAGGTGAACACTATTCACCTATCAAACAATCCACGTGAGTGGGATTTCATTAACCAAGTAAAACAAGGAGCCAAGCCCAATATGATTTTCAACATGGCTTTGTATAAAATTACGCAGAGGGAATCATGTGAATTACACTTTGCTAGTGAATTAAATTTTTCCCCACTTCCTATTGCATGTAGTTGTCAAGTGAGGACAGCCCATAATTTATCAAAGACCTGGAAAATATTTCCAATACAATTGATTTCGTTTCTCAATTAAAAAGGTCAGTGTCCTTGAATTCTAACAACAGCTGAAAGTATCCATCTAATTAGACTTCCAAAAATCTATGAGAGGAGTTCATTTTACCTACCTGTCATCTGTTTTGACTGTTGAACTTTTTAACAAATGAAAAGCAATTGATGAAGTTACTTAGCAAACAAGGCAAACATAATGCCAAATGCTGAATCCATCACTTAGAAACAGAAGAAAGTAACAGCCAAGATTTATGCATCAATAAAGCTCAGCTGCTTTTTTCAGTAAGGTCACCTGGGATCTAACCTGCAAGGTGTGTGCTTCTCTTATCACTTTGGCTTGAGACTTTGGAATAAATAAGTCTCGCTTTGCATTTCAGGGCTCACTTGATACAAGATTTTACTTCAAGTTCACATTTGCTGCTGCACAATTATGTTCAAATAGGACTTCCTAGGTAAGATGTTCTCCAACACAGCACAGGTTGAACTGAGGAAAGAAAGGTAAATATGCTGGGTGAGGGCCAGGAACTGTCATAAAGTTGATGGCTCTGACCACGTCTTTTTTGTGTGGCACCTGTGGGAAGCGATTGGGTCAAATAGTTTCCCCAACACAGAGAAGGGGACACAGGCTTTGAAGCATGTCAGCAGCTTCCTCATTGTCCTACCTTAGAGCATGCTTATTTGTGTGGCTGAAAGGAGTGGAGGTGGAGTGGAGATAGCTTTGCTACTGTTACCTGATTATCCTCTCTAGGACTGTCCTTAGCTTCAGGATTCCTGTATAGTGCAGTTCTCTGCTCAACAGCCACAATAGACTGGGTTCAAATCCCAGCTCCACCCCTTCCGAGCAATGACTTTGGGCATATTAGAGAACTTCTCTGTGCCACAACTTCCCCCAAATATAAAAGGGATGAGTAAGAAAAAGAAGCAGCAGTGTTGTTGAAAGAATCCAATGAATTAAAGATTAAATCAAATTGCTCCCACCACATAAGGCATGCTAAGTGAGATGATAACTACAATACCAAATGAAACTACATGAATATCATAAAAGAGGTAGTAACAAATCCTTATGTATGAGCTAAAGTATGATCACTTTCCAGATGAAGGTAGCACAGACAACTTCAGAAAGGGACTAACATTTGAGCTGAGCCCTAAGGATGTGCTAAACATCAATAGCATAGTCTCGGGCCTCTTTGGGAAGAAGAAGGGCTTGAACGTAAGAGTAGAGGGCCCATTATGGATAAATTTTGTCTGGCCTGGCTCAATTGTAGGGTTGGTGCTGACAGAAATATTAATGAAAATTGTCATCATCTGTGGCAGTCTTTTTCTAACTGCTTTACATATATTATTAATTCTCAATATACTCTATGATATTTGTACTATTATTATCTCCATTTTATGCATGAATAACTGGAGCATAAAGAGATTTAGTAAATTGCCAAAGGGCACAGTTAACACCTGCGAGCTGGGGTTTGATCCGGGGAGTTTGCACCCAGCACCTGTGCTCTCTGGCATGTTGACTCAGTTACCTCTGAAACAGTGAATGGCAGCGCTGGAATTCTTCAGAATTTGCATCTTCTGATCATTTGAGTATCAAGACATCTCACCCAGGATAAGAAAAGAAACGAGTCCTAAAGTATCCTTTGAAAATTAATTCTGTGATTTTCCAAAGTATGTTTTTTAGACTCCAAAGGGAGGGCATAATAGTTTCATGATCTCACCTTTCTTCTTTATGGAGATCAATTCTACATAAAGATGATTATCAGGAAATATTGAATGTCTTGCATCACTGGTTCTTTTATCCTTGAGAGTATATTACTATGGTCAAAATGAGTATTTAAAAGCCACTGAAACACTTTGACCAAGCTTTACTGAAGCTCTCATAAATAGCACTATCCTCCTACCCAATATACAGAGTTGCTGAAAAGACCACCTATCTGTGCTACACAATGACCCACCCACGGGATTTTTCTGATTTCATCCTGATGTCATTTAACTTGTTCTCCTGTCTTTTACCTATATTGTCAACTGAAAATTACATCTAAAGGCTTGACTAGATCAGGCTATAGATTTTAGAAAGAGTCTTTCACAGGTGGTGCTAAATACTTCATTTACATCACATCAGAGTGCACACATGGTGGCATAAGGTCACTAGTACTGATGCTGAGATTAATCTCTGGTTAAGCCACTAACAGGCAGATCTCTCCATTGAAGTTGTGTTGCATCCCTCAGGATGAGAAAATGATATGTGAAATGTTAATTTTGCACAATGTGAACATTCCATTTTCTGACAAACTTTCACAGAATGATCCTATCGCCCCCTGATGCTGACTGCTTGAATCAATTATTACATTAGGATTTGTAAAGTGGGCATTACTATATTCAATAATTCCTTTTATATTTATATCAAGAGCTTTTGGCCAAGAAATTAACCTTTTTGGTTACCTTGAAATATAGTTGTATTGGAAAAGCAGTTTAGTACTAATTTCTTTCCTTTATACATTTTCAAAGAAATGAGTCAGTGTAGTCGCCTCCAATCATGTCAAATACAATCTTGATTTCGTGTATATGTATGACTTTCTATTTTGTGAATATAATTATAGAATTAAGGAATGCACTCAATCACTCACAGATGGAATCTTTTTATTGTGTCTCCATTGATCACAATTGCCTTCTTTTCCTTGATATCCTAACTGTCCCTGCTTTGCCCCATAGATTCTCCTGCAACCTAGCTCCTGTTTCCCTTTGTCTGCACCCTGTCTGGTTTTGAGAGTTTCCTTGCTTTTCAGCATAGCAAGATTCTTCTGTAAATTAAAAAGAAAGGAGAGAAGAGGCTTCTGTTTCCAGAAAAATGGAGCAGTCATAGTTTTTTATATTTCTCCTACACAACTAAACGTAGTCTCAACTAACTTGAAGTACAGCTAAAATTCCTGGACATTATATATAAAATAAACATAGGAAAATTCTGTGTTTAGAGGTGTAGAGAAGAAGGCAGGTTGTCCAGAGATGTTGGGATCTAAGCAACTACACGGCAGTAAGTTCTCTAGGTTTTCTTTTCGTCTCATATATCCCAGACTTGGAGCTAAAGAAGTCCAAGAGACATGAACAAAGACAGCACCAATAAAAGCTCTGCTCTCTCTAGCCAAAGGTGTAGGAGAGGGGAAAGAGAGCAAGATGGAAAACTTTTGCATAATAAGCAAGGAAACCATGGAACAAAACAATGGCACTATCTTCATCCATGCTGCAAGGCCGAGTGTGGAGTTTAAACTGCCACCCTAGCAAGACTATAATGAACTACTCCAACATTGCAAGGTCAAGTCAGAGAAGGTCAGTTAGTGAGCTGCCTCTACCCTGAGAAGGTTAGTGGGTATCACATGGGGAACCTGAATTTCTATTCCCTTCTCCACCAGGGTGGTGCCAGAGGAGGACTCGTGAGGAGTCTAAACTTTCCCCATCATCCAATAGTAACTAGACTACTCTCAAGACATTGTGAGTGAAGATCACATGGGGAGCAAGAACTTGCATTCAGCAGTAAAGGGAATTCTCCCTCAGGTGTCAGGGGGAACTGAAGGAGGAACCTGAACACCTCTGTCCACATGGCAGTAGTGAGGCAGTGCCAAACAAAGACATCTAAAACAGAAAATTTAAATGAGATTCAGATGCTCGTAACATAGTATGAAAATGTCTAATTTCAGTTAGAAATTACTCATCATGCCAAGAAACATAAGAAATAAAGCTAAATGAAAAAAAGAATTCATCATTGCCAACACCAAGATGATGAGATGTTAGAAGCATCTGACAAAGATTTTACAGCAGCTATCATAAACATGCTTTGACAAACAATTACAAACATGCTTAAATAAACTTTTAAAATTCAAAATTTCAACAAAGAAATAGAAGATGTAAAATAGAGTGAAATGGAGATTTTATAACTAAATAATACAATAAACAAAAGAAAATACTCAGTTAATGAGCTCAATAGCAGAATGGAGGGGACAGAAAAAAGAATTAGTAAAATAAAAATAGAAAAATAGAAATTATAGTCTGAATAACAGATAGAAGCTATACTTTTTTAAAAATCAGAAGAAAATGAAGACAGCCTCAGGAATATCTCTATGTTATACAGTGATAGCTAAACTATTTCTTATATAAGATGTTGCAAAAGTGTTTGTCTGTTTGAGATGAGGTATTACTCTGTCACCCAGACTGGAGTGCAATGGTGCAATCATAGCTCCTGAAGCCTCGACCTCCAGACTCAAGTAGATCCTCTCACCTCAAGCCTCACACAGAGCTGGAACCACAGGCATATACCACCATGCCCAACTTTTCTTTTTTTTTTTTTTTTGTAGAGATGGAGTTTCCCTATGTTACTCAGGCTGGTCTCCAACTCCTAGACTCAAGCGATCCTCCCAAATCAGCCTCTCAAAGTCCTGGGATTCCAGGTGTGAGCCACCGTGCCTGGCCTTACAAAAGTTTTAACATGTGTATTGTCCTTAAAAAACTGACTTCAAATGCTAACAATCCGAACAGGTTTTAAGCAAAAGCATGGAAAAGAAACTATCAGACAAACATTAATCAAAGGAAAGTAAGATTCATTATATAATATCAAATAAAGTAGATTTCAGAAAATAAAGTTTAGCTGACACAATGGGGATACATATAATGAAAAAAGGACTGATGTACCAAGAAGTCATAGCAATCTTAAATGTGTATGCAGTGAACAAAAGAGATGCAAAATGCATAAAACAAAACTGAAAATGGACAAATCTATTACTGTAACGGAAAACAGCAACTCCTGTGTCAACAACTGATAGAACAACTAGACAGAAAATAAGCTTGAACATTGAAGAATTCAGGAATACCATCAACCAATGGGACCTAACCAATTCAACAACTAAAGAGACGTAATAGAACTTATTTTAAAATATTTCAGCAAAAATACAGCGCTTATGGAAAAAAACTATCAATTCTTAAATCTGCATATGAGTGTGTACATTATTATACTCTATATTTTTCTATGTGCTTAACATTTTCATAATAAAAGTCAAAAGAGTGGCAAATGATAAATGGTACTTCCTTTATAGCTAGTCAGCTGTTTTCATTAGGTAACTTCCCTTTGATTATCAGAACTACTATGTGGACCTGGTAGATATTTTTAGAGCATTTTAACAATATAGAAATGGTTTTTATTTGAGTTTTTCAATATAGAGGCCAACAGCTTCCCTATTTTTGCCCTCATTCTTCTTTTAAACAGCAAGCATTTATTGAGTGCGTATTTGGACAAGATGAATAAAACCAAATAGCTTTTCTTAAAGGAGTCCATAACCCGATCAAGGAGATAAATATGTGGATAACTATGCAAAATACACCGTGATACCTGTGGCACAGGTTTAGATACAATGTATAATAAATACAGAAGGCGTGTAGAGATTATCATGCTTCAGGGGAGTCGGAGGGGGGTGTGTGGTGTGTGATACCTGGTCTTTGCACTAAAATGATGTATGATGAGGCATTTACCAGGCAGATAAGAGAAGGAATGGTATCCTAAGTAAAAAGGAAAGTTCACGTAATGGCACAAGGCGAGGAGATAGGAGCAAAAAACATTTAATTCTAGGCAATTTAATATTGCTGAATTAAAAGGCAGAATGATTGGAATAAGGCAGGATAAGTAAATATTAATTGTATCTTGGGAGGTCTTACAAATCATAATGTGGTCAATCCCTGAAGTCTACAATTATATTTTTGCTCTTCCAGGAGGAGGAGGGCAGCCTTCCAATCCTGTGTGCATGTTAATCATGGCAAGCTGTTGTTAGTGACTCCCAAGAGATACAAGAGCATTTCAGTGGGAATTTGAGGCAAGAGTGAGTGTTTCAGGGTTCATAATTTCTTGTGACTAAGAACTGTGTATCATAACCCATGAAAGGCATATGGCACTAGGTCAATACCAACTGTTTTAGCCAAGTGTTGCGTTGTCATGGGCAGCCAGGAGAAATCACAATTTATTTCTCATGATATTGCATACCCCAACTGCTTGTGCTAACTCCCAAGGAGATAGCACCGTGCTAGGCAAATAGGCCATGCCTTGCCTGTTTTTCACTGTTAAGTCTATTGAACCTCAAATGATAGGGAATGCAATCACAAAACTGAAATGCTCTTGTCAATTAGCACAAAATACAATTCACTGACTTTATCCTGGAAACAATGGCAAACTATAGAAGATAAATCAAAGTAATAAAAAATGAGCTGTAGATAAATCACTTTGGTAATGATGTAAAAAAAAAAAAGTTAAAGATAGCTGAGAAGAAAATAACTATGTAAGTGATTAAAGATAAGAGACTGAAACAAGGCAGCCACCGTGTAGAGGTAGAGATGGCGGCCTGTTGTAGTGAGGTAGAAAGTGGAGGAAGTAAGGCTCAATGGCAAGCAGACGAGAGGACAAAGGAGAGTCCCTGCATTCAAGGCTTAGGTGACTCTGTGCTGCCACTGCTGTTACCTAGGATAGAAGACCTGGGCAGATAATAGTATTGAAGAGTAATATCAAGAATTCATTTTTTATAGTTCACTGACGAACTTATAAAAATCCAGGCTGAGATGTACAGTATTCTGTTGGTGCTCAAACATGGGGTCTGTTAGACTTAACTTTGGGACTTCTTAGGCATGTAAGGAATAGTGACCACCTAGGGACACTATGGAAGAAATGAGGAACTGACAAATATTATTCATAGTGCAGATGTTTGGTTTTGAAACATAAAAAAAATAAGTGCAAATCATTGCACTGTATAAACAATGGTCCAGAAGAAAACAGAATAAAACAAGGCATGTCATTTACAAAGCAACACAAATGCATAGCAATGAAAAAGAAACTTAGGAATTACGAAATGCCATTTAGAAGGAATGTGACTTTATCAGGCAGCTTAGACTAAGTTACATGGTGCTAATAAATGATCCCCAAAAGCTCAATGACTTCTAGAAGCAAAACACCTATTTCTCCCTCCTGCTGCATGTGCATCACAGAGTGGCTGGGTGCTGTTCTGCTAGTCTTTATCTGAGAGTCCAGTTGAAGGAGTAGGCCCTGTAAAGATATTTCCAATGCCATGGAAAAAGAAAAGAGAACATGGTAGAACCGCACAATGTCTGAAAGCTTCTAATTGAATATTGCAACACCACTTCTAGTCACATTTCTTTAGTCAAATAAGACTGTCAGATATCAATAGAGCATGGCTGTGCAATGATCCCATAGAACTTCCAATCCAAGTCACTTTCAAGTGTTTTTGATAGATTTTATAACAAAAAAGTGACTATTGTATAGAAAAAAACAAACTCCATAAAAAGGACACAAAAACAAAATGGACAATTATTTGCAAAATTGGTAACCCAAATTGTTACCACTTCAGGGTGGTTAACTAGGAAGTAGGACTTTTAAATCATTCTGCCTTATTTCCTGCTATCCTCAGGAAACGAGTGTGTCTGTATTCTTGTTCACTCATAAACAGCATCAGGTCTCTTTAGAATGGAAGCATCTCACCTTTTATTTATGCTTCTCTGTATGTATTTGTTGTTTTACAATTAGCAAGTATCATTTTCATAATAATAATGCTTCTAAAATTGCAAGAAAATTACCAAAATTCCAATAGATAAATGAGTAATTATTATGAGTGGAACCATCACAAATTAGGAAATAGAAACAATAAAGAAACACATGGAAAATGTCCAAGAACATTTGTAATGAAGGCATAGAAATTTAAGCAACAAAGAAATTCAATTTTATACCTATTAAATTAACATAAATCTAAATACATGTTAGGACTTAATCCAAAATGAGACAACAGAACCGCACTAATTCCTTCTAAATAATGTTGAAAATTGGTACAATTTTGGAAAACATAATACAATTCAAGAGCTAAGAGGAAGTTATTAATTTTTGAACCATTAATCCAACTCTTGGGTATTTATCCCTAAGAAATAATTCAACAGCAGAAGAGCTTATATTATGTTGCCAATGCTGACACTGATTGAAACCTACCTCTGCCAAGAAAACCCTTTCCCCTTGGCCCTCTCAAGTGGAGTTGCTCACCTGCCAGCAAGGCTTGGAGGTGGACCTGGGAGTCAGCATCTCCGGCCCCACATTCTGCCTCGTTTCCCACAATCCTCATCTTCAGTGCAGCTAATTGGGAGGAAGCGGCACCCGGAACACAGCGAGCACTCGATGGCTGCTTCTTGAATGATTTAATTAGAAACCTCACCACAGATAAATTATCTTAATCATAAAACAGTAGCCCCCAAAAAGGTTACTGTAACACAATTGCCCAAACTACTGAGTTTGAAAAAATAAAGAAAAATTAGCTGAATAAAGCATGGTTTGAAAGGTCAAGACTATTATCATTCAGCAAAGTAGTCACTGAGAACAATTTTTCTGTTCAAAAATGCAGTAAAATTGAAAGAATAAGATCTAGTATTTAGTAACCGAGCAGGGAGACTATAGTTAAAAATTTCTTGTGTCTTTCAAAATAACTAAAATAGTGGAATTGGAACATTCCTAACAAAAAGAAATGATGAATGCTCAAAGTGATGGATACCCCAATTACCCTTATTTGAACATTATCCATTGTATGCTTTTATCAAAATACCATATGTACATAAATATGTGCAATGATTACATATCCATAATTTTTTTAAAAATTTAAAAAACAAATGCAGAAACACAAGTTCACACATGCAAACTGGTCACAGCTCTGCAGAGCTGGAAGGTAACAACTGTGAACTAGGGTGTTGCAGTTCTTTTTTTTTAATGTTCTGCAGAGCTTTTGCCTTGGAAAACAGAAGTAGGACCCATAGGATGCTGGGATGCCAGAGGTGTGGGCAATACTTCTGCCTCCTGCAATCGACATTTCTGTACCTCTCCTCCCAGATATGCATGGAATTCACTGTCAGTAACCTGCTGAAACATTTTACACATTCCATTCTTAAATTTTTGACTAGTTACAGTCAAACTCCATCTTGTACTGTCGATTGATTTACATCCCAAATATCAACAACTCCAATTTTTGAAGTTAAAATATCATCCATTTTCTGCATTTAACATTTTACACATTCCATTCTTAAATTTTTGACTAGTTACAGTCAAACTCCGTCTTGTACTGTACATTGATTTACATCTCAAATATCAACAACTCCAATTTTTGAAGTTAAAATATCATCCATTTTTTGCTTTTAATGGAACTTGGTTTCTTACCTGAAATGAGCTCCACTCTCTGGTCCTGAAGCTAATTCTTTCCTCTTAGCATCTTCATTAGCTCCTACACATGCCGCGGTGACTGGCTCGATAAATCTCTCTGTTTAAATGGTTCCTCCTTCAGGACTCCCCATCAGGCTGCCCACGGATTGATAAATTTCAGGGTAAAATGCCTGAATCACCCACTCTTTCTTCCTTTGCCTTAAATGAGCTTACTGCTTCTTCTTGTTTCCCATTTTCTCAAATGATAGAAAGTGAGACATATTACAGGTGCCATGATCTGTACACAAAATGAAACTCTACTTTTGAGTCCACTGATTCTTCTCTAAGTAACTTTTTCAGGAGGAACTTGTTCAATGAGTTGTTTCATAATATGTCAAAACCAAGACTAAACAACTAATTCATTTATTGCCCTCAACAAATGCTGACTTTTTTTAAAGCTTTGAAACTCCAAACTATAATTTTGAAATGTTATATTGAAACATAATCAAGGCTATTAGAAGAGAAAAGCTACTGATTGGATTATTTTTTATTTAAAACTAGCTTTAAGTTATTGATATTTTGGACTTTTATATCTAATGGTCTAGACAGAGGTCTCTGATTTTTCATTAGCTATTTCTGCACTTCCTGGAGTCCCTCCTTTTTCTTAAGTCTTTTTCATGTCATTCACTTTTCATAGTTTTTACCTCTGCCATCAGCTGTGGCTTTATTTCAGGATGCAATGTGCTTGACAGACCACAGAAAACAAAGGGGAAAAGCAGCCACCAATAAGCCTGGTCATGACAACACATGGGAAGGAATGCATGCCCTTAGATGTGAAATTTTGCCAATCCTTGAACGAAAGGAGCAAGTTAAGAGAATAACCCAAGCCTGAGGGACCTCAAATTTTGGCTTCTACTCAGGGGCAAGGTTGGGCAAATAAAGGCAAGTAACAAATTTTGGTTGATATGCCTCAAACGTGTGCCTAGGTCTGTGTAAATGTAAGGACGGTCAGTGTTCAAGGCAGCCAAGGGCTCCAAATTTCCTAGAATCTCAGGCTCTGCCAAGACCCTCAGAGTGGCTGCTCTGCTGGAACGGCAGTCGATCACGATGAGATACACAGAGGATTATCCAGACCATAAACTATAAATTAAAGAAAATGAGTCCCGTATTTTATGGCCTAGTCAGTCAGGGAAGAGTTGTTCAGAGTGAAGTCAGAAAACCCCTTAATGAGAAAACATGAGCAGCATAAATCATAATAGCATAAAAATTGAACTTAGAGGGGGGCAATATAAATAATTCTAAATGTTTATGGAACATCACAGTTGCTTCAAGATCTATAAATATAATCAGTACCTAGATTTTTCTTGGCTCGCTTGATATATTTCATGTAATGAACTTTATCCATGCCACAAAAAGTACTATCATCTATTCTTCTAACATCATAGAACAAAAATATTTCCATGGAGTGCCTTCGAATACTCATCCTGCGCTAGGTCATCTGCTATGTACTTTCACCAAAGAAAATCACCTAGCCTCTAGAGAGGATTATGAAATTTTGAAGGAAGGCTTGCAAAGGTTGGTACCAAAGTTTGGATGTTTATCCCCTCCACATCTCACGTTGAAATGTCATCCCCGATGCTGGAGGTGGGACTGAGTGTGAAGTTTTGGGTCATACAGGTGGATCCTTCATGAACGGCCTCCTGGCACTAATGAATGGGTTCTCCATCTGTTGGTTCATGAGAGATCTGGTTGTTTAAAGAGCCTGGCACCTTCTCCTCTGTCTCTGTTGCTCACTTGCCTGCTCTCTCACTCTTTCCCTCTCTCCCTTCCTGCCCTCTTCTTCTCACTCTCTATTGCCACATGACATGCCTGCTCCCTGTTCACCTTCCTCCATCCTGGTAAAAGCTTCCTGAGGCTTCCCTAGCAGTTGAGCAGATGCTGGCACCACTCTTCTTGTGTACCCTGAAGAACCATGAGTCAAATGAACCTCTTTTCTTTACAAATTACCCAGTTTCAAGTATTCCTTTGTAGCAACACAAAATGGACCAACACAGTATCTGGCTTGTGCACTGCATGGACAGTGGGAATGGAAGGTGAAGGTGGGTCTGCCCAACTCTGAAGCCTGGCCTCCATGGGCCAACACTCTGCTTGTCAGCATTTCAGAACGAATAGTCACATAAAGGTGTAAGCGATGAGAATTCTTGGATTCTTCAAAGATCATGAATTTACATCCAGGGAATCATTTCGATACTGAGAAAAACGTAGGTCAACAGTCATAGCCAGCCTAAATGTTTTCACCTCTTGTGTCTTACCATCTGTTAATATTCATTAATATTTTCTATCACTATGACTGGGAAGAAAGTAAAATCTGATTTTTCTCTCTCCTCACACTTAATCATTTCTGGGTTTGCTCCCAGGATGTTTCGCAGAGCTGTGACATCTAGAAGCTGGTACCTCAGTGGTGTTTTAAGGAATGTAGCTGATTACAGTTTGAAAAGCGGTTTCCTATACATTACCTCAGTTGATCTATTATATATCGCAGCCTATGAGATAATCTGGTATTAGCATTCTCATTTAACAAGTAAGAAAGCAGATTAAAGTAGGAAGTTAAATGTGGAGTGGAAACTCATAAATGTAAGTACAGGTCTTAGAACCAAATCCTGAGCTTGCTCCACTTCTGATTTATTCAAATTGTTAACACATAATTCAGATTGTCAACACATAATTGTTAACACTAAATTGTTAACACATTAAATTGGCCTAAATGGAATTCCCATTTAGGAATTCCTGGGGAATTCCATTGTGAGAATGTGTATCCTTTAGCTCAGTGATTTCAACGTGTGGCCCCTGGGCCAACAGCATCCTCACATAGAGACTTGTTGGACATAGACATTCTTAGGCCCTTCCGCATACCTACAGAATTGAGACCGCTGGGGTGGGGCCCAGCATCTGCATTTTAAGGAGCCCTCCAGGGGATTCTGATGCTTGCTGGAGTTAAAGAGCCTTTGGTTTAGCCAGAGGAGTTAGTATGAATTTAACAGTTCAAACCAGAGCAAGTTTAGAGATCTAATGTACCATGTAAGGACTAAAGTTAATAAAATTATGCTGTATTGGGAATTTTTGTTAAATAAGTGGAGTTTAGCCTTTCTTGTTACCAAAAAAGTAACCATATGAGATGATAGATATGTCCATCTGCTTCACTATAATAACCATTTTCCTATCTATATGTATAACATAACATCACTTGGTAAACCTCAAATATGCACAATACATGTTATTTTTAAAAATAAAAAGGAATTAAAGAGGAAACAACTTTTTTAGAAATCACTGTTTTGCAGTCTGTCCTACCCCTAATATCTATAAACTTGGGAAGATGCGACTGTGCTGAAAAGCTCTTGTGACCGCCTTGCTCTGAATGGTCAGGCTGGGGAAGCGAAGACAGAATCGGCAAGCGAAGAAGCAAAAGCTGCCACAGCTCCCCTGAAGTAAGGGAATCGAGGCTCCACAGACTGCTTTGTGTAGGGATTCACTTTAAGGAGGAAGTGCTTAAGTTGATCTTGCTGCTCTGATATTTACTAAAAGTCACAACTAAGAGTATGATTACAGTGAGTCACCACATGTTTTCTAGTCTTAAAAATCAGGGGTTTAACTCAGTTCTTAAAATATGTACATAATGAAGTGCATGGCATTCATTATGAAGTATCACTTAAAATTTAAGTCTGATTCTCGTCAAGCCTTTGAGCCACACTTAGCAGTTACAGAAAAATCCGGGGATAGACGAGCAGTCAGTGGCCCCACCAAGGAAGCACTCAGATGAGCTCAGCATCTACAAACGCTACATGCCCCAAATTCAAACTCTTGAAATTAAACAGTAGGGTGGCTAGTCTAGAATAAATTAGTAATAAATCTAATAACAAAATGGGATGTGATTTGTGCAGCTTAATTGGTTCCTTGGTTTAGAGGGTATTAGCTCCATGCAGATAGACAGATAGAGATAGGTTGATAGAGATATGCATACAGAGCAATTTTTATAGAATGCCCTCAATTGTTGAACCAAGGTGGGCACAGATGACCATTTACTATTCTTATGGTACATTTACGTCTGAATTTTTTCCAAATTAAATGTTTATGAAAACAGTGAAAACAAAGAAGATTGTAGAGAAGAAAGGAAAAAATCTCTTTACCTCTTCCATCATTCTGTGATTAACAAAATCTAGATTAATAAAAGAATAGAGAGGCAAGCAAACGTTTGTTGAACTCCCAATTTCTTTATCCCTTATTCTATGGTAATCAAATCAAAGCCTCTGACCCTGAAGCTATATCTCTTCAATTAGAGTCAGAAATTCCAGGGACTTGGTGCACAGTCAAAATGCTGTGAGGATCATGAGAGCATTTTCCTAACGGGCTTCCTCATGGTCTCATGACTCCTCCCCACTCCCAGGCCTCTGCTCCCCACGTTTTCCTTCTTAGACATGAAAATATGAATGGAATAACAAGGAGAACAGGGCTAAAGGTTTTCTGAACACTGCTGACAATAAATACAAACACACGCATATGCCCAGACATGCACACATGTATCCACGCACCTGTAGAGAAAGAGACTAGAGGATGTGGGTATCAACCTTCTCAAAAAGTTTTGCCAGGTCGGGCATGGTGGCTCACGCCTGTAATCCCAGCACTTTGGGAGGCCAAAGCAGGTGGATCACCTGAGCTCAGGGGTTCGAGACCACACAGGGCAACATAGTGAAACCCCATTTCTACTAAAAATGCAAAAAAAAAAAAAAAAAAAAAATTAGCCAAGTGTATTGGCGCACTCCTCTAGTCCCAGCTACTTGGGAGGCTGAGGCAGGAGAATCAGTTGAGCTCCAGAGGCAAAGGTTGCAGTGAGCCTAGATTGTGCCACTGCACTCCAGCTTAGGCTGTGGAATGAGACTCCATCTCAAAAAAAAAAAAAAAAAAATTGCCAAATAATATCAAATTAACTTTAAAGTTTTAACAAACAAAAATCTTATTTTGAACGCAGAAATTCTCCTTTTCCATATGAAAACATTTCAAATATTTTGGGTTTTCATGCATAGAACTACACTTTCAACTAAATAAGATACCACTCTGTCTATAGCATCTCGCTCATCTCTGATACCACCCTCTCCGGACACATCGTTTTTTTCTTACTTTTTTGGCCCCTTAAATGAAACACGTATTAAAAGGAAGAGTGTGACATTTTGCCTATGTATTCATGGTACCAACTCTCTAAATCCACCTTTTCTATATTAGCCTATACAAATTGAAAATATATAAAATGAGACAAAGCACACATACATTATACAGGCATGTGCCAGTTAACAATACTTTAGCAAAGGAGGAATTGCATATAGAAAGTAGCCCCAAAAGATTATCACACCGTATGTTTACTGTGTTTTTTCTATGTTTAGATATGTTTAGATACGCAAATACTTGCCATTGTATTACAATTGCCTATAGTGCTCAATGCAGTTACCTGCTGTGAAGCTTTGTAGCCTAGCAGCAACAGACCATGCTACATAGCCTAGGTACGTGGTGGGCCGTGCTACCTAAGTCCAACTACCTAAGTAAATGCACTGTAAGATGTTTACACAATGATGAAATCAACTACGGACACATTTTGCAGAGGTATCCTCTTCACTAAGTGATGAATGACTGTATATGTATATATAGAAAGAGACAGAGTCGGATATGTATATGTATATGTACCCCAAGACAAAATAACTGCCTTCGATTATGCATGTGGGTCTTTGTGTATACATATATGTGTGTGTGAATACACTTTTCTGCCACCTGTTGCGCTTTATGAATTAAACGTTTGAGAAGTGAAGATTTGCTTAATGCCATAGGCTTTGGATTGTGGTATTATTTTTCTTCCTCTCTTTTCTAAAATTTCCCCCATGCATTTATTATTTCATGGAAATGGAGCCGATTAAGATGGCAAAATCTCCAGCTACTTTACCACAGCTTCATAAATAACAGGGTACAGCTGCCTGGGCTTTGTCCCTGCGAGGAAGAGAAAATAACAGTCTTGAGATGAAAGCACATCAAGTTGTTAATCACTTTCTAATAGTCTGTGCTTAGAATTATTGGTGAGATATGTGAAACCACATCTGCAGGTCTGGGGTCTTACTCTTGCATATTGGTGGAATAACAGCAGTCATGCCAATGCTGAGCCCTGTGGGGCTATGTGATTGGCGAGGCCACCTCTCCCTTACCCTATGCACACAAAGTACCATTCTAATGTCATCTGCCGTAAAATCAAGCCCCAGGGACTGCTCCAGCTTTTGAATTTTGCTTTTAAAATGTGCTCCTGTCTCAAGTGGTTTTTTTTTTTTTTTTTTTTTTTTTTTTTTTTTTTTTTTTTTGCTGTGGCTTCACAGAAATATTCCAGGGAGGGTTAATATGAACAGACAAGATCATGATCATGGCAACTGTGCTTTGGGGTATACCTCAGAGTGCTCAGCACACTTCCCTGGTGTTTTGTTTCAAACTGGGATGAGTTTCCAAAAGTGTCCCATAGGAGATAAAAACCCTAACATAGTTTTTCACCTGCTGAAGAAATGTTGCATGTGGTTTGCTAATGATAGAAAAAGATAGTTGAACCACTATTTCCTTAGTGAAAAGTTTGATCTAAAAGTAAACCTAATATATATTTGGTATGGTAAAAACAATTGATTTTAGGAGGAAAATCATTAATATATTTAAATATAGTACAATTTCTGATACAGAGATGAATTATTGGTTCACTCTTGATTGAACACACTGATTCCAATTTTATTTTCTCCAATGAAATAGAAGAGTCTGCACAATAGGGCATCTATAGTTAACAATAATGTATTGTATATTTCAAAATATTAATAACTAGAAGAGTGAATCTGGAATGCACCAAACACAAAGTAATGATAAACAATTGAGGTGATGGATATCCCTGTTATCTAGATTTGATCATCGCACATTGTATGCTTGTATCAAAATGTCACATGTACCCTACAAATGTATATAACTATTATGTACCCATAATTATTTTAAAAGCAGAGAAGTTGAGAAGCAAGAAGCCATATGAAGTTTTGGAGATTTAAGCATGATTATCTAAAGAGAATACACCCAATGGCATAGAGCCCAGGATTCTTGTATGTGAGTTTAGGGTCAAATCAAAATTTATATTTTTAATGTAAATTATTTTATATACTTTTCAGTGTCTTTCTTGTTCTCTTTGCATCAAATATGTGCAAAAAAGAAAGAGATTTTGTCTGCTTTGCACCAGAATTGTAAAGAGGAGACTAGGAGGCTATGGTGAAGATGCCTCAAAAGGCTAGGGTGATGACAGCAGCCTCTTCCTCTCCTGGGCCGTTCCTCCTGACCTGACCAAGTCTTTTCCTTCTGCTGCTGCTTTTCTCTAAGATACCTTGGAGGTTTTCCACCTAGTTTTGTTTTGTTTTGTTTTTTTCCCACCAAGTTTTAATATAGAAGATTTGATCCCTTGCAAGTTGCTGCAGGGGTGTGAATATCATCACAGAATGGGAACAAAAGGATATAATGACTTATAGAGTCCTAAAATTCAGAGAGCGGGGCCAAATGACAGTGTATGCATGACCCATACAGAGGAGTAGCGTTTTTGCTCACAGCTGAGGAGACTACAAGGGGAAAATAACAAGAAAATAAAACATCTTAAGTTCCAAAATAAAGAAGAAAGTTGCTTTTCTCTTCTTCAGATTCTATATCCTTTTGTCTCTATAAATCCATGTTTTTATGCATCAGTTCTTCATACAAAAATCCAATTCACAGAACAACTCCAGGATAAAAGTAACTATGTCATGGTATTTTATATTCCAGATTTTGAAGACAAGCAAAAAGATAAATAGGTTTGATATGTTTTTGCAATCTGAAGACTGTAGTTGTTCATTCACTCTTTTCTATATGGAAAAAAATGAATACTCTCAGACACTTAATGAATTTCTCACTTTCTTGCAGAGCACAAGAGGAACTGTCTCCTCTGTCAGATCAACACAAAATAAATGAATGAGTGAAATCAGGAACTGGACCAGAAGCCTCAAACACCACCAGATTTTGACTTTAAATGTAAAGGAAAGATTCTGGGCCAGGCGCCGTGGCTCACACCTGTAATCCCAGCACTTTGGGAGGCCGAGGCAGGTGGATCACGAGGTCAGGAGATCGAGACCATCCTGGCTAACACGGTGAAACCCCGTCTCTACTAAAAATACAAAAAAATTAGCCAGCCGTGGTGGTGGGTGCCTGTAGTCCCAGCTACTCGGGAGGCTGAGGCAGGAGAATGGTGTGAACCAGGGAGGTGGAGCTTGCGGTGAGCCTAGATTGTGCCACTGCACTCCAGCCTGGTGACAGAGCGAGACTCCATTTTGGAAAAAAAAGGAAAGATTCTACCAACAACCAGGACAATAATGAGAATCTGGCTCTCCATTTAGACACGTACCCAGAGCTGAATGAACCGCTCCTCTTTCTGGAAAGATTAGAAGCTGGATGATGGGTGACCGGCATACCCTGGGTCTACAGAAAAAAGAAAAGTAGTACTCATTATGAATAGTAAAACAATTCTTCAAAGTACACACTAACACATAAAATGATGTTCTCTTTAGGATTTCAAGCAAGTAAGGAAGTAGACATTCTGAAACATGATTATATGTGAGAGGTGGATGTTGACAAACCAATTTGAGCATACTGAATTGGTGCAGGCAGCCCCCAGCCAGACGCCAAGGAGAGAAGGTGACTCAGGCCCACCAGAAGGTGAGGGGTGGGGGAGGTGAGTAAGGGAAGAGTCGCAGGCTTCACGTGGCTTCACCTTCACTCCATCAGTGGAATTTCGATTTCTGCTGGAATCCCCACATGAGTTTGTCCATACATTCAGCAGTGCACTGACAATTTTAAAAGATGTTCTTCTTGTCCCTTTACATTTGTCATGCTGCTGGAACAACATGTGTACAGCACACTGTGACATACCTTCAATTCATTTGACAATTTTATAAAGTGCCTAGAGTGTACCAGGTACTGATCTCAGTTTCTGGCAATATAATAATTAATCCAAGAAATATATGTTCTACCCTTATAGAATTTACATTATGATGGGTGAGAGGAGGGAGGGGGCAAAGAAAATTGGCAAAACTTGGAGTAAAACTAGAAAGTGATAAGTGCTGGGAAGCGAAATAAAGCAGAGAAAAAGAATAGGGAATTGCAGGAAGCAGAAGTTGTGAATTTTGAAACAAATTTAACGAAGGCCTTGCTTGGAAGGTGATATTGAATAAAGAATTGAAAGGGTTTGGAGAAGAAAAGGCTCTACTGATATCTAGGGGAAGACCATCCCAGGGAGAGGAATTGGAGGGGAAGTGCTCTGGAAGGAGTTGGTGCTCGCCCGTTTCCAGAAATAGCACAGAGGCAAGAGTGGCTGCTGGAGAGTGAGCGAGGGAGACAACAAGAGGCCCAGTGATGAGGACGCTAGAGGAGAACAGGTGTTGCAGTGTCATTTAGAAGATACAGGAATGACATTTCCTGAAGCACATTTTAACAGGAAATTAAATGGCTGCCATGCGGGAAATGGATCAGGATAGGGATAGAGTGCAAGGCCGGAAGAAGGAAGGCCAGTTAAGAGATTATGACAGCATCCCAGTGAAGACATTACACTGGATTGCAGCAGAGCGATAGAGGTGGAGATTGAGAGATAGATTCTGGACATGCTTTGAAAGTGGAGAATTTGCTGATAGATAAGATATGGGGTATGCAAGAAAGAAAACCAAAATGGCTCCATGACTTATTTATCTATCAAACAAAGTTGGAGTTGCTATCAGCTAAGAAGAGGAAGAACGTGGAGCTGGGGCCACAGATTTGGGACAGAAGAATCAAGATATTCCTTCTGGCCATTGTATAAACAAGATGCCCAACTAGACATTTGAGGGAAAATGTCAACAGCTGATCTGTGATTCTGGTGTGATATGGATCTTCATGGATGGAGTGTTGAGACATTCTAGCATCAAGAGTTTGGAGAGATGAGGGTACAACAAAGTATAAAGAAAATATATATGAAAAAGAAGAGATGAGTGAGCTAGGGAAAAATCATTGTGATATCCTAGAAACTATGTGATGAAAGATTTCAATGTGCAGGAGCCATTAGCTGTGTTCAGTGATGACTTGGGTGCAACTAAGATGAGGACTTAGACGTGACCATTGTGTTTAACAGCATGGAAGTTTTTGGTGATGTTGGCAATGGTGGAAGTGATTGCCTACTGTATAAACTTTGAAAGAGAAGTGGAGGAAAGAATTCTGAGACAATGAGCAATTTTGAACAACTAATGCTAAAGAACAGGGAAATAAGGCAAGAAGTGGGGAGGTAAGAGTGGCCATTCATTAGAAAGAGAAAATATCAATATATTTAAAAAGATACCTGCACTTATATGTTTATTGCAGCACTATTCACAATAGCAAAGATATGGAATCAACCCAAGTGTCCATCAACAGATGACTGGATAAAGAAAATGTGCTATGTATACACAATGGAATACTATTCAGCCATAAAAATGGAAATCATGTGTTTTGCAGCAACGTGAATGGAACTTGGGGTCCAAAGCAACTCAGACACAGATAAATAGCACACGTTCTCACATATAAGTAGGAGCTAATTGATATCTATAAATGCATGTAGGGTGTGAAATGATAGACAATGGAGACTGAAAAGGATGATGGGGTGGGATGATGAGTGGATGACAAGAGAATACTTAATGTGTACAATGTACATTATTCAGGCAGTGGATTTCCTAAAGTCTTGAGTTGATGACTATGGAATCTGTGTACATGACAAAATTGCAATTGTGCTTATAAATTTATATAAATGAAAAAAGAGAGAGAAAAAACTTGATGCTGACCCCAGAAGGCTAAGGCATCATTGCTGGAATGATGTCCATGGCATGGGGAGAGGACCTGACCAGTAAAGCACTGGAAGGTTCTGGTGGCGTGACGATAGATGTACTACTGGGGAAGGTGACTCTCAAAGATGATCCCTGATGATTTTAGGGGTGGTTGCCCAATGTTGGAAAGGAGACTGTGGGTGCAAATGGGTATGGCTATTCGGTAGACAGTTTTCAGTTCCACACAGTTAGCCTTATTATTATTTTCATTGTCATGATTATTGCTTAAAACATGATATGACTGAATCCTGTGATACAATATCTAAGAGTTTGAAGGGAACTGGAAAGTCTTAACTCATGTGTATAGGCAATAAAACATGTTCCAAGACATTTAAAGATCTGTTAATTAAGCCCTCAATATGCCCTTCATGAAAATATCCCTATGAGTACTTGAGCTTATGAAAATTTGAATCAATTTTTTTAAACTCAAGAATCGTAGTGTTACAATATAAAATGGGTAACTGTGACCATGGCAACAAGCTAAACAAATAAGGACTAAGTAATTGATTTGAGTATGCTTCCAAACAGAAAAAGTCAAAAGTGATTGGTTTTTTTTTTTAGAGAGAAGATACACAATTAAACATTAATAAATAAGATAATCCCAGCTTGCACTAAAAGTACCCATGAAAGATATGAAGAGGTGCATTTATCTTATATTCTTGTTTATAGACATATTTTATTTTCAATGCTGAGAATTTTTAAGCTATCAGCTAAGTTGCATCTCTCTGTGAATGTTAGCTAATACTAGTAAGTTTGTTATAAAAATAATCCCTAGATTAGCTCATATGATTTGGCTCTGTGTCCCCATCCAAATCTCATCTTGAATTGTAATAATCCCCACATGTTGTGGGAGGAACCCAGTGGGAGGTAATTGAATCATGGGGGCAGGTCTTTCTCGTACTGTTCTCATGATAGTGAATAAGTTTCAAGAGATCTGATGGTTTTAAAAAGGGGGTCTCCTTGCACATGCTCCCTCGCCTGCTATCATGTAAGACATTGCTTGGCTCTTTCTTTGTCTTGGGCCATGATTGTGAGGTCTCCCCAGCCATGTGAGTCCATTAAACCCCTTTTTTTCCTTGTAAATTACCCAGTCTCAGGCATATCTTTCTTCACAGCATGAGAACAGACTAATACATAAAATCATTTAAATGGTGGTGTATGATTTCTAAATATCAAGAAAAAAATTAAAAATAATTAAAGTGAATATGCACAAGCAGAAAAGAAAGAAAAGGAATTAAAAGATGTGAAAATATCAAAGGATGATAGAAATAGTAATATGCATTATTTTATCTTATAATATGATAGGTGTGTTCCTTTAAAATATCCCAAATATTAGGGTTCTATTATTAAAAATTCTGTAAATAAGAGATACACAGCCAGCTTCCATAGCTGCAAGTTTTGTATCTACAGATTAAACCAATGGCAGATCAAAAATATTTAATAAATAAAGAGTACAACAATAAAAACAATACAAATAAAAACCAATATAATATAGCAACGATTTATATAGCATTTAGATTGTATTAGATATTATAAGTAATCTAGAGATGATTTAAAGTACACAAGAGACCGTATAGGTTATGTGAAAATAATACACCATTTTATATCCGGGATTTGAACATCCTCAGATTTTGGTATGTGAGGTTGTCCTGGAACCAGTTCCCCATGGATAACAAGGGATGACTGTAATCCCATGGGAAAAATCTTGCTTATATTTAAGCACGTGTAGAATGTATTTAAAAACAGTATGCTTCTAATTTTATGAAATATGTGTGTACACATTTATAATATAAAACTAAATTTTTCTTGTCTCTTAATCATAGAATTTCTGGGTGGTTATTTTTCTCATTTTACATGCTATTAGAATTTACTTTAGCGAGCTTGCAACCAGTTTTTATTCAGGAAACAAATCCCATTTTTGTGAAACTTATCTTTTCTACTCCCTGAAAATAAAAAAATTTTAATTGTAATAGTTTAATAAAATAGTAATTCAGAAACAGTATGTGAATTGCATTATAAATTAAAATTAAAAGATTTATATAAAATTTTTCTTTGTATTATATATAATAATGTATACTGATAGTGATAGGAAAATAGACATTTAAATTCAGAGGCTTTGTTCTGGGTTATACGGCATTAGAAATTTGGATTAATTTTGGACCAGCTGGCATTAGGTACCCTTTCAACTGTGAACGGACCAGATTTTATTCTGGTCCTCTTTTCAATCCTCGCACCTAACTTAGAAAGGAGAAAGCAAAATGTAGACAGGAAACCTCATCGTAGAAATCACACCCTGGAGGACAATAACACAGTCCATCATACCAAACACTTAAGCCAAAGCCTGCACCTTGGGGTCGGGGGGGGGCGGCAGGAGTGTCTGCTAGGCATGAAGTCAAGTAGCCAGAAGTATAGGGTTAAATCAGCAAATTAATGACAGCAAAGAGCACAGCATGGAAATATTAGAAAATTCAAGGATACTTATCTTGTCTCTAAAATCAATTCAATCAGATTCTTCTCCAAGTGGAGAGGGTGATATTGATGAAATGGCTTCATTCACAGAGTGTTAAACTTGCAAGGAGAGAATTACCATGACTTAGAGAAGATGCATTCAACTAAACCAGACTGTTGTTCAAAATCTTCGAATCTCCTCAATCAAATTACTGAGCACTTGACAACAATCAACTTAAAGCTCTTCTGCGGTGCCTGGCACAACAAATGAGGCTATAAAGTTTAAACTCTAAGATGGGAAGGTATGCATTAAAAAATAAAAATAAAGAAAAGAATGTCTCTGTTTAAACATTCAGAAGAGAATACCAATATAAAAGGCTGACTTGCCAGTGTTCATAAGGATTTTGGAAATACCCAAAATAATCACCATTTAAGAAAATATATTTGTAATTGATGGCAACGAATCTGTCACCTCCAGGCAGGCAAATGGTGGCAAGAAGCACACAGTATGGGCTATACTAGACAAGAATATGTTACGCCTCCCCAAAGGGAGCTCCCAGTTGGACTCACAACTGCTGAACACACAGCCCATTTTTAGTTGTTCTTCCAGAAGAGCTTACAAATCATGCATTTTGTGAAACTCTTACTTTGGGAAAAGCTGTGTGATGGGAGATTTTAATGAGAGATGAGAACAGAGGAAGGGAAGGTAGGTAAAGCCTACACTGTTACTGCTATTCTCCTCGTCATTCCTGATCATCAGGTAATACCATGGAATCTATCAAGAACTCACTGTCACCTGGAGTAGCCTTACTTCAAGCAGATTTCCAGACAGTAAGTGAATTTTATCATGCCATGCTTCAAACTTCAGTTTTCTGCCTGATAATGTTTTCAAAAAAATAGGCAAAATGTCTATAATGAGAATGCCTTCATTTGGAACACATTTGAGCATTTACGTTTCTCTTTTATAAGTTTTGCATTAAGGTAAATACATGTCAGCAAAAATATATTTCTAAAGGACCAGCTGTTTAGATACTTACGAAATTTACTGGAGAAGACTTTCCAATGCATTTATATCGCAAGGTGAAACTAATGACAAAAACAGTGCTAGTTTCACTGATAAAGCCTCATAGGCACTGAGAAAGCGATACCATTCCTGGCTCTGCTCATCTTGTTTTAATGTAAAACTAAGACGAAGCCACACCAGGAATACATTTCAGTTCCTCTAGTACTGCATAACCAATATTGTTTTTCTCCCTCTCTTTATTTTTCTATTTTATCTATCTTTGCATTGTAATCATTTCTTCACATATATATTCTAAAATGACTACGGAATAGTCTAAATATAAAAAGACTGTTGTGTAAGACTTATACAGGCACAATTCCCTTCTCTATCCCACCTCTCTGCATCTCTTATCTATCTCTGTATGCATCTGTACTTCTACCATTTCAAAAATATTTTGAGATAATTCAATGCTCGGTTGCAATGAAGGAAAAAAGAGCATCAAAGAATGGCAAGTGCAGTGTGGAGGGAAAGAGCAGTAAAAGCACAGGGAGCACTGTCTCAGGAGCATGGCAATTGCAGGTCGTGGGGAGATAAGGCAGTTACTCCCTCAGCGGCACCATTCGACTTGTTCCCATTTCAAGCACACTGAAGGCAGGGATCAGATCACCTATGTCATTTTATCAGAAATCACCATGTAGAGGTGACATCGTGGTATTCACTGAACTGCCCAGGGCTACCTCAGGGCTTAGCATCAGCCCACAGCCCACCCAGTCTCTCACGTCGCCTACATGAATGGCCCAATTCCAAAGAGAGAAAAGCAGAGATACCACATGCTACACCATAACATGCCTTCTGCAATTTCCTCATTTCAAGTTTAAACAAAGAAAAAAGGAACTGGGACATTGAGAAGAACTTTATTTCTGCAACTTGCACCTAAACTTGGAATTACTTTTCCTATTTCTAAAAGGCAATAGGAGTTCCAAACTTGATTGAAATCCTGGGCCAGGGGATCAGACACATGAGCTTCCAAACCAGACTGTCTTTGTATACACAGTTCCCCACCCATGCACTGAAGGCACAAGTCTGTGGCATTACGATGTTAGTGAATTGCATGTCATATAGATGCAAGCAGCAGCAGCTTAAGCAAGCTGAAGGGCTATTTCTCATCTCAGATCAGAATTCCAAAGGGGAAGCTCTAGAGCTGTGGCTGTGGCTTTGAGTGGGGAAACCCAGCCTCGGTCCCTGGTGGTCGTGCCTCCTACTATATCCTTCAATCCAGGTGGTTTCCCGCTTCTACTGCTCTCTAGATGCCCCCCCAACTTGGCCTCTCAGATGCAATCATCACTATATACCAACCTCCTGTATTTAATTTTATGTGCTTTTATATTTTGTAGATTTCAATGCGAAGACCCTGCTGTCCTCCAAAGACCAAATTATCAACAATATATTTGTTGCATCCTTCTTAGAGTGGAGATATGCAAACTAAGGCTGTGGGCAAAATGAGGCCCAAAACCTGTCTTTGCAGACAGAATTTTATTATAATCCAGCCATGCTCATTTGTTAAAGTCTTGTTCGTGGACACTCTTCTATTACAGCAAAAAAAGTTGAGTGGTTGTAACAGGGACTGTTCATCCCACAAAGCCCAAAGTACTAACATTCTGGTACTTTGCAGGAAAAGCTTACCGGTCCCGTGTTCCTCTGCATGAGATGACTCGCCATCATATCCATGGTCAAGTTCTAGGATGGAGGAAGGGAGGAAGAAAGGGAGTAACTCCATCATTTAAGCACACACCCTAGAAGCTGCACGTTTCTTCTAGTCCAATTATGTAGAACTGAATGTAGTCAAATGGTCACACTTAGCTGCAAGGGAGACTGGCGAGTTTTGTCATTATTTTGTGTAGGGATGGACTCAGCAGCAACACTGACAATTCTCTTATTTTGTGAGCAGGTGAGAATTGCAGGTCTTAGGATGAGAGCTAAGACAATCCTCATCTTAATTCCAGCAACCCAAAGCAAGTATATTCAATGGCTTGCATGTTTTTGATGCTAAACAAATGTTTTTATTAAAAAGTGACAGTGATCCTTTTAAAAGTCAGCACCTGGCACTGTTTTCCTGAGCCCTGACATTTTATGATTGTACACAATGCCTACTATGAGTTGTTTACTGAATTTTTATTACTTTATAATCATACTGGAATCATATCTGTGGAGCTCAAGCCAATAAAATCCCCACAGCATTCAGAACACAAGGAGAAAGCTGTTGGAAATATCTGCACTGCAGCCAGCAGTAAGGGCCATAATCTCTGACCCCGGTCTCTGCACTATAAATAATGCTTTGCATCTTAGTTTGTTAGTACCAATTTTTGCATTATGAACATAGCATAGCTGGAATGTAAAATTTTTTGGAGAATGGATGATTGTAAGAAAAGAAATCAGATTCTACTTCGTTACTACAAATACCCTAAGCATTTTGGTATACTACATTTTTTTTTTCCTTTTTCCCTTGCATATAACTTTCTCTTTATTTAAAATTGCAGTCTTTAGAAATACATACAAATTAAATACAGGTACTGTTAATAAAATTGCATTGGTACAATGCACTGAGATGCATTTATAGCTTGTATTGGTATTCTCTTTGAGTCCTGGGATATCCAGATTGGTAGAATTGGAAGAGATTTTACTCAAAAATGGTGTAATCTATGGCATGGGAATCGGGTACAGAGTGACTTCAAAAGAGTATGGCTTTGTAGTTCTTTTTACTGATTCCATTCCCATTCCAACACAACACCAGAGCCATCCACACCCACATGACTAAATTCTCATTAGATCTGTTAAAACTGTCATTCAAGAGGTAAGACAGCCTGGCATGGTGGCTCAGGCCTGTAATCCCAACACTTTAGGAGGCCAAGACAGGAGGATTACTTGATCTCAGGAGTTCAAGACCAACTTGGGTAACATAGCAAAATCACATCTACACAAAAAATTTACAAACTAGCTAGTTGTGGGGACACACACCTGTAGTCCCAGTTACTCAGAAGATTGAGGTGGGAGTATGGCTTGGGCCCAGGAGTTCAAGGTTGCAGTGAGCTAGGATTGTACCACTGTACTCTACCCTGGACAACAGAGCAAGCCTCTGTCTCTACCAAAACAAATAAACAAAAACAAAAGAAAGAACCTATACCAAGAATAAGAAGGGTGATACAAGGAGCCGTGGTGAGCAAATAAATTACTGGTAAACATGTAAATAAATCTACTTTTTTTGTTATAAGGAAAATAATTATTATAGTTACTGTTTAGATAGTATTGATTGAAAACAAATTAGAATTAAAATGCTACACTATAGGATCATGAAAGATGAGAGGAAAATAAAAATTATAGTGACATTGCTTCAATTTAAATTTTATTATATTAAAATTATTTATTGTGTCTCATTTACAAGAATGAAAATAAATACCAGTAGAAGAAAAAAGTGTGTTTGAGTGAATAGAGAAAATTTAATCAGTATAATTAAAAGCAGGAATGAAAAGCAGAGGAGAAGCATAAAAAAATAGAATGTGTAAAATTACATGATAGAAATAAATCCAAGGAAGACAGACCCCTCTGAAATCTTCAAGTGATAAATGAGGATTGATGTAATTACTATTCCCAGTGACTCACTTATGGATGCATTTGTATTCTACTGCTGCATGACAAATTGCCACAGACTTAGCAGCTTAAAACAACAGGCCTTTATTATCTCACAGCTTCTGCAGATGAGGAGTCTGTGCATAGCTTAGCTAGGTCCTCTGCTCAGGATCTCACCAGGATGGTATTCAAGTGTTGACCAGGGCCAGGATTTTACCTGAGACTCAGGGTTCTCTTCCAAGCTCCCTGGTTGTTGGCAAAATTCACTTCCTTGTGCTTATATGACTGTGGTCCTAATTTTCTCATTAGTTGTTAGATGGAGACTTCTCTCAGCTCCTAGGGGCCACCACTATTCTCTGCCTCAAGGCTCCAATAGGCAGTTCAGGACATGACTGTTGGCTTTAAAAGCTCATCTCTCTGATGCTTCATCTTAATTTAAAAGCTCCTCTGATTAGGGAAGGCCCACCCAGAATGGTCTCCCTTTTGAGGAACTCAACAGTGACTAATTTATAGCCTATGCAGAGGAGTGATACGTCATCTTCTCAGGTTGCACCCACACTCAAGGCAAACAATTGTGCAGGGTATGTCCACCAGAAGTAAGAATCTCAGGGCCATCTTCATGTCCAACCTAGGCTGATTGTGAACATATAACCCAAACCTGGCACAGGATTAAGTTTGTTAAATCTTTTGGAGACTTCTAATATTTTTCCCCATGATGAAAAGTGAGATGCTTGTGAGAAGCAAGTTCACTTACTTTTTAGATTTTCCATTTGCTGTGGGAAGAAGTGATGCTTGAGCTACAGCCAGCCTGCAGCCATGACTAGAAAGCTTGGAGACTGTGGCTTGTGGAGGCCTGACACATGTTTACAGATAGAGCTTCATGCAGTTGGGGAATCTGTCACTCCAGCAGTGAAAATGCTAAGTTATAACAGTGAAGATGCCAAGCTATATAGAAGCACACATAAGATAAATTATGAAAACATACCCAGAAAAAGTGAACACCAACTTCCAACATGTGATTACCTGTGCAGTGGGAGGAGGTAGAGAAATGTGGTGGGAGGGTGCCTTCGCCAAATTACATCTTTTTATTTCTCAAAAATATAACACAAAGATTGAAAAAATGTTAACATTTCCTAGATCTGAGTAGTGAGTTTTAACAAGTCTGTTGTATTATTTTGTATGCTTTTCTGTATTTTGGAGTGCTTTGTAACTTAAAACAGAGTATATTTGGTGCAGGTAAGATTACATCACAGCTCTGCAGGGTACTCTCAGAATGACCAGCCACCCAATCCCTCCACATTTTAGTTGCCTGAGTTTTACCACGGGCTAGTAAGCAGAGTTTTACATGGATACTTGTGAAAAATCAGTCAGATAAGCAGTGGGAGACAGAAAATCAAAGAACCTTCACATTTCTGCAAAAAGCACTTATTCTAGCACACAACATTCTAAACCAGGTTCCTCAGTGCTCCAGGAAAATCTCAAAATTTATTCTAATTTTAATGTTGACTATACCAGATGAGTAAAGCAGATTTTTGCAACAATTTTATTGAGGTATACCATAAAATAATTATTTTAAGTGTGCAATTTCATGATTTTTGTCAATTTACTGCATGGTACAACCTCCATTGCTATCCGGTTTTAGAACATTCTCAAAATTCCAATAAAATTCCTTTGCCTATTGGGAATTTAACTTTTTCTTCATATCCAACCCAGGCAAACGTGAATCTACTCTACATCTCTATATTTTTGTCCTACAGGTACATTTCATATAAAGTGCAATATACAGGATTGGACTTTTGCCTCTGGTTGTCTGCACTTGGCATATTTTTGAGGTTCACCTGCAGTGTAGCATGCATCATACTCCATTCTTTTAACTGCTGAATAACATTCTATTGTATGGATGGATATGCCATATTTTGTTTATCCATTCACTAGTTGATGAACATTTGAGTTATTTCCACTTTTGGGTTACTATGAATAACCTTGCTATAAACATTCACATTCAAGTTTTGGTGTGGGCATGTGGTATTGTTTTCTCCTGCTTTGGAAGATACTTTAGACTTGCTGGATCATTTGGTAAATTTCAAAACACAAGTACTCTTACATTTTCTATCTCCATAACCAGTCCAAGATTGGGAGGTATATTAGCTTACCAAGAATTAGGTTTCCATCAGCTAAAAACATGAACACAAGCTACTCTGCAGCTAATACAGCTTTCAGAGGCATTGCCTTAAAGACTTTGGGAAATGTATCACGTGGAATGAATTTAAAATTTGGGGGTTAATTTAAAATTCCATTTTAATAATAGGCATAAATTTGTTTATTTTCTAGTATGTAATATACTTATTCATTTAACATAAAATCATGAAAATTTTCAACGTTTCTATATATTCTTTTAAGTTGCTGCTTTAAATTCCAATGAGTAGACATGGTACTTACTTAATTATTCCACTATAGATGAATATTCAATTTATTTCTCTTAAAAATTACGAAAAATATCTTTCAATATCATTTCTGTGCACACAGAAATGCCAGCTTTGCCGTGTTTTTGGATAATTTCTTTAAGACAAAAAAAATTCAAATGTAGTTCCTGAGCTACAATAAATGTGCACTTAGTGACTTTTGACCTATGCTGCCAAATTGCTTTCCAAAAGGTCTATTCCACTGCCAGTTTATACTACCACTGGCACTGTATGAATGTCCATTGGGTATTACCTTTTCTAAGCATGACATTTTCTTAATACTCATTTTTCTAAATCACAACAAATTGATGCAAGAAAAAAAAATCAGGGGTCCCCTGCCTTGTTTTCCTAAAATCTATATGGAGCCCACAGCCACTCGCTGGTTTTTTGCTATGAACAAGGGCTCATTTTCTTAGAAAAGTTCAGAATCTTTATTAAATATATCTTTTTCTTTTCTCCTCCTTTGCTCCATTTATTCTCCCCCTCCCCAGCTTGCATTCTTTATAGACCACCATCTCACACTAAAATAGACTGGCTGTGTATTCTCTTCTTTTCCCTAACAGAAAGATCTTTCCAAAATATATTTGTTGGAATAAGATTTTCTTTTTTATCTGGATAGTATATTTTATTTTACATACATAATATATACATATATATGCACATTTATTTATATTTTATTTACTTATAGAAGGCATGGAAATAGTGTTTAATGTACCAGTAGTTTGAAGAACCAGGTGTCTATTTCTTGATAACTGATTCAAGCACCTGCCAGAATCTTCTGGGCTACCAATTCCATAATATATCTTGCTAAAAAAAATGTTATTCTCTCTCTGTTCAGCAAGAACGTTACCAAAAATGTAGCACAGTCCATTTTCTCCTCAGAATGCCAAACATCCGGTGCCTATCCTTAAAGGTCACACAGTAACTCCTGGTGGCATATCTCAGTGACTACTGTCACAGGACAGTGTCTAGCCCCACACTACCTCGCAGACCCAGCAGCTGGGTTCAGCAGCACTTCCAAGGATCTTCTCACAGTTCCTGTCTGTGAACCCCTCCTGCGTGAGCTCTTGGCGAGGGTGGGAACAGACTCTACAGTTATCAGAAGGTGCATAGCTGGACACACCCTTAGGTTATTGTGTACCCCCTCAGCAGGTGTGGCTCTTGAAGTTCCTATTCTCCCACAGGCACTCCTGGAGCAGAAAATGTGCCCCAATTTCCCCTTAGGTTGGGGTAAAAGCTTATTCTCAATGATGGTCATCCTTCCCTTCTGGTAACACCTGAATATAGATAGCTAATGACCATCATAGCCTGGACACTTCTGTCTGCACAGGAGGACATACACGTTCAACACAGGACATATTCAGCAACTCTTGATACCCAAGACTTTGTGAGATAAAAAGGAAAACTAACTGCAATCATGATCATTACCCAGATTGTTAAGTAGTGGCAAAATCTGACAGCAAGATTAGAGAGCAGTTCATGACAGTAGGATCTTAGGATATATTAGAACAAGGAAAAGAAAGGAAGGATGTGAATTAGAAAATATGTTTGTGAACTACCCACTAAGGTATAGGCAGTGTTTTTGAAATGTCATTATGGATTTTATGTTTCTTTCAACCTACATAGCAACCCTCCTTTTCCAAGATGAGGAAAATAAGGTTCAGGAAAGTTAAGCAGCTCACCAAAATTAGCTTAGCTCATAAGTGACACATCAGAATTTAAATTGCATTGGCCAAAGGAGAGGAGCCTTTGTTGGGGAGAAGTAGGGAGAAACACAAAGGCTGAAATATATGTGATCTGAGAGGTGGTAGAGTCTTGAAAGGAAGGCTCGTAACTATGCCAAGCAGAGCCATACTAGGATGTGACATGTATCATGAAGCACAGTTCTAATTCTCACCCCTGCCCCATTTCCGAGAGGCAAAGGCAGCTAAAATGAGGTCTAACTGGGGCAATCTATAAGAGAAGACAACCTGTTGCCTGTCTCAGGCCCTGTCTGCCCAGCACATATGCTGGCTGGTTGATTAGTTCCTGCCAGGCAGGGGCAAGCCTGCTCACCAAGTGCAATGGGTAATGGAACTTGAAGTCAAGGCTGGTGTGTCTCAGTTAATTAGAACCAAGAGCACAGAGTCTGCCCAAGCGGTTGTGACGTTATCAAGATACACAGCCCCATGGCAGACAGCCAAACATCAATCAAATAAGAAGCTTCATACAAGAGAACTAAAAGGGATAAAAGGTAAATGCCAAATAACCCTTTTATCTAGCTTAAGTGTTCAACATGTTTCAGTCACACTCAAAGAGCCTTTTAGACATTACAGTCATTCTGTGTATTCACAATTAACTCAGGTGCAAGCCTGTGAAACAGCTTATGTACTCTTGTTTTCCCAATGTTTTTAAAAATATATTATGCTCCTACAAATGGGACTCAAAAAAACAAGCAAATAATTTACGAATATCTACCCTGTTGCCTCACTAAATTTGAATGATTCTTGCTTTCTCATCTGGACATCTAGAGTCTATTTATTTTAATGTAATATAGACAAAATCCTGGGATTGTTTGAACTCGATCTCCATCACTTTCTATTTGTGAAGCCTTGGGAAGGTCAGTTTTATCTCACTGAATGAGGACTTTTGATTTATAATTCAGTAATAGCAATGACCATCTCACAGATGTCAGGGGTCTGGAAACTATGAATATAAAGAACCCAGCAACACTGAATAGGTAATAATGAGCACATCATAACTGAACAGGTGCTGGGATGGCAGAGGAACTGTTGGGGTCCGAGTATTACAAAATCCTTTTACAAATGAGGAAACCAAGGTGCAGAGAGAAGATGCCCCAGAGCTAACTGGTGAGAACTACAGGAAAACAGAGCACGAGCCTCCGGCTTAGCCCAAGTCTGATGCCACCATATCATATCCTTCCTTCCAGGGCAGAACATGAATATCAATGACTCTAGCCCAGCAAGCAATCCATGTTGTGATTTTTTAGTTCATTTTTATTTAGTCATTCATTATAAAATTAGACCATAATAGAAAACAAAGCTTTTCCTATGTATAACATTGAGCAAATCCTTTGCACTGAATTTTCTCACATGTAAAAACTGAAGTTTTTAAAAAGTGTATTAGTCTATTCTCACACTGGTAATAAAGACACACCCGAGACTGAGTAATTTATAAAGGAAAGAGGTTTAATTGATTCACAGTTCTAAAGGGCTAGAGAGGCCTCAGGAAACTTACAATCATGGCAGAAGGGGAAACAAACATGTCCTTCCTCATTGCAGCAGCAAGGAGAAGTGCAGAACAAAGGTAGGGGGGAAAGCCCCTTATAATACCATCAGATCTTGTAAGAACTCACTATCACAACAACATCATGGAGGTAACTGTGCCCGTAATTCAATTACCACCCACCAGGTCCCTCCCATGGCACATGGGGATCATTGGAACTACGGTTCAAGATGAGATTTGGGTGGGGACACAGACAACTCATATCATAAAGTGATGAAAATCTTCTAAAATTAACTATGTGATTGTAGTACATATCTGAAGATATACTGAAAACCACTGAATTGTACATAGTGGATGAATTGTATGGTATGTGAATTATGGCTCACCAAAGCTGTTAAATATAATTAAAGGGTTTAAAGAGATAAACCCCAAAACTCACTCTATCCACAAGAGAAAGACAAGGAACATACTACAGTATGAGCTTTAAATTTAAAAGACTAAATTCTTACCTCTGATAGACCTCATTCTAACTGTGTCACTGGGCAAATTATCTCACCCTAATAAGCCTCAGTTTCTGCATCATTAAAATAGGCTGGTGTAAATAACACCAGGTAATATGACTTGACTGTGTCCCCACCCAAATCTCATCTTGAATTGCAGCTCCCATAATCCCACGTCATGGAAGGAACCGGAAGGAGGTAACTGAATCATGGGGATAGGTTTTTCCCATGCTGTTCTTGTAGTAGTAAGTCTCATGAGATCTGATAATTTTATAAAGGGCAGTGCCCCTACACATGTTCTCTTGCCTGCCACCATGTAAGATGTGCCTTTACTCCTCCTTTACCTTCCACCATGATTGTGAGACCTCCCCAGCCATGTGAAACTTTGAGTCCATTAAATCTGTTTTTTTCTTTATAAATTACCCAGTCTCAGGTATTTCTTCATAGCAGCATGAAAACAGACTAATACAGTAAATTGGTACTGGTAGAGTGGGGTACTGCTATTAAAATACCTGAAAATGCAGATGTGACTTTGCAACTGAGTAACAGGCAGAGATTGGAACAGTTTGGAGAGCTCAGAAGAAGACAGGAAGGTATGGGAGAGCTTGGAGCTTCCTAGAGATGAGTTGAACAGTTTTGACCAAAATGCCAATAATGATACGGACAGTGAAGTCCAGGCCGAAGTGGTCTGAGATGGAGATAAGAAACTTACTGGGAATGGGAGTAAAGGTGACTCTTGCTATGTTTTAGTAAAGAGACTGGTAGCATTTTCCCCTGCCCTAGAGATCTGTGGAACTTTAAACATGAGAGATGATTTAGGGTATCCGGAGGAAGAAATTTCTAAGCAGCAAAGCATTCAAGAGGTGACTTGATTGCTCTTAAAACATTCAGTTTTATTCATTCACAAATATATGGTTTGGAATTGGAACTTATGTTTAAAAGGAAAGCAAAGCATAAAAGTTTGGAAAATTTGCAGCCTGATGATATAATATAAAAGAAAAACCCATTTACTGCAGAGAAAGTTAAGACAGCTGCAGAAATTTGCATAAGTAACAAGGAGTCAAGTGTTAATCTCCAAGACAATGGGGAAAATGTCTCCATGGAATTTCAGAGGTCTTCACAGCATGCCCCCCTATCGTGAGACTTAGAAGGAACAAATGGTTTTGTGGGTTGGCCCAGGGCCTTGCTGCTTTGTGCAGTCTCAGGACTTGGTGCTCTGCATCCCAGTGGTGGCTAAAAGGGGCCAATGTACAGGTTGGGCCATTGCTTCAGAGGGTGTAAGTCCCGTGCCTTGGCAGCTTATACGTGGTATTGGGCCTGTGTACGCATAGAAGTAGAGAATAGAGATTTGGGAACCTCCCCCTAGATTTTGGAGAATGTGTGGAAGTGTCTGTGTGTCCAGGCAGAGCGGGAAGGGCACTCATGGAGAAACCTCTAGGGAAGTGTGGAAGGGATATGTGGGGTGGGAGTCCCCACACAGAGTCCCCACTAGGGTACTGCCTAGTGGAGCTGTGAGAAAAGGTCCTCTGTCCTCCAGACCCCAGAAGGGTAGATCCACCAACAGCTTACACTGTGTGCCTGGAAAAGCCTCAGATGCTCAACACCAGCCTGTGAAATCAGCCAGGCTGAGGGGCTGCACCCTGCAAAGCCATGGGGCAGAGCTGCTCAAGACCATGGGAACCACCTCTTGCATCAGCATGACCTGGATGTGAGACATGGAGTCAAACGAGATCATTTTGGAGCTTTAAGATTTGACTGCCCTGCTGGATTTCAGACTTGCATGGAGCCTGTAGTCCCTTTGTTTTGCCCAATTTCTCTCATTGGAATGACTGTATTTACCCAATGCCTGTACCCCCATTGTATCTAGGAATTAACTAACTTGCTTTTGTTTTCTACAGGCTCATAAGCAGAAGAACTTGCCTTGTCTCAGATGAGACCTTGGACTGTGGACTTCTGAGTTAATGCTGAAATCAGTTAAGACTTTGGAGGACTGTTGGAAAGACATAATTGGTTTAAAACGTGAAGACATGAGATGTGGGAGGGGCCAGGGGCAGAATAATATGGTTTGGCTGTGACCCCACCCAAATTTCATCTTGAATTGTAGCTCCCATAATCCACACATGGGGGTGGGGCCCAGCGGGAGGTAATTGAATCATGGGGGCAGGTTTTTCCTGTGCTGTTCCTGCAATAGAGAATAAGTCTCATGAGATACGATGGTTTTATAAAGGGCAGTTCCCCCCTACACACACTCTCTTGTCTGCCATCATGTAAGATGTGCCTTTGCTCCTCTTCTACCTTCCACCATAGTTGTGAGGCCTCCACAGCCATGTGAAACTGTGAGTACAGTAAACCTCTTTTTTTCTTTATAAATTACCCACTCTCGGGTATTTCTTCATAGCGGTATGAAAATGGACTAATACACCAGTGCATAGGATCTCAGTGAGTGTATGTTAAAATGTCTGGTGCTTAAGAAATGCCCAGGTTTTTCAATTCTTATTAAAATTCTAAACTATGAGGCAGCTGGCTTCATTGCTATTTAAAAATCAAGCACAATTCCTATGAACAGGGCCTTTGCTATGAATAGTACACTCACAAGCAATGGTGTTATACACAGAACTGTACATATTTTCTTAAGACTTGGGAAGGTGACTCGGCTGCGTATGTAGCTATGTTTATTCAAAAGAGATTTAGACATGCATCTCCCAACAAGTAATTAAAATAATACAAAGGAGCACTTCTCAGATCTTACCAGTCTGAATAAAAATGGAAATGGCAAGGACACAAGCTGAACTGTATTTGTGTCTATATCAACGTGGCCCTCCTGTGGCCTTAGATGGAAGGAGAACGTGCTCCAATCCCAGAGAGAATGGCTTTAAAACACACTGTTTGCTTCCTGTCTCTTCACTGAGGGGCAAGTTGCTTAATCACACTGAGGCTCACAATGTTGGTTTGTAAAATGCTTATAGAATTACAGTACAAAATAAAAGAAGCATTACACAAATATTGCCTAGTTCTGTATTATGTGTCTATCAATATTTGCCTTCTAGTCTCTTAATAAAAATGCAAAAGTTGGTCAATAGATGTGTGATATAAAAATTCTCAAGTCTACATGGCATCATATAGACAAAATCACCTTGTGTTTCATTGACTTTACTTTTCATCCAGGTGTGTGCATGCTTATTTTATGTTCTTTGCCTAAAACTCATCATAAGAATAGTGAGAAATTAAAAATGATTGCTCTTGCAAAGTCTGTTGAGGCAGCAAGGAACGAGCTAAGACTAGCCCCTACTAGGTATTCAGTCTTGCTGAAAGTCTACTATGTCAAGCATGCACTAAATTCAGAAAAGAACTGCAATTGCCATTCCAGTCATCTCTGCCCTCTGGCTCTACTTTTCTTAAATTTTCAGGGGAAGAAAACATAAAAACTCCCCAAACCCTCAAATCTTTATATCTTTTACTGAGGGTGCTAAACTGTCCCTTTTTTTCTGTGTAGATATGAAAAAGATATGGTCTTGCCTCTGGTGATATTTGCTCTGTGGGAAAGAAGCTGAAATAACATTCTGGACGCAGATAGACTACAAATGACTTGAGCCCTTTGAAAATCACTCTCTGGGTATTGATTCACTTGGGGAATGAAAGGCTATTGGACTGACTAAAGCCAGCCCTGGGAAGACACAGACCCAGGGCTGCGGAATTCCATGGGAGAGGCAGGAGTGCTCTGAGAACTTGAGCTGCCAAGGGCACTTAGCAACATGCCCACTAGCCAGGCTTGCTTCAACTTCATGCCTGCCTTTGAAAGGCTTTTAGTTTATTCTGAACACTCTCTCTCCCGTTTTCAGGTGACAAGTTTGGAAAAAAAGAATGGAGTCATTATTTAATACACTAGCTGTGATCACTAATGATGTAACAATACTTTGGTTTTTAATTTTCAAAGCTCTTGACGAAACATTGTATTTTAATCCTCCTACAAACCTGGGACTAATTCTCTTCATTGAGCTAAGTTTTTTCTCCAAAGAAGGAGGAACAGACTCTGAGACCCTCGAAGAGTGATCAACAAGGCAACTTAGGTGGAGCCAGGTTTGGCTGTGTATTCTCTGACACCTGATTAGTATTATTGCACCTCTCTCAACAGCTTCCAAGGTTCCTGGCAATGCTAGAAACACATCATCCATCAATGTATGAATAGTTAATACATTACATTAGAAATACAATAGAAAACCATGCAGCCATTTGAAAGAATGAGCTAGAATGTAGCACTGACGTGGGAACAAGTCAGTATATGCTGTGTTGTAAAACAAACAAACAAACAAACAAACAAACAATAAGACAAAGGGACAGCATGATTCAATTTCAGTTTTGGAAAATATTTCTGTATTTTAAATGTTCTTGCAAGAAGATCTTCAAAGGTACTCACAAAAAGCCAAAGTGAATCTGGGATTCTCTCTGCAGTAAAAAGCATGATTGGTTTGGGGAGGTTGAGAGTAAAGGAATAGCAGTTTCAACTGCTTTGAGTGATGGAATAATAGCACCAAGTCCCTCTCACCCCTGGGCTCCGATGTAACCAGCCAGCATGATCTGAGTTAGGATGCTTTGTAGGCCCTCCCAGTGTGCTCGTTGAGTCACGATCATATTTTTGAATAAATAAACCTACTTTTGTTGAGCCAGACAGGGTGCTGGGAGCTCTAATTCATTCCCTCTTTTGTTCTTTGCCACTACTCTGCAAGAGAGGCATTAACATGAAAAATAATAGCTCCTCTGCATAAATGCTGGCTAGCAGGACAAAAGGGGGAGACCTGCACATTTACAGGTTCTTCTAAAGGCAGAAGCTGATATTGAGTGTGCACAGTTAGACCGTGTCCCTACACTACAAAGTAGGGACCATCATCTCATTTTACTTGAAGGAAACTGAGGCTCAGTAAAGAAGTACCCAGAGTCATCCCTCCAGCTAAGTGCAAAATCAAACCCCATACCTGACACTGTAGTCAACACAGACAGTCAAAAGGGAATGAGTCCTTGGTTGTAGCTCCGGCTGAACTTAGCTACGTGAAACATTCAGCACCTGTGTGCAGGCATGCGTGAATGTGTGTGAGTGCGTGTATGTGCAGTGTGTGTGCTTGCACACCCATATGCATATTACCCACTGTCAGTAGCACAGGGAAACAATACTTGTTGTCTCATGCAGGTGCCACAAGCTAACCCTTTTCATCACAGCTAATCACACAAAAAAAGTCCTGTCTGCCCCTCCTTCCAGTCCTCAAGCTGCCCCACATCACTTCATATGACAGTACTGGGGATACTCAGGAAGTTGCTCGAGCCCCAAGAGAGACCTCCTGGGGAGAGTTTCTGGTACCTGGACAGAGCTACCTTCCCATTTTACTCTCCAGGATTCTTCTGGAATGTCCACTTTTTCCTGTTGCAGAATTGGGGGTGTATGCAGAAATTCAGTGAAGGAGGAAAAGGATTATGAAACTGATAAAGACTCCTTCCCATCTTTTTTCTGACGTGTGCTCTGGGAACAGGGAAATCTTCTAGCCTGGCGGAGACATTGTTATTGAGCTCCCTTCTCCACCCACAGAAGCAGCCCCCTTCTGAGGGACTGTTCATGGGGTCAAATGAGGGCTGGCCTGGGTATATTTCATTATGAGACACAGAAGCACAGGATTTGAGCTAAATCCATTAAAAAGGAAAATGGGACTTCGATGTGTGTAGGTGAGTACTGGGGTGGCTGACACACGTCACTGATGTCTTCAAGGTTGAAGTTTCGTCTGGAAAACCCCCTTGGTACTCTCCCCAGGGTTCTGTATGCACCCAGCTGTAATTTAAACAGCAACATGATACAATAGATGGAAACAGAGAAAGTTGAAATAAGCCTTTTGGAACTTGTAGCTGCACAAAGCCATTGTACATGAAAAGTACAGAGAAAACAATTGGAATCATTTCAGGCTTTGAAAACTTATAATTACAGGTGAGTGGCTATTATGTTATTGGAACAGCCATTATAACTGAAAGGTACAATTTCAGATAATATATGTGAGGACATTAATACACCATCAGATTTTTACAGCACAAGTATCACAATGCATCCAATTTCAAATTAAAGGTTACCTTCCTGGGTCTTTTTTCCCCTCGATTCTCTACCTCTATTTTTAAGTAGAGCATTCATGTGAAATAATGGCATCATTTCTCAAAAAAAAATCACAATAATTTTTGGTTGTGCACTTTTTACTATCATTTAAAAGCCTCCGGGTCTTTAACATTGTAGGAAAATGACAAAAATCAAAATCACCCATCAGTAGACTCTCTACATGACTGTCACCTCTGAGTTACTTATGCTAATTGAATAGAACTATGGCATAGATAATCAAGATGGAAGCAAATCTAGAAATTACCTTTATTTACACCTAGAATTTAAATTTAAATGTGCATGCATTTGACACCTTGGAGTTCTCCAGACACTGGATTAAGAAACTCAACGAGGACTGCAGAAAACCAAGAGACATGAGCCACAGAAAGTACCATCCAAATTCTGTCTGGAACTCTATCACCTTGCTGTTGGGTGACATTTCTAGCATCCCTGACCCTCTGCACCCTTATGAGTCCCGTGTAGCATGTGATCCAGAGGATGATTGTAATGGAGAGAAAGGTACCAACAGGCAGAGATGAAGGACCAGGAAGGGGCACAAAGACACATGCATGGCGCCCTTTCCACGGAAAGGGCAGTTTCCTTTGACCACTGGGCTGTGTGTTGTTCAGCCTATAAAGGAGTAAAGTTCCCAGTATAAGATCCCATGGGAAAACTCCTTTGGCCATTCCCACAGGGATTTTTGTGCCTTCTTGGTCCTTCTCAGCCACCCTAGGATCTCTAGCTGAGCGGTTACTTGTTCATTTGTGAGAGTAACTGAAAACAAACAGTAGCAACACAACAGTTGCCTAAATCCTTATTTTGAGTATGAGTGAACTGTAGATCCAATAGCTAGGTGTTCATCCTCTTGGCAAGCTCACTTCCCAGGTTATTGTATGGAAATCCAGCTCAGTTCAATGCCTAACCTGGTATAAATTCCTAATACAAGTTAGTTCCACCATCTAAGAAGATTGCACATGTTTCCATCCTCCAACTTCCCTGTTCAAAATTCCAAACAACATATGAGCTTCCATGATCATGCAAACACAGGCCTGAGTTAAGCTATCTTCTCCTTTTGCATTTACTTTTCATGTTTTCTTGGTTTGCTGAAGGATTTAACAATTTGCTATAGGGCCACTTTCTCAGAGAGACTGATGGGCTGTAGGTTATTGGAAAGAGTGACACAGGCCTGTGGCAACAACAGATTTTATTACATCAGCCACAGTGATAGGAATCTGACCTAAATAAAAGAGAAAAGGTGGTTGAGAATATTAATTATGGATGATTGAGAAATGAAATGGCCTTTTGTCATTTTAAGATGCAAGTTTATTGCAATGCCTTATGTTTTCTGTATGAAACTAAATACAAAAAGTCCCACTTTGTGATAATCTAAATGTTCTTTCTGTGAAAGTTGTCTTATGTCCAGATATACAAAGCAGTTCTGAAAACAGTATTAAAACTGCATTGTGGATAGTTTGTTGGAACTCTTTGAAGGGGTTGTACAGTGACGAGCATATTCCCATGAGTAAGAAAACCTTAGATACACAGATGCTCCTCAACTTCTGAATAGGTTACATCCCATAAACCCCCCATAAGAAGAAAATGAAATGTGTTAAAGATGCATTCAATACTCCAGTGAAGCCATGGTAGAGTCAAATAATAGTAAGCTGAACCAATTGCGGTACAGATGCTCCCTGACTTACGATGGCATTACCTTCCAATAAACTCTTGGTAAAGTTGAAAAATTACAAGTCTAGTCATAGTATGTCAGGGACAATTTGTACCAATAAATAAAGATCAAAGTCAGAAAAAATAGCAGCCTAAAAAAAAATCAACTTAGAAAATCTCTATGAAAACCTTGCTGTAGATACCGGCTATGGAGAACATGACACAGGTTGGGGCCACATATCAGCAAGCGTGTTTGCTAGTTGATTTCAGGATAGTTTTGGTGACTATGTCAATCACATTTTTATGGCAAAATAATCACGTATAATGTAGAAAATATAGATGGAAAAACAAAAATGTTACATGTCACCTGCAATATGACACAGATGTTAATTTTGAATATGAAACTACCATATGAAAGAGAAAAAACATTTTGAACAAAATATTTGACGTGTGTACATAGCAGGAAACATGTCCAAGGAGAAACTAGTCCTGTACTTGTGCCAATAGTACAGGTTCTGATAAGAAAGCCCAGGCACTCAGTGATTCATTCCTGCATCTTAAGCACTTTCTGTGTGTCAGATGCCCTGGGACAAGAAAGTAGAAAGTAATCAGCAGGACCCTGAGCTCCGGGCTGGAGTCAGTAATGCCTCTCCTTTCTCTGCCACCACCTTCTCCCACTCACTTGCACCCCAAGAAGGGAGTCATTGACAGAATCCCTTAACTAGTGTGAATAATTCAAGGATGTTTATTAAACTAACCCTAAAAATTTTAAATCGTTGATAGATTATAAAGACATAAGTACGAAGTTTAACAGTACTGTAGAACCAAGAAACGTATTCTTGTCCAAACATATATATTCAACTTGAGAGAAGTTTGTTCTCAAAACCTTTAAAAAGGAGAGTCTGTTTCCTAGCCATCGCATACAAAAATAATCTGTAGAAGTGGCAAAGATTGTTTATGAGGTTCCATGGTGTCAACTCACATACTCTTTAAATGTGGACTTATATTCACACGTGGTATCTATTTTCAGAACACATTTAATAGGCAATATGGCAAAGATACAGAAATACTTTCAAAGCATGTACAGTCATAATGCACAAATGACTATGGTGTAAATTAGCTGAGTTATTCATTGAGGTGCAGTGCCAGACAAAATTATTGGGACAGGTTTAGTTCATTTTTCAAAACCAAAAATTGTCAGTCCCTTGTGATGCCTGAGGGCATACTACATCCATGTCTATATAATGCTAAAGCATTTGTGGGAAAAATAAACTATTCAACCAGTCATCTCCCATGTTTCTCTATTGAGGTCAAAGTTAGCTAGATGAAGACTTTGGACAAAAACATCCAGTTGATTGACTACAGTATTAAGGTGAAACCTGGAAAATAAAATGAGTTTTTCACAGTTCTGCAGGATGTAAGTCAAATTCTTTGATTGTATACATGAGAAAAGAGGCCAAGAGAAGCTGGGCAACTTACCTAAGCAAAGAGCATTTCTGATGACTAGAAGGGCCAAGAAATACCAGGTAAGGTGTAAGGTAAGAGCAGTGTCCTTACCTGGACAGATCACTACCGTCTCTTTGCTTCAGGTCTTCTCGATAAAGGGAAAACCTGTGGTTTGGGATAAGAAGTTTAATCAAAGTGAAAACTGGGTCCTCTTTCAAAAAAATATCCCAGTAAACTCTTTGCAATTAGTGTTCATGTTCCTGTAGAAGCAACATCTAGCAGGGTGGCAGCTCAAGGAAGAGGGGCTCAACCTTATCCTGAGTTTTTGGGTGTGAGGCATGTGAAGGTTTCATACACAGCCAGCCCTAACGCTCTTCCATTTCCAACTCGCATCCTGGGATTAGTGGTCCACAGGACCCCATAATGGTGTCTGTGAGAAGTCTGAACTGAACTGGAGTGTGGTCAGTGGTCTTTAAAGATGGGCTCCAACAAGTGCTCCTTCCTCTGTGTATTAATCCTCCTCCTTTGTCAAGGAATTGTGTTTATTTTCCCTCCACTTGTATAGAGGTTGAACTTGTGACTTGTTGAACAGGTGCAGGTTTTAGGTCTAGCCCTTAACAGGACTGAAAGTATTTGCTTTTACTCTCTTGGACCCCTGTCACTACTGTCTAAGGAAGCAAGTAGAAATTGTTCAGGAAGAGTGAACTCTTATGCAACACCAATGGCTAGGCATGTAAGAGAGGCCATTCTGAAAGTGCCAGACCCAACCAGGCCTTCAGCTGAAGGTGGAGGCAAGAGCAATCCCAGCTGACACCAAGTGGAGCAGAAGATCTGCTCAGCTCAACTCAGCAAACCCACAAAAGCCTGAGAAGTAACAAGCTGCTGTTGCTTTACTTGCTAAGTTTCATGTTTATGTAGAGTAGATAGCAAGAAGTATCCAGGCCTCAGGACATAACACACATGTAATGTGAGTTATCACAAGAGCCAAGTTTTACTAGGGCTTCTTATTCGGAATTGCCATGTCACATGAAAACCAGAACCAGTGACTGACCCTAACTAAGCTGCAAACCTTCTGAGAGCAGGCAAAGGAAAGGACATCATGGAAGCTAGGATGCTCCGTCATGCAACAGAAATAGAGAGGGGACTCATGGCAGGGGACGGTATAAGGAGAACAAAAGAGGAAAGACCAATTAAACAATGAAAGGCACATCTGGATTCTGTCTTTTTGATACTACAGATAATTCCAAATCAGTGAAAACTTCCAGCTGGCTCCCTGCTTCTCACCATCATTTACCAGAAAGTAGCATGAATATCAAAATTGACCATGTATATCTTTTGGAATCTGAGCCCCAAGGAGGGAGAGAAAGATTGGCAGCACATACATCATCAACACTAACTCATGAAAAATATAGTCTTGTCCATACCCATAGCACCCTGAACATGCCCAATCTCGTCCGATAAGTATAATCTTGTAGCACTCCTCCGTCTTGCTTTCCTTGACCCGTTTTGAAGGGCAGTTGGGTTTGTCATGTGAGACAATGAAGTAAGATTGTCCTGCACATTTGTGTGCTTTCTTATGTTAAGCAGTATTTGTCCACAGCATACAATATATGTCATGGCTCCAGTGATGCTCCCTTGCTCGTGGTGTCCTTTTGCAGCTGACTGATTATATAGCTGACCAAATTTTACGATGGTTAATTATGCAAGTTTCAGACAGCTAAGAATGATATTAAAAAGTGATCTATGCCAAGCTTAATGTTCCATTTCATAGCAATTTAAATGGAACAAAAATGATATGCCCATAGTCCCAATAATCTTGAACTCTCAGCTATCCTATAATGTGACAGAAATTTCTAATCAGTAAAAATGAGCAGATGAATTCACCAAATAAAACCCCAGAAACTTGCAGAACTAAACCCTCCCTCCTTGAACACAATGAGCAACGGAAACACCAGTGGTCCTTCATCAAGGGGGCAGGAAAACCAAAAGACACATGTGCATGTCCGCAGAAGATTTGAGCAGAGAAGACAACATGATGGAGATTCAGTCTTTGATTCTTTCCACTTTTATTTAATGATTTAGTGTCTACCTTGTGCTATAAGGGCTGTGGGGAGCTATGGACAGAGAAGAAACAATGAAAATTCCATTAATTGAGTACTGTCTCCACCTTGGAAGTTTTCACCAATTGAGGCTGGTCATTTAGGCAGCTAACCGTGAAATAACTGCCAAATTCTGTAATTTGGTTCAGAAAATGTATCTTTTCTAATTATGTAGCCAATTTAGTATGGCACTGAGAATTGTTTTAGGTCTGAAAGATATGGACATTTCAAACATTTACAATCCAGTGTGATACACACATAAGATGGGTGACACAGAGTGCTAAGGGAGCCAAGGAAGGGAATCTAAAGCAGCCTGTAGAGGTCCACACATTCTCTCTCTTTTGTTGTGAGTCTTGAAAGAAGCATTGGAAGTTCTGAGTAGAGAATGACGTAAGGATACCGTGGGTAGACACAATAACGGATGAAAGGGTATGTTTTGTGCAGGCTGGCAACTGATTCCATGTGACTGCCACATAGAATGAGCTTGGGTCTAGTGAGACACGAGTCTCAGACAATCTTGTTATGAAGTTGACTACAAAAGGACTTGAATACTGTAATATACAATTTAGAAAGTATGGGGAAAAGCAATAAAGGGATAAATCAAATAAATCTAACAGACATATGTAGAACATTCCACTCAACAACAACAGAAAGTACATTCAAGTGCACGTAGATCATTCTCCAGGATAGACCATATGTTAGGCCACAGATTAAGTATCAATGTATTTTTTAAAATTTATATCATGCAAAGTATCTTCTCCAATGACAACAGGATAAAGTTAGAAATCAATAACAGAAGAAAACCAGAAAATTTATAAATCTGTGGAAATTAAACAATACACTTTCAAAAAGACACTGGATCAAAGAAAAATCAAAATGGAAATAAAATATCTTGAGACAATAATAGTGAAAACACAACCTACTAAAACTGTGAGATGCAATGAAAGGAATGCAAAGGGGGAGATTTACAGCTATAAACCATTATGTAAAAAAGAAGAAAGATCTCAAATCAACAATTTAACTGATAAAGAAAAAACTAAAGCCAAAGCCAGCAGGAGGAAAAAAATAAAAATTGCAACAGAGATAAATGAAATAGAAAATGAATAACAACAGAGAAAATCAACAAAACCAATAGTTTTTTTAAAAAAATCATAACATTGGGCAAATCTGTAACTAAATGGACTAAGAAAAGAGAGAAGGCTAACATTACTGAAATCAGAAATGGAAGTGGAAACATTCTTACCAATGGTACAGCAAAAAAAAAAAAAAAAAAAAAAGAGAGAGAGAGTTGTAAGAGTACTGTGAACACATGTACACCAATCAGTAGGGTAACCTAAATGAAATGGACAAATCACTAGCAACACAAAACTGGTCAAGATTTAATTACGAAGAAATTGAAGTCCTGAATATACCCATAACTAGTATGGAGATTAAATAAAGAATCAACATCTAACAAAATAAAGGCCCGGACCCGATGGCTCCACTGGTGAGTTCTACCAAACATTTCACAAAGAATTAATGTCAAACCCTTGCAAACTTGTCCAAAGACTCGAGAGAAAAGAGCATTTCCTAACTCTATGACGCCAGCATGACTCTGAAAACATAGGCAGACAAAGACTACAGACTAATATTTCTTATGAATATTGATGCAATAATTCTCAACAAAATACTACAAGCCAAATTCAACAGTACATTAAAGAGTTTATAACCCCTGACAAGTAGTATTTATAAGAATGGTTCAACATATGAAAATCAATCAATGTCATATACCCCATTAACAAAACTGAAGGAGGAACTGATTATCACAATTGATGTAGAAAAAGCATTTGACAAAATTGCACATCCTTTCATGATAAAAACACTCAACAACTAGAAAAAAAAGAAAATTACTTTAACATAATAGATGTGACAGGTAAAAAACCCACAGCAAACATACTCAATGGTGAATGACTGAATATTTTCATCTAAGCTAGAGAAAAAGGCAAAAATGCCCAATTTCATGACATATGTTCATCATAGTACTAAATGTTTTAGCCAAAGCAATCAGACAAGAAAAAAAGAAAGAAAATGCATCCAAATTTGGAAAGGAAAAAGTCAAATTACCTCTGCTCACAGATGACATGATCATATATAGAAAAGCCTAAAGCTTCTACAAAATACCTGCTAGAACTAATAAACAAATTTAGCAATGAAATAGGATTACAAATCAGTTGTATATGCAAATATGCAAAAAATCAGTTGCATTTCTACACACAACAATGAACATTCTGAGAATAAAATTAAGAAAACAATTCAATTTCCAATAGCATCAAAAATAAAATACCCATATTAACTAAAGAAGTTAATGATGTGTATGATAAAAACTATAGGCCAGGCACAGTGGCTCATGCCTGTAATCCTAGCATCTTGGGAGGCTGAGCTGGGCAGATCACAAGATCAGGACTTCAAGACCAGCCTGGCCAATATGGTAAAACTCCATCTCTACTAAAAATACAAAAAAAAAAAAAAAATTAGCTGGACGCGGTTGCACATGCCTGTTATCCCAGCTACTCAGGAGGCTGAGGCAGCAGAATTGCTTGAACCCAGGAGGCAGAGATTGCAGTGAGCTGAGATCGTGCCACTGCACTCCAGCCTGGGTGACAGATCTAGACTCTGTCTCAAAGAAAATAAAACAACTATAAAACATTGCTGAAATAAATTAAAGACATGAATAAATGGAAAGATTCATGTTCATAGATTGGAACACTCAATATTGTTAAGATGTCAATATAACCCAAAGTGATTGAGAAATTTAATGTAATCACTAACAAAATCACAATTTTTGGTAGAAATAGAAAAACCCATTCTAAAATTTATATAGAATCCCAAGGGATCTCAAACAGCCAATCTTGATTGAAAAAAAAAGCTGGAGGACTCATGAACGCTGATTTCAAAACTTAGCACAAAGCTACAGGAATCAAAACTGTGTTGTACTGGTATTAAGACAGTATCCAGATTAAGACATTAAGTATCCCTTAAGACATGTAGATGAATGGAACAAAACAGGGAGCCCAGAAATAAACCTTTTTTTGTAATTGATCTTTAGGAGTTCTCTATATATTCTAGATATTAATCTCTTATCAGATATGTGATTTTCAAATATTTTCTCCAATTCTGTGAATTGCCTTTTTGCTTTGTTCATAGGGTCTTTTGATGCATAAAATTTTAAAATCCAATGTCTAATTTTTCTTTATTGCCTGTGCCTTTAGTGTCATAACCAAGAATCATTACCAAATCTAATGTCATGAAGATTTTAGCCTAAGGGCTAAAACTATAAAGCTCTTAAAAAAATAGGATAAAATCTTCATGACATTAGATTTGGTAATGATTCTTGGTTATGACACTAAAGGCACAGGCAATAAAGAAAAATTAGACATTGGATTTTACAAAAATTTTAAAATTTTATGCATCAAAAGACCCTATGAACAAAGCAAAAAGGCAATTCACAGAATTGGAGAAAATATTTGAAAATCACATATCTGATAAGAGATTAATATCTAGAATATATAGAGAACTCCTAAAGATCAATTACAAAAAAAAGCAGTCTTATCCAAAAAATGGGCAAAGGATTTGAATAGATATTTCTCCAAGGAAGATATACAAATGACCAGTAGCTACATGAAAAGATCTTCAACATCACTAGTTATAATGGAAAATGCAAATCAAACCATGATGAGATACAGTCTCACACACATTAGACTATTACCAAAAATAAATAACTAAATAACAGAAAATAACAAGTGTTAGCAAGAATGTAGAGAAATTGAAACCCTTGAGCACTGTTAGTGGGAACGTAAACTGGTGCAACAGCTGTGGAAAACAGTGTGGCAGTTCCTGAAAATATTAAATATAGAATTATCATATGATCCAGCAATTCTATCTCTGGGTATATACCCAAGAGGAATGAAAGCACAGACCCAAATATCTGTACATTCATGTTCACAGCAGCATTATTTACAATAGTCAAAATATGGAAGCAACCTCTCAGGGCCACCTTTAGATGACAGAATAATTGAAAGGTACTGTACATATACAATGGAATATTATTCACCCATCGAAAGGAAGAAATCCTTATATATGTGTCTCAGTCTGCTTGTGCTGCTATAACAGAATACCAAAAACTGGATAATTTATAATGAACAGAAATTATTTCTTGTAGTTCTGGGGGTTATAAGTCCAAGTTCAAGATGCCAGCAGATTCAACATCTGGTTCAGGACGACTCTCTACTTCCAAGAAGAGGCCTTATTGCTGCAGCCTCCAGAAGGGAGGAGCACATGTTCTCACACGGCGAAAGGAAGAAAGGCAAAAGGGGGACAAACTCCTTCATCAAGTCCTTGGATAAGGGCACCTAATCCCACTCATGATGGAAGAGCTCTCTTGATCTAATCACTGTGTAAAACCCCCTCCTCTTAATAGTACCACATTGGTAACACCTGGATTTTCAAGTTGATCCATTCAAATCATAGCAATGTGCCACAACGTGGATGAACCTTAAGACATTAAGCCAAGGGAAATAAACCAGTCACAAAAAGACAATGTGTGACTCCACTTATATGAGATATCTAGAACAGTCAAATTCACAGAGACAAAAAGTTAAATGGTGGTTGCCAGGGACAGAGGAGAGAGAGAAGTGGGAAATTGTTGTTTAATGAATACAAAGTTTCGGTTTCGAAGGATGGAAAGCATTCTAGAGATGGGTGGTGGTGATGGTTGCACAACCACGTGAATGGACTCAGTACCCCAGAACTGTGCACTCAGAATGGTTAAGACAGTACATTTTATGTTATGTGTATCCTACCACAATAACAAAAATGTGTTATTTAAAAATGAGCAATGCAGAAGAAATAGGGAGTTTTTAAGCAAATAATGACTTTTTTTTCTGTATTTTAGTAAGTTTATTTAATCAAAACCATGGAGAACAGCATGAAAGAAAGAAAAACAGTAAATGTTGGGTGAAGGCATAAATGAAGACCTGGACTAAGACTATATGTTTTCAAGAGAGGAGACGACATGCCCAGGAGACCCTTGTGTGATATCATCGGTAGGAATTTGTGACCAACTTGAGACGAGGGAGTGAGAGAAGCAGATGGTAAGCTGTGGGACCCTGTCCTCGTAACTTGAGTGGAAGGCAGCAGCATCACCATGGCAGAGAAAACAGGAAAAGCAGCTGAGAAAGAGGAGGTGGAGTTCAGGGCTTTACACGAATTGAAGGATATCACCCAAATGAAACTCGTCACTGAGATTCTGCTGTCGGGTATGTCAGTGCTGTGGACTGAATGTTTGTGTCCCCTCACAAATTCAGATGTTGCAACCCTCACTTCCCATGTGATGGTATTAGAATGTGGGGCTTTGGGGAGGTGATTAGGTCACAAAGGTGGAGCCCCCATGATGTGATCAGCATCCTTTTAGAAGACATTGCAGAACTCCCTAGAGGACTTCCTCTCTTTCTCACCGTCTCTTTCTCTCTCTGCTGTGTGAGGATAGAAGGAGAAGGCAGCCATTTCCAAACCAGGAAGAAGGGCTGCACCAGACACTGGATCTGCAGGAACTTGATCCCGGCTTCCCAGCCTTTGGAACTATGAGAAATCCATTTTTCAGCCCACCCTGAAAAAACAGTTAGTCTCATTCTCAGAAATGTCTTGATTTGAGATACGTATTTGAGAATTATGAGTGAATAGACAGTAAAGATCTGAATATGAAAAAAGTGGCCGAGAAAACCCGGTGACTTACCCAAGACGGCCCGCAGAAGCCAGAAGGTTTACATCATCTCTGGAACACAAATCTCTTGCTAAAACGTTTCTTCTATATTCATTTGCATTAAATCATTAATTTTATGTGAAATAATGACCACTACTTGTCTATAATTGTAATTATTATTTTTAGTACTACACATCTGCAAGTCACGACAGTTTTGCACAAGGAAACAAAGCTTGTGAGAGGCAAGAGCTATGACCTCAATTTTATAGAGGAAATATTCTATTAACCTCTGCAGATACTGCATGTTTGGGGCCAGTTCAACAATCTTGTGACATGTGCTCAGGAGGAAATATAGACCTGGGTAATTTTCCTGCATGACTTCAGCATATAATAGCTGTAACAGTCGCTTATTAGAAACACCTACTTCTAAAAATGGGTGGGAACTGCAAGAATCTTAGCTGTATCTACGATGAGGAGTTTAGGCTACCTGGAGGCATAGTTATTGTGGAATATATTTCCATTCTAACAAAACATTTGATTCCGGATCTTAGCATCAAACCTTAGCATATTTTTCTCAGCAGAAACTATCACATAGTAAGCAGTCGGCAAATGCTCATGGATGATGCTCATATTGGAAGTGTTTGTTGTTGATTGCCGTGGTAAGGTAGTGAGTTTCTTTTTTGAATTGGAATTAACTGTTGAACCAACCAGTAGAAGGGGAGTGACTGAGTAAATAAGCAAGACATGCCCATCACCATGGACAGCTCAGGCCTCCACAGTTTTAGGAATTGTCTCTGAGCACTGAGATGCAGAATTGGCAGGTGATGTTAGCAAATACTATTGGTGGAGAGTCACCTCCCACAGTTGTTCGCTGGGTTTTTATCCAGGAATCAGGATCTCATTGAGGATGTCAGGCACAGCTTCCCAGAGAAAAGACCAGTGTGGCAGGAGTGTCCACAAGAAGGGCTGCTGGAACTTGAGAGGCATAATATGGGATGAAATGGAGAGGTACCTTTTCCCTCACCCTCAGGCAGGGCTCCAATGCTGAGTCCTGCAGGCGAAGAGGTGCCTTTTGTCAGGACCACTCAAACTGGCCAGATGCCCTCTGTGCCCACAAGGGTGGAGACTAAAACTAGTCATGTTTCTCTAGAGGGACAGAACTAATAGGATATAGATACAGATGTAGATACAGATATAGACATAGATATAGATATAGATAAAGGGGACTTTATTAAGTATTAACTCACATGATCACAAGGTCCCACAACAGGCTGTATGCAAGCTGAGGAGCAAGGAGAGCCAGTCTGAGTCCCAGAACTGAAGAATTTGGAGTCTGATGTTTGAGGGCAGGAAGCATCCAGCATGGGAGAAAGATGTAGGTTAGGAGGCTAGGTCCCCTCTCCTTTTCACATTTTTCTGCCTGCTTTATATTCTCTGGCAGCTGATTAGATTGTGCCCACCAGATTAAGGGTGGATCTGCCTTCCCCTGCCCACTGACTCAAATGTTAATTTCTTTTGGCAACACCCTCACAGACACACTCAGGATCAATACTTTGTATCCTTCAATCCAATCAAGTTGGCACTCAGTATTAACCATCACAGTGGTGTTTGACTTTCTGCGTGTCATCCCCAGGAGACTGCCAGCCCTCTGCCCCTTAACATCTTTGCACAAAGATTAGGCTGGGCACAGTAGCTCATGCCTGCAGTCCCAGTGACTTGGAAGACCAAGGTGGGATGGCTGCTTAAGGCCAAGAGTTCAAGACCCACCTGGGCAACATAGCAAAACCCTATCTCTACAAAATTTTTTTTTTTAATTAGCTGGGCATGGGGCACACACCTGTAGTCTCAGCTACTTGGGAAGCCGAGACAGGAGGATTGTTTGAAGCCAGGAGTTCAAGGTTGCAGTGAGCCACAATCATGCCACTGCACTCCAGCCTGGACAACAGAGTGAGACCCTGTCCCTAAGGAAAAAAAAAATTAATTTGGTAAGATAATATGTTCTCTGTTCTGGATTTTTTTTTTTTTTTTTTTTAGAGACTGTCTCGCTATGTAGCCCAGGCTGCAGTGTGGCTATTCACAGGTACAATTCCTCCACTGGTCAGCATGAAAGTTTTGACCTGCTCCATTTCTGACCTGGGCTGCTTCACTCCTCCTTAGGCAACTTGATGGTCCCTCATTCCCAGGAGGTCACTGTACTGATGTGGAACTTAGCGTGGACACCTCATGATCACAGTGCACGACCACCCAGAACTGCTGGACTTGAGCAATTCTCCCACTGGACTATGTGCACCCTCCACTGCCCGGGGGTGTTCTGGGATTTTTTTAAAAAGAGAATCTTAACTTATAATTTACTTTTTAAAAAGTGAACATTTGTAATAGAAAAATCTCTGGGGATTGCAATAAACAAATATTCAAAGTCAATGCTTTTAATTAATTTTTTAAACCTCAAATTTTCTTTCTCATTGAGGGGGAAGGTTATACAACAGTATTTTACAAGGAATGTTGTACTTGCAATCATAGACTCTAAGCTGGAATTGTGGCTCTGTCTTTTCTCTTCTGTGTGATCTAGAGTACAGGTCTCTTAACCGCATCTGTAATTTGGAGATAATTATTCATCACTTACCTAGTATTTAAAAACTAAAAGCTATACAAAAAAAAAAAAAAAGTGTTATCCTGGAGAGTGAAAGGACAGGCATAAAATAAACTGCTTTTTGCCTCTTCAGTATTCATAGTACTGAAAACTTATATCTGAGGTACTTGCATAAAATCACATACTTTAAATGAAGGTGCAGGGTGCTGACTATGCAGATTATACGATCACTGGACTCCAGAACTCAAAAAGACCAGAAAAATGTTGTTTTCAAATACTTACAGTAATTAAGATCCCTACTGAAGAAGAATCTGGATCAGTTTTCACTTTTCTTTTTCAAGAAATGACAGAAATGGTATGCAAAATATTTGATTTCTTTAAAAATAATGGAAACTTTAGGTGAATAGAATCTGGCTAGATGCAGATTTCTTAGCCAGAATCTGGAAGCAGGTTACTCAGTGGTTGACAAATAAGACTAAACCTGGGACCAAAGTCAGGTGACACAAACCAGTGATGTTGCATTTATCTTGATTGAAGTTTAGAATCATAGGAAAAGATGTATTCCTGCAGGCTCCCTGTCTGAAATAAAGCCACGGGGAGAGTTGTGGGAAATAATCCATACTCAGATTATAAGAACTAAGGAACCATTATTGAAAACAACTCACACAGGCAGAAATAAGGTACTGGCTGGAGGCAGTTAGTATATGCAAAATATTTTAGGGTAATCAACATAGATTCTGGTAGAAAAATGGAGTGATGGTGAATGGAGTGATGGTGAGACTCTTCACTAATAAAGCAAGACCAGTGTTTAGATGAATAGAGTTCCAGAGATTTTAGCTTCTTGGGGCAAAGTACAATATATACAAAATTAAGAAGTTAGAATTATTTGCCAAATAGCTAAGTTTTCGAGTTTCTCACACTTTTAAACATTGCTTTTTGTATCTTCCAATTTAAATAGAAATTTGGATTTATATATATTAATTGCATTCAAAATAAATGGTGTGGATCTCTTATTTCTTGTTCTAATGCTGTATAAGATACTCAGCTATAGGGTCTCCAATATATCACTGTCATTTGGTGCCAGACATACCAAATTTTAGATACCAAGCCCCTGGAGAATTACAATTTCTAGGGGTTTTTCCCCGTTATTCCACTTATTTCTCTCATCATCTTATACTTGTAAAGCCATCCTCTTTCATAACACTTATGGCTTTCTACTTTATGGTACTTATTTGCTCAAAAGTGTGACTCATCCAGGCTAGACACTGAGGTATGTATAAAAGATTCATGGGTAAGGATGGCAATGTCTTTCCCTCCCCAAGAGCTTGCTGGGGAGATGAATTTCTAAGCATAGAATTAAAATTCCAGGGTAAAGATTACTATTATTTTCAAGATAATGATAAGTACTATAAAATACAGAGGAGAAGAGAGAAAACTTTTCACTGTAGGGGGAATAAAAATCAAAGTTGAGATGGTAACAGTTATACAGCATGGTGAAAGATAAGTAGAGTTCATCAGAGCCTGGCAAGAGAAGCCGCACGTGAACATAGCTAACACAGTTAAAGAGCATTGCCTGTTTAGTCTTGGTAAGCACTGTGGTGTCATTTGAGCTAACTGGGTATTATCAAGAGCAAAAGGCATGAAACAAAGTTGGAAACATAACTTAAGTACAGTGCTAAGAAGATTGGAAATGGTGAGTTTAAAAAAGGCATTTTAAAAGGGAGTATTGAAATCAGAATTGTGTTTTTGAAAGATAACCTCTTAAAAGTGTGTAAAGAATGGATTGAGGGATTAATGCCTGGAGAAAAAATAAGCAAAACAGGAAACTACTGCAATAATAAGAGTGAGGTTTAGAGACATTGGCAACAGTGAAAGAGACAGAATGGATTTGGCAAACATGATGTGAAGAATTGTAAAGAGTAGAGGCAGAAAGAAGACGAGGAAAGCTTCTGCGTTTCTCAAGAGGCAATTTGATGGGGAGTTGTGCTTTACTATGTCCTATGCAAGTCCAGGTCTGGGTAAAGTGAGTTAGACACTCACATTGATGCACAATCTAAAGAAGCACTAAAAATCTTAGTTATCAAGAGATATAATATTTTAATGTAATATTCAAAAAAAATCAATGTAAAAATCCATGATGAATGAATTAGAATTTCAGAGAGAAAGAAAGGAGTGGCAGATGATTACGGAGGCTGAAAAGTCCCAGGTTCTGTGGGGTGGGTCTGCTTGCAAGCTGGAGACCTCGGAGAGCTGTGGTGTAGCTCCAGCCTGTGTCCAAAGGCCTGAAGACCAAGACATCTGATGGTGTAAGTTCTAGTCTAAAGGCTGGCAGGCTAACTACCCTGGAAGAACCAATGTTTTAGTTCAGATCTGAAGGCAGGAAAAGTGCTGATGTCCCAGTCTGAGGCGATTAGGCAAGAGGAGTGTCCTCTCACTTGAGGAAAGTCAGTCTTTTTGTACTATTCAGGCTTTCAAGCAATTGGATGAAGCCCACCAACATTAAAGAGAGCAATCTTCTCCACTTAGTCTACTAATTTTTTTTTTTTATACTTTAAGTTCCAGGGTACATGTGCACAATGTGCAGGTTTGTTACATATATATACATGTGCCATGTTGGTGTGCTGCACCCATTAACTCGTCATTTACATTAGGTATATCTCTTAATGCTATCCCTCCCCCTCGCCCCTCCTCACAATAAAACCTGGTGTGTGATGATCCCCTTCCTGTGTCCAAATGATCTCATTGTTCAATTCCCACCTATGAGTGAGAACATGCGGTATTTGGTTTTCTGTTCTTGTGATAATTGCTGAGAATGATGGTTTCCAGCCGCATCCATGTCCCTACAAAGGACACGAACTCATCCTTTTTTATGGCTGCATAGTATTCCATGGTGTATATGTGCCACATTTTCTTAATCCAGTCTGTCACTGATGGACATTTGGGTTGATTCCAAGTCTTTGCTATTGTGAATAGTGCTGCAATAAACATACATGTTCATGTGTCTTTATAGCAGCATGACTTACAATCCTTTGGGTATATCCCCAGTAATGGGATGGTTGGGTCAAATGGTATTTCTAGTTCTAGATCCTTGAGGAATCGCCACACTGTTTTCCACAATGATTGAACTAGTTTACAGTCCCACCAACACTGTAAAAGTGTTCCTATTTCTCCATATCCTCTCCAGCACCTGTAGTTTCCTGATTTTTTAGTGATTGCCATTCTAACAGGTGTGAGATGGTATCTCATTGTGGTTTTGATTTGCATTTCTCTGATGGTCAGTGATGATGAGCATTTTTTCATGTATCTGTTGGCTGTATGAATGTCTTCTTTTGAGAACTGTCTGTTCATACCATTTGCCCACTTTTTGATGGGGTTGTTTGTTTTATTCTTGTAAATTTGATTGAGTTCTTTATAGGTTCTGGATATTAGCCCTTTGTCAGATGAGTAGATTGCAAAATTTTTCTCCCATTCTGTAGGTTGCCTGTTCATTCTGATGGGAGTTTCTTTTGCTGTGCAGAAGCGCTTTAGTTTAATTAGATCCCATTTGTCAATTTTGGCTTTTGTTGCCATTGCTTTTGGTGTTTTAGACACGAAGTCCTTACCCATACCTATGCCCTGAATGGTATTACCTAGGTTTTCTTCTAGGGTTTTTATGGTTTTAGGTCTAACATTTAAGTCTCTAATCCATCTTGAATTAATTTTCGTATAAGGAGTAAGGAAAGGATCCAGTTTCAGCTTTCTACTTATGGCTAGCCAATTTTCCCAGCACCATTTATTAAATAGGGAATCCTTCCCCCGTTTCTTGTTTTTGTCAGGTTTGTCAAAGATCAGATGGCTGTAGATGTGTGGTATTATTTCTGAGGAATCTGTTCTGTTCCATTGGTTTGTATCTCTGTTTTGGTACCAGTACCATGCCGTTTTGGTTACTGTAGCCTTGTAGTATAGTTTGAAATCAGGTAGCATGATCCCTCCAGCTTTGTTCTTTTGGCTTAGGATTGTCTTGGCAATGCAGGGTCTTTTTTGGTTCCATGTGAACTTTAAAGCAGTTTTTTCCAATTCTGTGAAGAAACTCATTGGTAGCTTAATGGGGATGGCATTGAATCTATAAATTACCTTGGGCAGTATGGCCATTTTCACAATATTGATTCTTCCTATCCACGAGCATGGTATGTTCTTCCATTTGTTTGTGTCCTCTTTTATTTCACTGAGCAGTGGTTTGTAGTTCTCCTTCAAGAGGTCTTTTACATCCCTTGTAAGTTGGATTCCTAGGTATTTTATTCTCTTTGAAGCTATTGTGAATGGGAGTTCATTCATGATTTGGCTCTCTGTTTGTCTGTTACTGGTGTATAAGACTGCTTGTGATTTTTGCACATTGATTTTGTATCCTGAGACTTTGCTGAAGTTGCTTATCAGCTTAAGGAGATTTGGGGCTGAGATGATGGGGTCTTCTAAATGTACAATTATGTCATCTGCAAACAGGGGCAATTTGACTTCTTCTTTTCAGAACTGAATACCCTTGATTTCTTTCTCTTGTCTGATTGCCCTAGCCAGAACTTCCAACACTATGTTGAATAGGAGTGGTGAGAGAGGGCATCCCTGTCTTGTGCCGTTTGCAAAGGGAATGCTTCCAGTTTTTGCTCATTCAGTATGATATTGGCTGTGGGTTTGTCATAAATAGCTCTTATTATTTTGAGATACGTTCCATCAATACCGAATTTATTGAGAGTTTTTAGCATGAAGGGCTGTTGAATTTTGTCAAAGGCCTTTTCTGCATCCACTGAGATAATCATGTGGTTTTTGTCTTTGGTTCTGTTTATATGCTGGATTACGTTTATTGTTTTGCATATGTTGAACCAGCCTTGCATCCCAGGGATGAAGCCCACTTGAACATGGTGGATAAGCTTTTTGATGTGCTGTTGGATTCGGTTTGCCAGCATTTTATTGAGGATTTTTGCATCGATGTTCATCAGGGATATTGGTCTAAAATTCTCTTTTTTTGTTGTTGTATCCCTGTCAGACTTTGGTATCAGGATGACGTTGGCCTCATAAAATGAGTTAGGGAGGATTTCCTCTTTTTCTATTGATTGGAATAGTTTCACAAGGAATGTTACCAGCTCCTCCTTGTTCCTCTGGTAGAATTCAGCTGTAAATTCGTCTGGTCTTGGACTCTTTTGGTTAGTAAGCTATTAATTATTGCCTCAATTTCAGAGCCTGCTATTGGTCTATTCAGGCATTCAACTTCTTCCTGGTTTAGTCTTGGGAGAGTGTAAGTGTCCAGGAAATTATCCATTTCTTCTAGGTTTTCTAGTTTATTTGTGTAGAGGTGTTTATAGTATTCTCTGATGGTAGTTTGTATTTCTGTGGAGTCGGTGGTGATATCCCCTTTATCATTTTTTTTGTGTCTTTTTGATGCTTCTCTCTTTTCTTCTTTATTAGTCTTGCTAGTGGTCTATCAATTTTGTTGATCTTTTCGAAAAACCAGCTCCTGGATTCATTAATTTTTTGAAGGGTTTTTTGTGTCTCTATCTCCTTCAGTTCTGCTCTGATCTTAGTTATTTCTTGCCTTCTGCTAGCTTTTGAATGTGTTTGCTCTTGCTTCTCTAGTTCTTTTAATTGTGATGTTAGGGTGTCAATTTTGGATCTTTCCTACTTTCTCTTGTGGGCATTTAGTGCTATAAATTCCCCTCTACACACTGCTTTAAATGTGTCCCAGAGATTTTGGTATGTTGTATCTTTGTTCTCATTGGTTTCAAAGAACATCTTTATTTCTGCCTTTATTTCATTATGTACCCAGTAGTCATTCAGGAGCAGGTTGTTCAGTTTCCATGTAGTTGAGTGGTTTTGATTGAGTTTCTTAGTCCTGAGTTCTAGTTTGATTGCACTGTGGTCGGAGAGATAGTTTGTTATAATTTCTGTTCTTTTACATTTGCTAAGGAGTGCTTTACTTCCAACTATGTGGTCAATTTTGGAGTAAGTGCAATGTGGTGCTGAGAAGAATGTATATTCTGTTGATTTGGGGTGGAGAGTTCTATAGATGTCTATTAGGTCCACTTGGTGCAGAGTTGAGTTCAATTCCTGGATATCCTTGTTAACTTTCTGTCTTGTTGATCTGTCTAATGTTGACAGTGGGGTGTTAAAGTCTCCCATTATTATTGTATGGGAGTCTAAGTCTCTTTGTAAGTCTCTAAGGACTTGCTTTATGAATCTGGGTGCTCCTGTATTGGGTGCATATATATTTAGGATAGTTAGCTCTTCCTGATGAATTGATCCCTTTACCATTATGTAATGGCCTTCTTTGTCTCTTTTGATCTTTGATAGTTTAAAGTCTGTTTTATCAGAGACTAGGACTGCAATTCTTGCTTTTTTTTGTTCTCCATTTGCTTGGTAAATCTTCCTTCATCCCTTTATTTTGAGCCTATGTGTGTCTCTGCATGTGAGATGGGTCTCCTGAATATAGCACACTGATGGGTCTTGACTCTTTATCCAATTTGCCAGTCTGTGTCATTTAATTGGACCATTTGGTCCATTTACATTTAAGTTTAATATTGTTATGTGTGAACTTGATCCTGTCATTATGATATTAACTGGTTATTTTGTTTGCTAGTTGATGCAGTTTCTTCCTAGCATTGATGGACTTTAGATTTTGACATGTTTTTGCAATGGCTGGTACCGGTTGTTCCTTTCCATGTTTAGTGCTTCCTTCAGGATCTCTTGTAGGGCAGGCCTGGTGGTGACAAAACCTCTAAGCATTTGCTGGTCTGTAAAGAATTTTATTTCTCCTTCACTTATGAAGCTTAGTTTGGCTGGATATGAAATTCTGGGTTTAAAATTCTTTTCTTTAAGAATGTTGAATATTGGCCCCAACTATCTTCTGGCTTGGAGAGTTTTGCCAAGAGACCTGCTGTTAGTCTGATGGGCTTCCCTTTGTGGGTAACTTGACCTTTCTCTCTGGCTGTCCTTTACATTTTTTCCTTCATTTCAACTTTGGTGAATCTGACAATTATGTGTCTGGGAGTTGCTCTTCTCAAGGTGTATCTTTGTGGCATTCTCTGTATTTCCTGAATTTGAATGTTGGTCTGCTTTACCAGGTTGGGGAAGTTCTGCTGGATGATATCCTGCAGAGTGTTTTCCAACTTGGTTCCATTTTCCCTGTCACTTTCAGGCACTCCAATCAGACTATACGTATATTTGGTCTTTTCACAGAATCCCATATTTCTTGGAGGCTTTGTTCATTTCTTTTCACTCTTTTTTCTCTACACTTCTCTTCTCGCTTCATTTCATTCATTTGATCTTCAGTCACTGATACTCTTTCTTCCAGTTCATTGAATTGGTTACTGAAGCTTGTGCATTTGTCACATAGTTCTCGTGTTATGGTTTTCATCTCTATCAGTTCTTTTAAGGACTTCTCTACATTGGTTATTCTAGTTAGCCATTCGTCAAATCTTTTTTCAAGGTTTTTAGTTTCTTTGCGCTGGTTACGTAGTTCCTCCTTTAGCTCTGAGAATTTTGATCGACTGAAGGCTTCTTCTCTCAAGTCGTCAAAGTCATTCTCCGTCCAGCTTTGCTCTTTTGCTGGTGATGAGCTGCGTTCCTTTGGAGGGGGAGTTGCACTCTGTTTTTTTGAATTTCCAGCTTTTCTGCACTGCTTTTTCCCCATCTTTGTGGTTTTATCTGCCTTTGGTTTTTGATGATGGTGATGTACTGATGGGATTTTGGTGTGGGTGTCCTTTCTGTTTGTTAGTTTTCCTTCTAACAGTCAGGACCCTCAGCTATAGGTCTGTTGGAGTTTACCTGAGGTCCACTCCAGACCCTGTTTGCCTGGGTATCAGCAACAGAGGCTGCAGAAGATAGAATATTGCTGAACAGCGAGTGTTGTTGTCTGATTCTCGCTCTAGAAGCTTCATCTCAGGGGTGTACCCCACCGTGTGAGGTGTGAGGTGTTGGTCTGCACGTAGTGGGGGATGTCTCCCACTTAGGCTACTCAGGGGTCAGGGACCCACTTGAGCAGGCAGTCTGTCTGTTCTCAGATCTCAGCCTCCGTGCTGGGAGATCCACTGCTCTCTTCAAAGCTGTCAGACAGGGGCATTTACCTCTGCCGAGGTTTCTGCTGCTTTCTGTTTAGCTATGCCCTGTCCCCAGAGGAGGAGTCTACAGAGGCAGGCTGGCCTCCTTGAGCTGTGGTGGGCACCACCCAATTCGAGCTTCCTGGTGGCTTTGATACCTACTTAAGCCTCAACAATGGCGGGCGCCCCTCCCCCAACCTCACTGCTACCTTGCAGTTAGATCTCAGACTGCTGTGTTAGCAATGAGGGAGGCTCCGTGGGAGTGGGACCCTCTGGGCCAGGTGTGGGATATAATCTCCTGGTGTGCCATTTGCTAAGACCCTTGGTAAAGCGCAGTATTAAGGAGGGAGTTACCCTATTTTCCAGGTGTTGTCTGTCTCAATTTCCTTTGGCTAAGAGAAGGAATTCCCGTCCCCCTTGCACTTCCTGAGTAAGGCGATGCCTCGCGCTGCTCCAGATCTCACTGGTCAGGCCGCACCCACGGACCAACGCCAACTGTCCAACATGACATGCCCCCGTGAGATGAACCCGGTACCTCAGTTGAAAATGTAGAAATCACCCATCTTCTGTGTCGCTCACGCTGGGAGCTGGAGGCTGGAGCTGTTCCTATTCGGCCATCTTGGGCGTGCCCCCCTAGTCTACTAATTTAAATGTTAATCTCATCCCAAAACACCCTCAGAGAAGCACCCAGAATAGTATTTAACCAAATATCTAGGCACTTTGTGACCCAGTTAAGTTGACACATAAAACCAGCCATCATAATAAACAAAATATAAAAAATTTTAAATAAAGCCTGGCTCAGTATTATTGATTTTCTTTCTGTCTCAGGCTCCTATTTGGCTTGGCATGGCACTGCTCTTTTGTCTTACAGTATCTCCTACTTGGCCCAGTGTCACTTGAAGTGCCATTCCCCCAAGATTTGCAATGTGCCCTAGAAGGGTTCAATAAGTGTAGCTTTCAATGTGCCAAGAAAGGGTTCAATAAGTGTACATTTAACAGAGTAATGCAAGCCACTGTGTGTAGGAAAGAAAGATTTTTCCACCACAAGATAAGTGTAATAGCAAACTCAGAACGCCTTTAAATATTCCTTAGGATGTATCATAGAAAAATACATTTATGCTTTGTGGTTAATTTTTAACCCACAGTACTGGGTTTGGAAATGAGTGGAAGCTAATTATTTTCTTCTGTTTTCTATGGGTGTCATTTCAACAGCTGTAACCACGGGAATGGCATATGAAGGATAATGGAAACAGAGTGTTATCAGAATATTTCACATCCTGTTGCATGTAAAAGAATGTTATAGTGCTCCATAAATTAGAAAAGTAAGGTTCAAGGAGTTTAATTAGCTTGGTCTTGGCTGCATGCTTAGCAGGCCGTGGAAACATTACATGGCCATAGTTCTGTCCCACTCCCAACCTGATGATGTTTCCATTACTACCTCTGGGATAATCCTCTCAAATATGCCAAATACCTAGCATTGTTTTCTTGAAATGTACATATATCTGCTTTCAAGAAGTCTAACACAGTAAACAACTAATTTCTAATTTTGATTTGCATACCTACACCAAAATGCAATAGAAGTTATGATTTTTAAATATACATCCAAATGTAAACCAAGTTATTTTCCCAATAAATTAAATGTTACCAGATGTCAACTTAAAATAACCAACTCTTCAATAGCATTGTTCCAATCAGGAAAAGTAACCATAGCAACGTAATTATCAACTTACACAGTTCCTCACCCTTCCATTTTGATTCTGAAAGGCAATTTGGTTGAATTACTTGTTTACGTATTTTTTGCAACCTGGCTTTCTATTCACATTAGCTTCTTATTCAAGTCAAATACCTCTTCCCCCAACCACATATATTCTGACATGAAATCTAAACATCAAATCTTTCTCAAATCTGTACTCTCACTCCTTCCTCACATCTTTGACTGCTGACAGTCATCTCGTTAAGTGTTGTCTCTTCACATGTAAATATGGAGACAAAAATGTGTCAATTTAAAATTCTGGAATATCAACTGACATGTTTTTCTGCAGTATTTCCTGTTACCCTGTGATAATGCCCATTTGGAACTAGACCACGAGGCATCCGTTGCTTCAAGGAAATGCTTTTCCAAAATGAATGGTAAAGAACTAAGTAAAACAGATAAATAGTGACTTTGAAGTCTTAAAACTTGAGGTCCAGGCATAAGACACAAAGGTCTGGATATGACCCCTGCAAACCTGCCAGGGACTGACAATGAGTGAGAATGCTGTAAAGGATTTCAGTTTAAAAAACAGACGACAATGCAACATCCCTATGCGCCCAGTAAGATCAACTGCCCAGAACCTAACACCCTCAGCCGAAAGGCTGCAGCAGACGCCAGGAATGAGCTGTTACCAGACTTTACCCAATTAACTGAAATTACATCTCCCATACTAGTGGAAAGTGATTCAAAGTATTTTGAAAGTAAATACGGAACAAATAAAGCTGCATTTATTATATACCTAAGCATATCTAAACTTATAACTTAGTATTTGAATCTCTAATAGTTAATACCCCTACAGTCGTTATGAAGATAAAGTGAGATAAAAACTAAGGCTTCTTTAATTCTTGGATGTCCACATTTCTGTCTCTCATCATAGTTTATATTCACAACTGAAACTACCTCTTTATTAGCTGACTCACAGCCCTCATACAGTGGCCAGAGTCACATTTCTAAAGTGCACTAACCTTATGACTATCTTCCTTAAAATCATTCAAGGTAAAGAAAAATACTGGCGGAGCAAGATGGCCGAATAGGAACAGCTCCAGTCTCCAACTCCCAGCGCAAGCGACACAGAAGACTGGTGATTTCTGCATTTTCAACTGAGGTACTGGGTTCATCTCACTAGGGAGTGCCAGACAATCGGTGCTGGTCAGCTGCTGCAGCCTGACCAGCAAGAGTTGAAGCAGGGCGAGGCATTGCCTCACCTGGGAAGTGCAAGGAGGAACGGAATCCCTTTTCCTAGCCAGGGGAACTGAGACACACAACACCTGGAAAATCGGGTAACTCCCACTCCAATACTGCACTTTAAGTAAACAGGCACACCAGGAGATTATATCCCACACCTGGCTGGGAGGGTCCCACGCCCACGGAGGGTCCCTCATTGCTAGCACAGCAGTCTGTGATCTACTGGCAAGGCAGCAGTGAGGCTGGGGGAGGGGCGCCCGCCATTGCTGAGGCTTGAGTAGGTAAACAAAGCCGCTGGGAAGCTCCAACTGGGTGGAGCTCACAGCAGCTCAAGGAAACCTGCCTGTCTCTGGAGACTCCACCTCTGGGGAAAGGGCACAGTAAACAATAACAAACGCAGCAGAAACCTCTGCAGACGCAAACCACTCTGTCTGACAGCTTTGAAGAGAGCAGTGGATCTCCCAACACAGAGGTTGAGATCTGAGAAGGGACAGACTCCCTGCTCAAGTGGGTCCCTGACCCCTGAGTAGCCTAACTGGGAGACATCTCCCACTAGGGGCAGTCTGACACCCCACACCTCACAAGGTGGAGTACACCTCTGAGAGGAAGCCTCCAAAGCAAGAATCAGACAGGTACACTCGCTGTTCAGCAATATTCTAGCTTCTGCAGCCTCTGCTGCTGATACCCAGGCAAACAGGGTCTGGAGTGGACCTCAAGCAATCTCCAACAGACCTACAGCTGAGGGTCCTGACTGTTAGAAGGAAAACTATCAAACAGCAGACACCTACACCAAAACCCCATCAGTATGTCACCATCATCAAAGACCAGAGGCAGATAAAACCACAAAGATGGGGAAAAAGCAGGGCAGAAAAGCTGGAAATTCAAAAAATAAGAGCACATCTCCCCCGGCAAAGGAGCGCAGCTCATCGCCAGCAACGGATCAAAGCTGGACGGAGAATGACTTTGACAAGATGAGAGAAGAAGGCTTCAGTCCATCAAACTTCTCAGAGCTAAAGGAGGAATTACGTACCCAGCGCAAAGAAACTAAAAATCTTGAAAAAAAAGTGGAAGAATTGATGGCTAGAGTAATTAATGCAGAGAAGGTCATAAACGAAATGAAAGAGATGAAAACCATGACACGAGAAATACGTGACAAATGCACAAGCTTCAGTAACCGACTCAATCAACTGGAAGAAAGAGTATCAGCGATTGAGGATCAAATGAATGAAATGAAGCGAGAAGAGAAACCAAAAGAAAAAAGAAGAAAAAGAAATGAACAAAGCCTGCAAGAAGTATGGGATTATGTAAAAAGACCAAATCTATGTCTGATTGGGGTGCCTGAAAGTGAGGGGGAAAATGGAACCAAATTGGAAAACACTCTTCAGAATATCATCCAGGAGAACTTCCCCAACTTAGTAGGGCAGGCCAACATTCAAATCCAGGAAATACAGAGAACGCCACAAAGATACTCCTCGAGAAGAGCAACTCCAAGACACATAATTGCCAGATTCGCCAAAGTTGAAATGAAGGAAAAAATCTTAAGGGCAGCCAGAGAGAAAGGTCGGGTTACCCACAAAGGGAAGCCCATCAGACTAACAGCAGATCTCTCAGCAGAAACTCTACATGCCAGAAGAGAGTGGGGGCCAATATTCAACATTCTTAAAGAAAAGAATTTTAAACCCAGAATTTCATATCCAGCCAAACTAAGTTTCATAAGTGAAGGAGAAATAAAATCCTTTACAGATAAGCAAATGCTTAGAGATTTTGTCACCACTAAGCCTGCCTTACAAGAGACCCTGAAGGAAGCACTAAACATGGAAAGGAACAACCGGTACCAGCCATTGCGAAAACATGCCAAAATGTAAAGACCATCAAGGCTAGGAAGAAACTGCATCAACTAACGAGCAAAATAACCAGTTAATATCATAATGGCAGGATCAAGTTCACACATAACAATATTAACCTTAAATGTAAATGGACTAAATGCTCCAATTAAAAGACACAGACTGGCAAACTGGATAAAGAATCAAGACCCATCAGTCTGCTGTATTCAGGAGACCCATCTCACATGCAGAGACATACATAGGCTCAAAATAAAGGGATGGAGGAAGATTTACCAAGCAAATGGAGAACAAAAAAAAGCGGGGGTTGCAATACTAGTCTCTGATAAAACAGGCTTTAAACCATCAAAGATCAAAAGAGACAAAGAAGGCCATTACATAATGGTAAAGGGATCAATTCAACAGGAAGAGCTACTATCCTAAATATATATGCACCCAATACAGGAGCACCCAGATTCATAAAGCAAGTCCTTAGAGACTTACAAAGAGACTTAGACTCCCATACAATAATAATGGGAGACTTCAACACTCCACTGTCAACATTAGACAGATCAAGGAGACAGAAAGTTAACAAGGATATCCAGGAATTGAACTCATCTTTGCAGCAAGCAGACCTAATAGACATCTATAGAACTCTCCACCCCAAATCAACAGAATATACATTCTTCTCAGCACCACATCGCACTTACTCCAAAATTGACCACATAATTGGAAGTAAAGCACTCCTCAGCAAATGTACAAGAACACAAATTATAACAAACTATCTCTCAGACCACAGTCCAATCAAACTAGAACTCAGGACTAAGAAACTCAATCAAAACCACTCAACTACATGGAAACTGAACAACCTGCTCCTGAATGACTACTGGGTACATAACGAAATGAAGGCAGAAATAAAGATGTTCTTTGAAACCAATGAGAACAAAGATACAACATACCACAATCTCTGGGACACATTTAAAGCGGTGTGTAGAGGGAAATTTGTAGCACTAAATGCCCACAAGAGAAAGCAGGAAAGATCTAAAATTGACACTCTAACATCACAGTTAAAAGAACTAGAGAAGCAAGAGCAAACACATTCGAAAGCTAGCAGAAGGCAAGAAATAACTAAGATCAGAGCAGAACTGAAGGAGATAGAAACACAAAAAACCCTCCAAAAAATCAATGAATCCAGGAGCTGGTTTTTGAAAAGATCAACAAAATTGACAGACCGCTAGCAAGACTAATAAAGAAGAAAAGAGAGAAGAATCAAATTGACGCAATAAAAAATGATAAAGGGGATATCACCACCGACCCCACAGAAATACAAACTACCATCAGAGAATACTATAAACACCTCTATGCAAATAAACTGGAAAATCTAGAAGAAATGGATAATTTCCTGGACACTTATACTCTTCCAAGACTAAACCAGGAAGAAGTTGAATCCCTGAATAGACCAATAGCAGGCTCTGAAATTGAGGCAATAATTAATAGCCTACCAACCAAAAAAAGTCCAGGACCAGATGGATTCACAGCCGAATTCTACCAGAGGTACAAGGAGGAGCTGGTACCATTCCTTCTGAAATTATTCCAAACAATAGAAAAAGAGGAAATCCTCCCTAACTCATTTTATGAGGCCAACATCATCCTGATACCAAAGCCTGGCAGAGACACAACAAAAAAAGAGAATTTTAGGCCAATATCCCTGATGAACATCGATGCAAAAATCCTCAATAAAATACTGGCAAACCGGATTCAGCAGCACATCAAAAAGCTTATCCACCATGATCAAGTGGGCTTCATCCCTGGGATGCAAGGCTGGTTCAACATTCGCAAATCAATAAACATAATCCAGCATATAAACAGAACCAAAGACAAGAACCACATCATTATCTCAATAGATGCAGAAAAGGCGTTTGACAAAATTCAAGAGCCCTTCCTGCTAAAAACACTCAATAAATTCGGTATTGATGGAACGTACCTCAAAATAATAAGATCTATTTATGACAAACCCACAGCCAATATCATACTGAATGGGCAAAAACTGGAAAAATTCCCTTTGAAAACTGGCACAAGACAGGGATGCCCTCTCTCACCACTCCTATTCAACATAGTGTTGGAAGTTCTGGCTAGGGTAATCAGGCAAGAGAAAGAAATCAAGGGGATTCAGTTAGGAAAAGAAGAAGTCAAATTGCCCCTGTTTGCAGATGACATGATTGTATATTTAGAAAACCCCATTGTCTCAGCCCAAAATCTCCTTAAGCTGATAAGCAACTTCAGCAAAGTCTCAGGATACAAAATTAATGTGCAAAAATCACAAGCATTCTTATACACCAGTAACAGACACACAGAGAGCCAAATCATGAATGAACTTCCATTCACCATTGCTTCAAAGAGAATAAAATACCTAGGAATCCAACTTACAAGGGATGTAAAGGACCTCTTCAAGGAGAACTACAAACCACTGCTCAGTGAAATAAAAGAGGACACAAACAAATGGAAGAACATACCATGCTCATGGATAGGAAGAATCAATATCGTGAAAATGGCCATACTGCCCAAGGTGATTTATAGATTCAATGCCATCCCCATTAAGCTACCAATGAGTTTCTTCACAGAATTGGAAAAACCTGCTTTAAAGTTCATATGGAACCAAAAAAGAGCCCGCATCTCCAAGACAATCCTAAGTCAAAAGAACAAAGCTGGAGGCATCACGCTACCTGACTTCAAACTATACTACAAGGCTACAGTAACCAAAACAGCATGGTACTGGTACCAAAACAGAGATATACACCAATGGAACAGAACAGAGTCCTCAGAAATAAGACCACACATCTACAGCCATCTGATCTTTGACAAACCTGAGAGAAACAAGAAATGGGGAAAGGATTCCCTATTTAATAAATGGTGCTGGGAAAATTGGCTAGCCATAAGTAGAAAGCTGAAACTGGATCCTTTCCTTACTCCTTATACGAAAATTAATTCAAGATGGATTAGAGACTTAAATGTTAGACCTAATATCATAAAAATCCTAGAGGAAAACCTAGGTAGAACCATTCAGGACATAGGCATGGGCAAAGACTTCATGTCTAAAACACCAAAAGCAACGGCAGCAAAAGTCAAAATTGACATATGGGATCTCATTAAACTAAAGAGCTTCTACACAGCAAAAGAAACTACCATCAGAGTGAACAGGCAACCTACAGAATGGGAGAAAATTTTTGCAATCTACTCATCTGATAAAGGGCTAATATCCAGAACCTACAAAGAACTCAAACAAATTTACAAGAAAAAAACAAACAACCCCATCAAAAAGTGGGCAAAGGATATGAACAGACATTTCTCAAAAGAAGACATTCATACAGCCAACAGACACATGAAAAAATGCTCATCATCACTGGCCATCAGAGAAATGCAAATCAAAACCACAATGAGATACCATCTCACACCAGTTAGAATGGCGATCATTAAAAAGTCAGGAAACAACAGGTGCTGGAGCAGATGTGGAGAAATAGAAACACTTTTACACTGTTGGTGGGATTGTAAACTAGTTCAACCATTATGGAAAACAGTATGGCGATTCCTCAAGGATCTAGAACTAGATGTACCATATGACCCAGCCATCCCATTACTAGGTATATACCCAAAGGATTATAAATTATGCTGCTATAAAGACACATGCACACGTATGTTTATTGTGGCACTATTCACAATAGCAAAGACTTGGAATCAACCCAAATGTCCATCAGTGACAGACTGGATTAAGAAAATGTGGCACATATACACCATGGAATACTATGCAGCCATAAAAAAGGATGAGTTTGTGTCCTTTGTAGGGACATGGATGCAGCTGGAAACCATCATTCTCAGCAGACTGTCACAAGAACAGAAAACCAAACACCGCATGTTCTCACTCATAGGTGGGAACTGAACAATGAGATCACTTGGACTCGGGAAGGGGAACATCACACACCGGGGCCTATCATGGGGAGGGGGAGGGGGGAGGGATTGCACTGGGAGTTATACCTGATGTAAATGACGAGTTGATGGGTGCTGACGAGTTGATGGGTGCAGCACACCAACATGGCACAAGTACACATATGTAATAAACCTGCACGTTATGTACATGTACCCTAGAACTCAAAGTATAATAATAAAAAAATAAATAAATAAAATAAAATTCTTAAATAAAAAAAAAAGAAAAGAAAAATACTTACTTCCTGTCCCATTTCATGTCCCGATATTTGCCCATGTGCTGAGCCAGCTTCAAGACACTGAAATTCTTGCCATTGTCCTAATCCACAATTTCACACCTAGCTGCCTCTGTCAGTCTCATCTCTGTCTGTCTGCAGCACAAACACATAGAAATCCCTCATTTACCCAGAGACTTTCTTCCATGCCTTATGATTTCTCTCAAATATCATCTCCCCTAAGAGTCAATGAAGAAAACCCCTTCCTCCAGGATGGACCTTAATCAGTGTCCCTGTGCTATCCTTGGATCAATACTGTCTTCAATTATAAACTCAAAACATTGTGTTGCTGGGGTTTTTGTAAATTACTTTAATGACTCCTTTGCCAGATTATAAGCCTCATAAACATAAAGGACAAAATGTTAACCATTTTTTTAATTATTTTTATTTTTATAGACTTAGGGGGTACAGGTAGAGGTGTGTTACATGAATGTATTGCATAGTGATGACGACTGAGCATTACTTTTTTTTTTTTTTTTTTTTTTTTTTTTGGCAGGTTGCTGGGGTTGGAACAGATCACCTTAATCCCATCAGGGACTGCCTTGGCCTGAGGTCAGTTTTCAGACTTTTAAAGGCTCAGCCTACCTTTCTTTCATCCCTGCTTCTAAGGTATAGTCCTCCAGGGGTCCCATGGTGTGAGGTTTGTACCAATGAACTTCTTCCTTGTGTTGGTCCTGAAACCATGAGATTTGTCTTTTAGAACCAGGAGATTTTCAAAAGCTCCAGTTAGATTTTTAGCAGGCTTAGTTTCTTAAATGTTCATCCACTGTAGATTAATAATCAGCAAATCTATAAACAAGAAACAAGTTCAGAAGGTACCAAATTTACTCCTAATAAATATAAGAAAAAGACCAGTGAAAATTAGATTTAGATCCGATTCTCATTCATCAAATCAGTAAAACTTCCAGATGTTTGACAAAACTCATGGTGAAGCTGTGATGAAACAGGCAGAGTCGTATATTGTATAATAGAATAAGTAGGATATTTTTGCAGTATCTATAAAACTCTCTCTCTCTCTCTCTCTCTCACACACACACACACACACACACACACACACACCCCACAGAAACACTTTGAACCAGAAATCGCCTTCTAGGAATCTACCCAGATGGTAAATTCTGTAAATATGAAGCATTATGTGAACAAGGTCATGTTCTATGTCACAGTTTACAAAGCAGAAGACAGGAAACAACTCCAATGCCTTTGGTAAGGAACTGCTTGTATATGTGGTATATTCACACAATGACGTATCACTCAGCTGTAAGAAAAAATGAGCAAAAATTCTACGTATTGAAATAGAGATAGTCCCAGGCTGTATTTTAAAGTACACAGCAGTGAAAATTGAATCCTTTCTGTGTTGTAGTAGAAACAAAAGTACAAACGCAGCTAGTAATATATTTTTGCAAAAAGAAATTCTGGGTAAATGAAGAAGGAAATAGCATGGGAGTCAAAGTGGGGTGGAGGGTAAAGGGATGGGAATGAAACTTCTCTGAGTGTACCTTGTTTTGAATGCAATATTTTATGTGATCAAAAAATCACTTTAGATCAAAAAGGAAAAAAGAAAGCTATAAAATAAAAAAAACTGAAACAAATGAATCTACATCTATGAACTTGGTAATATAATCATATAGAAAATAATTGTTTCAAGATGTTGTGGAACAGAGTGCTCTGACTGCACATGTTTACATTCTTAGAGGGATCTATTCAGGATACAAGGAAAAGTGCAAAGAAAACCAAAGTCTCTTTTGGTGATTTTAATAGTAGCATTATTATAATTTTTAAAATATACATATTGTGATGATTATATAAAAATGGCAATGTGTGAAACACCCAGATTTTTCAGTGTAGGAAGGAAATAATATCAAAGAAATTCCATAAAATATACCACTTGGTTAAATTTTAATTGGAAATATGAATATATATATATTATTTTTCTTATATAAATTATACATATCTATCTATCTATATATATATATTTCCTAGCTCCATAGAATGAACGTGGAAACAATGTCATCCCAATATCAATCAATTCAGATCTTGGCTTCTAAATAATATTCTTTACTAACAGGAATCAAGCAAGAGAATTACAAGATAAGCTTTGGATATTTTGGACCAGAAATCAAAGAAATGTTCTAAGAAACAAGTAAGTCCAAAGGATAATTTATTATCACCTACCTTCTCATACAACACAAAAGGCAATTTATTGCATGAACAATACAATTTTCTCGCCAAAAATATGTAATTTGAGTCTAATAAGGTCCTCAGGTTTAACTTCAAGTTTCTGGAAAATAAAGGAGATACAAGAAAAAAATAAATTACAGTCCAAGTAATTTACATACACAAACAAAATAAAGCGTATACAGCAAAATTTTAACAATTGTTGAAGCTAGATGGTAAGTAAATGGGTGTTTGTTTTATTATTTCTTCAACTTTTCTGTAGTTTTGAAATATTTTATAATAAACACTTGGGGAAAAAAATGTCCTCCCATTGATTCTGTCTCACTGCAACTTGTGGTAGAAGCTGCTGGCTAATGCCCATGGGTTGCGAAAGTGGAGACACACTGTAGCACCACAAATGCATCTGTTCTGACAGCAGAGAACTGGAAATCCCATAGAGACAACCCTTTCTCTTTGTTCCAGCCCTGGGTAATCTTTTCACCGTCTAGAGCAGGGGTGTCCAATCTTTTGATTTCCCTGGGCCACCTTGGAAGAAGAATTGTCTTGGGCCACAGATAAAATACACTAATACTAATTATAGCTGATGAGCTAAAAAAAAAAAAAAAAAAAAAAATTGCAAAAAAAACCTAATAATATTTTAAGAAAGTTTATGAATTTGTGTTGGGCCACATTCAGAGCTGTCCTGGGTTACATGAGGCCTATAGTCCATGGGTTGGACAAGCTTGATCTAGAGAGAAAGCATCCCAGCTCATGTTTCTGCATGGCTATGTTTCCATTGATCCTTGTTACTTGCAGGACAAAAACCCAAACCTGGAACTGAAACAGAACACTGAAACACAATTTGGCCACTAGATTATACCTCTTTTCCATGTGGCCACGCTCTCTACATGGTGCTATAACCAATGGCTAAAATTCCCTCTCTTCCCTGAAACGCCCTGCTCCTCCACACAGTGATGTTTCTGCCCATGCTTGCTAATATGGTGAAAAGTCCTTTCCTATTCCCCAAAGATTATTCCTCTTTAACATTCAAAATTTATGGAGAATGTCTCTGCTTGATTCTGTGTACCTATTAGGTAGCACTGTCATTTGCATTTAACAACAAACTTATCTCTCTACTTTCTGGCATCTAGTATTAGGTCAGGCACATCCATGCCCATTGCTTTAATTCTGTTATATTCAACAAATATTTATCTAGTAAGTGGCAGACAAGCACCAGGCTAACGATTGGTGACTGTCAACAAAAATGAACGAGAAGATGGCCTCAAACCTGGCCCAGAAAATCACACGTGGAATCCTCATTACTATAACTATAAAACAGAAAGCCAAATGCCTCACTATGGCATTTTGTGAGTACAGCAATGCTTCACTTCTTCAAACACTCACAATTGCCACATCCATGATTTCTCAACTGCATGTGAGATTCATATGCAGATGCCTCAAGTGTGGCAGCAAGTGATGACCTGAAATCAAGGCAATTGGGCAAAAATGGCATTCAGGCTGGGTGCAGTGGCTCACGCCTATAATCCCAGCACACTGGGATTACGAGACCAGCCTGACCAACATGGTGAAACTCCATCTCTACTAAAAATACAAAAAAATTAGCCAGGCATGGTGGTGCACACCTGTAATCCCAGGTACTCAGGAGTCTGAGGCAGGAGAATTGCTTGACCCAAGAGGCGGAGGTTGCAGTGAGCCGAGCTCGTGCCACTGCACTCCAGCCTGGGCGACAGAGAGAGACTGTCAAAAAAGAAAAAAAAAAAGCATTCAAAGCTACCGCAATTGAATGTTGCTCCTCTAAAGAAAAGCCTTCCATCTTGTAGCAATTCTGATTTGTTCAGATATAATGCTTCCTTTAAGAACACAGAAAATAAAAAAAAAATGTGCTTATTCAGGGACACAGATGAAGCTGGAAGCCATGATTCTCAGCAAACTAATGCAGCAACAGAAAACCAAACACTGTGTGTTCTTACTCATAAGTGGGAGTTGAGCAATGAGAACACAGGGATAGTGGGAGGGGAACATCACACACCTGGGTCTGTCGGGGGCTGGAAGGCAAGGGAAGGGAGACCATAAGGACAAATATCTAGTGCATGTGGGGCTTAAAACCTAGATGATGGGTTGATAAGTGCAAAAAACCACCATGGCACATGTATTTCTATGTAACAAACTTGCGCATTCTGTGCATGTATCCCAGAACTTAAAGTAAAATAAAATAATTTTTTAATGTGTTTATTATATCAACAAACACAATAGGCACTGAAATTCGTAAGCATAACAATTTTTGGTCTTGTTTTCACAGCCATATTCCTTCCTTCCTGAAATGTCTTGGGCATAACAATTTTCATTGTTCTAACCAAGAAATGTTGAAAGTTTAGAGCTGTTTCACTTCACATTATCCAGATGGCATTTTCCCAACTCATCGCCTCCCACTGATTTTTTTTGGATGATCTCTTTGCACTATAGTACTGAAAGTGGTATGTAAGAAGGTCTTCTGTTGTTGGAGATAAGACATGGAAAGGACAGGTACAAAAGTGTTCAACGAAAGTCTAAATTATTGGTTTTTACATGTGTTTATTTCTAATCAAAGCAACTAAAAGAACAAGTATTTTAAAGCAAATATGAATGTAACAGATAGATGATGACAGACAGTTAGATAGACAAGTGGATAAATAGGTGTATTGATAGATATATGGATAGATAAATAGATAGATAGATAGATAGATAGATAGATAGATAGATAGATAGATAGGCAGATAGAGAGAGAGAGAGAGAGATAGGCAGATAGATAGATAGATAGATAGACGGGCAGATAGAGAGAGAGATAGATAGATAGATAGATAGATAGATAGATAGATAGATAGATAGGCAGATAGAGAGATAGAGAGAGAGAGAGAGAGAGAGATAGATAGACGGGCAGATAGAGAGAGAGAGAGAGAGATAGAGAGAGAGATAGATATATAGATAGATAGATAGATAGATAGATAGATAGATAGATAGATAGACAGACAGATAGATAGATAGGCAGATAGATAGATAGATAGATAGATAGATAGATAGATAGATAGATAGATAGATAGATAGGCAGATAGATAGATAGATAGGCAGATAGATAGATAGATAGATAGATAGATAGATAGATAGATAGATAGATAGATAGATAGATAGGCAGATAGATAGATAGATAGATAGATAGATAGATAGATAGATAGATAGATAGATAGATAGATAGATAGATAGATAGATAGATAATACAGACATATGGACAGGTAGAAAAATGAATAAATGGATAGATAGCTCTGACACAGGCAGACCATAATAAAGGATTTAATACAAATAAACTCTAGAAATAGAGAAATAAATTATTAACTCAGCAAGGAGAAATAATGGAAGGCTTATAAGACTTTTTGGTGCCTCTTTACATTCAGTGTAACAAGATCTATGCTGTAGAAATAGTAAAAACATAAAGAAGATGATTGTGATTAGGAACATTGGTTTTGAAATACTTAGAGCCACCTGTTATTTTAGGGCTACTCACAGGCCAAATTTTGTTCCAAGCCACAGCCTTGATCAAAAGGTAGAATTCCAAAACATTGCAGGAAAACAGTTAGCAGGAAATCAAATGTCACTCTCTAGTTTCAAAATAACAATGCAATTAAAAGAAGCAATGAGGGAAAAGGGGGCTTTTGTGTCTAGCTTTGCTTTGCTTTGTTTTCCAATGATAGTACCAAAACACAAAATATCCAAAAAGAAGATGTGCCTAATTTCCATAACAGGACCCAAGAAACTGTGGAATTCAGTATTTAAACTAGAGATTTTAGAAGCTCAAGCAAAGGTTTCTGTGGGACTTCTTGTTTTGAGGTTGGCCTAGTTTTTGTCATAGCCTCCCCAGCTCCACCTCACCCTCAAACCACCAGACTCTGAGGACAAGCCAGGCCATGCTGGGAAGCCTTAAGGGGAGAATTGGTACAGCACCAGAGAATGTGGTTAATAAGTCCATTTTCTTGCTGACCCCACTCTTTATAAATGAAATTCAAGCAGGTAACAGCAGGAAATTGAAGAGAGGTTCCAAATTCTGAGGTCTGACAGACAGCCACAAATAAATCTAGTAGCCTAGTAGAGAAAAGGGCAAAGACAGAAACAGGATAACTTGGGGAGAAAAATCAGAATGAGGGCCCCAACTCTAATAAGCCATGTCTAGAGGACAATTCGGTCTTAGTTACCAAAACAAGAAAATTGTTCTTAAGAAGATATTAAGAACAAAATAATAATAAATACCAGGCTTTTTAATGAGTAGTTCCAGCTTCTGCTCCTTAATCCTTCAAGGAAACCATCATTAAACTCACATTCCATATGTGAAACACTGAGCGGCAGAGAGTTAAAGTGATGTACACAGCTGGCAGAGGTAGGACCAGGATTCAGTCTTAGCTCTGACTCCAGCATTGCTGCCCTTTCTCTTGTGAAACTTTGACACTTAAGAAGTTGCGTATGTGTGTGACCATGGGGATGCCTATGCATGCATATGTAGAACTACATGCATGTGCACATGTCCATACATGTGTATTTCAGTGTATTACCATGTGAATATAAATCAAACTCCAGTTCAGCAATTTACAGAGACATGCTGAAATTGTTATAGAATAATCAGAAGAGACTCATATAAAGCCAAACTTCCTGCGTTTGCCAATTAGTAATTGTGCTATCTTGGACAAGTCCTTAAAATTCTTGGTGACTCAGTCTATATGCCATAAAAAGAAGATAATACTAGTACCAATATTACTAGATTTTCTGATTACATGATTTTATGTATCTAAAATGCTTATGACTTTCCGTAGCCAGTTATCTTTGTTATATAACTGTTATCTATTTTTATTACTCATATGTTTCATTGGAAAGTGGCTTACTATTTCCTTCTTAATTTTTCATTGTTTCATTGTTCACAGCTTTCTATTTTCCATAAAGGACTTCCAACAGGTTTTGTAATCCAAATTTATCTAAAGCTATAAAGCATTCAACTATATTTCAGAATAGGAATCTCGGCTGTGTTACCCAGAAAAAGACTTCTTCACAGTTGAACACAGACAGGACAACATGATCCAACTGACATAGCACTATGAGGTTACGCTATTATGGGTTAATTTTCACTCAGCAAAAATGGGTGGCGGTCACAGGTAGAGAAAGGATTGTTCATGCAAGATCTTCAGTGGTCATTTGAGCGCATGTGCTCAGAATGTCTTCCCAAGGCTCTGGCCACACTCACAACTGACCCACAGCAGTTACAGGCCATTGAGTTGAGTTTCAACAATACAAATTCTCTCATATGTGTGGTTCCAGGGTCCAGTCTATCAACTTTTCTCTCTAGCTCATAAAACCTTGCCAAGCCTATTTTCTACTCAATTAACTATTTACTATTTTCAGTTTCTCAATAATCCAACACATTTCAACAGCTCAGTCTCAATATTTTTCCACATGTGCATTCAAACAGTGGGATTCCTGGCAATCTGAGAAGGATTTGTTGAAAACTCACAATAAATTGGGTCCAGCTTTTCAGCATTAAAATAAATCTCAGCCAGTAGAAAACCATATTCCAAGCAAAAGTGAGTTTTGTGATTTTCAGAATGAAAATCATTTTTACACAGAACAACCAGATCCAGGCGCTCAGAAGAATGCCATAAATTGACTGAGCAAAAGCCATGTAAATAAAGGCAATTAATGCAGACACATTGTCCAATCTGCCACAAGCTTAACACCTGTCTCTTGTGGAAAGGCCTATTTGGTGTCCTCCACCACACACACATGCAATGTACGCACATAAATGCATGTGCTATTACATATGCTTGCATGCATACACATGTGCACACGCCAGTAAGGAAGGGACAATAGACCTTCCTAGGACATGCTCCTTGTAGATAGTTTATTGTTTTCCCAGGTCACCTCTTATTCTCCCATCTCTTCTACAGTAGTTGTACAAAAAGCCTCAAAAACAATTTTCACATTTTTCTCAGAGACAAAAGCTATTAGTAGGTTGGGCCATATAAAATTGCCATTTTTGTAGCTAAAAGTAGCTAAAAATAAGCAATTTAATATGACTCAACATTATGTTGCTTACTTTTATTTATCAAAATATCATTTATATACAGCAAAATGCACAGCACTTAAACATATAGATTGATAAGTTTAACAAATGCATTACCTGTGTAGTTAAGATGCAAGTCAACATATAAACATTTCCATCTTCTCATAAAACTTCCTTGTGCCTTTTTCCAGTCAACCTCCTGCCATCCACAACCACCTGTATGATTTTTATCAACATAGATTAGCTTTGCTGTTCTAGGCCTTCACATAATAAAATAATGCTGATTCTTTCATGTCTGGCTTTTTAATTCAGCATAATATTCCTGAGATTTGTTGATGTTGCTGTACATGTTAGTAGTCATTCCTGCATGCTGCTGAGCAACATTCTGTGGAATGAGCAAACCATAGCTTCTTTATGCTCCTATCAGCAGGTATCTAGATTGTATACAGTTTGAGGCCACTATGTGAAAAGAAAACAGAGAGTGCTACGAACATGCTTAAATGCATCTTTATGTATACAAATGTCATCACTTTTCTACAGAAAATACCTAGAATTGGATTGTTATGTTTTTAAAAAATACTTCATTGACCAAAGCAGCTCACCAATTTTCCAAAGTAATTCTATATTCTCATTAGTACTATATTCAACTTGCAAGTGCTGGACATATTCACCAACATAAAGTGTTATCGATCTTCATCATTTTAGTTACTTTAGTGGGTGTGAAGTGGTATCTAATCGCATTCCCTTCATGAAGAACAATATTGAGCACTATTCATGTATATAGTCGCCATTTCTATTTCTTCTGGTAGTCCATTGAATTGAGATTCATAACCTAGTTAATTGGTTTCTGCATATGACTAGACGAGTAATGTGTAAATTGTGTAAATTCAGGAACTGAAAGTGGGAGAATCCCTATTTCACACATGAAGTAAAAAAATCAAAAGGGAGTCTGCAGAGCAAAAATTACAATAAAATAAAGTAGGAATCAGATGGGACACTAGCAATGTAGGGATGCTGAACTTCTGTTGCGTGTTAGGTTCCATTCCCGAGTTTCAGCTGTTTCACTGAGTGTGTGTTCTGATCCACAGTAAGCTTCTTTTCCTTGCTTAAGCAAGCTCAAATTGGTTTCTGTTATGTTCAGTCAAAAGCAACTTGAATAATGCCAAAATTGTCTGACTAATAAATTTTTAAGTGTTTTGCAAGTATTTGGAGTTGTAGAAAGACCTCCTTTATTTAAAGAAAATTAAACCTATTAAAGTATTAAATTAAGCATTAATTATTAAGCCTATTAAACACGTACCCACATACACACCTCAGTAGCTTTCTAATTATTTTTGAGAAAATATTCAAAGATGTCCCTTTGGTAAATCTTTCAGAAAAAAATAAATTATCTAAACATAAATATGATAAAAAATGAGGAGGTTGAAAAATCTTTACAGTTTCTGTATATGTGTGTTTTTAAAAATATTTTATGTGTACTCGATAATTTTATGGTGCCATAGGAAAATTTTGCAAACTTTGATTTTTATTTAATTTCTTTATCTACTTGCCTTTCGTGTCTTACCATTTTCTTGTTTTATTGCGTTAGCTAGAATGTCCAGTGTGATGTTGAATACAAGTGGTGAGAGAGGACGTCCTTGCTTTGTTCCCACTCTTAGAAAGGAATTACCTAGTTTCTCACCATCATATAGTTTTTCTTCTATGGTCTACTGTTGTGATAAATTACAATAATTGATTTTTGAACACTTAACCAACCTTGCATACCTGGAACAAATCTCACTTATTCATGGTGTATAGCTCTTTGTATACATTCTTGAATTCCATTTTAAGTATTTTGTTAAACATTTTTACATGTGGGTTTATGAGAGATATCAGTCTGTAGTTTTTCTTTCTTGTAATATCTTTGTCTAGAGTTGGTATTAGGGTAATTCCAGCCTCATAGAATGAGTTAGAAAGCTTTCTGTCTGCTTTATTTATTTTTTTTGTAGAGAATTAGTATCAATTCTTTCGTAAATGTTTGGTAGACTCCCACAATAAAAACATCTGGACCTGGTGCTTTGTTTTGAAAGGTTTATAATTTTTTAATTTAATCTGTTTAACATATACAGCCTATTTTTCTTTTCTTTTCTTTTTTTTTTTTTTTTTTTTTTTTTGAGACGGAGTCTCAGTGTGATGCCCAGGCTGGAGTGCAGTGCCACGATCTCCGCTCACTGCAAGCTCCACCTCCTGGGTTCACACCATTCTCCTGCAGCTGGGATTACAGGTGCCCAACACCCTGCCCGGCTAATTTTTTGTGTTTTTAGTAGAGACTGGGTTTCACCGTGTTAGCCAGGATGGTCTTGATCTCCTGATCCCATGATCTGCCCTCCTCAGCCTCCCAAAGTGCTGGGATTGCATATATAGCCTATTTAGCTATTAGTAATTCATGTTTTCTCTCTTTTTTTCTTGGTTACCCTGGCTAGGGTTTTATCAGTTGTGTTGATGTTTTCAGAAAACCAGCTTTTAGCTTTGTTGATTTTCTCTATTGTGTTTCTGTTTTCAATTCCATTTATTTCTGCTCTGATTTTTATTATTTATGTTCTTTTTACTTTGGATATAATTTACTCTCTTTTTCTCTAGCTTCCTAAGGTGGAAACTTAGATTATTGATTTTAGATCTTTCTTCTTCTCTAATTTTTGTATTCATTTCAATAAATTTCTCTCTAAGTACTGTTTTCACTTCATTCCATGAATTTTAATAGGTTGTGTCTTCATTTAGTTCAAAACATTTTTAAATTTCTCTTGAGAGTTATTTGATTCATATGTTATTTAGAAGTGTGTTCTCTTATCTTCCAGGATTCTGAGATTTTTTCAATCTATCTTTTTGTTATTGATTTCTCCTTTAGTACTATTAAAGTCTGAGTGTTCTCTTTGTATGATTTCTATTCTTTTAAATTTTGTTTGGGTTTGTTTTACGGCCCAGAACGTGGTCTATCATGGTGAATGTTTTACATAAGCTTGAGAAGAATGTGTTTTCTGCTGTTGCTTGATAAATTAGTCTATAAATGTCAGTTAGGTCCAGTTGATTTATGATAGTGATCAGTTCAGCTATGTCCTTAGTAATTTTCCATTAGATTTGTCAGTTGCAGATGGGGGTGTTGCAGTTTCCAACTATAATAGTGAATTTGTCTATTTCTCCTTGCAATGGTGTCACTTTTCCCTCATGTAAACTGATACTCTGTTATTCGACAGAATTGTTATGTCTTCTTGGAAAAATGACTCCCTTTATTATTACATAATGCCCTTATGTACCCCTGATAATCTTATCTGCTCTGCCATCTACTTTGACTGAAATTAATATACCTATTCTATCTTTCTTTTGATTAGTGTTAGCATCATATCTTTCTCCTTCTCTTTATATTAGTCTATTTATGTCATTACATTTAAAGTGTATGTCTTCAGACAACATACAGGTGAATCTTATTTTTTAATCCTTTGTAGCCGTCTCTGTCTTTTAATCGGTATATCTAGATTATTGGCCTTTTAAAGTTGATATAAATATCTTTTTTAAAAGATTGTAATATAAAATGTTGATATAGGTTAATATCTTCTATACATGTAACTGGGTTTTATATACTGGCCTGTTCTTTCTTCTTTTTAAGGGGTGTAGTGGGGGGAGGTCTTCTACTCTTTTTCTGTCTTTTCTGGTTTTAATTGACCCATCATTTTAAATGATTCCATTTTCTCTCCTTAGCATATAAATTGTACTTCTTTTTAAAATTTTCTTAGTGGTAGACCTAGAGTTTGCAATATATATTTATGACTAACCCAAATCTACTTTCAAATAATACTACTCCACTTTACAAGTAGCACAAGTAAATTATAACAAAGTATTCCCAATTCCTCTCTCCTATCCTTTGTAACTTTGCTGTAATTCATTTGACGTGTCTACATTATGGTTGCCAATGTTGTTGCTATTATTATCTTGGATAAACTGTTATCTGTGAGATCAATTAAGAATAAGGAAATTACAAGATTTTCTTTTACCTCCATTTATTTCTTCTCTAATATTTTTTTTTTCTTTATGTATATCTGAGTTTCTGACCTACACCATTTTCTTTTTCTCTGAAGAACTTCTTTTAACATTTTTTTTTTTTTTTTGCAGGGACAATCTGTTAGTGACAAATTCCCTTAATTTTTGCTTGTGTGGGAATGTCTTTATTTGTCCTTCACTTTTAAAAGATAATTATTCTGGATACAGAATTCCCGGTTGATGGGTTTGGTACTTTTTTTTCTTAACACTACAAACATTGTAGTCCAGGCTCTTCTTGTTTGCATTGTTTCTGAAGAGATGTTCAAGTTTCTATTGACATACCTTTAGGCTCACGGACTCCTTCCCTGGTTCTTTGTGCATGTTGTCCACTTTTCCCTTTAGAATCCTCAGCATATGAATCATAGTTATTTTCTATTCCTGGCCTGATCCTTCCCAAGACTCTGCCATATTTGAGTTTGGCAAAACTGATGCTTGGTTTGTCTCTGTTCTGTGCTTTCTCCCTGCTTTGAGAATTCCATGCAATTTTTTGTTGAAAGCTGTATATGACATTCTGAGAAGTAGGAACTGAGGTAGATAAGGCTTTAGTGTGTGTTTTGATGGTAATCTGACTGGGAGTTAGGCTGCATTTACTGATTGCTGTAGTTGTGTTTTTATAGGCTAAAAGCTCCTTAGGGCCTTTATTTTTGTTACTATATCATATTTCGGTGTCCCTAGAGACGTTTTAAGTTTAAGGGACCTGAGGCTGCAGTTCATTTACTTGTAATCAAGTGTTACTGTTCAGGAGAGCAGTGATGTGGTGGCAATGTGTGGTGGGAGGGGACTCGCATTCTAGGGTCCTCTCTTAGGTCTCAGTCTTTTTAGTGAGTTCGAATCGCCATCCCCTGTGTCAAAAGCTGGACATGGCAGGAGTTGGTTGTTTATCTTTCTCCAGGTAAGTTAGGCTTTGGTAAAACATAGAAGGTTAGGCTTAGTTTAAATAATTTCCAGTGAGGGGAGGTCTTACTGAAGACAACAGAGAGTCTTGGTGTATTTTAAAATAGTTTATTTTCCCCTCTCTCTGCCCAGGCCTCCAGGGTATTTTTCTCCGATATTCACTGTGAGGACCTGGTAGGGATCCTGGAGATAAACTCACAAAAATGGATGATCACTAAGACTGGGTCCCTTCCAGATGAACTCCCAACCTCATCCACATGGATTCCCGAGCAATTCATCAATCTTAAAGTGATTCTACAGATTCAGGCTTCAGCGACTGCTTCTGCTCCTTCTCTTGCCTCCATGCCATGATTTTCTGTATCTATCTGCCTGTCTCTCCAGTTTGCAGAGTAGGAGTTTGCCCTGTGACCTTAATTATCTGATAGATCTAGGTCAAGTTGCTGACTTTCTCTTTTCCAGTTCTTTTCCTTGGGACTGATGACTTCAGAGCACCTTCCATGTAGTAGCAGAAACTGGAAGCTTCTTGATTTCAATAAAATACCTAAAACTATGTCTAATAACACCCAAAAATATTTTCCTGAGTTAGTGTTTCTGATCATCTTTACAGTCAATTGACTCTGGTCGGAGGTAAGACTGCTACACTAACCTCAAAACCAGATCTTATTCCTAAGCCAGTTCCATTTCCTCTATTCATGCACTCAATTCATCTAAGAATATAGAATCTAAATTTAGAAACTAACCACTGGGCTGAGATGCCAGATCAAATGAAAATGCTAGTGGAGAAATCATTTATCTTTGATCAATCAGCACATATCTTTAGAGGGCTACTATGTACAGGGCATGTACTCACAGAATCTGGTGGAATGTCGGATACAGTAAAATTAGAATGATGCCTGCAGCCTTCAAGACAGGGCAACACAGTAGGGGTACTTGTCATGATAAAGTAAGAATTCCTCCCAATGAGTTGTATTCACAAAGTTAGGGTGGACCATTAGTCAGTAAACTATAAGATAATTATTTTCCGGCTCTACAAATCCCAAACAGTGGTCATTACAGATGTCAATTTTTCCTTAAGGTGAGGGAAAATTGTGTAAGGTGTCTCTTGTGGTCACTGTTTTTATCCCCCATACTTAGTATACAGAATGGGATGTATTGGGTACTCGTAAGTATTTGTGAACAAAACAAGTGGAGAAATGTTTGTATCCAGTCAGAATCATATAAAGATTAACCTGATGGCAGAGGCTTAGAATTCAAGAAATTACAAGTGGATGCTGGGTCCTGCACAGCAACTTTGTTTGGCAGGGAAAAATTAGGACAGGGTAACTCGAAGCAATATACTGTCATTATTCACACCCATTGTATACCCCGGAAGTCTCCGGTCAGATTTTTAGTAAAGCAGAAAAGGTACTGATATTGTTATCAGTGTGGGGACTTGGGGAAGAATGTAATGCATCAATGCCACAGCTCACATATGCCTTTCAGTCAGAGTGAAGTAGGTCTACACAGTGTCTGCTGTTCACTCTCAGGGACTTACTCTGCAACCAGGGTTCTTATGCTGCAGTTCATGGATGAATTTCGAGGGTCCCTTGAGCCCCCAGATATTTTGTATGTATGTTTTTATACAAGAAGAGCTATAGCTTTCATTAGCTGCTGAGATAATTATATACTGTAGAAGAGTATAACCATATAAGTAGCTGGAAAATGACCCCAAGACTTGTTCCCACTTGCAAAAGTTCACCAATTATTTCACTAAACAGATATCAGATGTCTACTCAGAGCAAGAGAGGCAGAGGGACAGAGCACTGACCTGTTCCATAGCTACATCCTCACAACCTGACATCTGGGGAGGAGAAAGAACAGACCCAATCATTGACAGAGAAAGTTTTTTTAAGGTTTCAGTCTGTTTGAGATTTTATCATCAGTTTCTGTTTACATGACAAAAAGGATGACTGATCTTTCCATTTTTATTTTGACATAAAATAGCTATTTAATGTATTAAATTCTCATCAACTAATGAGTTATCATTGTCATTAAACTACTGCATCCCAGAAAAAAATAGAAAAAAATCAAAATCAATAGAATTTTCATCTTCATCACAGTGGACTTAGGGACTCATACATATGAATCCTAATGCTGTGGCATTTTAAGTAACATTTCACAGAGGCTGATTCCTCCCTGCTTTCTAGCTCCCTGACAACTTTTCACACTCCCTCTTCCTTCACCTTTACCCTCTAGGGCAGAAAAGGCCAAAATCTCTTGACCTTCATTCACTTAGAAAAGGGTAAGACTGCAAACAGAATCAGAAATAACAGACTTTAATCATGCAATTCAAGGCACTGGGAGAGAATGTATTTTTGCAGAGTCAGAGAGTGATGGAAAATCACCCTGAAGGAAAGGTCACCACATCCTTGCCCATGGAGGCCGAACGCCGGCTTACTAATTGACCACTTACCTCCCAGAACCGTGACAAGCAGTCACTCATCTACGGTTCTCAGAACTTTAAACACCTCAATGGATCAGGTGGGTTTAAAAAATGAAAGATTCTGTTAATTAGTGCTAATTGATTCTACCTGAGCAGGCTTTACATTTAACCATCTACACTACTTCTTCTCTGTTTGGAGGTCAGGAGTGTTTTGTATATTTGGTGGGTAGCGAAAAAAAAAATGTCTGAATTAATTAGGGAGAAAGTACATAAACTTAGCAAAAAAATCCAGTGTGCATGAACTTTTTGTCTGTTGCTCTGACTCCCTGAGTTTTAATAGGCATTTATGGGTTGAGATCACTTTCCTACATGCTTGATCCTAAGAAATTGCTAGATGAGCCAGGATCTGTTTCTGAAAGGGAAATAGTAAGCACAGCGCTTGTGACAAAGATTCTGCCACCACCGCCTTTGGTTGTTAGACAATGCCGTTTCTTAGAAAAATAAAAGAGAGATGCTATGCACGTCATCTGTTGTTATGCACCATATCTTTTACTTACAATATCATATTTTTAAGTTAAACAGTTCAATGATGTTATAAAAACACACTGATCACAATTCTGGTTTCCCCCTCATGCATGATTGAAGGCACACATACCAAATTCTATTATTCTTGTTCTGATTCTCACATTCATTAACAGTAGTTTTGCACCCAGCAAGAAATTTCACATGAATGAAATGGATTTTTTATGTTTGTCAAATGTATCCCTCTAGCATGACTGGAAGTGCTTGAAGAAAACTTCCTAAGTGACTGGCCTTTGAATAGATGTTCTAGAGGAAATTAATGTGGAAACAAGTTCCTGTACCGACATTTAAAAGAAGCTAAAATCTGATTAGGAACCTAGCAACTTGTCAAAAATATAACCCATCCAGATTTGATTTCTTTCTCAGTATTCTATTATGCTGATGATAGCATCTCAAATGTGGGAGATGGCTATAAATTCATGGGGTTTGACATCTTGACCTTAATGAGTTGGGGTCGAGTTGTACAGAAGAATCCTAAGGCAATTTGGGGAGAATGACTTTTTCATTTTATAAAGGTCAATGACACAAAAAGTTGTAGGTTATACTATCTTTAAAGTATTCTAAGAAGCATAAATAGGTATATTTTTCTGGAAGGCAATTAATAGCAAAATATACATAACCTGTATGCACACACATATATATGATGCACATGTACATGTGTGTAAGTGTGTGTGTTTGTTTATCTTTTGATCTGGTGAAGCCACTTTCAGGAATTTTTTTATGTAGTGGTAACTGAAAAAATATGCATAGAGAGATATAAAAAGAAGTCTATTGAAACCATGTTATAATCGCAAATAACTGGAAACCACTCCCAATCAATGGAAGTGATAGCACATCCAACCAAAAGTATAAACTTCATTCACCAGAGATGACACAGACTTATTTATCCACATGAGGAAATATCTAGAAGACCTATGTGACAGGAAAGAAGAGCATAAAATTATATATATAAGAATACAGTGCTATATATGGTGAGAGAAAAAAACAAGAAAATGTCTGAAAAGAACATCATCAAAATATCAATCTCCACATGGATATTGCTTCAACTCTCTTCTAATATTCAATATTTTGAATTTTCTTTATAATCATAAGCAAAACAATAAGTCTGTTTTTGTTTAGAGAAGAAAACCCTACATATAAGAACTATACACTGTTCAAAATAGCAAAATAGTGGAAAATAGTGGGACAACAGAAGATTTGAAGTGTTACCCAAGTTCAGATACTGCCAGTCTAACAGCATGCAGTGGGCAAAGGTCCCTTTAGTCCTGGTCAAAGAGGAGTTATCACAATCAGTTGTTTCAGACTGTGTGGAGAAAGTCAACTCTCTCCCAGAGCTGTTGAGGCATCAAACCTTCTAGCAACCACTCTCCTCAATGATTTGTTCCTTCACATTTCACCTGTGTCTAATGACGTTCAGTCAAACACCTGTGTAGTGCTCTACTGTTTCCATACAGAAATTCATACCCACTCAAGTAAGCAGATGGATCATGATAAAGAATCTTCCAGGTAAGATCACAGATTGGGCACAAGTCTAATTTCTACTCTCTCAGAGACCTATTAAAATAACAGAACATAAAAGAGAAAACCCTCCCCCATTTAGATGCTGAAAACGAGAGAAGTAAGACAGTCTGCACATCAAAACAGAAGCATTTCTGCTGCACATAGAGCAGAGGGCATCAACTGAAGGAAGGAGAAAACAGCTCCTCTGGAAAGGAAATGAAGGAGATGCAGCAGAAGCCTATTGATACGCCCATTTAGAGGAGGCAAGAATTGGAAGAAAGGAATTCACAAAGCTTATCCAGACCTGCTACAGCAAACCTGAAAGCATTCAGCCCGGACTGCTTGGATATGTCCTGGGCTGGTAAAGCCATGCTCCCTGCCCACACGTCACGGTGACGCCTGCTTCTGGAAATGATTAGACAAAGTGTCCCTACCTAGCTTTGTGGTACCATACCAAAGACACAAGAGGGAGTCACTGAAATAAAGAGACTAAACTGAAAATGACATTTCAGTAAATTTAAATGTTGTTCCACCAATAACTAATCTGGACTGAATCCATTTGAGTGCTAAAAAATATATATATTTAAAAAGGACTAGCTATGAAATAGCTAGATAGTCATGAAGATAAAGCCATGTAAGGTCAAAAAAGACAAATGAAAGTACAAGCTATAGTTGCCAAATTTAACATTTCAATGGGGCAAGGAATATTTGATTGGATATTCAGAAGGTGAATTAAGAAAGTAGAGCAAAGTGAAAGGAAGAATCCTAAAGCACATGAGAAGATGCTAAAAAGCTTAGCAGATAAAAGTAATATACAAGCATATAAAGTAAACAGGAAGAGAGAACCAGAAAACCCACTCCACTTACAATATGGATCCAAGAAGTAAGGAAAATGGGGGAAAAAAATAATCAAAGAAATAACAGTGCAGCTCTCCTGATCCAAACTGGTTTCCCTTCTCTCATAGAGTAAAATCAAAACCCCTGCCCAGCCCACAAGGATGTCCACAGTGTGGCCACTGCTTCTTCTCTGACCTGCCACCCATTGTTCACTCATTGGGCCCAGCTGCAAGGGTGTCTTCATTCATGGATCCCACCAAGCACATGCCCTGCTGAGAGACACTGCCCTGCTCATTCCCCAACCCACTCACCCACTTCCTCCTGGTCTCCCCAACACTCAGCCCTTGCATGTGCTCCCCAGGGACCCCTTCTTCCACCTGCCTACTCTACTTGTCTTCACAGCACTCTTCTTCAGAGAACACACTATGTGTTAGTGCATTCACTTATTTTGCATCTCTTCTCAATTACCCCATTAGGATAGGCACATTGTCTGTTTTGTTCCCTAGTGCAGTGGTTCTGGATATGGCATAAAGGTGTATTGGAGGTCTGGAAACATTTTTTGCTTCCAGACACAACTTGAGGAGAGAGGGGATGCTACTGGCATCTAGTTGACAACGGCCAGAAATGCGGCTAAACATCATACAGTGCACAGGGAGGACTCCCACTACAAAGAATATCCAGTTAAAATGTCCATAGTGCTGAAGTGGAGAAACTCTGCCTTATGGTATCTCTAGAGTGTAATAGGTGCACAGTAAATATTGTGGATAGATGGATGAAGGAATGGAGAAATGGTTGGAAAAATGAACTGAAGATAACTTTCCTGAGCTGAACAGAAACTATGAAGGTTGAGAAAGATAATTGATCATTAATATAAAATGGAGAAAAACAAATATATTTCTACAGATATTTTGGTGCTTTTTAATTCCAAGTTGTGTTTTTTAAAGGATATACATGAAGGAAAGGGAAAAAGTTACCAGTAAATAAAATAAACAAACAAATACATAAAATGAGGCTCAGACTCCTCTGGCCACTCACTGCCCAAGGAAGCTGTTGGTGTCTACAGAGCTTTGTGGAGAACAACTGAGAGCAATGTATTTTATTTCCAGTTACCTGTTGTCATGCATGACCATGTAGAGAGGAGTAGAGTGTTTCAGCTTTCAAGAAGAGAAATTATTCACATGTACTCCTGTGAAATGAGGGATAACTCAAATCAAATCATTCAGGATTGGGAGGAGTAGACAGAATTGATTGGCTCAGAGCAATAATATCTGTCAAGTATAGAGTTGTATAACTAAGCATTGTTGATATGCAAATGAAACTTAATGCAAATTCAAAAAGTAACCCTTGCACAAAAAAAACTACACAAAATCTAAATGAAATCTGTATATGTAATTATAGCAGCAAAAATATTCTTAAAATATTCAACATCTAGTAATAATTATACTATTTTTCCTACTTAAGTAGAAAACAATTGCAATAATAATTATTCCCAGTATGGTGGAATACAAGGAAATAGGCACTCATATACTCTTGTGATGAAAGTATAACTTAGTACGAACTGCCTGGAGGGCAATTAGGCAGCATAAGGAGAAAGGCTCAAAAAATAGCATACACTTTGATGAAGGAGTTTTATTTCTAGCAATTTGCCCTAAGGAATCAATCACAGATGTTTAAAAAGATGCATGTGCAATCCTGTTCTTTGCAGCATAATTTATAATAGTGAAAAATTGGAAACAATCTAAATGGCTGCCAATAAGAAATTGGTTTTTAAAATATGGAACATATAAACTATGATGAAATTCAAGAGAGTGATTAGCAGACATGTGCGAGAATACCAAATGAAATAGGAAAAAAGAATCATGAGAAAAGTAAGCTCAAAATTATGGGTAGTGTGACCCAAATTCAGTTAAAATATGTGAAAATATAATGCTAATTTTTATATGTATAAAATATGTGCAAAGAAAAGGGTTGAAAATAAATTTAGCATTGTTATTGGTGAGTCTCTAAGTCAATGTTCCAAAATAAGAGTGAAGTGGAAAGGCTTTCCCTGCCAGTTGTGAAGACATATTACAAAGTCTTGGTAAAATACATATATTTATTGGCCATCACGAACAGTCTAATAGGCCGATAAAGCAGAATAGATAAGCCAGAGATTGACTTACATGTATATACAAATTTCACATTTGGTAAAGATGTCACCAGAATTAAATGGAGAAAAGATGGGTAGTTTAAAATAATGTTGAGAAAATTCGTTCACTTAATAGAAAAAGATAAAGATGGTTTCCAACCTAATGTCATATATAAGGTAAACCATGGCTAAATCTATAATAACCAAAGCAGCACGGTGCTAGTATAAAAATAGACACATAGATCAATGGAACAGAATAGAGAATCCAGAAATAAAGCCACACACCTACAACCAACTGACCTTTGACAAAGTTGACAAAAATATGCAGTAAGGGAAAGGACACTCCATTCAATAAATGGTGCTGGGAAAATCAGCTAGCCATATGCAGAAAAATAAAACTGGACCCCCATCTCTCAACATATATAAAAGTTTACTCATGATGGATTAAAGGCTTAAATGTAAGATCTGAAACTATGCACATCTTAGAAGAAAATCTAGGAAAAACTCTTCTGTACATTGGCCTTGGCAAAGAATTCATGGCTAAGTCCTCAAAAAGAAACACAACAAAAATAAAAATAGACGAATGGGACTTAATTAAACTAAAAAGCTTCTGCACAGCAAAAGAAATAATCAACCAAGTAAACAGACAAGCTACAGAATGAGAAAAAATATTTGCAAAGTATGTATCTGACAAAGGCTAAAAACAGAATCTACAAAGAACTTACACAACCCAATAAGACCAAAAAATAAATAAATGAATCAAATAACCTGATTAAAAAGTGGGCAAAGAATGAACAAACACTTTTCAAAAGAAGACATCCAAGCAACCAACAAACATGAAAAAATGCTCAATGTCACTGATCATTAAAGAAATTCAAATTAAAACCACAATAAGATACCGTCGCACACCAGTCATAATGGCTATTATTAAAAACTCAAAAAGCAACAGATGCTGGCAAGGACGTGAAGAAAAGGGAATACTTGTACACTGTTGGTGGGAATATAAATTAGTACAACCTCTATGAAAAGCAATATGGAGATTTCTGAAATAACTAAAAATAGAACTACTCTTCAATACAGCAATCTGTTACTGGGTATATACCCAAAAGGAAAAAAAATATATTCTATCAAAAAGGAACCTGCACTCACATGCTTATTAGAGCACCATTTACAATAGCAAAGACATGGGCATCCACCTGTGTCTATCAAACGGATAATCAGATTTAAAAAATAGGGCATACACGCACACATTATGGAATACTACTTACCCATTAAAAAGAATAAAATTATGTCTTTTGCCTCAACAAGATGGAGCTGGAAACCATCGTGCTAAGTGAAATGACCCAGAAACAGAAAGTCAAAAAACACGCTTTCACTTACAGTGGGAGCTAAACAACAGGTACACACAGACAAATAGGGTGGAGTAATAGACATTGGAGACTCCAAGAGGTAGGAGCAGGAGAAGGGGACTGGGGAAGCAATACTGCCTACTGAGTGCAATGTATGCTATTTGGGTGATGGATACGTTAAAAGCCCAGACTTCATTACACTACACAATGCATCCATGTCACACTTGTACCTCTAAATCCATAAATTTGTTAAAAAGATTAAAGGTAAAGTCTATATTTAAAAAACTTAAAAAAGACTCAAATATAAAAGTAAATTTTCAAAGTTAATGGAAAATATTGTAGGAGAAAACTTGTGAACATAAAGAGAAAGAACACCTGATTAAAGAAAACTTCAAAAGTACACATAACCAAAACAGTAGTGAATTTGATAATACACAAGTTAATAAGTTACCTTTTTTTTTTTTTTTTTTTTTTTTTTTGAGAAGGAGTCTTGCTCTGTCGCCCAGGCTGGAGTGCAGTGGTGCAATCTCAGCTCACTGCAAGCTCCGCCTCCCGGGTTCACGCCATTCTCCTACCTCAGCCTCCCGAGTAGCTGGGATTACAGGCGCCCACCACCACGCCCGGCTAATTTTTTGTATTTTTAGCAGAGACAGGGTTTCACCGTGTTAGCCAGGAAGGTCTGGATCTCCTGACCTCGTGATCCACCCGCCTCCCAAAGTGCTGGGATTACAGGCGTCAGCCACCGCCTGGGCCAAGTTATCTTTATTTTTAACACTTTTATTGAGGTATAATTGATATACGAAGAACTGCACATATTTCATATGTGCATTTGATGAGTCTGCACTTAAGCAAGCACTTATAATGCCATCACCACAAGGTAACAGACATATCCAATACCTCCCAAAGTTGCTTCGTGTCCCTTTGTTTGTTTTCGTGGTAAGAATATGTGACATGAGCTCCATCCATATAACACATTTCGAAGTGCACAATATCATGTTGTCAGATATAGACACTATATTGTACAGCAGATCTCTAAAACTCATTAAGCTTGCATAATTAAAACTTTAGGCCCATTCAACAAGACTTATAGAAAAATTTCAAATTGAGAGAAGATAGTTCTAATGCCCAAAGTGAAAAGGATTAATATCTAGAAAAGGCCACAAAATCCTGCAAAAATAAGAGAACCATTACTCTACATTAAAAATGGGTAAAGAAGATAATTTTCAGAAAAGAAAATCTCGAAGTAAAAAAAAAAAAGAAGAAAGAAAAGGGGCTCAAATTCAACAGAAATCAGGAAAATACAAATTACAGCAAAAATGATACATCATTATACACAAATTAAATTTAGAAAATTTAGAGAGCTGGAAAATGTCAAGTATTAGTGGGAAGAGAGGTGTATAGATGCAAACTCGCTTGCTCTGCTGGAAAGAATGTAGACTAGTGCAGACATTTGAAAGAGCAATTTGGCAGTGTTGAGTCCAACTTAAAATATTCATAATATAATCTGCAAAATGTGTACTCATGGGTTTAGTTCCTGAGGATATTCTCATACAAACGGATAAGAGAAACGTTAGTAAAGCTAGAAAAGGGCTGTACCCCATTGCCAAGTATGGTTATCCAGTTAGTGCTTGAAAAACACAAAATGTTTCAATGTAAAATGATGGAGAAATATTTAGGCAAATGCAACCAAAATGATACTACTGCAGCAATAATCATAGCAAACAAAAGAGAATCTAAGACAAAGTACATTTGTAAATATGAAGTGTCAATACATATGAGAAAGACTCCATAGACAATTAGATAAAACCATTGTAAACTTGTGTACATGATATAATATAAAATCAGAATATGCAACAAAACTTTGACTCTTTAAATATTCCAACAAATAAAACACTAACCTAAATGATTTTACAAGTGATTTTACCAAAGCTTCAAGAAAAAGATAAATTCAGAGACTAGAAAAGTGAGAATATTCCCATTTATTTCATGTCATATGAATATGGTTTCAGCCAGATCTAGGTTGAATTTCCAAATCTGACAAGTAGTAGGTTGGAACTCTGGAATAATTTACCTAACCTGTACAGTTTCCTCATCATACACTCAACAAATATTTGGCACATACGACATAATTCTAAGTAGTAGAGATACAGTAGGGAACAAAACAGACAAAAGCCCTGATCTTCGTGGAAGTGATGGGGGAGTCATGTGCACATCTACCGAATGAGCATCCAAGCAAAAGCCACATGTGTAAGAGCCCCTGGAGGGAAGCAGGGCAGAATCAGGCATGTCACCAATAGGAATGGCAAGAGAGTATTAGGACATGAAGTCTTGCAAGGTTTGCCCTTGGTAGCCATTGGCCTTTCATTTGTATTCTAAATAAAACAATTATCCACTAGAGAGCTTTGAGCAGAGAATGAACGTGGTCTGGCTTCTTTTTTAACAAGATTATGCTGGCAGCTGTGTTTTGGATCGACTGTAGGGGACCAAAGATGATAGGAGAGAGTCCAGTAATCCAGGCAGGAGATGACAGTGGCTTGGAGAAGAGGGATGGCAGAGCAGGTAATGAATGGTTGTTAGCCTCTGGATGTATTTTCATAGAGCGGTTGATTTGACTGACTGACGGATCACTTGCCTGGTAGAAGTGACAAAATGGAGTCAGTTACTCCTAAGGTTCTTGGCATGAGCAAATGGAGTTTCTTTTAAATGATAGGGAGGGCTGTGAGAGGAGCAGTTTAGGGAAAATGGTCTGAAGTTCAGTTGTGAACATTTGGAAATGCCTATTACTCATCCAAGTGGAGATTAGAGTTGGCTACTGGGTAGAGAATTCTAATACAAATTTGAAATGTGATCAATATCAATAGTGCATGTAGATGATATTTAAAGCCAGAAGGCTACATGAGATCATTGAGGAAGTAAATATAATCAAGAAGAGAAGGAATCCAAAGACTGAGCCCTAGGCTGCTCAGGAGATAAACAGAAGCCAGCTGACTGGATCCTGATGGAAGAGGCTTCTAAGGTAGGAGGAAAACCAAGCAAACACAAGGGTTGAGATAAAATTATGAGAAAAAATTGAAAGAGGTTGATATCATCTAATTCAAATGATTATGAACACCCTGAGACAAGTAAAGTACATGATGGGCTTTCCTCCCTCTTTTATTCCACATATAGACCCCCATGGAGATTGCTTACTAGATAGATAGATAGATAGATAGATAGATAGATAGATAGATAGATAGACAGAGAGATAATAAGTTCTATATAATGAGATGGAAAGTAAGTACAATTGTTTAATAGATTATTGTGATTTATTGGCAGTATGTATCTAGAAAAAAAACGATACATATCTTTGTTTTGTTTTGATGCCACTTTTTATTTTTATTATACTTCAAATTCTGGGATACATGTGCAGAACGTGCAGGTTTGTTACATAGGTATACACATGCCATGCTGGTTTGCTACACCCATCGACCCATCATCTACATTAGGTATTTCTCCTAATGCCATCCCTCCCCCAGCCCCCGACCCCGCTACAGGCGCCCGTGTGTGGTGTTCCCTTCCCTGGGTCCAAGTGTTCTCATTGTTCAACTCCCACTTATGAGTGAGAACACGCGGTGTTTGGTTTTCTGTTCCTATTAATTTACTGAGAATGATGGTTTCCAGCTTCATTCACGTCCCTGTAAAGGATATGAACTCACCCTTTTCATAACTGCACAGGATTCCATGGTATATATGTGCCACATTTTCTTTATCCAGTCTATTATTGATAAGCATTTGGGTTGGTTCCAAGTCTTTGCTATAAACTACATGTATCTTTGAATAATTAGTTCCACCTCTCAGAAGTAACTCATATTTTGAAGAATAATTACATGTAAAATATCCTTATTTTACTATTATATATCAAAGGACAAACATAAGTGACCAAAAATCAAGGAATTATTAAATAAATATGGGATATTCACTCAAAATAATTAAAAATGATTATTGTAAATACTCTGCTATCTGGGAAAAACTGACTTAATAGAAAATGTAAAAGCCCTGGTAATATAAAGAGAATTGGGATGATGATTAGCACTATGTAAAAAATATACAAACAAAAGATTAAGAAAGAAATTGAATGGTGTTAAAATGTCAGGAGGGTTTCTGTTAAAATAATGCAAATACAGATGTCCTTTTTTTTTTCTTCCCTCTCCTATAATAGTTTACCAGGTTGTATTTCTATAGCTGAGACAATAAAATCTCACATGACTTGAAAATTAAAATTCATTATTAGATTTTTTAAATACAATGCTTAAGAGATGTTTTTAGTGATGATGTGGTGTAGCAATTGAGCCTAAGTTACACCTCACAGGAAAAGCTGTATAATAAAACCAATGAAAACAACATGAAAATAATTTCCTCACAAATCAGTATAAAGGCCCAATTGTGGTTCTTCAATTCTACAAAGTCAAGAATATGCTGACAGAACGAAATCTCAAAGCGAATACTAGCTTGTACATGCACATGTTACACATGGAACACCTGATGGGGAATCCATGGCAGGGCAGCAGCTGGAACCTGGGGATGCTCCGTCTCCAGGTTGGTAATTTGCTCTGTTGTCTCCAGCCCCAGTGGAAAGCTTGAGCAAAAGTTATACAATCTACATTTCCAATATAAAATTAAATGGGCTTCGGATGCTGACATATTTTTAGCTAACTTAAGGGTAAAATTTCTGATTTATTTACATAAATAATTAAAAACAGAATAGTAAGATTGAGAGAAGATGATGAAAGAAAGAAAGGGATAATAGAATCCAATTTCATACCTGGTGTTCTCAGAAACATTCACAACCACTAAAATTATCCTAATTTTACCTTAAAACTTGCATTCACTTGATTTCTTTCCTACCTTTGTAGTCTCTTCCTTCAGAATCAAATCAGCTATTTCCTGTTTATCTCCTGTTATTGACAGCACTTCTTTTTTTGTAACTGAAAATAGCAACATCAAAAAGTATGAGATAAAGTCAAGCAAAAATACAAGTCCATGTATGACTTAAAATCTACCTGTGAAAAAAAAATATAATAGTTCTTATTAAGTCCATAGTTTACAGTAAGCTCCAGCTTAGCTGGCAGTTGTTCTATTAAGTAGAAATATGAACAAGGAACAGGAAAAAGTAGGTAGTAAGTGTGCATCCTAGAGGTAGGTTTACCATAATTAATTTTTACCAGATTGGAAAGTGACCACCACAGAGAATGCCTCTAGAATATTTTAGGACTCAGCTTTCTACTCCCAATGTTTCTTTTCTTTCTATTTAAGTGTCTGGGAATAGAAGACTAAAGGAATGACAAGTGTAAAATTTACAATGAGTGACTTCAGGAAGAATTACATTTGATTTTTAAATAAAGGGAAACTAAAGATTTTCCTCTATTGAGGACAGAAAACCATTAGTCGAGTATAGTAAACAGTATTTGAGGTTTAGTGGGAAAGAATTTTAATATTAGGATTTGCTCCCTGATCAAACCCCTGTATCTTGTTACAATAAACAAGAAAAATGATTGCGGATAGTGTAAATAGAAAAAAAAACTTTAGAAGGATATCAAGTACAGCAGAATCATCAAGAAGCCTAGAAAAACAGGGTCACAAAAGAACAGAAATCTGGGTAGCTTCAGGGATCTTGAGAGTAGGAATTTAATAATGATAGTAATAATAATAATTGCAGCAATAACAATAATAACGATGGATTTTATCTGTTGAGAGAATACTATGTAACAATATTATAGTAAGCACTGTACCTGAATTAAGTAATTTAATTCTCACAATTAGTCTAGGGGGTAGTTATTATTATTGCATTCTGATAACAGAAAATGGAGACATAATAAGAATCATCTTGCCAAAAATTAAAGTGACAAGTGGTAAGTGGCAGGAAGTCCCACTCACAAGCCATGGTTGTTATCCACAACAACTTAGTGCCTTTCGGTGCTGTAAACCAAAGAACTGATTGGCTGTAACTACTTTTTCCATCCAATCACTGCATTCTAGGCTCAAAGTCACAGGGGCACGCTGGAACCTGCAGTCTAGGGATCTGACCCCTTACCCCTATTTTCACGCCAACTTCTAGAGGTTACACCACATCTGATACACAAATGATTACCTGTGCATATTTACACACACATTTATACACACATGATATGTACATCATTCTTTCTCTAGAATAATGTATTCATGGTTTCTGGATAATAGATTCATTCTTTCCTAAAGAAATTTGATTCTCATACACGCAAAGGGCTAGGAAATGGTGCACACCAAAATCTAACCCCATCTAGCTATGCCTAGAATGTGACCAGGAATAAAGTGAAGAGTTAAGGCAGAAAAACCCAGATTCCCCAGGTTCCTTGTCCATCAAACCCTGGCCATTATGCTTTACAAAGACATTTCATCCTATGTTCAGAATACCCCCCGCACTGTATGATTATCCCCACTTCTAGGTAAAGACATTGTATTTGGAGAGAAAAAGAGGCTGCCCAGGATGACACAGCCAGTCAGTGGCCACAGCGTGAGTTCTACCCAGTGTTCTCAGCTTCCCAGGTTCAGACTCCTCCTCCTCAAGGCTGGCTGTGTGTGCATCTGTCAGCAGTCATAGAAAATCAGTGTGATACACTGTTGCTGGGGCAGTTGGGGTATCTTCTACAGAAGGCTGCAGCTCCAAATCTAACTCCCTGTTTTAATCTCTGCTTCAGAGAGAGAAGCTGGTGAAACCATCACAGAGCCACACTTTTGTACTTAATCCAGATGATCCTGAAAGATCAGTGGAACTGGTGAGAGCAAGCAAATTGGAACCAACTACGTTTAACAGACCAGTCACGTTTGCTGCTCTGTTTCTCCAGCTTCCTGCCCTTGCTCTTGGTGCCCAATGCTTGCTCTATCACAGTACACTTTGATTACTTCTGAGGCTTCTGAGTTGTATTAATATTTCACTTTATCTCTCAATTCTACTTGTGAAACTGCTTTTAGATTATAGCATGTCCACACAGACACAAGCTAAAATTCAAAATTCAAGCAAAAAAAAAAAGCATCTGTAAAAGTTTCTGCATCAAAGATCCCACCCACCGAGGTAAAAAGGGTTGTGCAATTAAAGATCTAATTCACAGGGCAAATCCAGCTGAGAGCAGAGGAGGGGAGGCTGGTGGAGGGTTTCAGAGGAAATGTCTGAGTGGATTTCCACACGGCCACACAGTGAAAGTAAAATAAGCCAAGCCAGCCATCTGCACTTGAGAGGATGATACTGACTCCAAGCCAAGAAAGAGAGGAAAAAAAAAAAGCAATAAAATGCTGAAAAACGTGGAAGTAAACATTCAAATTGAGCTTATAAACCAAACTGCATTAGGTCTAAAGTACATCTTTTTCTCTTGTCTCAATTTCACTCTCCCTCTGGCCTTGAAGTTAGGCTTTTAAATTTTAACCATAATTAGATATTTTCACTACATTTTCTATAATCTAATTTTTCCACAGTTCTTTAAAGCTCTTAAAAAAATGTTTCCCCATATACTGCAGTTAAAAGAAAACCACATGCAACCTCTTCCCACTTACTGACACACAGCTCTACAAGGCAACGTACAAACTATACCAGTACAACCCTGGGCTCACATGAATGCGCCACTGGAATTGTGGGACGTGGGATCCCAGGGAGCGTCCCTGTCGGTGATGCTGTACTGTGTGTAGCCTTTGCATTATCTCTTCAGTGTATTCTGCCTGCTGCCAGCTTGCCCACCCTAAAGGTAAAGCACATGCAGCCAACTCAGGACTCCACAAATGCGCTCTGTGTTCTCCAAATGTAGCAGCTTCAGGGTCCAAGAAGCCTCACCTTTAGCTCCTTCCAATTCAGAGAGGGAGACCCAATGCCCCCCACCCCCAGTGTAGAGCAGCATCTCCCACTAGCTGAAGTCAATGAGGTTATTTATTCTCATTTTCGTAATCGTTGCTTCAAACATTTATCCCCTCTCCTCACTCCAATCCCTTCCTTCTCTGCCATCTCCTTCACACATCTATTTACTCCACAACATTCCCAAGGTTGTTGGGAGTTCTGTTCACTGTCTTCATCTTAACAGTTTTCCAAGATCATTAGCCCCTTCCAAATAAGGAGAGTATCTAGAACAGAACTATTCAATAAAAATACACTGAGTGCCACATAGGTCATTTTAACTTTCTAGTAACCACACTGAAAAAAAAGAGAGAAAAGATAAATTGATTTAAATGACATATTTTATTGAACTCAATATATTGAAAATACCATCCTGTTAAAACGTGATTCTAGTTACATTCCTAGTGCCCAACAGTGACGTGTGGCTAGTGGTTGACATATCTGTCAGGGAAGACTTAGAAGATAATGAACCCTCGCTATGTGGGAGGGACTTCTGTTACATTATCTCACAGGTATTATTCATTCCACTTCACCATGAGAAAATTGAAAGTCAGTGAAGCTGTGCAGCCTGCTCAACCTTACACAGCTTGTAAACTGAAGAGCTAGAATGAAAACTAGATCTATCTGACACCAAAAGACATGTTTTTTCTACCTCTCTATACGTCTCCCTACTTCCAAAAGAAGACTGTAGTCCCTCGGTCAGCGACTTCAAAGATGCAAAAGCCATGGGACTTTATTCCCTTCAGGCACAAACTATGTGCCAACCACCACCACTTCCTCCAACCCCTCTGCTCCTGACACACATATGCACATACACACACACGGAGAGAGAGACAGGGAGACCTTAACCTCTATAAGTTTATACCAGCCAAACTCAGATGCACTCTCAGAGCTCCTTGACAAGTTTGTTCTTTCACCTTGGTTTCTTTACATGTCTTAATTTTTCTTAACACCCTTTAATGCCGGTGTTACGTGGCTTATTTTTCCAACACTCTACTTGAACATTTTTGGAGGTCTCTGGTCATCCTTTTATACCAAACAAAGTGGTCATTTTTCTGTCTCCAGTCTCACAGGGGACTCTTCCACTCTTGAAGATCAATTTCATGTTTTTTTAACCTTCACTATAAGAAATGTGTTGTAATACACATTAGTTGGCATTTTTGCTAACTTGTTATTCACAGGAAGTTCTTATGTCCACAGGAAGATACTTACTATGCTTCTATCTCAATTTCTTTTAGCTGAAACCAGACCAATTGTAGATATATCATAAGATTTCTGTTTTAAAAATATATATTCCCCACATTTCGGTGGAAAACATTTACTAGCCTGCTTTGGTTTCTAAACATTCATTTAGAGAACACTCTAAATGAGGCTTCATTGGCAGATTGTCTAAATAAATAGCATGATCATTTCTAATTGTAAATGTAGCTATTTCAACTATGAATTCGTGACAGATGAATTTTGATAGAAAAACAAAAACATTGTTAAAAATTTCCCTAAAGCACAATATTTTTTAAAAAGAGTTACATATGTATATATTAGTAGTTTAAAATTTAAAGAGTATTCTTGCCTAGTCTTTGATTGGCTGAGTTTAGCCTAATGACTATCTCATTAATCACTGTCTTCAGCCCTGTGTTCTCAGTAAGGGCAGAAACTCTTAGGTTAACAGGAAACCTACATAATTCTCAACAGAAGCGCCTCATGTTCAATGTCCTATCCTTATTCTTCCTGAGAAAAGTGCATGATCATCTTTACATATGCTGCTATCCAGTTCAAAATACCATTGTATTTTCATCAACTCAGTGACTACACAGGATAATGCATCTACGTCTTCCAAAGGCCAGCGTTTTCTCTGAATTTTTATTTTCATATAGCTTATGGTTTTGCTCACATGAACTTTTCTATGTCTCACAACTTCAATCTAAATTTCTCTAAATTTTTTAGTCACTTCTCTCCTTCCCAAAGACCTTCTAAGTGTTTTGCTACTTTTAAATAAAATCTGTATATATTTAAGGTGTATGACATGTTTTGGTATAAGTATACATATATGAAATGATCACCACAGTCAAGCAAATTAACATATCCTTCTCACGTGGTTACCTTTTTTTTGTATTTTATTATTATTATTATTATACTTTAAATTCTAGGGTACATGTGCACAATGTGGTTTGTGCATAGGTATACAAGTGCCATGTTGGTTTGCTGCACCCATCAACTAATCATTTATATTACGTATTTGTCCTAATACTATCCCTCCCCCAGCCCTCAACCCCGACAGGCCCCATTGTGTGATGTTTCCCACCCTGTGTCCAAGTGATCTCATTGTACCTTTTTTTTTTGTAGTAAGTGCACCAGAAACCTAAAATCTCCAGCATACAATATAGAATTATAAACTCTAGCCATTCTATTGTACATTATATCTCTACACAAGTTCATCCTACATAACTGCACCATATCTCCTCATTTCCTTCACCTCTCCACCCCTCTGAGGAACTATCATTCTATTACCTGCTTCTAAGAATTTGACTTTAGATTCTGCACATAAGTGAGACCATGCAGTGTTATTCTTTCTGTATCTGGCTTATTTCTCTTACCACAATATCCTTCAGGTTCATTCATATTGTCACAAATGGCAGGGTCTCATTTGTTTCTAAGGCTAAATAATATACCACAATTTCTTTATCTATTCATCGGTTGATGGGCACATAAGTTGTTTCCATGTCTTGGCTATTGTGAATAATGATGCAACGAACATAGGAATGCAGACATCTCTTCAAGGTACTGATTTCATTTTGGGGGTTATGTACTCAGAAGAATGATTGCTGGATCATGTAGTAGCATCTATAATGTTTTCTGTAATCATTGTACTAATTTACATTCCCACCCTCAGTGTACAATCTTTTCTCCACACGCACACCAACACTTACCTCTCATCTTTTTGATAATTGCCATCCTAACAGGAATGAGGTGGTATCTTATTGTGGTTTTGATTTGCATTTCCCTGATTATCAGTAACATTGAGCACCTTTTCATGTCCCTGCTGGCCATTTATATGTTTAGAAAAGTGACTATCCAAGTTCTGTGCCCGTTTTTTAATTGAGTTATTTGGAGTTTTTGTTTGTTTGTTTGCTATTTAGTTGTGTGAATTTTTTGTATATCTTGGATATTAACCCCTTATTAGATATATGGTTTAAAAATATTTCTCTTTATAGGCTGCCTTGTCATTTTGTTGGTTGTTTCCTTTACTGTGCAAAAGCTTTTTAGTTTGAAATCGTCCGACTGATTTATTTTTGCTTTTGTTGCAAAAAGAGAGTTTGGTGTCATATTAAAAAAAAAAAAAAAACTTATTGCCAACACTAATGTCATGAAGCTTTTCCCTTACATTTTTTTCCAGAAATTTATGATCTCAAGTATTATGTTTAAGTCTTTATTTTGAGTTTACTTTGTGTGTATTGAAAGGGCCAAATTTTATTCTTTTGTATGTGAATATCCAGTTTTACCAACATCATATATTGAACACACTATCTTTCCCCCATTGTGTAAGTTCATTGTCATTGTTAAAAAATAGTGGACCACTTGTGGTTTGGTTTATTTCTGGGCTATTCTGTCCCATTGGTTTATGTGTCCATCTACATGCCAGTACCATATTTTTTTGATTACTATTGCTTTGTAACATAATTTGAAATCAGGAAGTTTGATGCCTCCAGCTTTGTTCCTTTTGCTCAATATTGCTTTATCTATTTGGGGTTTTTTCGTAGTCCCATACATATTTAAGAACTGTTTTTTCTCTTTCTGTGGAAAATGTCATTGGGATTTTGATAGAGTTTACATGAAATCTGTGGGTTGCTTTGGGTTAGTGTGGACATTTTAACAATATAAATTATTCCAATCCATGAACATAAGACTTGTGTCTTCTTCAATTTCTTTAATCAATGTTTTACCACCTTTTGTGTAAAATCTTTCACTTCTTTGGTTAAATTTATTTCTAAGCATTTTATAGATGCTATTGCAAATGGGGAATTGTTTTCTTGATTTCTTTTTCAGTTAAATTGTTGTTGGTTTAAAGAAAGACAACCAGGACATAGGCACGGGCAAATATTTCATGACAAAGCCATCAAAAGCAATTGCAACAAAAGCAAAAATAGACAAATGGGATTTAATTAAAGAGCTCCTGCGCAGCAAAGAAACTACCAGCAGAGTAAATAGACAATCTACAGAATGGGAGAAATTTTTGCAAACTATGCATCTGACAAAGGTCTAATATTCAGCATCTATAAGGAACTTAAACAAATTTATAAGAAAGAAACAAACAACCCCATTAAAAAGCAGGCAAAGGACACCAATAGACACTTCTCCAAAGAAGACATGCACGTGGTCAACAATCATATGAAAAAAACCTCAACATCACTAATCATTAGAGAAAGGCAAATCAAAACCACAATAAGATATCATCTCACACCCATCAGAATAGTTATTAAAAAGTCAAAAAATAACAGATACTGGCGAGGTCGTGAAGAAACGAAACACTTATATTCTGTTGGTGGGACTGTAATTTAGTCTAACCATTGTGGAAGACAGTGTGGCAATTCCTCAAAAACCTAAAGACAGAAATACTACTTGAAAAAGCGATCCCATTACTGGGTATATACCCAAAGGAGTATAAATCATTCTGTTATAAAGACACATGCACGTGTGTGTTCATTGCAGCACTATTCGCTATAGCAAAGATATGGAATCAACCTAAATGCCCATCAGTGGTAGACTGAATAAAGAAAATATGGGATTTAAGAAAAAGTAGGCGGAGCAAGATGGCCGAATAGGAACAGCTCCAGTCTCCAACTCCCAGCGCGAGCGACACAGAAGACCGGTGATTTCTGCATTTTCAACTGAGGTACTGGGTTCATCTCACTGGGGAGTGCCAGACGATCGGTGCTGGTCAGCTGCTGCAGCCCGACCAGCGAGAGCTGAAGCAGGGCGAGGCATTGCCTCACCTGGAAAGCGCAAGGGGGAAGGGAATCCCTTTTCCTAGCCAGGGGAACTGAGACACACAACACCTGGAAAATCGGGTAACTCCCACCCCAAAACTGCGCTTTAAGCAAACAGGCACACCAGGAGATCATATCCCACACCTGGCCGGGAGGGTCCCACACCCACGGAGCCTCCCTCATTGCTAGCACAGCAGTCTGTGATCTACCGGCAAGGCAGCAGCGAGGCTGGGGGAGGGGCGCCCGCCATTGCTGAGGCTTAAGTAGGTAAACAAAGCTGCTGGGAAGCTCGAACTGGGTGGAGCTCACAGCAGCTCAAGGAAACCTGCCTGTCTCTGTAGACTCCACCTCTGGGGACAGGGCACAGTAAACAATAACAAAAGCAGCAGCTCTGCAGATGCAAATGACTCTGTCTGACAGCTTTGAAGAGAGCAGTGGATCTCCCAACACGGAGATTGAGATCTGAGAAGGGACAGACTCCCTGCTCAAGTGGGTCCCTGACCCCTGAGTAGCCTAACTGGGAGACATCCCCCACTAGGGGCAGTCTGACACCCCACACCTCACAGGGTGGAGTACACCCCTGAGAGGAAGCTTTCAAAGCAAGAATCAGACAGGTACACTCACTGTTCAGAAATATTCTATCTTCTGCAGCCTCTGCTGCTGATACCCAGGCAAACAGGGTCTGGAGTGGACCTCAAGCAATCTCCTACAGCTACAACCTACAGCTGAGGATCCTGACTGTTAGAAGGAAAGCTATCAAACAGGAAGGACACCTACACCAAAACCCCATCAGTACATCACCATCATCAAAGACCAGAGGCAGATAAAACCACAAAGATGGGGAAAAAGCAGGGCAGAAAAGCTGAAAATTCAAAAAATAAGAGCGCATCTCCCCCGGCAAAGGAGCGCAGCTCATCGCCAGCAACGGATCAAAGCTGGACGGAGAATGACTTTGACGACATGAGAGAAGAAGGCTTCAGTCCATCAAATTTCTCAGAGCTAAAGGATGAATTATGTACCCAGCGCAAAGAAACTAAAAATCTTGAAAAAAAAGTGGAAGAATTGATGGCTAGAGTAATTAATGCAGAGAAGCTCACAAACGAAATGAAAGAGACGAAAACCATGACACGAGAAATACGTGAGAAATGCACAAGCTTCAGTAACCGACTCGATCAACTGGAAGAAAGAATGTCAGCGATGGAGGATCAAATGAATGAAATGAAGCGAGAAGAGAAACCAAAAGAAAAAAGAAGAAAAAGAAATGAACAAAGCCTGCAAGAAGTATGGGATTATGTAAAAAGACCAAATCTACGTCTGATTGGGGTGCCTGAAAGTGAGGGGGAAAATGGAACCAAGTTGGAAAACACTCTTCAGGATATCATCCAGGAGAACTTCCCCAACCTAGTAGGGCAGGCCAACATTCAAATCCAGGAAATACAGAGAATGCCACAAAGATACTCCTCGAGAAGAGCAACTCCAAGACACATAATTGCCAGATTCACCAAAGTTGAAATGAAGGAAAAAATCTTAAGGGCAGCCAGAGAGAAAGGTCGGGTTACCCACAAAGGGAAGCCCATCAGACTAACAGCAGATCTCTCGGCAGAAACTCTTCAAGCCAGAAGAGAGTGGGGGCCAATATTCAACATTCTTAAAGAAAAGAATTTTAAACCCAGAATTTTATATCCAGCCAAACTAAGTTTCATAAGTGAAGGAGAAATAAAATCCTTTACAGATAAGCAAATGCTTAGAGATTTTGTCACCACTAGGCCTGCCTTACAAGAGACCCTGAAGGAAGCACTAAACATGGAAAGGAACAACCGGTACCAGCCATTGCAAAAACATGCCAAAATGTAAAGACCATCAAGGCTAGGAAGAAACTGCATCAACTAACGAGCAAAATAACCAGTTAATATCATAATGGCAGGATCAAGTTCACACATAACAATCTTAACCTTAAATGTAAATGGACTCAATGCTCCAATTAAAAGACACAGACTGGCAAACTGGATAAAGAGTCAAGATCCATCAGTCTGCTGTATTCAGGAGACCCATCTCACACGCAGAGACATACATAGGCTCAAAATAAAGGGATGGAGGAAGATTTACCAAGCAAATGGAGAACAAAAAAAAGCGGGGGTTGCAATACTAGTCTCTGATAAAACAGACTTTAAACCATCAAAGATCAAAAGAGACAAAGAAGGCCATTACATAATGGTAAAGGGATCAATTCAACAGGAAGAGCTAACTATCCTAAATATATATGCACCCAATACAGGAGCACCCAGATTCATAAAGCAAGTCCTTAGAGACTTACAAAGAGACTTAGACTCCCATACAATAATCATGGGAGACTTCAACACTCCACTGTCAACATAAGACAGATCAACAAGACAGAAAGTTAACAAGGATATCCAGGAATTGAACTCATCTCTGCAGCAAGCAGACCTAATAGACATCTATAGAACTCTCCACCCCAAATCAACAGAATATACATTCTTCTCAGCACCACATCGTACTTACTCCAAAATTGACCACGTAATTGGAAGCAAAGCACTCCTCAGCAAATGTACAAGAACAGAAATTATAACAAACTGTCTCTCAGACCACAGTGCAATCAAACTAGAACTCAGGACTAAGAAACTCAATCAAAACCGCTCAACTACATGGAAACTGAACAACCTGCTCCTGAATGACTACTGGGTACATAACGAAATGAAGGCAGAAATAAAGATGTTCTTTGAAACCAATGAGAACAAAGATACAACATACCAGAATCTCTGGGACACATTTAAAGCAGTGTGTAGAGGGAAATTTATAGCACTAAATGCCCACAAGAGAAAGCAGGAAAGATCTAAAATTGACACTCTAACATCACAATTAAAAGAACTAGAGAAGCAAGAGCAAACACATTTGAAAGCTAGCAGAAGGCAAGAAATAACTAAGATCAGAGCAGAACTGAAGGAGATAGAGACACAAAAAACCCTCCAAAAAATCAATGAATCCAGGAGTTGGTTTTTTGAAAAGATCAACAAAATTGACAGACCACTAGCAAGACTAATAAAGAAGAAAAGAGAGAAGAATCAAATCGACGCAATTAAAAATGATAAAGGGGATATCACCACCGACCCCACAGAAATACAAACTACCATCAGAGAATACTATAAACACCTCTACGCAAATAAACTGGAAAATCTAGAAGAAATGGATAATTTCCTGGACACTTACACTCTTCCAAGACTAAACCAGGAAGAAGTTGAATCCCTGAATAGACCAATAGTAGGCTCTGAAATTGAGGCAATAATTAATAGCCTACCAACCAAAAAAAGTCCAGGACCAGATGGATTCACAGCTGAATTCTACCAGAGGTACAAGGAGGAGCTGGTACCATTCCTTCTGAAACTATTCCAATCAATAGAAAAAGAGGGAATCCTCCCTAACTCATTTTATGAGGCCAACATCATCCTGATACCAAAGCCTGGCAGAGACACAACAAAAAAAGCGAATTATAGACCAATATCCCTGATGAACATCGATGCAAAAATCCTCAATAAAATACTGGCAAACCGGATTCAGCAGCACATCAAAAAGCTTATCCACCATGATCAAGTGGGCTTCATCCCTGGGATGCAAGGCTGGTTCAACATTCGCAAATCAATAAACATAATCCAGCATATAAACAGAACCAAAGACAAGAACCACATCATTATCTCAATAGATGCAGAAAAGGCTTTGGACAAAATTCAACAGCCCTTCATGCTAAAAACGCTCAATAAATTCGGTATTGATGGAACGTACCTCAAAATCATAAGAGCTATTTATGACAAACCCACAGCCAATATCATACTGAATGGGCAAAAACTGGAAAAATTCCCTTTGAAAACTGGCACAAGACAGGGATGCCCTCTCTCACCACTCCTATTCAACATAGTGTTGGAAGTTCTGGCTAGGGCAATCAGGCAAGAGAAAGAAATCAAGGGGATTCAGTTAGGAAAAGAAGAAGTCAAATTGTCCCTGTTTGCAGACGACATGATTGTATATTTAGAAAACCCCATTGTCTCAGCCCAAAATCTCCTTAAGCTGATAAGCAACTTCAGCAAAGTCTCAGGATACAAAATTAATGTGCAAAAATCACAAGCATTCTTATACACCAGTGACAGTCAAACAGAGAGCCAAATCAGGAATGAACTTCCATTCACAATTGCTTCAAAGAGAATAAAATACCTAGGAATCCAACTTACAAGGGATGTAAAGGACCTCTTCAAGGGGAGCTACAAACCACTGCTCAGTGAAATAAAAGAGGACACAAACAAATGGAAGAACATACCATGTTCATGGATAGGAAGAATCAATATCATGAAAATGGCCATACTGCCCAAGGTAATTTATAGATTCAATGCCATCCCCATCAAGCTACCAATGAGCTTCTTCACAGAATTGGAAAAAACTGCTTTAAAGTTCATATGGAACCAAAAAAGAGCCCGCATCTCCAAGACAATCCTAAGTCAAAAGAACAAAGCTGGAGGCATCACGCTACCTGACTTCAAACTATACTACAAGGCTACAGTAACCAAAACAGCATGGTACTGGTACCAAAACAGAGATATAGACCAATGGAACAGAACAGAGTCCTCAGAAATAAGACCACACATCTACAGCCATCTGATCTTTGACAAACCTGAGAGAAACAAGAAATGGGGAAAGGATTCCCTATTTAATAAATGGTGCTGGGAAAATTGGCTAGCCATAAGTAGAAAGCTGAAACTGGATCCTTTCCTTACTCCTTACACGAAAATTAATTCAAGATGGATTAGAGACTTAAATGTTAGACCTAATACCATAAAAATCCTGGAGGAAAACCTAGGTAGTACCATTCAGGACATAGGCATGGGCAAAGACTTCATGTCTAAAACACCAAAAGCAACGGCAGCAAAAGCCAAAATTGACAAATGGGATCTCATTAAACTAAAGAGCTTCTGCACGGCAAAAGAAACTACCATCAGAGTGAACAGGCAACCTACAGAATGGGAGAAAATTTTTGCAATCTACTCATCTGACAAAGGGCTAATATCCAGAACCTACAAAGAACTCAAACAAATTTACAAGAAAAAAACAAACAACCCCATCAAAAAGTGGGCAAAGGATATGAACAGACATTTCTCAAAAGAAGACATTCATACAGCCAACAGACACATGAAAAAATGCTCATCATCACTGGCCATCAGAGAAATGCAAATCAAAACCACAATGAGATACCATCTCACACCAGTTAGAATGGCGATCATTAAAAAGTCAGGAAACAACAGGTGCTGGAGAGGATGTGGAGAAATAGGAACACTTTTACACTGTTGGTGGGATTGTAAACTAGTTCAACCATTATGGAAAACAGTATGGCGATTCCTCAAGGATCTAGAACTAGATGTACCATATGACCCAGCCATCCCATTACTGGGTAGATACCCAAAGGATTATAAATCATGCTGCTATAAAGACACATGCACACGTATGTTTATTGCGGCACTATTCACAATAGCAAAGACTTGGAATCAGCCCAAATGTCCATCAGTGACAGATTGGATTAAGAAAATGTGGCACATATACACCATGGAATACTATGCAGCCATAAAAAAAGATGAGTTTGTGTCCTTTGTAGGGACATGGATGCAGCTGGAAACCATCATTCTCAGCAAACTATCACAAGAACAGAAAACCAAACACCGCATGTTCTCACTCATAGGCAGGAACTGAACAATGAGATCACTTGGACTCGGGAAGGGGAACATCACACACCGGGGCCTATCATGGGGAGGGGGGAGGGGGGAGGGATTGCATTGGGAGTTATACCTGATGTAAATGACGAGTTGATGGGTGCAGCACACCAACATGGCACAAGTATACATATGTAGCAAATCTGCACGTTGTGCACATGTACCCTACACCTTGAAGTTTAATAATAATAAATAAATTTTAAAAAAAAGAAAGAAAAAGTAATAATTTTAAAAATAAAAACATTAATAAACATCATAATTACTTTGTACTAGAAAAAAAAAAGAAAAAGAAAAATGCAACAGAACAGCAAGTCCAGAAATAAATTCACACTTTCACAGTCTATTGATTTTTGACAAAGATGCCAAGATTACACAATGGGGAAAGGACAGTCTCTTCAACAAATTATGTTGGGAGAACTGGATATATACATGCAGAAGAAGGAAATGAAACCCTCATATCACACTAGATTCAAAACTCAACTCAAAATTGTTAAATATTTACATGTAAGACCTGACACTGTAAAAACTATTCAAAGAAAACTTAGGAGGAGATCTCCATGGCATTGAGGTGGACAATGATTTTTAGATATGGCCCCAAAAGCATGGGAGACAAAGGTAAAAATAGACAAATGGAATTACGTCAAACTATAAAACTTCTGCACAGCCAAGAATACAATCAACGGAGTGAAGAGACAAACTACGGAATGCAAGAAAGTTTTGCAAACCATACATTTGACAAGGAATTAATATCCAAAATATATAAGGAACTCAAACAACTCAATAGTAAGAAGCACGTAACCTGGTTAAAAATGAGCAAAGGACCTGAATAAACATTTCTCAAAACAAGTAATACAAGTGACCAACATATATATGAAGAAGTGTTCAACATCGCTAATCATCAGGGAAATACAAATGAAAACCATAATGAGATATCACCTCGCATGTGATAGAATGGCTGTTATAAAGAAGATGAAAGATAACAAGTGTTAGTGAGCATGTGGATTTAAAAGGAACTCTTACACACTGTTGGTGGGAATGTAAATTAGCACAGCCATTATGTAAAACAGTATAGAGGTTCTTCAATAAATTAGAAATAGAATTATCATATGATCCGGGAATGCTACTATTGGATATATATTCAAAGGAACTGAAATCGTTATATTGAAGAGATATCTGAGTTTCTATTTTTATTGCAGCATTAAATACAATACCCAAACTTTTTAATCAATCTCAGTGTCCATCCATGAATGAATGGACAAAGAAAATGTGGTATATATACAAAATAAAATACTGTTCAGCCTTGAAAAAAAAACAAAAGAAAATATGGTACATATACACCATGGAACACTATGCAGCCATAAAAAATAATGAGATCATGTCCTTTGCAGGGACATAGATGGAGCTGGAGGCCATTATCCTCCGCAAATTAATGCAGGAACAGAAAAACCATACACCACATGTTCTCACTCATAAGTGGGAACTAAATGATGAGAACACATGAATACATAGAGAGAAACAACACACACTGGGACTTTTCAAAAGGTGTAGGGTGAGAGTTGGGGGAGGATAAGGAAAAATAACTAATGGGTACTAGGCGTAATACCTGGGTGATGAAATAATCTGTACAACAAACTCCCATTACACAAGTTTACCTATGTAACAAACCTGCACATGTATCCCTGAACTTAAAATAAAACTTAAAAAAAAGAAAGGCAACCAATTTTTGTATGTTGGTTTTGTATCCTGCCAGTCTACTGAAGTCATATATCAGTTATAGTAATTTTTTGTAGAATCTTTAGGTTTTCTCTACATTGAATCATGTCACCTGCAAACAAATAATTTTGCTTCCTATTTTCTAATGTGGATAACTTTTTAAAAAATTCTTGCTTAATTGCCCTTGCTAGTACTTCTAGTACTCTGCTGAATAGAAATAGTGAGAGTGGGCATTCTTACCCTGTACCAGGTCATAGAGGAAAAGCTTTCAGTTCTTCCCATTATGATGTTACTGTGAGCTTTTCATAAATAGCCTTTACTGTGTTAAGAAATTTTCATTCTATACCTATTTTGTTGAGATTTTCTTATCATGAATGGATGTTAAACTTCATCAAATTCTTTTTCCACATGTGTTGAGATGATCATGTGGCTTTCATCTTTTATTCTATTAATGGGGTACATCTCATTGATTTATTTGCATATGTAAAGCTAATCTTGCATTTCATTTAATTTCATTAAATGCCACTTGGTCATGGGGTATAATCTTCTTGATGTGTTGTTGAATTCAGTTTGCTAGTATTTTCTTGAGGATTGTTGTATCTATGTTTATCAGAGATATTGTCCTGTAGTTTTCTTTTCTTGTGGTGCTTTTGTACGACTTTGATATCAGGGTGATGCTGGCCTCATAAAATGAGCTTGGAAGCATTCCCTCTACTTTAATTTTCTGGAAGAGTTTAAGAAGGATTGGTATTACTTCTCCTTTGAATGTCTGGTAGAAGCAGTATAGTCCTGGGCTTTTCCTTATTGGGAGGTTTTTAAATTACCATGTCAATCTTCCTGTTTGTTATTGGTCTGTTCTGGTTTTCTCTTGCCTCTCAATTCAATCTTGATAGGTTATGTGTTTCCAGCAATTTCTTCTTTCCAGCATTACTTCTACATTATCCCATTTGTTGATATATAAGAGTCATATAACAGGCCTTCTTTATGACCCTTTTTATTTCTGAGGCATCTGTTGTAATACGTCCTCTTTTATTTCTGAATTTGTGCATTTGAGAAAACCCTGATTTGAGCGATATTCTAGAAGGTCACTAACAGCCAGTGGGCTTCTTTTCAGCCTTTGATTTGTTTTCACCCTGATTACCAGAGTGTGTTTCTTTGTGTCCTCGGTGCCTTATTTAGTGCTTGGCACATAGTTGGTGCTCATTAAATAGCTCTGGAATGAATCAATAAATAAATGGATAAGTGATTGACTGAATGAATAGACTTGTGTGATACTTAAGTCTCTTACATATCTTCTGAGATACTCAGCATTAAAGAATTTCATGGACAAATGATTTTGAAATTATCCTTCATACCATCTTAAGACAATGCACACTGGCATAACTGACAAATCAGAGAAGGTGACCCTGAGTCAGTACGACTCAACCAGTAGGCTACTGGAACTAAAGACATAAGAATGCCACAGTGTCTTAATCACATTAAAGGATAAACATGTGGAAGCTGTTAGTGGCACATTCATAGGAAGTCCATCCTATTCTCCACATTGGTGTCAGTGCACAGATGTAAATCACATCTCTTCCCCCCTCAAGATATGTCCTTATCTCCCTAGAGCACATGGAAGTTCCAACCACCCCTCTTCAAGTTAGTTTCAAGGCCTCTGCTTTCTGACCTAACCTATGTGTGAGGCATGGTACATGGAAGATCTGCAGTGCCATAGCTAAAGCAGCTAAGTTCCCTGGAACACATCCTACCCACTGACTGGCTCTCTGAACATTCACTTTCAGGCTCCACAGCTCACCCAGAGCCCAGAGAGCCAATCAGAGGGTAAGATGTGCTCATATTTGAAAGGTCTAGGTATGAAAGCATTAATTCATTTTTTTATTCACAGAGATAAACAGTATATGCATATAGTAGATCTCTCATATGGTACATTAGATTATATACATGGTATTTGTATGCAAGGAATATACATGTATATATGTATATGTTTATGGTACATATGTATATATGCATATAGAATATATTCTTACAAGACAGGATATGCAATGAACATTCTTACAACTTCGTGTTTATTCTCATTTTCAAGATTAGACAGTTCTTTTTGACACTAGCAGGAACCCTAATAGATACTATTTTAAAAGAAGCTGAAAACAGGAAAATCTGATTTGACCACACCATCATTTAATCTTTTCCAGACAAAGGTTCTATTGATTTTAGTGTATGCAATGAACTGAACAATTCTAATATTCAGGTGATAATGAAAGCGTTGAAGAAATATATTGTGAAGTGTCAGAAGTTTGACCAATTCAAAACAAAAAGCTAAGCAATATAAAAATAAACTGTAGTCAAATCAGTCAGGTTATAAGTTTCTTTCCCTCTGAGAGATAAGCCAGCCAAGAAAAAGTGTCCATTTTATTTTTCAGAATTCAATTTATAAATTGAAATATAAATATTTTGATTGTTTTCTGTAATAGTCTGTCATGATGACCAACAACACTAATACTGCCTATATCAGAGGATAGACAATGAGAGAGTTGAAGGAAGTATTCTTAAAAAAAATTACAAGAAAGGGCAGAGAGATAGTAAGAAGGAAGGAAGAAAAGAGAGGGACAGAGAGGCTTTCAACAAACAGAAATTGCACTTTTTAAAGTCTCACTAAAATACTAAACAGTAACTCCACGGAAATACAGAATATGATGATATAATCAAGACAAAAGATTTTAAACAATGTGATATATCTTTGCAGTTAGATGTAGCTGTGTAAGATGTTAGTTTAAAAGAAAGTGAAGGAGAAGTAAATCTATGTTTATCCTTAAGTTGTACTTATAATTATTTTAATTAATTGATTTGAATGACAGTTGTGAATAACGAGTGAGCTACAGATGTCCAATTCCAAAACTGCAAGTAAGAAAAACATGGCTTACCAGTACATTTTGAGAAAAGATACAAGTTTATCTGCCCTTCTTTTCTCATAAACCCTTCTGTCTTTGTGAAATATCTCTGGCTCCATCTTCAGAGAAATAATGTGTGTGCAGCCTGGAAAGAGAGACTGTGATCTGGGAAGGCACAGACCAGTTTATCAACAAGACTCAGCATACCGCCTCTCTTCTCCAGGACCAGACCGCTTTCCTGTACTGCCAGGATGCCAGGATACAGCCTTTGTTTCCTAACCATGGTTTTCAATGCTGAAATTATTCTTACAAGTCAATAGTAGATTTGTTTTCAAGATAAACGCACAAGCTATTTGGAAAGGAATCATATAGTGGGCATGTTGCTGGACAATTTGCAAGCCTCCAGAGTTTCCTAGAGTGTTTCAGAAGGAAAAACAAACAGCAAGACAGGTTAAAGGGGCGTGGATGGTGAGCTCCAGCAGTTAATCTGCCTTTCAATGGTTATTAATCATCTTTGCATGCCAAAAGCTGAATATTCAGGAATGCATTCCGATTCATAATTAAAAAGTTTAATTCTAGCCTTCTAACCAAATATTTGGTTCAGAGAAAGTACCCTCGTAAAGCGCAGATTAACAACCTTGAGTGGCAGCCATGAGCTCAGAGCAGCTCACTTAGGAATCTCAGGTGTCAGTGCTCTGCGTCCCGTCCCACTTGAAGCAGATTGGCTGACACCTTGACAGCTTGCTGCATTCAACCAGTCCTGTAAAATATGTGGAGTTCTAGCCCTAGGAATCAAGGCTTTTGAGGCAAGAGATAGGGTGTTGTTCAAGGTCAAGGAATAAAAGAGAATAAAAATTTAGATTTCCTTTTCCCCTCATGCAGCCAACATCAAAACAGATTAAAACTGTTAAGTTCACAATTACAAGGAGAGTATGCTTTTAGCGGTACCTCGTATAACAGACCAGGAAATTTTTATAGGATATCTTTAAAAAGCCATCCCACAGTTATTCACCAGATGCTTGGAGGCAATCATGAAAGTGCCTGAATGCCTTACTATTTCCAATAACTGAAACTTAAATCCAAGAGAGTCAATACTTACATTATTTATGTTTTTCAATAAAAACTAATTAAAGATACTTAAGTTTTTAGTGATGGTCCGAGAAATGTAATTGAGCAGGCTCAGATTTAGCAAGCCATTAATGGAGTTCTCGATAAGGATCTGAATGAAGAAGGAATCAATTGCTTCTGAATTTCAGCTCTTTTGGCTCCACTTTCTGCAAACAGGCAAGGAAGGAAGCCTAAGATTCCATCTTCTCTCAGTCTTCTTGTCTCTCAGCCCCTGAGGGAAAGAATATTTTAAATGCATTGTTAGAAACTCCCAGAAATAGTGCTTGAGATGAGATTTGTTTTTAATTTTTCAGCTGGATCATTATTTCTTGAAAATGTAAATAGTGGCAACTGCCAATCATTGAACTTGAAAAAAAAGGAAGAAATTAGCCACAAGACACTTAAGTCACTTATAACTCAATTCTTCCCCTAAAGCTCCCTGGAAAACACTCTAGTTCTATTTTAAAGATGTCTTTACATTCACAAAAGGCCATCGCACAGGCTTGCTGCTGGCTGCTGTGAAGGGAAATTCAAATTCTGGCAAACTGCTGCTTTCATCTGGTCCTTGAACAAAGAAGCTATTTTGAAATTCTGATGGCATCTTAGGGAAAACAAGACATACTCCAAAATTTCAAAAATAAATACAGCTTATTGCCTAACACTCTGCATGTAACAACTAATATCCCCAAGGAAAATGTAGAGTCTGGTAGCAGCACCACATTCTCGATTTAAGACGATACGTAGATCAAAGGCAGCATTTCTCCAGTGAACCTTTGTTTACCAGTACAGGAAACCACACCACGACTCACAGCAGATTTCTACAGACCTTGCCACTATGGGCAATAGTGGCACCTAACAATCCAGTACAACACTATGGAATGGGGTACACCAATTAAATTTCACAGTAGCTGACTTCGGTTTTGCTTCACAGGATGTTTCTCCCAAGGAACATAGCTTCTCTTGCAGAAAATATGCCATCGGCTTCAGATCAACACTAGGATTCTTCCCTAACTGACCATTTGTGCTCCTGCTCCACACACAATGCCCACTGAAGACACATCATTGCCTTGATAACACTCTTGACTTCCTTGGCCCGTGAGAAATCACAGGTCCTCTCAACTCCCTGGGCTCTCTGTGTCTTTTCTTTGGAAGAACACTGTAATAGCTGATGATATTCCTTCTACTGCCTTTACGATTATTAGCATCATGCAAATAATGCTAAACTACACCCTCACCTGCTCACCTGCAATTCCATGTTCAACATCCATCTGCTCCGCTGGAATGGAAGCATGAGGAGACAAGGGACAATGCATGTGAGGTTGGGTGTGTTATCCAGAGAAGCCCAGCGTGCATGCTTTAGGAAAGCAAAAAATATTTCTTAAATTTATACAGAAGTAAATCATAAAGCTGGGTTTTTCATGATTAGAATTCATTTCTTTTTTTTTTTTTTTTTTTTTTTTGAGACAGGGTCTCACTCTCTCGCCCAGGCTAGAGTGCAGTGGTGCCGTTTCGGCTCACTGCATCCTGTGCCTCCTGGATTCAAACAATACTCGTGCCTCAGCCTCCCGAGCAGCTGGGATTACTGGCGTTTGCCACCTCACCTGGCTAATTTTTGTATTTTTAGAAGAAACAGGATTTTGCCATGTTGACCAGACTGGTCTCAAACTCCTGACCTCAAGTGAGCCACCCGCTTCAGCCTCCCAAAGTGCTGGGATTATAGGCGTGAGCCACCGTGCCTGGCCAGATTTTCATATTGTTGATACTGATAACACTATATAGTAGCTTATACAACTTGGTGTGGTTCTTCCATGGCAGTCCGCTGTTTTGTAACACTCCACGCCCAGAAAAGTTTTTCCCCATGGGATTCTGCAATTATTTTTTCTATAAGCATTGGTCTAATATGGTAGTTTTCGGTGTCATAAATTCCCTCTATGTGGAAGTAAGCCCAGTTGTTCATGGTATTTACAATAAGAAATGTTGTTAAAGCACAGATTTAATCTCAGCATCTGGGAAATGAAGTAAACCTAGTCAACAGCCAGTGTTCACATTTCAACAGGGTTTTGCTCCTGTGGCACAGGTCCTTACCAAATCATTACAACAAACGCAAAACTACAAGCTAAGTGATTTTGGCAAGTTTGAAATTCTGATGGCATCTTAGGGAAAAGTCTAAAAATATATCAAGTTTCTAACTCAGTTTGTCTCAAGCATAACTGGATGTGAAAATCTATTATCTTTAGTGTGTAACTGTTTGTAGCTCTTTTCTGAGGTAGACATATTTTGATTATTTTCCTCACTTTTGAAGGGCATGAAACATTACATGCATGTAGTTGTAGTTTCATATGTATCTTGGAATACTATTTAGTTACAAAAAAGAATGAACTCTTGTCATTCTCAGCAACATGGATGGAACTGGAGGACATCATGTTAAGTGAAATAAACTAGGAACAGAAAGTTAAACACTGTGTGTTCTCACTCATATGTGGAAGCTAAATTTAAAACTGAATTCATAGAAGTAAAAAGCAGAACAGGTAATACTAGAATCAGGGAAAGGCAGGGGGAAGAGGGAAAAATTAGTTAAAGGATATAAAACTACAGCTAGATGAGAGGAATAAGTCCTAGCATTCTGTAGCACTGTAGAATGATTATAGTTAACAATAGCAAATTATATAGTTTCAGATAGGAAGAAGAAGGATATTTAATATTCTCAACACAAAGAAATGATAAAGGTTTGAGATGAGGTATGTGCTAATTGCCCTGCTCTGATCACTACACATTATATGTATCTTAACTTCACTATATACCCAATGAATATGTCCAATTCATATGTATCAATTTAAAATTAAAACAATTAAGAAATAAAAATACATTTAAAAATGGTGATAAACAAATGTTCATCAATAAATAAATTAATGTCATAGAGTGGCAACCTGTATTCTAGTATGCATTTAAATAGATAAGTCCTATTAGAAAAAAAATCCTTAAGGGTTGTGAATACATATCCTATTAATTGAAGGAGATTTGGATAATTCTGATATTATCTGGTTGACTTACTTTAGGATTTGTCAACCACGGTGCTATTGACATTTTGGGTCAGGTAATTCTTCGCTATGGGGCCTCCCCTATTGTGCGATATTTAGCAGCATCTCTGGCCAGTACCCACTAGATGCCAGTAACACCACCCTAGTTCTGACAACAATAAATTCCTTCAGACATGGCCAAATAGGGGCAATGAAAGGGGTTTCAGCAAGGTGACAAAATCACCCCACTTGAGAACCACTGCTTTAGTGCTATCTTGAAGAAAAAAATGCCAGACTATGTCATTGAAAACCTAGGCAGCACACTGTACTAAGCATCTTACAAGCTCTGCTACCAATAATTCGTCAGTGTCATCCTACTCCAACTAGTCAACAAATCTTAAGATCAGTCCATGAAGAAGTTCTTCCAGAATACCCATTGCGAATGAAAGTAAAAAGACTGCAGTTTTAATCATGCATAATTAAGGCTTTTTACTGAACTGCACTGGAACTCCCCTGGTCACAATACTGCCACTCCACATGCTGCCCTACGTTCTGCACTTGATGGAAGTAATTTTAGCTGATCTTCTCAAAAAGCTTGCAAAAAAATATATAATGTAGATCCTTGTCTGTAAATGAGGAGAGAAAAAAAAACTTGAGACTGTTAGGGATTTGTCCCAGGTTGCACAGCCAGAGAGGGTTGAGAGGGGTTTAGGATTGTGTCCTGCCCGATTTCACATTGTGTGTTCCATCATTTTCATCCTAGAACCTCTGTCCATCATTTTCATCCTAGAACCTCTGTCCATCATTTTCATCCTAGGACCTCTGTCCATCATTTTCATCCTAGGACCTCTGTCCATCATTTTCATCCTGGAACCTCTGTCCATCATTTTCATCCTAGAACCTCTGTCCATCATTTTCATCCTGGAACCTCTGTCCATCATTTTCATCCTAGAACCTCTGTCCATCATTTTCATCCTAGAACCTCTGTCCATCATTTGCATCCTAGGACCTCTGTTCATCATTTTCATCCTAGGACCTCTGTCCATCATTTTCATCCTGGAACCTCTGTTCATCATTTTCATCCTAGGACCTCTGTCCATCATTTACATCCTAGGACCTCTGTCCATCATTTACATCCTAGGACCTCTGTCCATCATTTTCATCCTAGAACCTCTGTCCATCATTTTCATCCCTGGACCTCTGTCCATCATTTTCATCCTAGGACCTCTGTCCATCATTTTCATCCCTGGACCTCTGTCCATCATTTTCATCCTAGGACCTCTGTCCATCATTTTCATCCTAGGACCTCTGTCCATATGCAGTTTGCTAAATTGAGATTATATCCATTGACAAGTGTCTGGAAATTAAGCTGAGAGGTCAGTGGTGAAAGTCAACATCTTTTGCAGCCCTGCAGCAGCACCATCATTCCCCCAGTTCCTTTTGCTTCTCCCACAGCTGAGCTCTTGGCTCTGTTGGCCTCCAAATCCCTGACCCTGTGCCAACCCATCACCCTGCCTGCAACCTGTGCCCTCAATCTCCCCTCCAAATCGTATCTTAGGAGAAACAGCACTGTAGGATAGATAAACCATTTTTCAGTTGAAACCCTGATGGTGCCATCAAGACGCAGGGGGACCTTGAGGTTTGACGCATCTTCTTTTCTCACAGGGCTCATGGACAAATCTTCCTTTCCTGAAGGACACGAGAACTCTGTCTCCTAAGCACCAGAGATGCTCAGCCAGCAGAGACTTGGAAGGTCATTTCTTTATGTAGGGAAGGATTTTCTCATGAACTGTATACCAAGTGGTGAATGGCTGCTACCTTGTTTTCCAACCTAGTCTTCTTTATTTGATTTTGACATGGCGTCCTTACTTTAACTAACTTAATGCATTTCCACTGGGGACACCGCAGGTGGGCATCAAGAAAGCTACTGAGAAAGGGGGGTTGAGGGCTGCAAAGGAGCATCCTTGGCAGCATCCCCATGGTTGCTGGGTGTGCAGGCCCCATGCCAACTCTGGGTGCCTCAATCCGCTGGCCGCCTGGGCTTTCTTCCTTTATGAATATTCAGTCTCTTTTTTCCATAAATTTGATCCATTGACTGAAGAGTCAAGCAGGAATTTTCTTATTAGGGCATAATTTTCTTATTAGGACACAATTAGGGGTCTCGTCTCTGTCTCCTAACGCAGCAGGGGTATAAAGGAAGGGGCCGGGCGCTGCATCAAACGCCAGTGCTGCCCTTCCTGCCTTCAGGACAATTGTTAGTCCTGGGAACTGGAACCTCGCCTGGAAGGGAGGGCTGGGCCCCATCGACTCAAAGTCCTTTCTGGCTCTGAAACTGTGTCTGAAGCTCATCAGGCCCTGCTCATTGTACCAATTGGAGTAAGCAGCCTGACGCGATTTGTCTGGCTAATGATGTGATGTGGGATGGACAGAGAAATTGCACCATGATGGGCTTGTTAATGATCATTAGCATATGCAGCTGCAGCTGTGTACCTGCTTCTGCTGAGCGCAGACCCAGCTTGTGCTCCTCTCGCCATCACCTGAGCATCAAGGACTGCTGGAATCACATAGGCATTTAGATTGCCAGAACAGGCTCCCTTCCCTCCTTACCCTGCCCTCTGAGTGTCTTCTGCAAATCTGTCTTCTCACCCTATGGATGTTCTTCAGAGAGGATGGGCCCTTGCCTCCCTGAGTGGGTCCCTGGACCCATCTTGGGCATTGCCCTGTTGGGGCATGTTAGAGGCGCAGACTCTCAGGGTCCACCCCAGACGCACTGTATCAGATCCCCCGGTTGATTCCTATGCAAGTTAAAGTTTGAGAAGTGCAGGTCTAGACCAGGAGGCAAGCACCGTGAGGTAGAGTGGGGCCGTCTGTCTCTGGGAGATTTTAGTGATCTTAATGCAGTTTAACTCCCGATGGAAATAATTGCTATGGGTTGAAATGTGCCTCTCTAACAAATTTATATGGTCAAGTCCTAAACCCCTCATTTGGAAATAGAGTTGCTGCAGATGTCTTTAGTTAAGATGAGGTTATACTGAACTAGAATGTATACAAAGGGGACATTTGGACACAGACACAACAGGAAGAACACATGTGAAGATGAAGCAGAGGTGAGGGCAGTGGTTCCCCAAGCCAACCAACACCGAAGCCTGCCAGTGGCCATATGGGCTGGAGGTGAGCCTGGAGCAAACTCGCACACACACTCAGTCTTCCACGTCTGGCCTCCAGAACTGAGAGACAATAAATATCTTTTGCTTCCACCATCCAGTTTGTGCTACTTTGTTATAGCATACTATTAGAGTTGCTAACTGATATTAACTCCAAAATCTAAGATAGTCAAAACATAAAATTTTTCTGAGTGATGCTGCATGTCATTAGCATCAGAGAGAAAATATAGGAATCCTCCCCCCAAAATTGTTTCAAAAGCCTTCTGGAAAGATGGTTTCTGACACCTATTGGGTCAGATGGCCTCTTCTGAGATGCTTCATCACTGTCTCCTATCCCGTCCCGCACCTTCTTGGAGGCTGAACACAAGCTCTGTTTGTATTTGTCTGCTCTGAGTTAGCCTGCGTCTCATAAAAGCCCATTGCTGCCTAAGCAGGATGGAGTCTGGGCTGGAATGATACCGCAATAACAATGAAACACAAAGTTATAATTTCACAGCCTGGGACAAACTGGCAGAACCAGGTTATATAATATTAAAATAGTAAGCTCTACGTGTTTAAGAAACTCTTATGTCACAGCACCCAAAGGTGGATTTTTTTCCTCTGGTTGCTCTCACAGTGACTCAGGACCCTAATTTATTATTTATATGGTTTGAAAGATGCCAGCTGTCTGCCATTTAAGAAACAATTGCAACATACAGCATTGCGTTGGAGACTTTAAATATATTTTAAAAAGTAATCCTTTAAACAAATCCCACAAATCTATTTCTATACCCATTTAAGACATGAGGAATTAAAGATCAATACAGATAAGTGAATTGTCTAGACTGCCAGCATAAGTACTGAAACTTTTTTTTCAGTTTTCCTTTCTATGCCCTGTATCAATAAGAACTGTCTGTCTTGCTTTTGTATACTCAGGTCCTAGCACCATTCTTTGCCCACAGAAGCACCCAATATAATAGTGGTTCATGGAAATCAATAGATAACGCTTAAAGAGCAAAATGTCCTGCCTCTCCATTGCTTTTGAACCCTGAGAATGTTAAACTTTCATGCAAGAATGGGAGGGAATCCATTAGCTGTGTATGACCTTGGAGAAAAGTGACACACTCGAGCCACCAGCATCAGTAACAGCCTTAAAGACTTTGGGTTTGGGTTGCTTTAGCAAGTGACAAGGAAAGCCCGTACAGGACAGGAATGGGGACATTTTGCAGAGTCTGTGGCAGCTGGGTCCCCCACTGAAGAAGTCCACCCCTCCCACGGAGAGAGCTGGGAGGGTGCAAGAGTTAAAGGCACAAACTTCAGCATTCCAGACCTCGTTTCACTCCTGGCTCTGGCCAAAATACATATATAGGTTTTTTTTTTTTTTTTTTTTTTTTTTTTTTTTTTGAGATGGAGTCTTGCTCTGTCACCCAGGCTGGAGTGCAGTGGTGCTACCTCGGCTCACTACAACCTCTGCCTCCCAGGTTCAAGCGATTCTCCTGCCTCAGCCTCCTGAGTAGCTGGGACTACAGGTAAGTGCCACCATGCCTGGCGAATTTTTTGTATTTTTACAAGACAACATTTCACTGTGTTAGCCAGGATGGTCTCGATCTCCTGACCTCGTGATCTGCCTGTCTGGCCAATATCTTAACTCTTCTGCATCTCAGTTTTCTCCTTTGTCAGATGAGGTTACAGTGGTATTGGCATCTCAAGGTTCTTATGAGGATCCAAGGAGGTATTCTTGTATGTTTGCACGGAGTCTGACACACATAAACACTCGGGAAGGGCTGCTCCTCAGCGTGGGTGGTTGAACCCTGGGCTGTTCCTGTCAGAGGACCTCAAGATCCCCAGTGTTCACAGTCCCTGCTTGTCCAAGCCCCCCAGCAGGACTCCCTGCCCACTGTAGAGATCCTTGTGGAGATCCCAGGCTCTGAGAAATGGCCCTTCTGTAGCAAGCCCTGCATGCAGCACACACCTGCCTCTGATGCTTGAGAGCCCACTCCAGCCATTCCCTTTGGAAAAGACTCTAAAACTTTTGTGAGAAATCCAACCTTTGACTCACTCAAGTGTATTGATGATCATCCTTCTAGCGATCTCAGGGGCCAGGCTCCCTAAACACCCCAGTTTACTCAGTTCAGCTGCCTCTGCCACCTGCTTCATTAGGCCCTGCAAATGCCACAGGCTGTATTTACTTGGCTGTTTTCTGCCTGTGATTTCAAATGGCCTCGTAGTTGCCTTAAGATATGTTCTATAACTGAAATGTACAAAGAAAAAAATGACTGATTGCCATGCATATTTCATAAATTATAAGTTCAATTTCTTGCAAGCATTCTCAGGTGTATTTTTTAGATATCAGCAAAACCATTTCTCTCTTTTCCTACTGGTCCTCAGGCTGAACCAGTGAGGGGTTGGTGCCCATATCGGCTTGGCAGGAGCTGTGGGAATGGTGCCCAGCAGGTGGAATCTGACCCTAAAGTCCTGATTTTTAAGAAGCAATGGGCATTTACTTCCTGAGAAAACCAGTGTAATGTGTGGCATTGTTCTCGGTAATAGATTTAAAATCCAACCAGAAATGTAGGTGCACTTTGAATCACTGTTGGGAGAAAAAGGTGTGTTCACTTAGGTTCCTAAATCTTTGGATGTCCAAACACCCTTCCACCCTGAAAGCAGAGCAAGTATTGCCTTCTTACAATATAACTCAAAATTTAAAAAAAAAAATTTCCCCTTCTCTAAAGAGAATTTCCATGTCAGGGTAGGATTTTCCTATTTATGCTTTGTAGTTATATTTTTTGTGAAACTTGTTTCCCTAGCACAGGAACATAAACTGTTGAGGCAGAAAGACACTTCTTAAATAAAATGGCAAAATGTGGCATGAATCAAAATCACCTTGAATGTTTGTGACCTTTTATCATGGCACGCTGAAGAAACATTCTTCTGCATAGGATATATTTAGGCTTGTCAGCGGAGAGATTCTAGTAATATTAGATATTATTGGGTTTTCCATGTAGACAATAACTTCAGCTGTGCCAAAATTTATATCCTTTAGCTCAGTTTGATCTGATCTTCAAAGAGTCCTTATGTGAGAGAACAGTGGCCCATAAAATCACGTGTTCATCTGGAAACATCAGTTACAACTGATGGCCCAGCTCCACAATCAGCAAAGCCAGGTCCTGGTGCCATACTTAGGCCTTCCTTCTTCCGTGGAAAGAGCTGCCCAGAGGCTCCTGCACCATAACCTGAGCCTTGTTCAAAAAGCATTCTCTGCAGATAAACGCAGAACACAGGAGCTTCGGTCCTTATGGAGTTTGGGGTGTGCCATCATTCTGGCTCAAAGATGCATTCTTGTTCACCAGCCAGAAGCGCTCCAAATCCCGTGGCTGAGAGATTTTATGAAGGCTGTGTGGCATAGGCATGACTGATGAAATCCATGGTCACTGGTGACTACGTCCATCTCCAGCCCCTCTCCCCTCCCCGGAGGTAGAGGGCAAGACTGACTGTTCCAATCATCTCATTACATGGTTTGTTCCTCTAGAAACCAGCCTCCACTCTCTTCTTTTAATTTCTGTCTTTGCTGGTCATTAAGCAAGTTTAAAACCTCCCCCACCCCTATTTAGCTATCATGGCCAACTTTTTCTTCCTTTTTTTCTCATTTTAATTCTCAGTATACTATAAGCTTTCTGATAGTTCCTTGTACTGATTCCAAGTTTTCTGCCTATTTTTTATTCTAAAATTCAAGCTGTTATAAAATTAATATAACATGTGACCTAGAAGATGCATTCTCTATTGCTAAGCTTGCCAGGTTGGAGTCAGGCTACATGGCCTTACGTGGGGCTCAGAGTCTAGAGGCTGTGCTAACCCAAGGGGAGGGTTCGCATGGGCCCCTGACTTCAGCTGAGCCCCAAAGCCAGAGAGACCAGGTGGAGGGCCTTGAACAGGCACTTACCCCAAGTCTGCCTTGACTAACCTTTAGAGTCTATGAAATGATGCATATGAAATATGTAAAAGTACTTTTATGTATCATATAAAGTTACATAAAGTAATACACCTAAGGGATATTCAAGTGTGTGTAGTTATAAATATTATACCAGATATACCACTCCATAAGTGATGAATATTATCATCCCATGACTTAGGGAGAATGGCCGCAAATCAATGGATATCTATAAAACACCAAAGACAAATGTTACATTTAGTGAAGTTTCTAAATTTAACTTTAAAATAATGTTGATGTGAAATATCTCACTACCTTTGAAAATCATTGGTACTCACAAAGCATCCAAAAGGGGCCAGCTTAAAGTTTACAATTTTATAAGTTCTAGCTCCCGTGAGGGGCACGCCTTACAAATACACTGTGAGTTCTCTGACCTAAATCCCAAACGAAGTCAGGTAATTAAGATGTAAACTTGCATTTCTATGCAATTGTTTGCAGATCTAGAGACTGATACCAGTGATTAATGTTTTGAAAGTAATAAGTTGGAGGATAAAGACATCTGTCAAGTTCTAGCAACTGTAAAGTGCTTTACCTGGGGACAGTAACTAATAAATGTCAGGTTCAGTTTCTGTGCCTTCTTCCACCTGGACCTCAATGGTTGCCTCTGGTTATGTGACATTTAAAATCAGCTCTCCCTCCCCTCAAAAAAGAAAAAAAAATCAGTGAAAGAGATAAGAGTCCAGTGAGAAATTTGATATTTAACAATTATTTTTCTTTAACTTGTCTGTTTGCAACAAATTAATATATCAGATAAACTCACTCCTTTTTACCAAGTCTGTAAAACTACACACATAGGCACAACTTTCCATCAGATGGCATAAAACATCTGTAAGTGTGATGATCAAGAACTCCCTATGTGTAACCTTTGAGAGAGGCACAGCCCATCCTGAATAAAATGTCTCCCTTACCCTCAAGGGAACCCCCAGGCGGTGCATGGCACCTTCAGGGAAAGGTCACAATTGCTCTTCAGAGCTGAAAACTGGTGGGGGTAGAAAGCAATGACTGCCTTTTTAGCCTCATTTCCTTGTGGGTGTGTGATCTCTTGGTTAAGAGCAAAGGCCCCCAGTGAGGCAGATTTAGGTTCAAATCCCTTCTCTTCCAATCATTCTCTTTATAAACTTGGACTCATTCCTTAATTTTTGAGTCCCAGTTTCCTGCATTTGGTAAAATGCAGACAATATGAAATACCAATACCTAGTCACTAGGTTGTTGCAGGGCCCGAGCAAGACATTGTAAAACACCTGGAAAGTCACAAAAGATGTCAATACACACAATCCTAACTAATATGTGATCTTTTTTAAAAAAAATCTGAAAACATCAGTTTATTGGATATTTGTGTACAAGGAAAATTCTTGGCTGAAATTCTTACATTGTTATGGAAATATGTGATCTTAAAACTCAGTTCACCGTGGACCCATCCTGTGGATTTCTCTCCTCTCTGCCCTGATTTCTCAGGAAAACTTTCTTTGTTCCTGCTAAGCATTTGATCACCTTATGTCATTTTCATTGTGCCTCTCTGTTTTATACATGGGTTTTTTGCCTTTCCAATAAGACTGTAAGTAATGCTGAAGGTGTTCATGCAGTACTGGCAATGTGGTAGACAACATTTTGTTGTAGCATGAAAGGCTGGTCTGGTGATCCAATTCAAACTGCTTGCCTGCCTCTGTTGATGGATCACATGCCTCCTCCCTCTGCTCTGGACACTCCTGCCACACAGGGTTTTTGGAGCTCCTTGAATCCACCTCACCATCAGGGCCATTTCATATGCAGTGTCTGCCCTACTGGTGTTTGCTCTTGCTCTTACTAGTCCCCACTCACCTCCAGGTTTTAGAGTGGCATTGTCATACTCTCCGGTTTGACACCACTTTCTAATATTCTTAGAGGACATTGAATTTCCCACTGATCCTGCCTATTAGACCAGTAATCACTGGTTTGCTGTCTATCTTAACCCACCCAACCCTGTCTATGGCCAATGTGGGGGGAAAGCGGATCATGTCTCTCTTGTTGACAGTTCTGAGGCCTTCGTCCAGTGGCCAGCATGTGGGGTATCAATCACACTGGATGAAGGAGAGAACAGTGAACAAATGAATCAAGTTTCACACATTCTGATGATGACTTTGAAACCAGCACTCAGCTTCCTGTTCTTCTCTGGTGTTCTTCCATCTTCGGAGGTGATACCCCTGAGGCCCCAACAGCACGTTGGATCAGGCATGTCTTTCTGAAAACTTCTTCTGAGCCATGCTGAGCCCCAGCTGCAACAGTACCATGGAAGGAGGCCATCTATGTGGCCAGAGAAGATGAAAGGGTCAGCAAGCTCAGGATCAATGGCTCTGAGCAACGTCTGAGGGCACACAGGGGAACACTATGAAAGCAATGCTCTTGCCCCTTACAGGCACCCAGAAAGAATATCTATAAGTCCTTTTATTTTCATGTTCCTATCACATGTAGAAAATAACACTGTTGACAATCAAACAGGTTATTGAGGAACCCTATTCCTGGCACACCGATCCTTTGTTACAAATATCTGCAGAAAAGTAATGTCGTTTTAATCCAAGATGTTTTTAAGTACATGGAAGAGTTGGGCCAAGACCTAGGGATAACATGCACCATCAGCACAGACACACATGGATCAGCACGCAGTGGGTCAGCAGTTGTGTGATTTGGATGGCTTCTTCATTCCTCAGCCCCAGCATTCTCATGCCCTCATCTGTAAATGAGATGTGCATGTTGGTTTAGGACACGGGGCAGGGGCTCCCAAAGGATAGCAAAGACTCTTTCCTAGTCCAGTATTCAACAATTTGTGAATCTTTCAATGAATAGAATCAGACTCAGTCAATGTAAGAAAACCGTCTGAGCCAATACACTTTCATTTTTGTGTTATTTTATTTTGTACACCAAAGATTGATGACCTGAAATGTGTCAAGGAAAACAATAATCAAGAAAACTACAAAACTCTCTCCAGTTGTAGAAGTACAGATACTTGAATTCAACTGTTTTTCACAATTTCCTTGGAAATACATGCCATCTTGTAATCTCTTTTTACCCCTGCAGGCAACTTTATTCTTAATTTTCAGTATACTTTCCCAGGACAGATTCAAAGCTACTTGGATCAAAGTTTTAAAATGCTGCTGCTACTAGTGAAGGGATTAAAATTATGAAATAAAGACTGCATATTACCATACTGTATATGGTCCATGTGTTACAATTCATATTTGAATAAGAAAATGTTTGAAGACTTTCTTAGCATGATTAAGAAGAGGCAAGCAATAAAAAGCACTGTATAAAAGCCAGCCTCATTTCATAAAGAAGATATTTTCTTGTAATGACTTTCTGACAAAATTAACCAATGCCTGGGCCAGCGCATTAAGAAATAAATTATCACCATGATTCTTTCTGACTAGGATAAGACTTTCCATGTGCCTTTGCCTATCGGAAGGTAATTCAGGGGCTGAAAGATGTGGGAGCTATATTTTTTATTGTATAATAATTAAAAATATTTTTATTTCTTCACAAAAATATCAATGATATTTTTAATTAAATTTAATCTTGCAAAGGAAAGAGGAAAAAAATCCTTTTATTGTGAGACCCCAGTGGGCTAGGCTTCAAGATTACCTTGAGTGTTCTCAGCACCCTATGATCAGCTTGGGAAGAATAATAAACAGCTTGATACCAAGCGCCCTGTTATGAGGTCTGCACATGCTGTTACAGGCAGAAGCCAACAGACAGGGTTCAAGAGTATGTCTCCAATAACACCCCAGGCCAAGGTTATCCATCAAATTTACTCCAGAGTAGAAAAATCTGACAGCTCAATTTCACATCAAAGCTCTTGAGGGAAACCTGATTGAATGATAAAAATAGTATCTATTTTTATTGTATGTGTATAATCAATATACTGTGCACTCTTCATAATAGCCATGAAACCATTTTAATATGAGGATATTGAGGTTCTGAGTGGTTACAACTAACCAGCTATGTAGTAATTAAGCCAAACTTGAATCCCAGTCTCTCCGCCCCTCTAATCTTTCCAGACTGGGAAAACTGGGAGATCTTTAACAGATTGTTAGTGGTCTGGAGAAACAATCTGGGCTCCTTATTCTACAGAGAAGCATCTCAAGTTACGTTTCTAAAAACATTAATGACAGGATAACTCTGGAATCGTGTTGGCACCCAAGTCCAGAGACAAATAGACTAAACACACACTCCATTTAAAATGGGCAGGAACAGGTTCAAAAAGAGAAGAGAACCAAGCATCAAATGTACCCAGGAAATAAAACCCATAGGAAATATTTAAGAAAGTCTGGGGCCAATTGCTGCAAAGGAGCCTGAGAGGCCTCCTGCAGGACATTCTTGACCTCACCTGGTGGTCCAGGATGCTTTGGCCTGACTCAGAATCCAAGCTGAGTGGCCAGAAGCACACAACTTGTGCATCGGATCTTAAAAGCCAAACAGCAGCCTGTCATTGTTGTCATCTTCAAGCATATGACCAGGGGGCTATGAACCCTCATAGGAGTTAGGTTAGAGAGAAGGAGTAAGAACTAACAGTTCTAAACACTAATCAGTTGTTGAAACTGGTTTTACAATTGGTGAGCCCTTCATCTTCCTGAGTGAGGAAGTCTCTTCTTCCCTGAAGTCAAGAGCAATTACTAGCTGAACAGTCACGATTCTGTTCTAGGAGTAGGTAAGGCTTCACATATAAAACGTCCATTTTTCAAATTCTTTCATCAGAACCCCTACTAGGTTGCTCTCCTCAAACATTAAAAGAAAGAAGATTGAAACGTGGAATCCTTTGAGGTCAGAAGAGCCAACGATGAACAGCTAGGTAAAAACATTATTCTGGCCCAGTTCCCTTGAAACAAGAACTCTTACATTATTTCCTTTTAAACTAAAAATAATCCTTCCTTTTTTCTTCTTTTCCTTACAATGAAAGAAATAATATTCATTAGAGAAGAATTATGCAACATAGAGAATCTAAAATAATGACATAAATCCACATTTGTACCACTCTGATATAAGAGTTGTACTTTATTTTTTTCTTCGTAAATCTTATTTCTGAAGGAGGTGTGTGTGTGTGCATGTGTGTGTGTGCGTGTGTGTGTGCATGTGTGTGTGTGCGTGTGTGTGTGCATGTGTGTGTGTGCATGCATGCACATGTGCTCAAAAGGATTATGAAGAGGAAGAGGATTTCCCTCTAGTGGAAAACTGGCGATGAGGCTTGAGGGAAATCCCAGCTGGGGGAAATTCCTGGTAGCAGGCATTTCATATTGGTGCTAGCCAATATTAAATTGTGTATTGTTGGCTATCTGTGATGTAACATTCCTCCACCACTTCCATTATTCCCCTACCTTCAGCAAAATCTTCTCTACACAGTGCCTTCTCTTGGTGATATTTTGTCCGGAAAGAAAGGTGGGGAAAGGCATTGTGATAAACTTTTTAGTTGCATTCAAGTGGATGGAATTTAACAGTCACAGGAGCAGAGTTGCAGAGTGGAGAAGGAAAGTTCAATAGAACAATCAAACAGACTTGGAAAGCTGGAGGCCCTCAACCAATCCTTCTTGGTTTGGGAAAAGAATCTGGACTGCTTACTCTACAAGAGAAGCATCTCAAGGTGGATTTCTAAAAACATTAATGAGAGGATGACTCTGAAATGGTATAGAATCTGGAGACACGAACGTTGCTGAGAAATCTCAACTGGTCCCAAGCAGCCCAGTGTTGAGGCACCCCATTTCACAGAACACAGTCGAGCAATCCAGCAACCATTAACTTAGTGTACTGTAAGTGTTCATGTAGACTTTCAAAACAATGCCTAATGGAGTGTAAATCTGGGATATAACCTTGGGAAAGTTAATTACCTTCTCTGAACCTCACTTTCTCCTTTGTAAGGTGGAGATCACTATACTTCATTTGCACTGTGGTGGAGTATATGAACTAACAATATAAGGGGAGTGTCTTAGTTTATTTACATTGCTATAAAGGAATACCTAAGCCTGGGTAATTTATAAAGAAAAGAGATTTATTTGGCTCATAGTTCTGCAGGCTGCACAAGAAGCATGGCACCAACATCAGCTTCTGATGAGGGCCTCAGGCTGCTTCCACTCATGATGGAGACAAAGTAGAGCCAGCACGTGCAGAGATGACATGGCAAGGGAGGAAGCAAGAGAGAAAAGGGAGAGGGGTCAGACTCTTTAACAACCAACCAGCTCTTGCAGAAACTAATAGAGTGAGTACTCACTCATTGCCAGGAGGATGGCACAAAGCCAAAGGATCATCCCTTACCACCCAAACACCTTCCATCAGGCCCCACCTTCAACAGTGTAGGTCAAAATTCCACATGAGATTTGAAAGGGGAAAAACATCCAAACTATACCGGGGGTGAGAACAGTGCATGGCACATAGTTGGTGGTTCACAGACATGAATTTCCATTCTTCCTATTGGTAGCACCTGTACTGAGCTTTTTAATACCCATTAGGCTCCTACCAGTGTTCATATCATGGTCATTTCTCACATTGAAGTTTCCTGGTGTGAACTTTCAGGATTTATATATCACCTCCTTTGGATCAGCTGCTCAGTGCCTTGCAAAAGGGTAATATCATAAGTTAATATATTTGTTGGCAACAATATGCCCGTAAAAGAAAACTTGTCAGCCTCCTACTTGGACTATCAGTCTGTTTGCTTTCAAATGCAATGCTTTGGAGTTATCTAGACAAGCTGGAACAAGTTGAAAGGAAATACAGCAGTAAGAGAAAACTCGTAGTTTTTCTGCATGTGAAATAGCTGCAGAAATTGTGCTGAGGAGCTAAGAGGAGAGAAGATTCAAAAGACTATAATCCTCATCTTCAAGGGCCATAGCTTGAGACATATTTGAGAGTATATATGTTCAGTAATTTTCCATAAGGATATAGTGACTGTGTTCTAAGAGTGCATTACTGACTCGCCAAAGGACGGTGGAAGCCATTTCCTCAACTGTGGCCCTAAGAGAACTATAGCTACTGTCTCTCTGACACCTAAAATTCAGGGGTTCTAAGAATCAGAGATATTTGGAATCAATAATTGATGATCCATGAAATACCTGAGCAATGCCCAGAAATCTATAGGGTTAACAGCATGGAAGTCTGTGGCATAATGGAAACTGAGCTGTCTGCACCATTACCTGCCTATTCCTTGACAGAAATCACAGTGATCTAAATATATCTTGTGCTGATTTTGATCAGAAGTTTATCTGAATCATTTTTATTTGGTCTCCAAATGAGCAAGGACTAAAGCCAAAATTAAAGCCAAAACTCCTCTCATGTAGAAGAAGAAAGGGTGCCATTAGCTTGATCTATATTTACCTCAGAGGCTAAAACTAGGACCACTGAGTATAAGGCATAAGAGAAAATATTTATGCTGAGTGTAAAAAGGAGCCAGAGAGGTGGAAATGTAGACTGAGTTATCTCAGCAAGCAGTGAGTTCTTCATGGACATATTCAAGCAGAAACTGTGCGGCCACTTAGCAAGAATGTGGCAGACGACACATAATGACCTCACAGTCCTCAACTAGGTCACCTTGAGGCTTCCTTTTACATCTGAGAAGTTACAGAATTCTAACACAACACCATAAAAACAGGCCTCCATGGAGGACACTTCCAAGCAGATAGCAAGGTGGGACCATACAGTCAGGTCAATGTTGCAGGGATCTTCAATCTGTCAAGGTCCTACTGTGTCCCTCAAACCACAGTGCCACAAGATACGAGTTGTCTGGAATTTTACCTACTACTTCTGTCACTTGGGCATCATGTATCAGACAGTCACAACTGATGTCTATGGTTAGGAAAAAGACTGACTCCCCAGATGAATTGGTCTAGGAATTTTTAGCCCGAAGGAGACACTTAGAAATGGATGGGTCCAGACATCAGCATGGGTGTCCTGCTGGGAAAAGCATTCATTGTGGATTCCAATATGCTTCTTGTATTTATCTCGAGCTTGCAACTACTACGGAATAAGACAGAATGGGGTGTCTTGAAGAAAGGGCTGTGGAAGCCATGGAAGGGGCCAGGTTAGTCACTTATCAATTCAACTTATGAATAATAGTAATTTGCCACTCTTTCAATGAGCAAAATATAATGATCTAAGTCTTCCCTGCCTGTAAATTCTGCTCATTTCGGATTATTCTTCAGCCCATATCTTCAGCACATTCTAAAATGCCCACCAGGCTCATTCGGGAGAATAAGACAAAGTTTTCCTTTTTGCATCTGATTGAAATACCGTTGTTTGGTTTTTTTTATCATCAGTATTTTAAGAAATTTTAAGTTCAGCCCCTACTCCTGTATTGAGAAGGGACAGCAGGACCTGTGATCCTCCTTAAACTGGGGTGTTCCTTGGGATGCCAGATCTACTGGGATAACTCAGAAATCCCTGACACGTAGCTTCAATTCCAGGTTGCCCACTTCCAAACAACTTCCCTCTGCACTCCACAAGGATTTCAACAACCTCCAAATGCCAGAGGCAGATGTCAGAAGCTGCCAAAAGGAGCAAGCCAAGACAGCTGTACTACAACTTCGTGTCTGCCTGTAGCGGTTCGCAGACAAGGCAGCACCCACTAAGCCCTGCTCCGCTAAGGCAGACGGCTTCTAGGAAACACAAAGCCATTTGTTACCTCGCATGGTTTTTTCATAACTTGCTTATGAAATTCTGGCATATGTCCAGTTCTTTGTCCTTGTTCTTACACAGCACAATGAATAGATCATTCCATTAGCCCACAGCTTAGAGCCGCTTTCACTATCATCATCCGTTTAGGGCTTAATAGTGTTTACCGAGGCTTTAGCAAGAGTTCTTTGTGACATGCGGCAGAAGCCAGCCTAGCAACTGTAGCTAACAGGCTGGGAGCAAAGCCATGCCGATGCAAAATCAGTGGCTTACAGCATCTCAAGGCATTTGGCTGGTGTGCTTTGAAAAATCAAGAGGCTCTAACAAAAGAAAATAAACTGCTAGGGACCAAGACGGACAAAGGAAATAACGAGCAACATCCTGAGAAGCATTACAGTTTTTAGCAGCCTTGGATGAGGAGGAGGAAGGAGGGGAAAGAAGGTGATGTGGCCCATTTATCAGACCGCGCAGTGGGAGTTGATGTCAGGAGAGAGCATTAGTACTTGGTAACAGCCGCCCACAGATACTCGATGTGATTCAGAGATGTCTGAGCAGGGGCTGGTAGATGCAACCAGATGTGCCCCACTGCCCACCTCTGTGGCTGTGAGACCACCTTCATCAGCACTGGGGCAGATGCCAAGCCCACTGCCTGCAGGGCCACACTGTCCTTCCTGGTCTTACCTACCCTCACCCAGGACCTTCAGCTACACAGAGCTTTCAAGCTAACTAACTGCCCAGTCCTCCTTACCAAACCCCATTTGTGAGCTGGGTTTCTAGAACGTTCACTCTCACTAGATCCAGTTTAAATTGGTTTTGTTCTCTGATGGTTGCATTTTGGTATCATTCAATGACTGATTATAAGGATACCTTCTCTCTCAATGGCAATTTCAGACACAAACAAGCCTTTGTTTTGAGAAAGGGCTAGGCTATAGTTCTGTGCATGAAAATGTTAAAAGTAAATGTTCCCATGAGTCATCTGAACACCCTGAATCCCATACTGATTTCACAGGAATCTTCTAGAAAATTACACTTCATTAGCTTCTTCAGGTTTTTCAGATGTTACATTTTTACCTTTCTTTGTCTTTGTTCCTATCTTTCCCAATTCTTAAGAGAACAACTACATCTTAGGAGTCAAGCAAAGTCCAGTTTCCACTTTGTGCCTCATGTCCTGATTGTGTTTGGTTCTCAAAATCCTCCCGGGAAGATGATTTTCTGTTAAAGGTGACTGACAGGAGTCAAGGGCCATGCAGAGACAGTTCAGACGTGGCTTTCTACTTTTCACCCAAATCCCTTGAGGGCTGTCTACTGGTGCATCCCAGGAAAGAGAGAAACTTCTGTGGGGAGGGTCATAGATGGTCCCCAAGCTCTCAGGTCTCTTGCATATTGGGCCTGGTTGAGCTTCGCAGGGGTCATCACCATGTTGCAGATGTTTTTCATTCCTTGGAGGTGCCTTATGATCTCTCCACCTGTTTCCTTAATGTAATTTATGTTTTTCTTTTCTCATCATTAAAATTGAAATAGTAATAGAACCTAGAGCTCGCATTGCTGATTGACGTCTCTCAATTTGCCCACCACCCTGAGAGACCAGGGTCAGACATAGAGCTGTTAGGAGTCAGCTCGCGTATGTGTGCTCCTGCCCTGGGCTCCCATTACAGCTGCAGCATGTCCACAGGCGATGAGTGAGAACACGTTCACCTGCACCAGCCTGCCTCCCCTCCCATCCTCTGTCTCTCATTCCCATCGCTGATCTTACTGATCCCGCCATTCCTCCTGCTCCAGGTTTCCAGGCTGCCTGTGCCCCCACCCCCCACCCCCGCCCGCCCATCTTCAGGGGAGTTTCTGTTGCAGTCTCACAGAAATCTAATCCTGAGTGGCCAGATTTAGCCCTGTCACTATGAAGGTGGAATACCGCTTGGAGACATGGGAGAAGAGAATTTGATCCAGCGCTTGACTGTAGGCTGGTGGGGTCCGCGGGGCCAGGACGGTGGCACACTGCCACCTGAGGGAGGGACACCCAAGGACCAGGATCATGCGGGACAAGTCAACTCCTGCTGCATTTCACGTGCCTCTCCCTTTGGGACAGAATCAGCAGGGGAGAAATGCCACCTCTGGAGATCGAGGAGCGCAGGGCAAAGCCCCCAGACATTCAGGATTCAGGTTCTTATTCAGGCTTCAATAGGAGAAGAGGAGATGGCAGATTTTTGTAGGTATGTAAATCAACATGCACAAGAGACAGTGGGGCGCAGGCTTCCTGGCTACTTCTGGCTGACCCGGGGAGAAGGGGCTGCTGCATTCCTGAGTTTCCTCATGTGGGAATGTGGAGAGCATCACCGCACAAAGCATTCCGTGGATTAATGCACGAATAGCACTCGGCCTGGAGTCTGACTCACAGCAAGCACTCAGTAAACAAACGCAATTAAAATTATCTACAGCTTGATGTTCGTCTGAAGTGTCTGGAAGTGCTAGAAGGGGAGCCTTATATAAGGGATAAATGCAAAAGGCTGCAGAGTGATAAATGAAGCCACTTAGCTGCTTTAAACCTTGAGACACCAGACATACATCAGCAGAGATCATCTGGACACCCCCCAATGCCACGTGCACATCAGGAGATGCAACTGTGTTTGTAACAGCCTGGGGGAGCCTGAGCAGGGTGGCACCTGCTTTGCCCACTCAGAGGGCACAAGCTCCATAGCAATAATCCTTATGCAGAAACCTGAGAGTGGCGATCCATCTTCAAAGCAGGGTCCCAGAATAGGGGGCAATGGGTTCCCTGGTGAATCTGGCCCAGCAAGATTCAATATGCCAAGGTACAGTAAGCAGGCAGTCACTGCATGCAATATCCACAGCAGAGCAGAGCTATTCAGAAACTGAGCAGGCTGCAGTCCCAGGCAGGTGCGCTCACCTTGCAGAGAAAATGGAAAGATTACTGGAAAGTGAAATGGGAAGGAGAACAAAGCCAAGGGCAGGAACTAACACCCTGGAGTGAAGACAACCAGGAATCTCTCAATTTGTGCAGGGGAAGTGGGTGCAGTGGAGACCGTGTAGGAGCTGGGCTCTGCACCATTGGGGGACTGTGGGTCCTAACAGAGAGTGGAGTAGCACCGCCATTAGGGATTGAACTGTGTGTCCCCAAAACTCATATGTTAAAGTCCTAAGCCCCTGTGTATCAGAATATGGCCCTATTTGGAAATAAGGTGATTGAATATGTAATCAGTTGAGATGAGGTCATACTGAACTAGGGCGGCCACATTCTGATATGACTGATGTTCCTATAAAGAGGGCAAGTTCAGAGACAGACACATACTCAGGGAGAAGGGCATGTGTAGATTGGAGTGATGCTGTCACAAGCCAAGGAATTACCAGGAGCCAGGAAAGAGGCCTGAAGCAGCCCCTTCCTAGCACCTTCAGAGCACAATGGCCCTGGGCACACCTTGATGGCAAGCCTCCAGCTCCCAGAACTGCTCAACAATATATTTCTGTTGTCAGGACACTCAACCTGTGACACTTTGTTATGGCAGCCTAAGAAGACTAACACAACTTCCCAGACTGGCTCAGGGACAGGAGCCAGATGAGAGGAGGGTGGGTGAGGCCGATGTGGACGCAGCAGGAGGGCTGGGAGAAGGTTACCCTGCTGTGCAACACAGCACCCCAGAATCCGGAGTCATGAAACAGCAACACTGGTCTTGTTCATGAATCTGCATTTTGAGCAGGACTTCGATCCTGGAGCCTGTGAGCCAGGCACAGGCAGGGCATCCCTGCTTTGCTCATTGTCACTTGTGTGGCTGAGGGCTGAGGTGGAAGCGTCTCAAGATGCCTCGCTCACACACGGGGCTCCTGCAGGCCACAGGCACAGCCAACTCAGCGGGGCTGGCAGTGGGAACATCCACTGGGGCTGTTCATGCAGCCTCTGCTTAATCACAACATGGAAGCCAGATTCCAGGGTGAGGAGACCAGAAGAGAGTGAGAGACAGAGAGAATAGGACAGAGAAAGAGAGACAGAAGAACAGAAACAGAGGGACAGAAATGGAGGGAGACAGAGACAGAGAGAAACAGAGGGAGACAGAGAGACAGAGGGAGGCAGAGAGAAAGATAAAGAGAGACAGAGAGAGAGTAGGACAGAGAGTAACAGAAAGAAAAAAACAGGCAAAGAGAGAGACAGAACAGAGAAAAAAGGAGAGGCAGAGACTGAGACACAGAGAGACAGGAGAAACTGTACCCTATTATGACCTTGCCTCAGTGGTCACTCAGCATCCCTCCATCACACTTGTTGGCTGAAGTGTCACTAGCCCACCCAGGTTCAAGAAAAAATAAGCTTGATTTATTGATGGGGAGCGGCAAGCTTCTGCAGGAGCATGTGGAACCAGAACTACTGCCATGGCTATTTTTTTTAAAACACCATTTGCCACAGCCTGCCCTCTGGCTTCTATAGAGAGTCACATTAATGCATTAATACATTAAGAAAGTTTTAAGTGGTGAATTGATACTGGAAGTATTCAGTGCAAAGGATACAGAAAAACTAATTTGCTCTCTTAATAACAGGATAAATGAAAAAATTAACTTTATTTGGCAAAGACAAAAAGATACTGTCACAGTTCTATTTCCAGCACTTTTTCCATGAACAATCAGTTCTCATTGTCCATAAGTATATTCAGCATTGTACTTTATTCATGCTAAATCTTACTTCCAACTCCCTTTTCTATATCATCTCAGATTTAAATAAGTCCTTCCTCGGTCAAATACTCAATAGAATAAATGCAATTGGCTGTCAAGATGATTTGGTCAATCTGGATAAATTTCCTTCTAAATTATATTAAGCATGGAGGCTCCTATAAAGTCGTGGGTATACAACATTTAATTTTATAATGGTGGCATATTAAAAGTATTCAAATTCAATCAACTAATTTTGCTTATTATTACCCTAAATCGTATCCTCTGGTTCAGCAAGAGATTAAAGAAGATCTTAGTTTCTCTTCTTGTAGTCCAAGCCATATAGTAATGACCTCACATCAATTCCACCCCTTCCCTGTTTTCTCCACCCCTGCCTTTCCAGGGACGAATCAGAAAGTGAGCAAAAAGTTTAAAGGCAGCAAAGACAGATGTTTTTATTTTATTTTCCAGAGGTGCTTCATGGTACAGAATAAAAATTACATGTAAGCCTATATAGTAGAAAGGAAATCTCGCTTCTTTTTTTTTTTTTTGAGCCCCAGCACGTCCTCCTCCCAGAGGCAACTAATGTTAATAATAATATGTACATATATAATCTTATTGACATAAATGTGAATACGTTTTACCCACTGAGCTGCTCCAGGTTCATTATTTTGACAATAAATCTTGGAGACTCTTTCCCATCAGCTCCTAGAAGGCTGCAATATTGATTGCGATGGCTGTCTGGCATTCCAGTGGATGACAACCCTCCATGACACAGCCAGTGCCTTATGGTGGGCGTTTGCACAGTTCCCATTCCTTGGGTTCTTGTCAGTCACACAGGACAGCTCTTCCTTGTCTGGAAGGCATCAGTCTGAGTGGTGGTGTTCTCCCGATTTATCAATGGACTTTGCTGAACAAAGGGGCAAGAGGCAGAATCTGGAAAGCACCTCTGCTCCCCGTGAAAGGGGTGTTCTCGGGATGGCTTCACCACCTCATCCAGGTCGTAGGATGTATCCATGTTCTTGCAATTGAACTGCACAGGGGCAGGAGGAAATGCTGGAGAAAATCACCATGGGCACCGCTTTACAGGGTCCACTGGACGCTTAGGATTCTAACAGCCCAGCAGAGATTTCACACTGTTCAGCGCGAGTGACACTGACTCTCAAACACATCTTAGTGGAGGAGGCATTGTCCACCTTTGTGTTACCCTACACTGGTGGTGTGGCACTCCGTTGCTCAGCCCATTAGGGTCTTGTCGCCTGAGCTGATTCCATCTCCACAGATGTTTGCCATGAGTGCTGGGGCCAGGGCCTTTTTTCCCCATCTCTTCCCTTTGCCTCACTGTAGGGAAAGGGTCTGGACTCACACAGAATTACAGGCTCCATGACAGTGTGCCTCAGGTTCCTCTACTAGAAAGGATGGGGTGAGGGAAGGTCAACTCCACCTTCGTGATACAGCTCTTGGTGTGAGGCTGGGCTACAGTCCTGAAGCCAGCCATGTCTATGGGGAAGGGTCAGGCTTACGGCAAGGAATGTAATGACTGCTTAGTAAGTGTTCTGTGATGCCAGGAAGCTGCCCTACCTGCTCAAGCCTGGAATAAGAGGGGAGAACAGAGACAGGGGAGCCCACCTGACATAGCCCTCTTCTGCATTGTTCTGAAGTGGGCCTTGCCAAAATGATCCCTACCTGGCCGTATTCCTTGACAGATAGCTCAGAGCCACATGAAGTGTCTGGAGATTTCTCCACTTCCTGCCTGGTTCCATGGAGCAGATCATGGATTCAGATGTAAAGATCACGTTTGTGGTCACCAAACTCTAAACTGTTTTGCAAACCAGAGCTCTGCAAGCCATACTGAGCTCACATAAGCCTTTGGTTTGCTGGAACATAGAATTTAAAAGTATACATTTGCATCTGTAGCCTGTCATGCCCTCTCAATTCACATGAGTCCCACAGTCCCAGTGAATCTACAACGGGTGCTTCTCTACAAGTGTGCCACCTGCTTGGCCCCTGTGTCAGCAGTTAAGATGGGATTGTCAGCCGGGCGCGATGGCTCACGCCTGTAATCCCAGCACTTTGGGAGGCCGAGGCAGGCGGATCACAAGGTCAGGAGATCGAGACCACGGTGAAACCCCGTCTGTACTAAAAATACAAAAAATTAGCCAGGCACGGTGGCGGGCGCCTGTAGTCCCAGCTACTCAGGAGGCTGAGGCAGGAGAATGGTGTGAACCCAGGAGGCGGAGCTTGCAGTGAGCCGAGATGGTGCCGCTGCACTCCAGCCTGGGTGACAGAGCGAGACTCCATCTCAAAAAAAAAAAAAAAAAAAAAGATGGGATTGTCTTCTCCTCCTCTCTGTTTCTCAGGGCTCTTCAGGAGGGTGGAAGCTTCAGCCTGCATCCTGCACACGGTGGCCTTGGTAAGTTATGTAAGAAAAGGAAATGCTGATGTCCTGTATTATCAAATAGAGATAATAGCACTTATCTCCCAAGACCGTCATGAGATTCAGGATGATCTGGGTAAAAGGCCTGGTTCCAAGGCTGGTGCGATGGGAAACGGTCAATAAACATCTTAGTGCTCTTCCTGCATCTTCACCCTGAGCAACTGTCAAAATGCTTCAAATTGAACATTTTGTGTTCTACTCTCTCCTTAGATAGCATAAAAGCCTCCCTCCCTCCAAGTAAAACTATTAGTCAGGCGACTTGATATAAGCCTATGTTCTCAGCATAAAGAAGCGTGATTGATGTAAAGAAAGACACAAAAGCCAAAAATTCAGCCCTGAGTGCTTCTTGCTTCCAACTCGAAGACAAAACGCCTTCTGACATATTATTGCTTAGACTGCAGGAAGCAGTGAGTGGTTGCTGACATTTCCAAGGGCCAGTAAACATTTTTCTAAGGTGCCTGGCCATGCGGAAACTTTTGTTTGTCTGTTTGTTTGTTTGATAGAAAGCACTGAAGTTCCTCTGGGTTTTAGGGAGAACTCGGTTTTGCCTGTGTAGGTTCCAAGAGCTCCCTTCGAAAGCCTGCTCATACTAAAAATGAGCTAATGCCAATTTCCCAGAAACACAGCTAGATCCGGGGATTTTGAGATTCTTATTGTAGGACCCCTGATCGGCAAATTCATTAAGTTTGGATTTACGGGTTGTACTTGATTTCCTATTCCTGCCAGAGAGATTTCTTTTTAAGTTAGGTCTTTACCTATTTTTAGGAGGATAAGCAGAATTATCGTGATGCAGAATTAGAGCCTCAGAGACTGCACCGTCCTTAAAGCTGGGAAAGGGATTGTTAGAAATGGGACACTGACACCTGTCACCTTGCAGGGACAGGCATCTGTCATGCTGAGAGTTGGGGTGTGAGCCATGTTTTCATGGCTCCATTACTCACTGCCTTGTTCCCTGGGCCTCAGGGGGTCACAGAGCATTATGGGAGAGGGAGAAAGGAGGACCAACTCCCAGCTGCCGCCTCCTCTTTCAAAGTCCATATCACACATTTTCTCCACTTCTGCCCTTTCCTTTCCTCACTTAAATTACATTTTCCTCAGCAGCAACGATTTGCAGCTTGTAACTCAAATTCCCAAGGAGGCACCTCACGCAAATGCCCTGCTCTTTTGTATATGTAATTCTCTAATAATCCTATTTTGAGCCCCTTCTCTTAGAATAGTGCCATTCAGTGAAGACACAATGTGAGTCACATGTAATATTCCAGAAGCCACATTCTAAAAATTTTAAAGGAACTGGTCAAATTAATTTTCACCATAAATTTTTAGCCAAGTTTGTCTAAAATGTTATCATTTCAACCTATAATAAAGACGAAAAATAGTAGTGATCTTTTTTCAACTAAATCTAAATCCAGGGTGTACTTTATGCTTACAGCAAATCTCAATTCAGACTGGCCACATTTCAAGTGCTCAGGACCCATCTGTGGCTGATGGCTACCATACTGGGCAGGCAGTCCTAGGCGATACAGTTGCCAGGGGGTGGGAAGGAGCCACCAGGGGTAAGGGTGAGCACGATGAAGATCGTGTTCCCCAAGAGCTGTGCTCTTGTTGAGTAGCAAGATGTAGCAAGAAAACAGCAGAACGGTTAAGAACAGCAGCTTCTGCATCAGAAAAGCCTGGATTTGATAGATTATCTACCCCCTTGTACCAGTTATTTAACATCACTAAGCCTCGTGTGATCACACACACTGAAGAAGATCATTAATAGGATCTTCTCTTGAAATCATTTAAGGATTGAATAAGTTGATGGTTTCATGTGCTCAGCCTTCCGGAGGTACCTATACTCTTAAATTGGAAGTTGTCTTCGCCTCTGCACCAATCTCCGGTATCTGAGGATCCTACCTTCCTTTCCCTGTCTTTCTAAGGGGCTTGGGTATGTTCTGGAGAGGAGAGCTGGCCCTAGCGACTAATGTTGGGAAAATAATGAACAGGAAGTAGCACCAAGCCTCACGGAAACTCTCAGAAGACATGGGCAGTCCGCACCTCTACTTTCCCCCAGTTCCTGGGAACGTCCATTTCTATGAGCATATTTATAATATTGTTTTGTACCTGGATAGTTACATGAAGGTTTCCCCATGGACTTCTTAAGGGCAAATATTTTTAAATGCCTCTTCTCCTAGCTCTGATTCCTGGGAATTGAGCTACCTAGAAACCAGTCATGCTGTGCAGACTCTGCTCTAGGAACCCCCTTTCCCCTGCCTGGCCACACCACAGAGGAACAGGCTGCTGTCATACAGCTCCTCCTCCAGGGGAGGGAGAAATCAGAGGAGGAGAGAGGCTCCAGGGCATCTGGGTTGAGGAGTAGGGTTGGGGCCTGCTGAGGATGGCGCAGCTGGAACTGCCAGGGGTAAGGAGAGGACAGGTAGGTGAGGACCTGACACTGGCTGGAAGGAAATGAATGGATGGGACCTCTAGAGTTTCTGGTCTCTCACCTCCTCCTTCCAGCTTCTCCTGTTGCCCCATCTGCTCCTCCAGCCCCATGCCGTGCCAGCTCTGCAGGCACTTTGCCCTCTTGTGATGATTTTTCATCCCTGGCTTCCCTTTACAACTCATACATTTCATGATGTTTTTGAAAATACATCCATGGCCAATCTGCAGGAGCATCAACTGGGAGCTTCATAAAATGAAAATCCACGGGCCCCATTGGCATCATGCCACAGTAGCACTGGTGGGATTGAGGAAGGATGCCAGGGCACTGGTTTACACTTCCCTCAGCAGCAGCTCCAGAGTCACCTGGGAACTTGTGGGGAATGCTCATTCTCAGGCACCAATTCTCAGTCTCAGAATTCTCAGACATTCTCAGGTCTCAGCTCAAGACCAACAGAATCCAAAGGCCTGAATGGAGCCCCGCAAGCTGCTTTGACCAGCCCTCCAGGCAATGCCCATGCGGGCAAAAGTTTGAGCCCTGCTGCATTAGAAGATGTCAACATACTTCAATGGCAAAGGATGCAGACATTTATCATGCTCATTCTACAAAGCAGGAGGTATCATGTCATGCTTTCAGGCACATTACAGCTTTCCTGGTGACCCCAAGTTATCCATGAAGCCATGAGGGGTAGGGATCCCCTGGTTCTGAGAAACAGCCTTTATCCACTTCACAGTGGCTTCCCCTTCTACCTCTTATCCTCTCTGACTCCTCTGGAGATATTGCCTCTAACCCCCCATCCTTTTCTGGGTATTCATATCAGCACAGGTGCCAGACCTGAATCCTGAGGAAGGAAAAAGTGGCAATCTACATTCATGCCAGGTCCCCAGATTCTTCTTCTTTCATGTCAAAAATGTAACAGTTCCACACTGCACGGTGCTGTCTCCTAGGCTACGATGGGCCCGGAGACTCCAGTGCCCAGCTCCCACTTCCTCCAGGCCTGGTCTCCTCCCTGCCTAAGCTCCAACCCCAGCAACCTTGTTCCTTTACAGCTGTTGCTATTGGTCAATAAAAGTGCCACACAGAGATTCTGTGTGAAGCTAATGAGGAGAATGTCAGTGGCAAAAGTGTTCTTTGCCCCACTCTTTTTTCAAAGAGTTCTTGTCCATTGTTCTGCTCTCTCCTGGGATGCATACTGTTCTCTCTCCATAAGGCCTTTTCCTTTATCTACAGCAGTGGTTTTCAACTGTGCACACCAGAGTCACCTGGAGAGTGTGTAAAAAATGCAAATGGCTGCAGATGACTGGTCATGCTGCCAGGGTTTCTGATTCTGGTGAGCCCCAGTATTTGCATTTCTACTAACTTCCCAGGTGATGCTGATGCTGCTGTTCCATGCACCATGCTTCAACAACTGTCGGTAGTTCTTAACCGCATAGTGGAATCATCTGTGAAGTTAAAAAAAAAAAAAAAAAAAAAAAGAGCGATGGTAGTCCCAGCTACTCAAGAGGCTGAGGCAGGAGAATCACTTGAGCCTAGGAATTCAAGGCTGCAGTGAGCTGTGATCATGCCTGTGACTATCCACTGAACTTCAGTACGGGTGACATAGTAAGCCCACATTTTTTTAAAAAGTAGGGGGCCATGACAACCTACCTAAGACCAATTAAATCAGAATTCTGGGACTGGAACTAGCCTATGCATTGGTATTTTTTAAAGCATCTCAGAAGATTCTAATATGCAATCAGTGTTGAGACTATCTGAAACCCAGTCAGTAGCAAGAGACTCAGATAGCTGTTAGACCACAAAATGCCATGGAGAATCTCCCATCTTCATAGGCTTGCAGGTTTCATTGTTATTCTTGGTGCAGTGGGAAAGGGGCCCTGAAGAGTGTGAAGAGCTGAGAGGGGTCGGGGAGTCTGACCAGGTGATGCAGGTTCCTGGCTCCTCCTCTCCTCTGCACAACCAGACCAGCGGGATGAGGAGCCTGTCCTCTCATTTCCCTTTCCCACGTACCTTCCCCCAGCTAGGAATACCTTCCCTTGCTCTCACCCAGGCTCTTTCCCCTCCACTGAGAGGTGCAGGCACCAAGAGGAAGGGAGTAGGCTGCAGAAGACCCATGGGGGGTCCTGAAGTGGCCTTTGCAAAAATTATAGCAGTGAGAAAATTATGGCAGTGGGAGAGATCTGATCTAAACAACCCCACTCTTGCCTTTAGCTTTCAAGCTGCCCTCATGTATTCCTGGGCTTAAGCCAGGCTAACTTTGGGAGACATTTAGTTTATAGTTTAAATGATAATATCCCTTCCCCAAAACTCAACTGCTTTTGTAAAGCTAGTGAGAGACCATGAGGCTAGAAGGGTGAGGAGCCTGAATCTTGCTAAGATGTAGACATAAATCGTCATCAGTTATTATTCTGGAGGTCACAAGATATGCAACTTCCCCAATTATGCCTGCCAATAGCATCACTATTGTAGAACCTGAGATTGGCCTTTTGCAATATCTTTCCAGGTGTTTTGCGTGTCTGACATCCAATGGCTCCATGTGGACCTGCCAGTGCTCCTGTAACCCCACCCAGAAATGACTCAGCTCACAGGAGGACAATTTCCCACACCTTTATGATTGCACCCCAACGAATCAGCAGCAGGCACCCATTGCTTAGCCTCCCCCATCATTTCCCCCAAACTAACTTTGAAAAATCCCTAACCTATGAACCTTTGGTAAGATTGATTTGAGTAATAACTCCGTCTTGCACGTGGCATGGCTGGCCTCACATCAATTAAACTCTTTTTTTCCTGCAATGCTATAGTATTGATTTTCTTTGTACAGCAAGCAGGAAGAACCCACCAGGTGGTTACAGTCTCAGACACAGTTCCTAGACCTCAGATAATACAAGGGGAGGAGAGAGAAGAAAGCTGACAAGCCCCAGCAGCCCACAGGAAGGGGATTTAACAAGAGGAGGGGATTGCCTCAAAGGGAAGGATTGAAATATCTGTTCCACTTCTGTTCACTCTGCTCTGATTCCTGGTTAGAGGAACAAGATCACTATCTATAGGATATGTCTATAAACTGGACCAGGATAAGTCAGAGGCAGCTTGTACTTTGAACTTTTTGAACTTGTATCTTCTTGTACCTCTTCCTTTTATATCTCAAGTCTGATTATTTTTTATGAGGTTTTTGGGAAAATTTACATTTGTGAGTAGAAACTGATGTCCATCTTTTTCCTCCATCTTTTGAGGTCTGAAATTTAATAGCACATATAAATGTAACCATGATTAAAATAATGACATTAACTTTTATTGTTGATAGCCAGTGCGTTTTGGTGACAAATTTCTGCAGTAAACAAATTTCATGGATATTGTTGGAATTCTTCCAGAATTTGGGGGAATATGTGAAAAAGCAGAACAGTACTCTTTCTGTGGTCCTGTTGTAAGAATCACAATTTGGCCGAACCCAGTGGCTCATGCCTGTTATTCTAGCATTTTGGGAGGCCAAACGTGGGCAGATCACCCGAGGTCAGGAGTTTGAGACCAGCCTGGCCAACATGGTGAAACCCCATCTCTACTAAAAATACAAAAATTGGCTGGGCATGGTGGTGCATGCCAGCTCCTCAGGAGGCTGAGGCCAGAATTGCTTGAACCTGGGAGGCGGAGGTTGCAGTTAGCCAAGATCACACCACTGCATTCCATCCTGGGTTGCACAGTGAGACTCCATCTCAAAAACAAACAAACAAACAAAAAACTCACAATGAATATATAACCATAAATATTATAAAGCAGTAGATTCTCAATGAGCATCCACATGAGCTCAGACCTTGTTAGAAATGTAGAATCTTGGGCCCCACCCAAGCCTACCAAATCAGGAACTCTAGAGTGAGGCTCAAGTTGCAAGCCACTCTCAGAAGTTACATGCATGCTCTGCAGAGGACTGAGCCCCAGCAGACCCTCCTTCCCACCACCCGGCTGTCTGTCTTGTGGTTTCCCCAACTCTCTACATTCCAGTAATCCTCCAAATACTCTTGTCTCCCCCAGGACCATCCCTCGGTGCAATTCTACTGGGAAATTTCCCCGTTGTCCTCCATGTCTGTACACATCACACTGGAAGTGCCCTGACATCTATTTCTTATAGTGTTTTTCCTTCTCTTCTTTACATTTGAGAACAAAAAAAATAGAATTCTAAAGTCCCCAACTGACTGAACTAACCCCTCTTAGCCAAGAGGACTGCAGAGAAACTACAAAAATTGAGTTCCTGTCCATGGCAGTGTTAAGGAAGCAGGAGGCTAGGAGAGCAAGTCCATTTCATGCTCAACTCCATCTGGAGACTAACAAGGCACATACCTTGCCAGTCACGACCCATGGTCATAAGCTGTTTATAGTGGAAGAAACAGCCTAAAGATACCTGCAAGGACACACTCCTACAAAACAGAAAGTCCAGATGTCTCAATGCCCATAGCAATATATGCTTTCAAGGTAAATTATAGTTATGCTGTGATGGACTCACACACTAAAATGTCAAGGACTGTTTCCTCTAAATCAATAGAATAATAAGTTTTGTGATGCTGCCAGCCAATCCACATGCAGGCACAGCTTAGTTTAGTCTTTACATAGACAAGACTCCTATATAAGAAAAACAAAAAACAAAGCCGAGGTGTCCTTTCTCTTGCTTTCTGAAGATGCCGTACTCTGTAACTAAGGAGCTTTCAGTAAACTCTCTCTTCCTACTGCACTCTGTGACTCATCTTGAATTCCATCCTGCAGGAGATCCAGGAACCCTCTCCTGGGGTCTGGATCAAGACCCCTTTTCCAGTAACAATGGGATGGGAGGTCAGACCCACCTTATCATGCCCCCTGCCTTTCTCAGTTTAGACACAACAACCGACCAGCATTCATATTAAAATAGAGGTCATGGGACTGACAGAACGAATTCTTTGTGGCAGTAAGATACCAAATCATAAACAGGACCTAAGGCCACACCAGGCAAGGGTTACATCACTCATCTCTATACTTAAAGAGTCAACTCTGTTCTAACTGCCACAGGATTTTCTTCTTCTCCAGCATCTAAACAAGCACTGGCCTGGTGATGAGCCACACTGAAACAAGTGCAGCGCGTCCACTGCCTGATGCTGACTGACTGATTTCATTCCACAACCATAACCACAGCTTTGACTGGACACAGACTGATTTCAGTGACTTTCTCATGGAAAAGACCACCAACCACGGGCTGAGTCTGAATGGTTCACAGAGGCTGCACACTGAGCACCTGCATGCACTCTCCTGCTTCACCTTTTGAAGGATAGGACCTGATGGGAATGTATTTAAATGTGAAGATTCCACCGCAAAGGGAATATGGGTCATATGTAACATGCCTGTTGTGCCCGTTTATTCTGTGTGCATTCATTGGGACCCTTTCCTGAGTATTCACAGTTATTCCTGTAACCTGTTGAATGTGTACATGAGGCCAACCTGTTCAGCGCAAATCCCTGTTCCACCCTTCCCTCCCTTGAAGCATCTGCTAACAGTGGTTACACTTCCCAGCCTGTCAGGATGGCTGCCTTGCAGGCTGTAACTCTTTATAAGAAGTAAAGTCTCTTTTCCAAATTTACAGATCTTGTGATTTTTTTTTTAATGTCAGCACTTTTTAGAATCTTCTCAAATTTGACCTTAAAGAGGACCAATAAAAGTGCTGTGTTAGTGTGTTAGTCCATTCTCATGCTAATAAAGACATACCTGAGACTGGGTGATTTATAAAAGAAAGAAGTTTAATTGGCTCACAGTTCCACATGGCTGGGGAGGCCTCGGGAATCTCACAATCATGGCAGAAGGCACTTCTTTACAGGGTGGCAGGAATGAGAATGAGAACCGAGCAAAGGGGAAAACCCCTTATAAAACCATCTGATCTCATGAGAACTTACTCACTATCACAAGAATAGCGTGGGGGAAACTGCCCCCAAGATTAAATTACCTCCCACTGCGTCCTTCCCACAACACGTGGGGATTATGGGAACTACAATTCAAGATGAGATTTGAGTGGGGACACAGCCAAACCATATCAAGTGCTAACCTGGTTTCATTTTCCTGACATATCTAATTAACTTATCCTAGTTTTTACTGGGTTAAATTTTTGCAAAATGTTAGACTGGGGCATAAGAGCGTATAAATGAAAAATCCTTCACAGACCAAAAAATCATTCTGAAGTTAATAAAAATTGGAATAATGGTAGGAAAAAAAAAGCTTTGAGTTTTCTTCTGCACTCCACCACCAGCCTTTCAGCTGCTGTTGAGCTTCATCTGCTCCTCAGTCTCCTTGTATTCTAAGGGAGGCTGAAGAGGGCCCTGCTGCAGCTGTGTTCCTGGGAGCCCCTCTGTTCCAAGAGCCACTTAGGCTTTTGCAAAAACATTTGGGGAAGAAAGTTGCAAAGCAAAATATCACTTTCAAACTTCTATGATCTTTTACGTCCCTCTGGTATGAAAGGTGTGTGATTTTATGGAGTTTCCCAGGGGAGCATGACAGCAGCATGTAAGGCGAGGCTCCACTGTCTGGGCTGAACCAGACTAACCAGCATGAGGCCACTGTGCAGGCCAGGCTAAGCTGAGGCATGGACCATGGGAGAAAGCAGAAATAAGTTCAAGGGCAGAATCACTGTTGGGACAATGTGAGGTGATGGTAGGTTGGTGAGAGCAACTGAGTGAGGTCCCAGGGATGTCTTGGAGGAGGGCCTGACCTGGCAGTCCCAGCAGGAGCTCACCTCTGAGGGGCACGGCTCACACATCCCTCCCTGAGCCAGGACGCAGCATCACTGTGTGTGCCTGTGTGTGGCTGTGTGTACCAGTGTGTGCCTGTGTGTGGCTGTGTGTACCTGTGTGTGCCTGTGTGTGACTCAGTGCAACTGTGTGTGCCTGTGTATGGTGGCTGCTTTCTCCTCACACATTGAGTCATGCAGGGAGCATGGATTCATCCCAAAGCTCCTTGTCTACTCTTGCAGCAAACACTTGTTTTATGGCCAAGGAAATTAAATTTTACTTAATTGGTAAAAGCAGAAATATGGGAAAACATTCATTTCAGTAATATTCTGATAAAATATTTGAGGTGCTGAATATCCCTATTACCCTAGTTTGATGATTACATCCTGTATAAATGTATCACAATATCACATGTACTCCCCAAAATACATACAACGAGGATATATCAATTCCAAAAGTTTTTATTATCCTCATGGATGTTTCCATCACTTAATTTTCTTTGTTTTCCAGCAATACAAAATATTCTAGCTAAAACTGATACTCAGATACAGGATACCGCTAAAGACAATGCAGAGCCACGGACACGGGTGAGGATTGGGGCAGGCCTCAAGGCCCCAGGAGCAGACGGCTGCGGGGTCACTGACAGGGTCCCAAGAGAGCCCCATTCCCGGGAAAGGGAGGAAGGCCCGGCTTGTTGGGGCACGTGTCCATCCTTCACTAGGTCAGTGGCCCGGAGGCACGGAGGTGAGACAGATCCTCAAAAGAAGAAAAAGCGCTGACAGAACACCTTAGTGGAAGAGTGCGGAAAGGATGCCGCAGCAGCAGCCCAGCTGTGTGTGGGAGTGGCCTCCGCAAGGGATGCACCGCAGTGGCAAGAAGGAGCTGGGTGGCCCTCCGAAAGGCACGTCAGAAGCCAAAAGCAACAGGACAATAAGGAGATTTCGTTATCATAAATGCTGGTGGCAAAGATGAGATTGCTGGCAGAAATAGAACCTCGAGGAAGGAAAGAGAGAAGCGGGAAGCAGCATGACGGTGTTTTCATCAGGGCTCTGTGTGACGCCACATCAGTTGGCTCTGCCTCCTGATAAAATGTCCAGTAAAATGATTATCACCAACGAGCGCTTTCAGAGAGGGATTTATTTTCAGGCAGATGCAATCAGGGAAGGGCGAAATTGATTCGCGGTGGATATGATGAGAGCAGAGGCTGCTGGGGGTCCCCTCCATAGCACTTCACAGACCTGCCACAGAGACCGGGGACAGACCTGTTTTCAGTCTTTCCTTGCCTAGAGGAAAACAATCTGTGTCCCTCCCAAACACACAAACTTTTAACTTTTCTAAGTCTTGACCTGAACAACTTTTAACTTTTCTGTTCCTGACATTTTAAGTGCTGAAATATATTTAAAGATTTAACTTTATATGAGTTTAACACTTTTTTTTCTATTTTTGAGTACAAATAGGATAAATATCATTATTAGAAATACTTAAAAGGTTCATATTCAGCCGGGCATGATGGCTCATACCCATAATCTCAGCACTTTGGGAAGCCAAGGTGGGCAGATCACTTGAGGCCAAGAGCTCAAAACCAGGCCTGCCAACATGGTGAGACCCCCATCTCTACTAAAAATACAAAAATTAGCCAGATGTGGTAGTACACACCTGCATCAGCTCCATGACCCTAGTCATAAAGATGAGTTGGTGTGCCATCATCATTACAGCAAATCAATTGCATTGTTTCTTCTAGTAACACAGCTGAACTCAAGATTATCCAACACATCCTGCCCTTCAGAACCCCATTGATATGACTGCATCCCCACCCAAATCTCAGTTTGAATTGTATCTCCCAGATTTCCCACATGTTGTAGGAGGGAGGTAATTGAATCATGGGGACCAGTTTTTCCTGTGCTATTCTTGTGATAAGGAATAAGTCTTACGAGATCTGATGGGCTTATCAGGGGGTTCCACTTTTGCTTCTTCCTCATTTTCTCTTGTCACCACCATGTAAGAAGTACCTTTCACCTCCCATCATGATTCTGAGGCCTCCCCAGCCATGTGGAAATGTGAATCCAATTAAACCTCTTTTTCTTCTCCATCTCGGGTATGTCTTTATCAGCAGTTTGAAAACGGACTAATATACCCATCTCCTACCTACGCCAGGCCTAAAAGTTCTGTGGTTCTGAAACAGAGTGATCAAAATAACTGTGAAGCCAATCAAACCCAAGAACTTAGCCCTAAAGATGTTCTTCTTTGGGGACTGGGGAGGGTGTGTAAAATTGTGAACACACTAAAGGAGATCATGGCAGTGATGGGTCAAGAGAAGTTACTTTCATTGAGCACCTACTATGTGTCATGCTCAGGCACAGTTACCCATGTTTCCTCATTTCCTCCTCACGGTGCTGCTGAGAGAGACAGTCATCAGCTCTCCTTGACAGATGGCGAATCAGGCTGTTTGACTCACCCTACAGGAAGCATCAGCATTTAAAGTCAGGAGCTTAAGGCCAGCAACTGTGGGCCTACGACACATCACTAAGTAAGGTCAGAGTAGTATACAGCATGAGAGCTTTGGAGGCCCAGACAGAACTGAGTCCTGTCTCTGCTCCTTAATAGGTGTGGAATCTACTTGATTCATTGAAATACTCTAAGCCCCAAGTTTCTCACATGTAAGACAACATATATGTATGATAACATACATTAACATACACCACACAGACGTGTTGTGAAAACAAGACCTAATAGTGTGCTTGGCTCATACACATTTAATAAAATGGTCCCTCATTTGCCACTCCAAATTCATATACCTGTCAACTCTAAGCTCAAGATTTGAATTCAGCCCATCAGCCTCCAGAACCTCTGAGCTGTCTGCCCTATGGCACATCACTGAGTAAGCTTCAAGTAGGCCCTGCAGAGCAGCAGCCCTGCGTCCAGCACCACAGACTCCAGCCTCCGGGGCCAGTCATCACCATGGAACATGAAGAGCAGTAAGGCAGCATCGCTGCCCCTCGCTGCGTTGTGTTTACAACTTACACAGCTTTGTATCACACCACCCTAGAGAGAGATGTATAGTGTTAGACTCACTGTGGCCATAGATACAGTGGTAGTCACCCAGGGATCAGCACAGAATTTCCTTTGCCTGGCAATAATCCCCACATCACACACAGCGAGACATTCTATGGACACATTTGTCTATTAGTTCTTGTAATTGCAGGATTTCTCCCATAATATTTTGAACAAAGTACTACTGAGCAAACAAAAATTAATGATTTTCAAAATAAAATTTAGTTGTGAACTGGGCTTATTCTCTTTAGTACCAAGGTCTCCATCCAGGCCATGGTTTTCACTATAGCATAACCTAGGCTCCCACTGATCATGAAGCCACATGTCTGTTTTGTTGTAATTCAGTCACACAATAGGCCTCCATTCTGGTTTCTTGTTCTTTCTCTCATCTTCCAATAGGTTTGTTCTTATCTTCAGGGGGTCCTAAACAGGGAAATGCTATGCCAGGAGACACTAGCCTTTTCTTTTTTCTTTTTTTTTTCTTTAGATGGAATCTCGCTCTGTCGCTCAGGCTGGAGTGCAGTGGCACAATCTCGGCTTGGCTCACTGCAACCTCCACCTCCCGGGTTCAAATGATTTTCCTGCCTCAGCCTCCCAAGTCGCTGGGATTACTGGCACCTGCCACCATGCCCAGCTAACTTTTGTATTTTTAGCACAGACGAGGTTTCACCATGTTGGCCAGGCTAGTCTCAAACTCCTGACCTCAGGTGATCCACCCACCTCGGCCTCCCAGAGTGCTAGGATTACAGGCATGAGCCACCCCACCTGGCTGACACTAGCCTTTTCTGTTTCCTCTGTTTATCCCTCTACACCTTGAGGCCATGCTAATTTAAGTATCAGATGGCTACACGTGCACATGCGTACACACTTTCACATAGATAACACTTTTGAGTACATGATGCTCTTTGATCTGATCCATATGTTACTGGTGCACAACTCAAACCATTATGACACTGAATTTCAGTACTTAATATTATTGGACCTCAATTTTCTTCTCTGTAAATGAAGATGGCAATGCATGTCCCAAGAGGTCAAAAGAAGGTTTCCGTGAGATAATGTGAGTAAACTCCTAATAGAGTGCCCCCTCTCCATTAGCTGCTCAATCAGCTCCCTGTTTTGATACTATTTACAGATTTTTCCTTAGATTACACAACTTAAACTGTTCAGGAGCCAGCAAGCTAACTCTCAATGTCTCCTTCATTAAGACTATCATCAGACATCTCTTTATTTGCTCTCACTCATTATGCATATGCTGAACTAAAAAAATAAAACTGTCAATCAAATAGAACAGAACAGGCCAAAAAGGGACATTTACTGTACAGCATGCTACCACAGGCAAAACTGGATTCAAAAACAAAGGCAGATGGACACACTAATTGGCAAAGCTGACGACACACCTTTTGTTAAGTCTCTTCATAATGAGTAATTACCGGGATATATAGAGAATGAAATGAACACTGCATGAGCTCCCAAAATTCTTCAGCAAACTACAATGGAGCCTCCTTGTGCCACATGTCATTTTTCAAACATACCTTACTTAACTGCTGGTCGTATAGTTTCCTCCAAAGCAGAATAACCACGTAAGAACTGAGGAATACAAGAACAAGGATTAGCATTAGTCCTGAAAGAAATTTCAGGCAATATACCTCTCATTTGGCAGGCTAGGCTTCCAACAGTAATCGATGACTTAGGGATGGGCAAGAAGATTCTGCTGTCCGGAAAATACTTCCCCACCTACTCAATGATGCACTCAATCACTTTATCCGTACCTGTTCCAATCACCCTGTGGCTCTGACTTGCAATGCTTGATATGGGTGGTTCTGCCAGTGAGTTTGGTAGGAGACTCATGGGAAGTTTTCAGTGTCCTCAGTTTCTGCATCCTCATGGGGACCAGTCAAACTCCCCAGCCCTTTCTGTCTATTTGCCAACCCCACAGACCAATCCCAATGGCTCTCAGATGGGAGGTAGGTAGAGGAGTCCCATTCGTGTGACAGATGACTCACCATGGGGAAGGTGGGCAGGAAGGTTACTCAGAGCAAGACATGAAGTGGGGTGAGTTCACACGACCATGGCCACGGCAGACCTGGAAGCATGGGGTGAAGGGAAGCAGTAGTAGGAAGAAGGGTCTTTCAGCTCAGACAGAGGCTAACAAGTCAGAGAATAAGCAGGGCCTCCCACACACAAGATACGGTTGGAAGCCACGACGCTGAAGAAGCCCAGGCACATGAGGTCTATTACAGGGCTACTTGCCTATCTTGGAGTTTGATTTTCTTACAAAGCTACTGACATTCGTCATATTTAATAATTTAAATTCAATACAAATAGGTTCAAACTACCATGGTGTGGATACACCATCAGGGTAGCCCACGCAAGTCTTGGTCTCTAAACCAAGAAATCGGTGCGAAGCCTGGGACATGGGCAGGCCTGAACCCACTGATCAAACAAGGGACTAAGTGAATGAGTGGTAAAGACAGCAAACACCACTGCTTCTTCTGTGCTTTGAGAAAATTGTACAAGACACAACAGAAAAACAGAACTCAAATCTGACTTCTGCTCCGAATAGCGACTATCTCCTTTTGCCACTCCTTCCTCTTGGTGTATTCATAGTCTGTGTCCTTAAAAGTCTCTCATGGGTTTCTCTTGGGATCAACACTTAGCTCACCAGTCTACAATCTTCCTACTTCTGAGTCATAGAAACCCTTGGGAAATTCATGAGACCCTTGACTAACTCTATGGAATGTTCTTTCTTTCCCTTTGAAAGTAGATTGAAGTATTAAAAACTGTAACTATTTGTATTCTTTTTAAAGTAAATGGCATCAAAAGCTGTGTGGCCCCTTTTTCACAAAATAGGCCTATACTGAGAAAATCGCAAGTGGAGCACAAGAAGGATCTCTCATCAAAGTCATGTTGAAGGCAGTCAGCAGTGTGTTTGCTGTGTTTCTTCAGCACTAGACAAAAAGAAGAAATGTGCCTCTCAGGGCCAAATGAGAAGACCTAGTGCTATGAGGTTCACCAGTGAGTCCACCCTGTGGAGCGTGCACTGTGGACTGTCAGCAGCTCATCCCACCCTTTGACACGGTTTCCCTGTTCTGTCCATGGAAATGAAATGAGCTGACAACCAGCTCTCGGCATCCAGCCCTCCAGCAGATGAACAGGACCGTGCCTGGCTGGGCCGACAAGGTCCTTCCCGGGCACAAGACCAGAAGCTGTCCTTGCAGTACTTGGCACCATCTCAGGGAACAGACGGGCACTAAGAGCCTTACAACTGAGCCCTGTCTCTTGGTTTCCTGAAACTTCTACCGCCTTCAAAATCTATTCTCCTTATGCAGACACAGAAAGAAAAATATTGCATGATCTCACTTAAATGTACAATCTAAAAAATAAGTCAAATAAATGGAATCAGAGAGTAAAATGGTGGCTACCAGAGGTGAGGAGGGGGAGGAATGGGAAGAAGCAGGTCAAAGGTTACAACTTGCAGTTAGGGAGGATGCATAATCTAGAGATCTAAGGTACAGCATGAAGACCATAGTCAATATTGCATTAGATAAAAGAAGTTTGCTAAGAAAGTAGCTGTTAGGTGCTCTTACCACACATATACACAGAAAAGTAACTATGGAAAGTGATGAATATGTTAATTTGCTTGACTATGGTAATCATATCACCATGATATACATATAAAACATCTTGCTGTAGACTTCAAATATGTATTAAGATCTATGGAAGTCACACACACTCTCTCACTCCTAACATTAAAGTTGGAGTAAATGCTCTTCTGCAGTAAGTCTATTTTCTGTTAAATCTCTCTCTCTCTCTTTCTTTCTCTCTGTACACACACACACACACACACACACACACACAGTCGGTCCTCCATCTCCCTGGATTTCCGGTTGTGGATTCAACAAATCAGGGATCAAAAATATGTGAAAAAAAATTGTGTCTGTACTAAATATGTACATGTTTTTTATTGCCATCATTTCCTAAACAATGTAGGTTATATTTAAATACTACACTATTAGCAATAAGGAATGTGAGCACCAGTGTTTGGTTTCCTTGAGGGTCCTAGAACCAATTCCCCAAGATATCAAGGAAAAACTGGGCACATACAGTCCTCTCTTCTGTCTCTCTAAATATACATATATTTATATTATATATTATATATTATATTAAACATATATATTTTTATATATGTATGTTGATACACATACATGGAACTCAAATTATATATCTATATTGACTTATACACACACATACTTACATATATGTTTATACACATACAAGCCAACCTCAGTCCAGCTGGAGGCCTGGACACTCCTTCCCCAGCCGCTCCTGTAGCTCCTCACTCCTTTCAGGTCTCAGCTTAAACTTCATCAGAGAGGCCTTCCTGGCCATTCCAGGAGACCACACGCTGAGGCTGTAACCTCTCCACACTCACCTGATCATCCTCCGTCTTAGCTCTTCCCAGCTCCTGGCATTTGTCCTCTCTGAAGACAGGGCATTCTACAGTTCCCTATTGTCTGCCTGGATCCCACGGTTATGCCTGGCATGTGGTCGGTGCCCAGTAGATGCTGGTGGAAACCAGAGAAGGAGAGGCACAGAAGGTCAGTGGAGGTTGTTTGTGATTGCTTGGCCAGGCTGCCAAGGGTCTGTTCTTCGTGTGGCCGAGTCATTCAACTCTACTCAGTTTGGGGAGCTCTTGAGTATCTTTTTTTAAAAGAAAACTAGTGTCCAATGATGTGATTTGCAGCCAAAGACCCTGGGTGGACACACCCCCTAAGTGTTCTCCTCTCCCTGTGACACCCAAGGTTCCTCCTAGCATGTGCTTCCTTGCCACCCACTCTTCTCAGCCCCTATGTCCAGCCATAACCCAGGCCCTTCCACTGACTGGTGGTGTCACCTCAGAAGCCCTTAACTGCTCTGAGTCTCAGCTCACTTGTCAGTCCCATAGAGATTTCAGCCACCTCCCTCCTGGTGCTGCTGTCTTGGGTTTAGGGACATACCTAGGGAAATATCTTATAAATAGAGAGAGTTTCATCAGCACAAAGCATTATAAAGTCAGGTATGTGAGGTTTTCATTGAAGAAAGGAGGTGTATTAGTCCGTTTTCATGTTGCTGATGAAGATATACCCAAAACTGGGCAATTTGCAAAAGAAAGAGGTTTAATCGGACTCACAGTTTCACATGGCTGAGGAAGCCTCATGATCATAGTGGAAGGCAAGGAGGAGCAAGTCATGTCTTACATAGATGGCAGCAGGCAAAGAGAACATGAGGAAGATGCAAAAGTAGAAACCCATGATAAAACCATCAGACCTCATGAGACTTATTCACTATCACGAGAACAGCATGGGAAAGACTTGCCCCCATGATTCAATTACGTCTCACCAGGTCCCTCCCACAACACATGGGAAATCAAGATAAGACTTGTGTGGGGACAAAGCCAAACCCTATCAGGAGGCAAAAAGAGAAAAAGTAAAAGCATCATGGGATCAGGGTGAATGGAATTAGGCGGCTGGAATTTTACACCATGTAGCTGTTCTTTAGTGGGCTCAAAGGCCTTCCTGTTGTCATGCATCTAAACTTTTATCATTTAAATAAGACCTGGGGTCTACATTTGAAAGGGTTTATGTAAAGTTTAGGAACATTCTTAAAGAAACTTGACACGTCTTAACATATTTCCTTATGGCCTTCTTGCATAAGGGCAGATGAGGATGGAGGAACCTCAGTCTCCAGTCATCCCAATGAAAATACTGACCTAGATTCAACTTACTAGCACGTCCTACTTATGGAAGTAATGAATGGATGATCATCATTTCATCTGTTATAACAATTCCTAAGTGGTCTTGCCATACCCACAGAGGGCTTGGAGTGAATGCAGAGATAATGACATACATCATGAACCTTTATTTCTCACAAAAAAATGAGATATTTTGAACCATCCACCTTCAGGGTTAGACCAGCTCTGGGAAACTGACTTTTGGAATAAACAGCTGCACATGGTCTCTGTCCTTTCTCCACAGCCTCCAGCCCAGCACTATAAAACCTAGCACCAAAAATAAATATGAAGGAGGCACCCTCACTAATGGAAGAGGTTCCAAAGGAAAAATAGTTCTAGTACCCTCTGCCCTTCCTCCTAATCCTACCTGGTCCCCATGTTGTTTTTTTTATTATTATTATTACTCTCTGGACTTGCTTATTAAGGGTGAATTTGGCTAGAGATCCTATGATATTAATCTTTTTGACCAAGAGTTGGTTCCTTACTCTATGTGAAAAACCAGGGGGTGGATATGGATCTCCAGGCATATCCTGCACCAGAGGCATTCAAGCCAGAGTGACTCCATCTTGAGTGAGGGCTAGGAAAATGAGGCTGGACTTGCTGGGCTGCATTCCCAGAAAGTTAGGTATTCCTAGCCTTTAGATGTTTGCAGTTAAGGGAACAGATTGATAATGTCAACTAAACAGACCCAGATTTGGGAGTGTCCTGATATCTCAATATCTTGAGAACAAACACATTCCTAATTTTGCTTTAAAGAAAATAGTATCGATTCTTGCAAAATATAGCAATTACGAAAATTAATCCTTTATCACAAAGCCTTGTAGCAGAGCACATCTCCCCATGGTCTTTTTTATCCTGTATAAATGAGTCTTGTATCTAGGGTGGACGCATTCCTCCTCTTACTTTGGGAACGCCCTACTCTGTCTATGGAGTAGCTGTACTTTCACTACTTTACCTTCTTAATAAACTTGCTTTTGCTTTTCACTGTGGACTCGCCCTGAATTTTCTTGCATGAGATCCAAGAACCCTCTCTTGGGATCTGAATCGGGACCCCTTTCCTGTAACACCTGAACAGGGGCAGCACCCACCACCTGGGTCCTGCCTCAACTGCTCAAGTGCGGCACCACTCCCAGCCAGGGGCCTGCTGCTTCTTGGTCCTGGCCTTCCAAAACCACTACCTAATAAGTGGGGTCTGTGGTGGGGAAGGTAACTGCCATTAGCTGTAATGTCTTTATCTTGCTTAGGGTCAACAGAACTGGCAATACAAAAATCTAAATCTTTTCTGGTCAGACTGTGGGACTTTTAACACAAATTGCATCTTCCTAGACACTGAGCAGGACCCATGAAAGAGAAACAATAATATTCTGCAGGATAAATATTCTATACACAAGTCAAACATGTTCTACCTTTTCTCAAAGCCAAAACATTATTATATAATAACAAAAACTTGGAAAAACGTGCTCTCCATACATTCTCAGGAAAAGGAAACCATCTTCTATATTGGGCTTCCCATTCCCGGGAGAAATTGATTGTGTTGCTTCCCAGGGGAAGCCGGGAGGGAGTAGAACATCAAATAAACTGATTCTGAAACAAAACGACATTCACCAAAGGTTGTTCAGATAAAGAACAATTCTTTCTGTGGCTCTCACAGCTTCCCCAGTGCCCTTTAACATGGGTGCAGTTGGTGTGTGGAATATCGCTGCTGTCTGGAGTTGGGTTTGGCAGGCACAGGCAGCTCAGTCACATTAAACAGATTCATTTAACAATCCAATGAGCCGAATGGCATGCACAGCCAACAGGGGGCTTAGTAGGAAGCAAGTCTCTCTGAGCAGGCATCCACCTCTCCCTTGAGGCTCGAGGAATCAAACAAAGCCAGCCCTTTCCAAGGAAGCTGGTGACTGGCCTCCCCCATCTCTCCCAAACACCTGGCCCTGTCTTGAAATGCCACAGACACGCCCCCAGGCACTCTCCCCCTCATCCTGGCCATGACCAAAAGATCACAACAGACAGAAACCCTACAAAATCTAAGTCCTGTTTGTTTTCAGGATTAGCATCATGGAATACTATTTTGACACACTTATAGCAGGTCGATGGCCTTCTTTGAAGAAATAGAACCTCCAGCCTTGTAAAAGAACGTGCAGATTTGGAGAGTTTGAAGAACAAGGAGGTATCTAATTAGTATCACCTCTCCAGCATCCCAGCCAAGGAGTTACTACCCCTGGCCTACGACACTACCCCTGGCCATGATGCTCCTTCTCAAGACAGCTCTTTTTTTCTGCCACAGATTTATGAAAACATGCTTCCTGGTATTGATTTGAAATTGCTCTTTACTTTTCTCAAACAGTGGATCTCTCCTTAATTCCATGATTTTTTTTTTTTTTTTACATTTTTTTTTAAAAAGTTCCACGGTGTTCAGCATTTACTAATCCATGTCATTCAAAGATTCTTCTTTTTGATCACAAGGTGTCTCCAGTCTCTATAGGACTTCTTAGTTATGTACCCTCCATGCTGTATGCTCCTTTTTATAATCAGAGGTCATTAGATAGCTCCTGTAACAGGATGAATCCCAACAGGAAACAGGATGATTCAAGGAAGGTTATTTACAAAGGGACCAATTATGACAGTGTAGGTGTAGATGGGGGGACGGGGTGGGGGGTGACAGGACCAGCAGCAGCACAGATGTTATCACCCTCAGACTAGGAAAGGCAGTGGGAGGAGGAAGGTACCAGAACCCTAGAGCCCAGAGAGTGGTAGCCTGGAGGTGGGCAGTGACTTGTGAGGGAGGGACCTAGACAGTGCTAGAGAGAGCCAGGGGAATAAATCCCTGCCTGATCCACCTCCGTCCAGCTGTTCTCCTAGAGGGCGAGGGGTCTGTTTATTGTATTTTAAGTAACAAATAATAGATCTACAGAAGCACTCCCCTTATTCTCAGCTCTACTTTCCCAGGTTTTGGTAACCCATGGTCAACTGCAGTATAAAAATATGAAGATATTGTGTGAGAGAGAGAGAGGAAGAGAAAGAGAAAGACCATATGCACTTAATTTTTATTACAGTATATTTTTATAATTATTCTATTGTATTATTAGTTATTAGTCTCTTACTGTGCCTGATTTATAAATTAAATGTTGTCATAGGTATGTATGCATAGGAAACAGTATATATAGGATTTGGTGCTATTCAGTCTCAGGCATTCACTGGAGGTCTTAGAATGTATTCCCTATGGACAACAGGGACAACTGTAACATTCATGTGATACAGTGTGATGTTTTGGTCCATGTTTATATTGTGGAATGATTAAATCAGGCTAATTAATATAACCATCCCCTCATATACTTATCATTTCTTTGAGGTAAGAACATTCAAAATATATCCTTTTAGCAATTATTAAGTACACAATACATTGTTATTGACTACAATACCCTGCTGTACAATAGATCACTAAAACTTATTCTAACTGCCTAACTGAAACTTTCTACCCTGTGACCAACATCTCCCCGTTCTCCAACCCCTCACCCTCTGCCATACCCTACCTCTGATAACTGCCAGTCTATTTTCTACTTTCATAAATTCAACTATTTTTGCTTTCATATATAAGTGAGACCAGGCAGTATTTGTCTTTCTGTGGCTGGGTTATTTCATTACAGGCAGAAGAATGAAATTAGGCCCTTATCTCACCCTATCTACGAGAATCAACTCAAAATGAATGGAAGACTGAAATGTAAAACATGAAAATATAAAACTACTCAAAAAAAATAAGAGAAAAGCTCCATGACACTGGTCTGGACAATGATTGTTTTGGATAGAACTCCAAAAACACAGCAACGAAAGCAAAAATAGACAAATGGGATTACATCAAACTAAAAAACTTCACAGTAAAGGAAACAGTCGACAGGGGAAGAGACAGCCCACAGAATGGGAGAAAATATTTACAAACAGTGTATCCAACAAGAGGTTAATATCCAAAATATATAAGGAACTCAAATAATAGCAACAAAACAAATCCAAATAATCTAATTTAAAAATGGACAGAAGACCTGAATAGATATTTCTCAAAAGAAGACATACAAATGGCCAAGAGCTACATTTAAAAATGGTCAGCATCACTAGTCATCAGGGAACTGCAAATTAAAGCCACAATGAGATACCATCTCACACCTGTCAGAATGGCTGTTATTGAAAAGATTAAAGGTAAGTGTTGCTGAGAATGTACAGAAAGGGAACCCTCGCACACTGTTAGTGGGAATGTAAATTGGTACAGCCACTAGGAAAAAGAGTATGGAAGTTCCTCAGAAATCTGAAAACATATCTAGCAACCCTCCTTCTGTGTATGTGTCCAAAGAAATTGACATCAGTATCTTGAAGAGATATCTGCACGTGCATGTTCACAACAACATTACTTGCAAGAGTAAAGATATGGAGTCAACCTAAGTGTCCATCAGTGGATGAGTGGGGAAAGAAAATGTGGCTTATATGCGCAATGGAGTACTATTCAGCAATAAAGAAGAACAAAATTTTATCATTTCAGACAACACGCATGAACCCAGAGGGAGTCTGTTGAAGCCTCCCACAAAGTCAACTCTAAGAAAAGGCAGAAAAGGGAGGAGTGCATCTGGTGGCAGGTGCCCTGTGCAGTCCCCTGGACTCCAAGGGGACTCTCCTTGTCACTCCCATGTACCTGTGCAGTAAATTCCCTTCTAAGGATCTTCTCACCTCGTGGGCATTTTGCTCTCCCATTCCTGGTATCACTGCTTGGAGTCTTGTCTACCTGTCCTGGCAACTTTCTGAAGCATGTCTTCCTGCAGTCCTGGTGACTCAGCTGAGGGGCCGTCTCCCTCCTGGGGATGATCACTAATCATAGCTTTACATACTGCCCTCTGGACTCCTGTCTCCTCATTGCCCTGTCTCCTAGTAACGCTGACCAAGGCAGGGACTCAGGGGCAGGAAACCTGGGTTCTAACTGGACCAAGGCAAGCCTGAGCCCCTGGCAAGTGTGTGGGCTGGCTATTCTGAAAGTCCAAGGGCCTGAGTCCATTTAGAAGGAGGAGGCCTTTGCTCAGAGCCGAAACAGCAAGAGACTTTGGGAGGAAGGCAGAGGCTCCTGCTCCAGTAAACAGCACTTGTCACAGATTGGAAGTGGTCAGCAATTCTGCTTCTGTGAGGATGCAGCAGCTGCATGGTCTACAGCTCTGACCACCCAGCCTGTGGGCAGCCCCGGGCAGCAATGTCAACAGGCTCCTGTAGAAACAGACAGCAATGGTCAAGTGACAGCATCCAAAGGGATGAGCTTGGCGTTGCTTAGGAACACACATGAGACATCTCTGAAGATGGCTGGAGTCTGGGAAAGGACAAGAGTTTGGATGGGGGAAAGGGTGTGGTCATCTGTGACAACTGAGAGTCCAGCTACATCTGAAGGCAGATGCATTAGAGAACGCCATGCTGGGCTTCCTGTTCCTCAGCATTGGGCATGACAACAGTGTCCCTACCTGTCCTCGCTGTTGCTGTTGTTTGTTTCATTCTCCCTTTAAGAGAAGCAACAGGTACTAAGCTGATTTAAAACCTTGTCAGAGTCCTCGCTGTCAGCCCAAGGACATGTCTGCAGACAGCTCAAGATGTGACCTTGTCCTTGGGCTACTTTGTGTGATCTGCGCACTAGCACCATGAAAGCCCTTCCTATTATACCCACTCTTTCTGGTCATGGATTTCTACACAATTTTTTTTTTCCTCAAATTTTCCTCAAACTTTCAAGACTTCTCTCCTCCCTGTGAAACAAGCCCATTCTTTATAAAACAGCCTCTCATTCTAGCAACACTCAGGTCACATCGAGGCCTGAGTGTTGTTCTCCCCAGTTCTTGCTGGTCACTCTGTGCCCAGGTTCTGATGGGAATTACTCCTGAAAATAGCTCCTTTGCTCTGCTTGGGACCTGAGTTTCCATAACGTCAGAGCTATGGTTTGAACGGTCCCTCCAGAATGCATGTTGAAACTTGGTTCCCAACGTGCCAGTGTTGACAGATAAGGCCTTTAAGAAGTGATTGGATTATGAAGGCTCTGCCTGCATAAATTGATAAATTAATCGGTTATAACGAGAGTGGGGCTGATGGCTTTATAATAAGAGAAAGAGAGACCTGACCTAGCACATGAGCACACTCAGCCCCCTCGCCATGGGATGCCCTGCACAGCCTCAGGACTCAGCAGAGTCCCCACTAGCAGGAAGGCTCTTACCAGACACAGCCCTCCTGACCCTTGGCTTCTCAGCTTCCATAACTGTAAGAAATAAATTTATTTTCCTTATAAATTACCCAGTTTCAGGGATTATGTTGTAAACAACAGAAAATGGACTGAAACATTCAGTTTCCACCAACATAAACTGAAAGTCTGTCCAAGTCTCTGGCAGGGAAATGCCTATGACTGTCTCGTAGAAAGCTACTAGGCCAGGCGCAGCAGCTCATGCCTGTAATCCCAGCACTTTGAGAGGCCGAGGTGGGTGGATCACGAGGTCAGGAGATAGAGACCATCCTGGCTAACATGGTGAAACCCTGTCTCTACTAAAAATACAAAAAAATAGCCAGGTGTGGTGGCGGGCACCTGTAGTCCCAGCTACTCAGGAGGCTGAGGCAGAAGAATGGCATGAACCTGGGAGGCAGAGCTTGCAATGAGCGGAGATCACGCCACTGCACTCCAGCCCAGGTGACAGAGCGAGACTCTGTCTCAAAAAAAAAAAAAAAAAAAAAGAAAGCTACTTAACTACCACCATCCAGTTTCTTATTTGTAGAATCGAGAGATTCCACTAAAGGATCGCCACCCCATATCTGATGGGTGCACAGCCCGGCATACAGAAATGATGTCAGAACAATGCCTTCCTTTCACACTCCTACCACAGTGGCAGCGCTGTCTCTTGCTTCACCTGCAGCTTCTGACTCCCAAATCCACCTGCAGAGACTGCATTGAAGTAGGTGACTTGGTGATTCCCATCAAAAAGGAAGACAGGGGAAGAAATGCTCCTGCAAACAGTGACCAGCAAAGAGGTGGTCCTACCTAAAAGGCTACCAACCATGCAGAGGAGAATCCAAGACAATCCCACGCCTCCTCACTGGGATTCCCTGGTGGTGACATTATATCTCTCTTGATCCCAGAACACACTTGCCCTGTGGCATCCCATTATCTCCAGGATATTGGCTTCTTCACAAAACTCTTCCAAAAGCATGCTTATTTGTTGTCCTTTTCCCCAGGGGACTTCAAAACTCTTGAAGCACTCACATCATGCATGGAGCCCTCCTAAGATGGCCAGAAAACTTTACCAAAGAAAGCACCTAGAAATTCAGGCAAAAGTAGATGGAAAGATGGATGTGGAAATGTTGACCCAATTTCCTTTACCATGAAATGTTTTAATTTTATTCCACTTCTTCAAAAAGGAAGCCCCTCAAGACTCCAGGCCAAGTAATCTCTGACCTCTCTCCATCTCCTTCAGTTCTCCCTTCTCTCCCATGTTCCCAGGGGATGGTAGACATGGTCCCCGGATTGAGGACATGGAAAGAGCTATTGAGGAAGTAGAGACTCGGGGCAAGACAAGTATGTCCTTCAATGCCTTTGGACTGTCTGTATCTTTCTGTCATCCTCAGGTTTAATGAAAACCACTTCACACTGGCATGCATGCCGGGGCCTCAGAAAATAAGCAAGTCACTGACCACGAGTGGCGGCTGCAAAAGAACCTCAAATGCCTCTCTGGGCTATACAAGGTCTCTGGGCTATTCACAGATTTTCCTATTAAAAGCCCATGAGCTCTCAGGAATGCCAGGCTTCTCCACATGTGTTCCTGCCTCAGGCTTTCCAAAGGGTTGGCTAACTGTCCAGCATTCAGTATTTGGCCTCAGCTTCCCTCTCCATTATATTAATACGTTTCCATCTGCCCAGCTTCCTGTCTACTGGCTTTTGCTCTTTTTAGCCAAAGTGTAGACAAAATCACATTTTCCTCCTTTGGTTAAAGATGCCCCATGGTCATATCACATGTGCTTTAGCCTCTTTTTTTGTTTTATTTCTACCATTTAATTCAAGGCTTTTGTGAGACCTTTTGACATTTATCCCCCAAGTTTTCCAGTTACCTTACAAGGAAACAGCCTTTTTAAGGCTTTGCAGAGTGCTTAGCCCAGTAAACAAATCACTTCTCTGCTGTTTATTTGTTTGGGACAATGAAGACTCTTGTCGAGAAACAAGCATTTCCACCTGGCATTTATGATCAATTTCTGTAGCTATTTAACAAGGCCATGAGTTTTTTGAGAAAAGTCTACCTACTCTTTTGTCTTATACAATTCATGGTTACTAAAGGTTCTTTTCTAGCATCATGAATAAAACATCAAGAAAAATAGACTGGTCTCTGCTTTTTATTTATGAATCTTGGTTTTTCTATAGAATAAATACTCACCCTTGTATGTGTCTCCACTGTGCCTAGTCTCTTATGCAGCTCACTGGGAAGGTAGACACAGGGTCATTGTGCCCATCCCATAAAGGGCCAAACAGCACTGCATGCCAGGAAAATGTGTAGAGATCAGTGCAACACAATCCTCACCAGAAAGGGGCTTTGTGCAAATTGTGAAAGGGGCTTTGTGCAAATTGTGAAGACAGAGGCAAATAGGTTTTTCCATATTTCATTGCGCTAACTTGTTACAGCAAACACACTGGACTTGTACCTGAAATGAAGTCATGTTTTAAGAATAAATATTAAGCAAAACAAGCTGTAATGCTGCTCAGCACATTATGATTTTCTGAGCTGTGCTTCAGCTGTCTGCTTCTGCTGTCCAGCAATGACTCAGAAACGACTGAATGACCACAATGAATCAAAGACCTGGTACACACTGAATTTGCTAAAACCATCATCCCTCAGATTTGGAAAAGTCAGACCCAAACAGCATGGGTCTCTTTGTGCCTTAATTACTGAGATAAGTGGACAATCCTTGGTTTCAGTTCAACTGGCCCAAGGAGGCTTGGCTGGAGAGATTGTTTCCATTCTTCTGTAAGCTTATAAACAAATCAGGAATAATCTGTCTTCCTTGGCTCAAGCTTGGTTCATTAGCAGAACCAGAAAACAAGGCTCCATGCCAGGCTCTGACAGCCACCACAGCTACACGCCGTGTGACTAATCAGCACTGGCAACACATGTACTTGGGTATCCAAGAGCCCACCACAAGGGAAGCCCCCTTAGACTGGAGGAAAGGGGGAGCTGGAGGAGACCTACCCATCACGTCTCCAGCCTCTCTCTGTAGACAGACTCAGGGCTAGGCAGAAGAGATAAGATGCAGGAAAGAACTAATCTCAATTCCTCCTAATTCACCCACAAAAGCCAACAGAATTCAACATGCATGACAAGACTCTTGGAGTGGACATTTGCAGTTCTCTGTGGGCAAAGATATCAGCAACAGGACAAGCTCCGAGGACTTCCCAATCTCCGCCTACTTGCCCTCCGAGAGCTCCTGATGGCTGTGCCGACCAGGATTCTATGAGAATGATGACAGCTGATGCTAGCCCCAACTCAGCTGCCATTTGAGAGGAAAGGCCAAGAAATGTAGCCAGGTATCAAAGCACATTTTCATTAGAACCTTGCCTACCCCACATCTAACCCTGATTCCGGGTTCGTACTCAGCAATGCCAGCGCACCCCAGAGGTCCACCTACAAATTCAACTCTGAGTTCACTCCACGTGGGAATATTCTCACCCACACGAACTCATTAGAGGTGGGTTTCTAATTATGACAAATCAATAAGAAATAGGTCTATTTTAACTTACTTGAAGAAGCAAATTTAATAACTCTAGGACCAAAGAAAAATAGCATATTCTGATCAGCTTGAGGCTCTATCCACCGCACGTAGAACAGTGCCTTTCAATGAACATTTGTCTCCTTTTTTGTTTTTATCTTTACTAGGATTTACAGATAAAGGTCTATGGCCATCCTGGAAACTCCAGAGATCAAGTTCACGCAACCCTCAGCAGAAAGTAGCTTTGTGGAAAATGTGAAGAAAAAGACAAATGGATCTTTCCTTTAGATATGATTTGCCTAAGGCTACTTGACTACACAGTGGTGGAGCCTGGTTTTCAACTGAGAGCTTTGTGGCTTCTGGTTTAACACTAGTTCCCACTATATCATGTTACCTCGGTTCTATAGTATTCTAGCAAGAGGTTGTCAGGTGGCTATGCTGGACCAGTCACTAAGGTAGGTGCTGGAATCCAGAGATGAGTATGGTAGTTTCATCCCTGTCCACAGGTGCTCACGGTCCCCAGTAAAAGGTGGCAAAAGGGCAGAACAACCCCTAGAAATAAGAGGCAACTGCTCCCTGAATGCAGCCTCAAGTGACAAATCAGCATTACGCAGGTGACTCTAGGTGGCTGGCACGGGTACTTCTGACAAAACCTCTGCAGAATCAGCATGGGAGGGCACTGCGCACCTGTTGAGACAGACAGTCCTCATCCTGGAGTTTGGTTAGGACAGCGTGCACACACACAGAAGCACCAGAAGATTTGTTAAGGCACAGATTCCTCCCACCTACCCCCACCTCAGACCCCTGATTAGGGAGGGCAGGACAGGGCTTGGGGAATGTGCACTTCTAAAACATTCTCAGGGGATGTTGATGCTGCTGGTTCGGGACCACCTCTGACCCACTGGGATAAGAGGCTGAATAAGAGGGAAGGGGCAGAGGTACAGAGCACTGCTTCTCTTCCTGTGTTAGAGGAACAAACTACAGATCTGACAGAGAGGTAAACTGGTTAATTAATGTGTGACATTGTTAGGAATGAAGAAGGTGAAGTATGACTTTTGCCTTCATGCACCATTTTATTTTCTCCTTCTCCTCTTCTCAGCAATCCAAACCCCACACAAAGGGCATTCAGTAATGTTAGCTTCTCTCTCTCTCTCCCCCCTCTTTCTCTTTCTCTTTCTCTCTCTCCTTCTCTCTCTCTCTCTATCTCTATCTCTCTCCCTCCCTCCTTCCCTCTCTGCTGCTTTCCAGGAAGTTTCTGTAACGTGGTGACATTCATGTGCAGGAATTCAGCATTACCACCACTCATAAAGAACAAGCTCCAGGGAAAGAGTGAAGATTAAGTTAAAAGAATTAAGCAAGAATGAAAAACACTTAAGCATCAGTAGAAAAGAAATTTGGGAGCTTTCTCCTACTGATTCCACATTAAAACATGACAGGACTAGTATCTGCTTTCTGGATTTGGTAATAATAATAGAAGCAGAAAGTAGGCAGTGGTGAAAAGTGGTAAGTAGTCATGCATCACAGTAGCAATCTACTGATATTACACACAGTAATGCCCAGTGTCTACCTGCTACACGAGATCAAATCAACTCCACCCTCAACACGGTTATGTGGTTAATGGGTATTTATTACTTTCTTGTCTTCCTCCTGCGTTTGCACTACACGTGGTGATATGGTTAACAAATATTTTAAAATCTAAATTATATTATTTAATCCTGTTAACAGCTCCATTAAGTCAGCTGGAGAGCTGTTATCTTTGATTAAAAAGATTTGACATACAGAAGTTACTTACACAGAATTCCTTGTAAGCGTAATCCAGCTGGCTTTGAACTTGGGCCTTATGACTTCTACCCTGTCACTTCTTCACTTTGCCATCCATAAACATGTACAGAAAAAAGATTCATGAACACCACGACTGACTAAAACAGCCTATTGCCCCACTAAAAACTCATTTTATTATAGACAAACATTTTAAAGAGCAAAGGAACGACAGTCAACCCTTGATTTCTTACATAATGCAGTTCTGCCTTTCATGAAGGGCCTCTAAGGGCTCTAAGAGAGTGCTCAGAAACAGACCTCACACATGTGGAAGCCGGACACAGGACAGAGGTGGCCCCATATGCCAAAGGGAAGGGGGTCTTTGCAACAAATGGAGCAGGGAAAATTGCACGTGTGTTTTTAAAACGTGAAATGGGATTTCTACCTCACACCAGACACAAAAATTGATCCACATCCATTCATAAAAGATATCAAAAAGAGGCCAGGTGCAGTGGCTCATGCTTGTAATCCTAGTACTTTGGGAGGCCAAGGTGGGTGGATCACCTGAGGTCAGGAGTTCGAGACCAACCTGGCCAACATGGTGAAACCTTGTCTCTAATAAAAATACAAAAAAATTAGCCAGGCATGGTGGGACACACCTGTAATCCCAGTGACTCAGGAGGCTGAGGCAGGAGAATCACTTGAACCCAGGTAGCAGAGATCACACTATTGGACTCCAGCCTGGGTGACAGAGCGAGACTCTGTCTCAAAAAAAAAAAAAGAGAGAGAGAGAGAGAGATAATTCACATCACCAAGTAGGAAAAGATATTTCCTCCAGTTAAAAGAAAGGATTAATATCTAGGGTATATAAAGATCTACACAGCTACAAGAAAAAGACACACGAAGCAATAAAAAATAGACAAAATGTTTGAACAGGTTTTTTACAAGAGGGGAAATCTAAAGAGTCAGTACATATGTGAAAAAGTTGATAACCTTGTTAGTAATAAATGAAATGCAAATTAAAGTTACAATGAGATACAATTATACTCCTACTAGATTTAGAAAAATAGAAATGTATTTTAACACTAAATATTTATAACATTGCAGAACAATGTGAACTCCCATTTAATATTCTTGGGAGTTTGATATAAATACTTCAGAAAACTTTTTGATATTTTCTGCTAAATTTAAAGATGCATATACCCTATGGCCAAGCAAGTCCATATCTGAAGACATATAAAGTTATGTACCCCAGAGAAACTTATAGGAAATGCACCCAAATATATGTAAGCTAGTATTCAAAATATCCAAAAACTGAAAGCAGCCCATATATCTATCTGCATTAAAGTGGATATGTTGTGTTATGTTCACACAATGAAATAATATAGAGCAATGGTAATCAATGAGCAACACACAACAATATGAATGAATTTAACAAAAGACGTATTTAGAAGAAAATAATCTACCATGTGATCCCACTTCTATTGTATAAAATCAATAAAAACATTACAGCCAGCTCTCTGTATCCATGAGTTTCACATTCACAGATTCAATCAATGGTGGATCAAAAACTTTTGGGAAAAATATCAATAAAAAATAAAAATACAACAATCAAAAAGAGTACAAAAGATATATATCAACTATTTACACAGCAATGGCATTGTATCAGGTATCAAAAATGAACTTAGAAATGACTGAAAGCATATGGGAGAATGTGCATAGGTCATATGAAAATAACACACCCTTTTGTATCAAGGACTTGAGCATCCTTGGATTTCGGTACTCACAAGGTATCCTGGAACAAATCCCCCATGAATACTGAGGGAAGACTGCATCATTAGGGATACGCACAGGGAAGTACGCAACATAAAGAAAGCATGAGACCGATTGACGTAGATGTTCAGGACAGTGATTACCTTTAGTGAGAGGAAGGATGTCGCGATGAAGAAATAGTACAAAAGGGTGTGTGTGCTGTATTCTCATCAAGGCTGACTTCATGGCTGCAACCAGCACCATTGCACAAAGCCCATTCTTAGAAGACACTGTATTTGGTTTAATGCTCTGCCTCTGTCATCTTGAAATTCCTTTTTTTTTTTTTTTTTGAGATGGAATTTCACTGTTGTTGCCCAGGCTGGAGTGCAATGGCATGATTTCCACTCACTGCAACCTCCGCCTCCTGGGTTCAAGCAATTCTCCTCCCTCAGCCTCCCAAGTAACTGGGATTACAGGTATGCACCATCATGCCTGGCTAAATTTTTGTATTTTTGTAGTAGAGATGGGGATTCTCCATGTTGGTCAGGCTGGTCTCGAACTCCCGACCTCAGGTGATTCGCCTGCCTCGGCCTCCCAAAGTGCTGGGATTACAGGCGTGAGCCACCGTGCCTGGTCAAAATTTTTTATGATTTTTTAATAAGGGGCCTCACACTCTCATTTTGCACTGAGTTCCATAAATAACATAGCCATTCTTGATTTTTGTTACAGGGTATTTGCTGTATAAACTTGCCCTTAGTGTTCTGTGCACTTAAGGGAATGTGTGCTATATTTAATAAAAGAAAATCATTAGGAAAACACTATGAAAAAATTATTTAAAGCAGAGGGGGTTGTGGGTTAGGCCACTGATATGGTGCCGGTAATGATGTTCTCTAAACTGTACTGAAAATTTTATCAGGGTAACTCACTAGTCTTTCCTCAGTAAGGGACTCGGGGGCAAACTGAATTGTTTTCCAACCTCTACCAGCCTGTAAACTACTCTCTTCATCTGAATCAAGTCAATTCTCAACCCATAATTTTTATGTATTAAGTCCATTCTGGAAGAAAGTGGGGAGAAAGGACAAATAATGTACCATCGACAAATGTAAATCATGACATCCCTAAGAGAAGAGAGAGGTGGAGAACTCTGCAGACTACTCTGGCCACCATTACCCAAGTTAACTTATTACACCTGGAAAGATTCAGAACGGATGAGTGTCAGAAAGTGAGTTGCTGAACACATAGCTTTCCCCAACGTGGAAAGAAAAGAGCTGAGGACAGCCAACTTTCGATGGTGGAGAAGCACTGAAGGTACCTGGCGCATGTGCCGCCCCAAGAGAATCCCAAGAGAATCATGGAGAGACACAGAAATGTCTAATCTAACACTGAAGGACAGGGATAGGGATGGAGCTGGAAGTCTCAGCACCCTAGGATGTACAGGTGAGAGCTTGCCTGCAAGAACTTCTGAATTCACCATCAATCTCCCTGGTTTCTCACTAGTGAAGAGGGGCACACTCTCTTCACTTACAAGGTTAGGCAGCCAGGTGGGACCTAGCTTGAGCTTAGGCCATATCTCCTCTTGGGATTCGCATGTGGCCAAGGGCTATGGCAGGGTAGAGGTGCAGTAGCCTTGCCTCTGTCTGTGTGAGTTGAACTGAGTTGGGATGGAGTTACATTGACATCCCTTTCTACTCTCTCCATCTGGGGGTTCTTCAGGAACATATGGAGAGACATCAGCCTTACTACACTCGGTTTTCTCCAGAGTTGTCTTAATATCTTCCCCAAGTCTTGTCCCCAGGAAATGAAAGCAGAAAACTGTCATAAAAGTTCCTATGTAGATCTCTGGCTTTTTAGAAACTTCCCCTTGCTAGGTTATAAACACGTTGAAGGATGGGTTTTTTCTTCTTGACCCAAGTTTATAGAGCAGAGCCTGCTTCCTAATGAAGGATCCTTACGTGGAGGAGAGACCCAGCACTGGTCCAAGTGTCATCCTCGAGGAGCTGTGGGAGGTGGGCAAGGCATGAAACCCCTTTGCAACTATTTTCCAAACACTGGGAATCAACAAGCAATCTCTCTCTAAGTGCCTTCCCATCCCAGAACTTGGGTCAGAAAGCTTTCCAGATCTACTTTTCCACAAATGCCTGGGAAGGCTTGAAAAGGACGAAGAATCACACCTAAATGTGAATGAAGGATCACAAACTATTGTGTGTGTACATGTGCTTCGTCGTGTATGTGCACGTGTGTGTATGTACGTGTGCGTGCATAGGTGTGTGCACATGTGTGCATGTGTATGCAAGTGTGCACATGTGTGTGCATGTGGGTGTGTGCATGTATGTGTGCGTGTGTGTGTGAAATGCAAAAAGAAAAGAAAGTCTGCCCAAATGGAACAAGCTGGAGGTCTGCCCTGGGAAGCAGCGAATTTAATTCTCTGTGGATCTGGCTGTGAAGAAGAGTGAAGCTGTGGTAGTAAAGCATGAGGAGGAGGAAAATAAAGTAAAACAGAGAACTCTGCTATTTTAACAGTTTATAAAATTTTGTCTTTAAAATCTTTTGTGACTCTAAAAACAGTTTCTGAGGAAGGAGGCTGTTGAGTATTGGGAAATGTTTAGTGAGCTGAGGGCCAGAGAGACCTAGCTTCCCACCCCCTCAATTATACCTCCCTGGCCACCAAGGACAGGCGTGGGTTTAAGAGAAGTAATCTTAATGCTAACAGCGGCAATTCACCACGTAATAAAATGTAACGCCGCGCTCCCTCCAGCCTCTGCCAGGGCTCTGTGGAATCCGGACTCAATCACCTACTGCTAAGGGCCGCCCGAGCTGTGGGTGAGAAGAGACCGCCTAGTGGGCCTTCTGGTTCTTACTGATTTATGACTTGGGCGAGTGGATTAACTGCGTTGCTTCCGTTTTGTCAACAGTAAAAAGGAGATAATGGTCCATTCCTCACAGGGTTTTATGAGGACTGAGTCAATACTCATAAAGGGTTTTAAATGGCACCTGGCACATAGCGTACTTTGGCCAGCTATGTGTCCTGGACTAAAGTTCTTAAACCATGACCCCCTCATTTCCCACATTTGTAAAGTGAGGGTTCCCGCTCAGCCCGCAGTCACCGCCGGCTTCCCCACATCCGGTCCCACCTAGCGGCACCGCTAGGGCAATCAGCTACTGCCACGCCACCCCCAGCCATGGGCAGCCACACGGACACCACCCAGCCACCCCCAGCCACAGCCAACACGGGCACCGGGGGCCACACGGCCATGTCGTCCAAGCCACGGGCATGCACAGTCAACGCAGGCACCAGGGGACACACAGCCACACCACCCCAGCCACAGGTGAGCACAGCCAACACGGGCACCAGGGGCCGCACCAATAGCCCCAAGCAGGCCTCAGCATATTTCTCTTCCATTTTCATGGTACAGTAGAAACTAAAAAAGGAAATTCAGAAGACCATCCCGCCAGAAAGGGAAAGCACATATTAAAATGGTTTGAAGTCATGTCTAAAACCCTTCCATTCACTCAACCTCAGTCTTGTGATCTTGCAAAATGGGATTAAGTAAATGACAATGGTTCTCTCACCAGGTGGCTGTAGAGATTAAATAAGATAATGTAGGTTGTAAAGCTCCCTGTGGCTGGCACCATATGTGCATTTGATAGAACATGCTCTTATTGTCGTCCTCATCATCATGCCAGATACTGATTGGAATGTCCATCCCATCTCTTGCTACCAAATTATCAGCTTTTCAAGGGCAAGAACTGTGTCTTCCTCATTCCGATATCCATCACACTACCCTACATCGTATAGTAACTGGTTAAAATTATGCTATAATCTCACTAAGTTGAATAGTATATTTAGATAATTTGTCCTATTGGTTCTCAGCACCGACTGTACATTTAAATCACTTTGAGCAGCTTATAAAGTACCTGTGACAGTTCTTTACCCCAAGCCAATTAAGTCCACATTTCTAGGGGAAGTTTTCAGGCATCAATATTATATAAAAGCTCCCCAGAAGACTCTAAACTACAGCCAGAGCTGGGAACCAGTGTGCCTGTCACTCACTCCCTGTTCATCCATTTATTACTGACTGCTAGGTACCAGGTACGGCTGTGGGCAACGAAGACAAAAACATAAATCAGATGCTGCTCATTCTCACAACCTGCAGCGAACTATGCATAAGTCCTTCGTTAATAAATTATCACAGCATGGGTGTGGGTCCTGAGACGGAATCGTGTACACGGGGGACTACATCTGCTAAAGGAGAACACAAAGTTCCTTTAGAGGAAGAGAGATTTTCAAATGAGGGAGAGGATTAGGGAAAATGAACTTCCATTAATGGATTTTCATGATTATGCCTTCAATGTCATTGCTATGAGACAAATCCATGTGGAGTCTGTTTATGAAATAAACACACTCCATTGTATGACATGTAAATGTCATTGTATGAAATATACAAATATGTTGGTGGAATGATCCACTAAAGGATTCTTATAAGAATCCTTTCAGAGCTGCTTCTTTGCTCAGCAAATAAGAAACTTCTTTCAGAGCTGCTTCTTTGCTCAGCAGAATTACCATTTTCCTCCTTTCCAGCACTGTGACTGACCAAACTTGTTTCCCTACCCACCTTGAACTCCAGAAATATTATAGACACAGCTCCACTCATTAGTGAATGTTGTGTTTAAACTATGGCTAAACTATGAGAAGTTTTTTTTTTTTTTTTCTTTTGGACCACTACTCTTAGTTTTGAAATTACTTCAAATTCTCTGTTTTGACATGATGGAAAGAAAACAAATACTAATTATTTCAAATAATTTATCCAAATGTCTTTGCTCTATAATTCCTTCACAAAAAAAGCATCTATGCTTTGCATTTCTTACTTAAGCCAGGTTAGAAATGGAGAAGTGGTAACACAGATTTATTAAATCCTTATCATGTGTCAAGCAGTTTGTAGTTTGCTTTATGTATATAATTTAAATCAATTATTTTAATAATCCCATGATTGTGGTACTAACCTCCCATTTTAGAAGGGCAGAAGAAAAATGAAATTCAGAGGCAGTGGGGTCAGTCCAACGAGGGGTTGAATGATATCTGTCTTAATGTGGGATCTATTATATTTCCAATTAGTGCCTCTTCTCTCAAGGTTTGTTGTTTGGTCATCAAATATTTCACATCCCCTCCAGCGATGTTTCAAATGCAAACCCTGAGTCTCAGCCATTTCCCATCGTGTACGTGCACTCCTTAATTTAATAAATTAAATCTATTGCTAAATGAGGCACATCCAGAGCACTTGGTGTGATAAAGAGTTGAATCATAAATGGATTCTGCCCTTAAGGGAATTTATAAACTATTAGAGGGAGGAAAACACACATATTATAATTAAAACTTGTGCAGCAGTACAGCTCTATCCAAGACAAGGAACAGCTGAGGCTTTCTCCTCTGCTCCGCATCATACTGGGAGGCCACTGTCAGGCAATCCCCATGTAAGTGGCTGTTGGGGCTGGAGCAGGCACTGAGGTGGAACCAGGGAGAATCAGGTACTGGAACCAGACAGAAAACACTCACAGTGCCCAATAGGATATCTAGAACTGTAATGTACACAGCCATCTGACTAAAGGGCTGCTCATAATTCCCCAGGTCTAAGGTGGGCCTGAAATTCTGTGATTCTAACAAACTCATACAAGAGGCCTGGGATGATATTTCAAGAACAACATTTTGAGTAGCAAAGGTCAACATTTTAAGTTCAATCGTGTGAGTGTGGAGCTGGGAACAGGCCAGCAGCCTGCAGATCATGGAGGGACAGACAAGTAGGCAAAGACAAGGATGAAGTGGAGGTCAGAGGGCTCCCATTCACACCATCCGGCTGGCCATGACACCACAAATTCACTCTCATTCCTCTGTGTCCACTAAAAGGTGGGTGGAGGAGCCAGTTTAAAGTATGCAATGATGGGACAGGTCATCATTCAGGGCTTTCATTTAAAATAATTAGTCCAAAAAAAAAAACTGGAAATGGAGCTATTACAGGAAACTCAGTGATTCTGGCCTCAGTAAGAAACAAGAGATTTGGGACCAAGTTAACATACATCCACTATTATTTTGGAGCAGTTGAACTTTGCTCATCTCTTCAGCTCATTGGTTGTCTGTTTCCATGGTGGTGGTTGTAGGTTTGTCTTGATTGATTTTTGGTCATGGTGGAGTTTGGAGATGTCAGTTATATTCGGGCAGCAGAGAGACCTCGTAGCTAATGTTGTGGGTGGGGCTAACACAAATCTGTTTTGAATGAAAGAGTTGAGTCAAAAGTGCTGTGTAAATACAACCTAAGTATTAGTCATTGGGGGTTTTGTAGAACATAAATTGGACAGTTAAGAGTGCCCCCTGTTTGTAAGAGAAAAAATACCCTATAAAGTACAATCTTAATTCAATACCAGAGTACTATTATTTATTTAGCATTAACACAAATATGACTAATTTCTGGCATATGTCTTACTGAGTGCTGGAATTTTGAATTCCAATTTTGAATTTGTCTTCTTCTGTTTGCTTTATGCTAGAACACATGATTTCACTGATTTTCAAAAGGAACCTGACTTTTCAGTTCTGAATCATAACTTGAAAGTGACAGCCACAATAATTTGACAAAATAGTCCCTCACACAAACTTCATGCCCTGTCATCTAGTATAGACTTCCAAAAGCTCAGCCATTTCCCCCAGAGAGCTCTGGAAGTGGAAGCCTAGGGTACATAGATTTTAAAAAATGAAGTCCCAGCTGTTCCGGGCCAGTCTTGCATTCTGGGTGAGTACTAGGCATGCAAAGTAAACAGTTACTAGGATTTTAATAATCTGAGGAGCAAACTTGGCCATGAAGTTTAGTTCTTTGTTCCTGGAAAATAATAGAATCAGGTGCTTGTGAACAAAGAAAGGCTGCCTAGCTGGTTCCAGAAGGATGAGCCATTTGAATCCATGGTAAAAGAAGAGCTAGAAATCAAGTTCACCTGAAGAAAGGATCCAGGAATTCACTCTAAAATCCAAGTGGGAGCCATTCTGCCCATGGATGCTTTGGGCTCTCGACAACTTGGTTAACGTGAATACTATGCCACTTAAACCATCTTCCATGCCCCTAAACATATGATGGAGTAGGGCAGGTGAATGGAGGTGGAGGTGAAACCTACTAGAAGATGAAGAACACTGCAATACTGCAGTTGCAATACTATATGGATATATAAGATCTAACATCTACATAGGGCAAACCAGCCTTGAATCTTACATAATCCTTTCTCCACCATGCACCAAGACAAGAACAGGGCAAGGAACAGGAAGAAAAAAGGGGTGGAGGTGGTTATTTTTAGTCCTAGTTCTCATTTCAACCAGGGACTATTACTCTCCAGACTCAGCAGATGGCAGGCCAGACAGTTTTGTCTGATGATCTAATTAGTTTTCAGCACCTCATTATCACCTCACAATGGAATCTAGAATAAAAGCTTAAAGTGCAGAATGTTTAACGGGCTTATTTGAATGCAGTAAAGTGAGTTCTTTAAGTTAAATTCTTTCATCAGCAATGGGCTTTATCTACTCAGGAGGCATTTGAAGAGAATGAAGATTTAGGTGAGGACTGTTAATAAAGTAGCATGTCTCTAATATTGAAATGCTGTCAAAAATATGATGTGGTATTCCAGATAGAACAGAGATAAGCCACAACATTCTGTAGTAAAAAGAAACTGAGAACCAGAAGAACTGAATTCTAGTTTCATCTCTGCCACTAATTAACCATATGGCTAGAGGCAAGTCAGTTTCTCTGATTGCCATTCCCTTCTCTGTGAAATGCAAACACGGGGCCAGGCAGATGGACTCTACATTTTCTTCCAGTTCTAATATCCTCCTATTTAGCAACACTTCTGTAAGGTCAACTCTGCAGCCTTCTACAACACACTTAGGAGATGTAATTTTTTCAGATAAAATAATTTTCAAAATTGCTAAGCATGAGGGTTTTTTTGAAAAAAAAAAAATAGACCATAATTGCTTCGGCAGTGTCATCTCTTTCCAACAATAGCGTTCAACACACCCTACGTCCAAATGCACTGGCTGAGCTGGCAAATGCCTGAGCTGAATCCATGGAGAGTTAGGAGCCTATGGAGGTTCCACAGTAGCCAACCTTGAAATCCTTCGCAGGACAACTGCATCAGTAAGGACTGCTGATCCCTGGGGACTCTCAGGGTGGTGTGACCTTGCTGAGCCTGAGAGACTGTGGGGCAGATATGATGTTCTCTACTTTCAGTGTCTGGCTCCCACTTGCTGCTTAATAATGTTGCATAAAGAAACACTACAAAGTATTCTTGTGCAGTGGTTAAAATGCACCCCAGATGCAGGATTTTTTACCTGTTGGCATCATATTTTTTTCTACCCAAAAGGGGTAGTCACATGTGCCTGTTTAAATTTAAATTTAAATTGACATTAATATTAGATGAAATTTAAAATTCAGCTCCTCCTTTGCACCAGCCACATTACAAGTGCCCTGTAGCCGTGGTACTCACTAGTTGGCATTTCATAGATAAGGGAATGGATAGATGCATGGTGGGTGCACTGGGGACCTCAAATTGGGACAGTGTGGATCTAAATCATTTCTATCACCATCAAAAATTCCACTGGACAGTGCTGATCTCAACTGACCATCCCTGACTCCATGAAATTACTTTTTGGTTTTGACTTAGAGTACACAACCAGCACTGAAACATTCTTTGTGTGTTAATACCTTAAGAGGCAGGGTGGGGTGGCTTACACTTTTAATCCCAGCATTTTTGGAGGCTAAGGTCAGTGGATCACCCTAGGTCAGGAGTTCAAGACCAGCCTGACCAACATGGTGAAACCCTGTCTCTACTAAAAATACAAAAATTAGCCAAGTGTAGTGGTGTACACCTGTAGTCCCAGCTACTCAGGAGGTTGAACACAAGAATTGCTTGAACCTGGGAGGCAGAGGTTACAGTGAGCTGAAATCATGCCATTGCATTCCAGCCTGTGTGACACAGCAAGACTCTGTCTCAAAAAAAAAAAAAAAGAAAAGAAAAAAATAATCATAAGAGAGCTACTGTAGGTCGTTTTGGGCCTAGGAAGATATGATCTAACATGGCATAATTTAGCAATTTTTTAAATTTGTCTTTGGGGAAACCACCAAGTGCTCTCACCCAAAAAAGTCAACTAAAATTGAAAAATCTCAGCTGGGAGTGGTAGCATGTGCCTGTAGCCCCAGCTACTTGGGAGGCTGAAGTGGGAGGATCACTTGAGATTGGAATTAGAGGCTGCAATGAGCTGAGATCATGTTGGTGCCACTTCACTTGAAAGAAAGAAAGAAAGAAAGAAAGAAAGAAAGAAAGAAAGAAAGAAAGAAAGAAAGAAAGAAAGAAAGAAAGAGAAAGAGAGAGAGAGAAAGAAAGAAAGAAAGAAAGAAAGAAAGAAAGAAAGAAAGAAAGAAAGAGAGAGAGAAAGAAAGAAAAAGAAGGAAGGAAGGAAGGAAGGAAGGAAGGAAGGAAGGAAGGAAGGAAGGAAGGAAGGAAGGAAGGAAGGAAGGAAGGAAGGAAGGAAGGAAGGAAGGAGAAAGAAAGATCGATCGATCTCAGGTCACAGTCAGATATGTTTTAAAAATTCTAGTCAACAATTTATACTCTTGATTATTTCATAACCTAAAATATCAAGCTTACTCACATACTTTATATATTTACATTTATATCCTTTATTTATAAGCAAGTAGATTTGTAGATTGTGCTGAAATATCATCTCAGAGGAAGAAGACTGCTAAGCTAATCTATACTTCTGTCCTCTACCCTCCTACTACTCTTTTTGTTTTTGTACTCTAGGCTGTTACAGTCCCCTTTCTGTATTCGATCTAGTTCAAAGGTTGGCTTTTGTTTGCATTCATAGCCTTCCCATTGTGGAGATTTATTTGTTTTTCCTTTTGATCTCTCTTCCTTGAAAAGGTTAATTCATAAATAAAAGAAATGAGCTGATGATTATTTCTCATGACCACTAAAACTTGATCTTCATTGTTCTCTTCCTTTGAAGGATTCCTCCCCACTTCTTTACGTGAGGTATTCTATTTGGAGCACAAGACACACTTTAGTTGCCTGGGTCAGATGTAGGAATTACTTAAAATTCATACAACCACCTTCTTTTATAAAATATGGAATCACAAAATATTGATTTATATCAGTAATTATTTCAACACTACAATTAGGCTAGTGTTTCTCTCAGAAAAAAAAAAATAGTAATATACGTGATTTTTGTAATCAGCTTCTATTTCTTTCTTCAGTACTGATTCTTCCATTTTCTCCTGGGATTCCTGCCTCTTCCCCTCTAGGAAGACATTCAGAAGATCTCACTTGCCTGAGCTGGGGGGACAGAGCTGCTACTGCCTGCTGTGTCCATGAGGAATCAGCCCGATGGGGAATGGAACCAACACAGAAGAGAGACAGATGTGAGATGCAAATGGGGAAACTGCAGGCTGGGGACATCTGAACCTCCAAGTTCAACCAGCCTGACAGTTGGTCTCTCTTCACTCCAGAACCTTTTTCAATCCTGAAGTCTGAAATACCTTTAGAATTTCAGTGGAGCCTGCTTCCTATGGGTTCCGAAATTCTTTATCATGCACGGTTTAAATTGTGAAAACCTCTAGAAAAAATGTCTTAACTTGGTAATAATTTCATGTGAATTATCTTTAAAAAGTGGCATGTATTTTAACAGAGGAAAACTTTTCTCAAACTATCCAATTTGCAGTAGCACAAGAAGACAGTTGTGAGATTCTGCTAAAATTAATAGGCACATTGTTAAGTAATTATACAATATTAAAATATCACCAAAGGGACAGAACTGGAGATAAATGTCCTCATCTGGACTGGATGAAGCTCCTCTGGGAGACCATGTTATGAAGTTCTTTAATTTAAAAAATTACATTTCCAGGGCCTAATATTGTCAGAAAGACAAATAATCTGGCTCAGTAAGATATATAGATTTAGAGGATTGTACTTAAGGGCCTAGCACCGTGGCTGTACATCATTGTCAAGCAGGAAGGAGTAAAGCTACAAATGCTGCATTTCTGGATCGACTGTGCAAGTGTTAATAGAAAAGGTATCCTTGAACATCTCTAAATCTGAGGTGCCTGAGAGCCCAGTCTCTTGCTGATACATTGCCTTTGGATGCTCCCAAACACATATGCTGTTTTAATATAGGTTTATTATTATGTAGGTATGGGAAGGCCAGTAGATTGGAAGATGACTGACTGCCACCAGAAAGACAGATTATTATTCTCACAGATCCCAAGACGAGGAATATGGCACTCCATCGAGAGTCACACAAGGAAGTACCCGGGCCATCCAGAGGCAGAGGGAGTGAGGAACCGTCAGTAGGAACCTTCATTTTGGTATCCACTGGAATAAATGGGTATGGCAGTGTACACAGGCTTAGGATCAGATAGGGCTCTGCCTACTTGTCTGGTGTCTGGCCCTGGGGTGAATAGGGCAGGAGGATGGTGACCTGAGTGTCAGAGCCCCATAAAGGTAGGGCTGGTGGTGTGGGCTCCAGTTTAATTGTTGTCTTAGTTTAGGCTGCCATAACAAAATACCTTACATAGGCTGAGCAGCTTAAGCCACAAATATTTATTGTTTACAGTTCTGGAGGCTGTGAAGTCCAAAATCAAGGTGGCAGGAGATCGGGTGTCTGGTCAGGGTCCGCATTCTGGTGTGCAGATGGCCACCTCCTCGTTGTATCCTCACAAGCAGAGAGCAGAGAGGAAATAAGCAAAGTCCCTCATGTCTCTTCTTATAAGGCCACTAGTCCCATCAGAAGGGCTCTACCCTCATGACCTAATCACCCCCCAAAGTCCTCACTTACTAATATAGCCCATTGCAGATTAGAGTTTCAACGTATGAATTTTGGGGTGACACATTGAGTTCACAGCAGTTAGCTGGCATGTGAAAAGCGTGCTCATGTGTGAGCTGCTTAGTGTTTCTAGGAATTGGCTAGCCCTTAATGTCTCCAGGAATTGGCTAGCCTCCAGAGTCCTCAAAGCCCCAAATGTCAAAGCAACCAAATACAGACAATAAAAGATACGGTTAATGCACATAGTTAATGGCTCACCCTCAACACCTGCATGGGTGTCTGAAGGGTGCTCTGGGGCCTCATAATAGGGGCAAAGGAGGTCCCAGCTTTCCCATAGGGATGAAATCCTGCAGAATGTGCTGATAACGAAAGTAAGGCCAACCTGTCCATTTAAGGCATCCCCAGGAAAGTTTCTAGATGAAAAATGTCTGCCATTCACTGCCAACACTTCGTTTCACAATTCTTGCTATCTGAAACACATGAAAGGAGTTCTCTTTCGTATGTTGTGTGAATTCTGGAAAACTGAACCAAGGAGCAGACCTTTATCCTCTCTCCCAAAACCCTCTCAAGAAAATTCTAATTTAAAAAATGAACTTAAGAGTTGGCTGGACCTTCCTCTTTTCCTCAAGGATCCCTGACATTTTTGCAGACTCAAGTTCTTGTGAAGACTTGTAAGCCAGGTAAAGGGCTACCTTCCCTGCTATTCAACGGTCTGTAAAAAATCACTAGCTCATCACCAGGATGAGCCTGCCTCCCAGGGACAGCACATCATCCTAAACGTCCCAGCCAGCAGACCTCTGCACTCTCCCAGTCAGCACAAGCACCCTGTCTTAACTCTCTTACCCTACACACAGACTGTTACCAGAATGCCAGGGTTTGGTCTAGGCTAGGTCCCATTTCTTGCTGCACAGAAAGCCAATCACTGAGACAATGAGTATTGCAAGGGAAGAAGGCTTTTTACTCTGGTGATGTCAATGGAGAAATTGAGAGAAAAGTCTCAAATCCGTCTTCCCAACTGACTAAAATTGGGGGGTTTATATAGCAGGGAATGAATGTGGCTATGTGCAGGAAGGACTCAGGGAGGGGTAAGGAAGCAATCATGAGGAATGAGGGGCCTGGCGTTTATTGTCTGGACGCCATGAGTCAGTGAGTTTCAGTCCCCTGCCGGGGTCAGTTTCCTGAGGAAGAAACTCAGATGAGATAAATGTAAGTTTCAAGTTTTAAGATGAAGGGTCAATTTCTATGTTTATTCAAAAACCTGTAAATATTACTTCTATGAAACAACTGGACCAATTTCAAGACCAGTGAGAAACTTGTTGACCCCAATGACGGCCCCTGCCCTCCAGAGGGACTGCACAGTTCTAAAACAGACCTCTCCCCTACATCTGGAAAAGGAATGCTCTTCCCTGTCCCTGCACCTACAGAAGCCCAAGAAACCCCTTGCCTTTGCCGCACACCTCTCAATCAAAAACTGAAAATAAACCAAAAAATGCCCTATCAGCCAACAGTTGCCTGTCCCTTTATCTCCAGCCTAAGAAAACTGAAAAGAACCCATTTAAACAAAACTGAATTTTTCTCTTACTTTGAATCTCCCCATTCCATGGAGACCCCAACAGCCTGAACAAAGATGCAGAAGCCAGGAGAGAGCCCCAAACGCCCTGGAGCTCGTTCACCTGTAAGGGAAGCAAAACACTGCAGAGAACAGGGCATGACACGGCTGGTGTGCTAGTGCAGGAGGGCGGAGAATGCCTGTACAGGGCAACCTGGCTGCATGCTATCACCTGGCTGGCAGGGGAACACAAAATAATGATGCAGCTCACACCCCCAGAGACTCTAACTTAATTGGGGTGGGCAGCAGCCTGAGCACTGGGGTTTTTAATAGCTCCCTGAGTTCAGCCAAAGTTGAGAAGCACATCTATAAGAAGATATTACAAAACATTGTTTCTGACTTTTTAAATGTGATAACAGAACTGGAAAGTCATGAATTCATAACCTGGAAGGACCAAGGGGATGCTTCCTCACAACAAAGTATATTGAGCACCAGAAATCATTTTTATTTATTTAAAAAATGTTTATCTAGCACTTATGTGCAAGGTGCTGTTAAAGTACCTTACCAGTATTAACTCAATTACATTCATAATGAACATATGAGATTGGTACTGTTGTTATCTACTTTTTAAATATGGTAAACTGAGGTGGGCATTGGGTAAAGAACATCCACTTAATTCAAACATTCAAATAATATGAGCAAAAAGTTTGGATGGGAAGGACAGGCCATGGAGGGCGACACTTCTCAATCTTTAACATGCACACAGGTCCCTGGGATCTTGGTACAGGCACAGATTCTGACTCAGGAAAGAGGTTTGGGAGTCTGCCTTTCTAACAGACTCCTGGGAATACTCCACAGTTAGCAAGGAGAATTAATTTGTAAATAACGGTGGTTCAGAAGAGGCACAAAGGATAGTAAAGGAAATAGAAATTTTTCCTGAGGTGAAGAAAGCCTAAATTTTTAAGGGAAACAGTTTATTTCCCCAGAAGGATTAATGAAAATAAAGCCCTGACTGACCATGAGGGGCCCTCATCAGTATCCGGAGTGACTAGACAGCTTACCAAGTAAAAGGCATGGGACTCCATGGACGCCTGACATGCCACTAAAAGCTGGAACATGATTACAATCCATTTGGCTTTCCTGCAGAGAAACCTTCATCTGTCCAATGACCCTTCTCCATGACCAGAAGAAAGGCATTTCAGGCTGGTGAGGACTGGAAAGAATGACTACAGCTCATTTTCTGAGGAAACTTCTAGTGGAAGTGCCCAGCCTGGAGAATATTCAGTAAGAACAATAATCCTGAAACAAAAGAACCCAGAGAAAGCAGCAAGTGAGCCTTAAAATATCATAAATGTTAAACAGCAAAATTAGAGGGAGTCGGGAATTGCTTTGGGAAAGTCAGGGCATGGCCCTGAGAGTCAGGTGGGCAACTGGTTGGGTTACCTGTGAAAATGGAATACTATGCAGCCATAAAAAAGGATGAGTTTGTGTCCTTTGTAGGGACATGGATGCAGCTGGAAACCATCATTCTCAGCAAACTATCACAAGAACAGAAAACCAAACACCGCATGTTCTCACTCATAGGCGGGAACTGAACAATGAGATCACTTGGACTCGGGAAGGGGAACATCACACACCGGGGCCTATCATGGGGAGGGGGGAGGGGGGAGGGATTGCATTGGGAGTTACACCTGATGTAAATGACGAGTTGATGGGTGCAGCACACCAACATGGCACAAGTATACATATGTAGCAAACCTGCACGTTGTGCACATGTACCCTACAACTTGAAGTTTAATAATAATAAATAAATTTAAAAAAAAAAAAAAGAAAGAAAATGAATGGTTAGGACAAGAGCAAGTTGTAGGCTGTACAAAGCCTGTCTTCCCAGTCCACTGGGCCTCACAACACTGCCTCTCATCTGCATTGGGGCAGCAGGTGGTACAGAGACAGAAAGACCCCATGCAGACAGCAGGCCACTGTGCCTCTCTCCACACCAGGGACGGGTCAACAACAGCAAATGTGGCCACCCCACCCCTCGAATCCCTTTACTCCAGCCTCAAAAGAGTTATTTAACTCAATATTTATGACAAAGAGAAAAGGATTTGCTGAAAATTGCTAACCCCACAAAACTGAATAAGAAATTCAGGCAGTTTTGTATACATTAACCTACCCAGGCTATGATCATTCTTTGACATTCAGAAAGATTGAGTCCCAAGACTTTTAGAAAACCCCAAGTTTAGGAACACATAAATGCTTGTGCAGTCTATGGGCTTTCTCTGGAAATTTGTTGCTATTAAGAGCCATTTACATTCTGGGAATTTCCTTAAACTACATGCTAATCATCTTTCAATCCTCGTTAGGTTTTATCTCTGAAAGAGGACTGGGCAGCA